>NC_090024.1:9700478-10386728 GCF_037176765.1 Anolis sagrei | reverse complement strand
AAACACTGTTGCGTCTGTATGAGATGAATGCTGTTAAAAGTAGGCAGCCTTACCCTTGCTGAGCTAGGTTAGGTAAAGGTAAAGGTTTTCCCCTGACATTAAGTACAGTCGTGTCTGACTCTGGGTGTTGGTGCTCATCTCCATTTCTAAGCCGAAGAGCCGGCGTTGTTCGTAGACACCTCCAAGGTCATGTGGCTGGCATGACTCCATGGAGTGCCGTTACCTTCCTGTTGGAGTGGTACCTATTGATCTACTCACATTTGCATGTTTTCGAACTGCTAGGTTGGCAGAAGCAGGGGCTAACAGTGGGAGCTCACACCACTCCCCAAATTTGAAACATTCAAGCCTGTTGCACTCCAGGACAGGAAAAGCCCCCTGACTTTAAACACCACACGTTGAATAGGAAAACATTCCTTTAATTGAAGATAATTAAAAAGTAGAAAAGGAAAAAAAGCACTTTAAAGAAATAGTTAAATCCAATTAGGTAAGAAGTTAAGCAGGAACAAATTATTCCAGGATAGAGTTCAGCCTAGTCCATGAAAACAAAGTCCACACTTCTCTAATAAAATCCAGAGAACCAGGAAATGTTAATCCAAGGCATGAGTATGCAATCATAAAATACAAGAAGGAAAATCATGAAACAATAAATACTTAAGCATGAATCTTTCAAGCAAGGCTTACATGAAACAAGGACGAGAACTTAACTGGATTCTTAATGATGCTTCATCTGGCTACATTTCCCATGCTTGGAACTTTTATCCCCTCGTTAAGCTATTCCAAGCACTCAGGAATTGGTTTCACTTTACTTGGGATCCCCTTCTCTTTTTCTGTCAAAGCCTGGCAGAACACCGAAGGCACTGTTCGGCCTGTCTGTTTTGACTAATTTCCTCCCATCTGTCTATTTGCTCATTAATTTCTGGAGGTGCTGAATTGTTTTCAAGCCCCAAATCCTGGGAACTCTTTGGTAGCAATTCAGGGAGTACACCATCATCCTCACACCCTTCAGGGACATTCTCATGGGAAACTACACTTTGAACAGGGGTCTCTGCATCAACATCATTGACCAAACCATTGCCATCTTGAACCTCATTGACATCACTCCCCACATCCAAAGCACCCTGATCCTGAAACACAATCACAGGCTGAGCTCCAACAAAGCCACCTTTATTACAACCTAACTCTGTGTTGTATTTATGACCCTAAGTTTGCTTATTGAGTCTGTTTTGATTTCATAGAATCATAGAGTTGGAAGAGACCTCATGGGCCATGCAGTCCAACCCCATTCTGCCAAGAAGCAGGAATATTGCATTCAAAGCACCCCCGACAGATGGCCATCCAGCCTCTGTTTAAAAGCTTCCAAAGAAGGAGCCTCCCCCACACTCCAGGGCAGAGAGTTCCGCTGCTGAACGGCTCTCACAGTCAGGAAGTTCTTCCTCATGTTCAGATGGAATCTCCTTTCTGGCTTTCTGGCCTGGATCTGCTTGTTATTGGAAAGCTTTGACACTTTGACATTAATTCTTATTGCAACTTGTGACCAGGTGTGTTGTACTTTTCTTCTTGTGACCTTCTCATTAACTTTCATCCACTGAGACTGGTAAAGTATCTTTAGTTAGCACACTATCAAGTCCTGGCTATCAAAGTCATTCCCCCCTTTTGAATTGTTTTGGTTTCTGCTCTTGAATGTGATCTTTACGCTCCACAGAGTCAACTGGACTACATTTCCCGAGACAGAGTTTTGAGACATTTATGCACTTTAGGTTAATTAGATCCAGCCCCCGAGCTGAACAAAGGAGTGGTTGCAGGAGAATCTGAATAATACATCGATGAGAAAATGACTCTTAGCGAAATGGAACAGAACATCCCGCTCCTTCAGAAACTTGTAAATTAATGGGAAGTTCAGAGAGAATACATTACGACGGGAGATAATTGGGATGCCAAAATGTGAGCAAGAACGTGGACGACTTGAAGACAAATTCTTTCCATAAAAGAAAATGCCAAGAATATAACTCTTCATTCTGTAGATCAGATCAGCTAAGGACATAAATAAGAAGAATGGCAGAAGCGAGTCGGATCAAGACGTCAAGTTGTTGATATAATTGTGTCTTGATAATGGTTCTTAGACACTTATTATATAAAGACCTTAATGTGGACTTGTCAGGAGCTTCCAGGTCACAGGGACAGAGAACTCAGTGGCAGCCCACATATTTTGAATGTAGAAGGTCTTGGGTTCAGTTCCTGGCATCTCCTGATAAGGATGTCCATGAGAAAGACTGGCTTGGAGAGATCTTGCTGTAACGTAATGTAAAATAAACCACGTGTAGTTCATCTTTGATCAGCCCACACATTGCCTTGCCAGAGAAAGAAAATATGCCATGCAGATGAACAATAAACAACAAGCCTGGGTTGTTGTCGGTTTTTCCGGGCTATATGGCCATGTTCTAGAGCCATTTTCTCCTGACGTTTCGCCTGCATCTATGGCAAGCATCCTCAGAGATAGCGAGGTCTGTTGGAAGTAGTTCATGGTACAATATGGTCAGTTGCATCAACTCACATAATGTCCTTTTATGAGAGATTTAAAATGGTCTTTTTTTGTCCATGTGGATAAACTCCTTCAGCAGTTCATAAAGCAAGAGCACACTCCAAACTCTGTCTCTCTCTGCTTCACTCTCTCTGTTGCTCCAAGCACCTGCATAGCTGAAGCCTGAACAAAAGTGTAACAGTATCCAAAAGTCCCAGGCTCAGCCTGCTCCCTGGTCTTAGCCTGACCAAACAGTTACATGCATCTTATTTTACGGTGACACACACTCACTCACTCACTGATTCCTTACATGCTCCAACACTTGCTAGTCAAAGCAGGCAACAATTTCAGGAGGTAGCCTGACTTAGTATAAGGCAATTTCAGAATTTCTCATAATCCTCATATCAGGGGAACATGGGACTCTAGAGGGTAAATTGCTCAGTGTCTTATTGAATAATAACAAAAATAATAACAATAACAATAATTGCATTACCTGCCCATCCTTGAAGCTCAAGATAATGGACAACATGGTTGAAAAAGGGTGATAAAATACAAGATAACTGAAATACATATAATAAGATACACACATACGATGCAGATTATATTTCACAAGTTAAAATTGACTGGATAGGCCTGCCAGAAGAGGCAGGTCTTATGTTGTGTCTGAAATGCTGACTGCTGATTGACTGATCATCACACCTTCTGCAGGAATGATAGCTTCTGGTTGGAAGAAATACCTCAGAATTTTAGGTGGGACTCTTAGCCCTGGGTTGTTGTAGATTTTTTAGGCTATATGGCCATGTTCTAGAAGCATTCTCTCCTGACATTTTGCCTGCATCTATGGCCGGCATCCTCAGAGGTTGTGAGGTCTCACGACTTCTGAGGATGCCGGCCATAGATGCAGGCGAAATGTCAGGAGAGAATGCTTCTAGAACATGACCATATAGCCTGAAAGACCTAAAACAACCCAGTGATTCTGGCCATGAAAGCCTTCGAAAATATTTATTTATTTACAGTATTTATATTCCTTCCTTCTCACACGTAGGGGACTCAGGGCAGATTACAATGTACACATATATGGCAAACATTCAATGCCAAAGACACACAACAGATACAGACAGATGTTGGAGGCTATTTAACTTTTCTGGCCACCAGGGGAGATGTCGCTTTCATCGTCCAATCTGCAACACTAATGAAGTACTTCCGCATTCTCCGCATGCTTTTGCTGGAGTCTTTTTTATGACCTCATAAATTAGTTAAATTAGCCTCCCCACACATAGGTGGTACCTAATTTTCCTACTTGACAGATGCAACTTTCGGGTTGCAAAGGTCGACAACAAGCTACACAATTGGTCGGAAGCTCATTCCAACCCAGGCTGGCTTTGAACTCATGACCTTTTGGTCAGAAGTGATCTTAATGCAGCTGACACTCAGACAGCTGTGCCACATTCTTACCCTTACTTGGAGACCTCTTGTATTCCGCCAGTGTTCCTTCCAAGTGCTGACCAAGCTTGACCCTGCTTAGCTTCCAAAAGCTAGCAATTTTCACAACGTTTTAAGAGCTAGACAAGACCAGAAGGGCCATCTAGTCCAACATCCTGGCAAACAACAGTAAGAACATTCCTGCCCTGCATGATAGGCAGGTCTTGGGTAATCTTGTGGTAACAATGGTCCTGAATGCTGTGTGCGAATTGCATCACACAATTATCTTGTGGCTGCCTTTTGACACACTTGAGCTTCAAGATGCTACGTGGCTACGTGGTTTAACATTCATCTGCAAAAGCAGCACAAGCTGTGCAGCTAAAGCTTCTTCACACTGTTTGTTAATTTTTACCTGTATTATAGCAGATCAGTACCTTTTCGAGCTTGAAGCCAACTTTTCTTGGCAGCCAGAAGAATGCCGCAGCAGGTCATCAACATTCCCCTGGATTCAGACAAAACAAAAAGAACACGTTGGCATGAGCTTCCAAACATTCCTGATGCTAGAGGTTTTAAAAAAATACTAAGACTCTACAGAGCATTTCAGGTCTTGGAATCCTCCTCTAAATGTCATCCATCTCTTGATATATCTCAACTGGAGAGATTTTGGGTTCTCATCTGCCTTGTTGTTCTGGTTGCCAGGAATGTGAAAGACAACGTTGACAGTTTGTTAACAAAGCAATTGGCGGTGGTTAAAGAAAATCAGTTGAACACAGATGATAATTTCTGATTTTATGATGTGGCTGAGGGTTTCATCACACAATGCAGACAAACCATCATTGAAGGTGGACTGCCCCTACCACACGACACCAGGTGTATTCCGCAGTGGTTCTCAACCTGAGGTCCCCAGATGTTTTTGACCTACAACTCCCAGAAATCCCAGCCAGTTCACCATCTGTTAGGATTTCTGGGAGTTGAAGGCCAAAAACATCTGGGGACCCCAGGTTGAGAACCACTGCATTATTGGTTGGTCTCTCCCCCTCCCGATTCCACCACAATTGTACTACCTCCTGTAGTATAATTAGTCTCTTCCACTTCTGTGCCAACATGACATGCTTTAAATCGTGGCCCACAAGTTGAACAGTGTGATGCATCAGCTAGTGCAATTCTAGGCTGCATGTATGGAAGTCCTAATCCCACTCTATTCTGCTTTGGTCAGACTGCACTTGGGAAATTGTGTCCAGTTCTGGGCACTACAAGTCAAGAAGGATATAGACAAGATGGAACATGTGTGATGTATTGGTGCAGATCCCAGTAGGGTGGCCTTTGCAGCTGACAGATGGTAATTTTGTCAGCGCCAATTGTGTTTAAGTGCATGCCAAGGCCTTTAGGCACTGCACCTATTATTATTATTATTATTATTATTATTATTATTATTGTAGGGTTTTTTTGGGCTATATGGCCATGGTCTAGAGGCATTCTCTCCTGATGTTTCGCCTGCATCTATGGCAAGCATCCTCAGAGGTAGTGAGGTCTGTTGGAAGTAGGAAAAAGGGTTTATATATCTGTGGAATGACCAGGGTGGGACAAAGGACTCTTGTCCCACCCAGCTTTTGCTTAACAGTTCGAAAACATGCAAATGTGAGTAGATCAATAGGTACCGCTCTGGTGGGAAGGTAACCATGCTTCATGCAACCATGCCAGCCACATGACCTTGGAGGTGTCTATGGTCATATATATATGTGTGTGTGTGTAAAGGTAAAGGTTGTCCCCTGACATTAAGTCCAGTCATGTCCAACTATGGGGGATGGTGCTCATCTCTTTCTAAGCCAGTTCCAGTGTTCACCATAGACACCTCCATATATACGAGTATATATATATATATATATATATATATATATATATATATATATATATGCAGATTTTGTTAAAAAATGCTAGAATAAAAAAAAAACCATAAATGAGCCACGTGGTATTCTGAGTGAGGAGTAGTGCAGGAAGGTGAGGTTTAATGGCCTTGTAGAATCTGATTGCAGAGTCATGGATCGGCGAACCGGTGCAATTGAGTCACTAAAGAAAGGTGCAATATTGGAGGTGTTCAGCTCACTATGTATTCATTATCTCTGCTATTGTGGGATAGCAGATTGGTGTGATAAAGCCCAAAGACAGCTGTGATAGGACAACCTTCTATCTGAAGAGACCGGCAGGTGGCTCACAGCATATCAGATTTCAAGTCAAACTTCAAAGGTGCTCTCCAAGGTACTGATATGATCTGGGGTCTTCGAAAGCTGCTCTAAAACTAAGGCTGAAGCCCAGAGTGGATCCACTGCCCCACTGACATGGAAGCCCCATCCATTACTATGTGATACCTCCCTCTGTTTGGAAGGTAGTCCAATCCCAAGGTATATCTGCACGACACAGATATAGCAGTCTGTTTTGCCCTTCAAGTGTCTTGGAGAATCCTGTGAGATTTCAGAAGGTGACTTCCTACCAGGACGTTACTTATAATATAATGGCTGGGCACTGTATTTTAAAATCTTCATCCTTCAAACAAACATCTGAATGAAGCATATTCAAAGCTAAAATCAGAGTAATATTGCCAACTGTGGATAATATTGCAATAGCGCAATTGTACAAAAGCAGAACATTATCCAGTGGGAGGTCATGGATTGCTAGATTCTTGGATCGAATCGGAATCACTGATGCTCCGAAACGGAATATGTTTTTAATCAGTTTTTATGGATTTGAACTGGATTAAAGGGTTTCTCTCTCTTTCCCTCTTTAGAACAACCATGGGCTTCTAATGTGCAAAACCTCTTGACATGCCATTGTATTTTTTTCCTCTAAGAACAAGAGACGGGGCAATATAACCTTGACAGTGTCTCAAAGATTAAAAATATTAGTGCCACAGCTCTCCATAGAAACCCAAGTATTTATGACTCTACTTGTCTATAGTGGCACACATTTGTCTTCCATGGTTTTAAAAAAATCCTAGTAATATAAATATATTATTTTTATGTTAACCCTGGGGACATTTTTAATCCTCATGGCCATGTTTTTATTGCAAAAGCCACACAAAACTAGACCTATAAAGTAGAATCATTGCAGTAGTAAATAGTAAATATCCTTGGATATTTCAGCCACTTGACATGCAGAGTTTATTTTTCTTTATTTGTATTTGTAAAATAAATTTATGAAAATATTTATACCCTTCCTTACATGAGTAGATTTCAAGGAAATCAATTAACATGATTTAAAACAATTCAGGAGTGTTTAAACATTTATGGGGAACAGCAGTGTGCAGTGGATACGCCTTCTTTGGCGGTCTTTACATAGAGATTGGATGGGCATCTTTTGGAAGTTGTATATTCCTACATGGCAGAATGGGGCCTGGACTAGATGACCCTTAAGGCCCCTTCCAACTCTAAGATTGTATAAAGAGAAGAAGATAAACATGAAATATTCACTGTTAATGCAGCTGGAGAATGTGGCTGGCATCCCAGATTTGTAACCTAGAGTTATGGATTTCTACCTACTCAGTTATATTATGTATTCATAACATCTATCTATCTATCTATCTATCTATCTATCTATCTATCTATCCATCCACCCACCCATCCATCCATCCATCCATCCATTTTGGATGTCTGTCGGCTTGTCTATCTGTCCCACAAAGGTTGTTTTAGGTGAAGTGACCCTCTGTGATGTCACTGGATTGGCTGTTGCTAGGTGAAGTGACCCTCTGTGATGTCACCAGATTAGCTATTGCTAGGTAAAGGATTGGCTGTTGCTAGGTGAAGTGACCATCTGTGATGCCACTAGATTAGCTGTTGCAAGGTAAATAATTGGTTGTTGCTAGGTGAAGTGGCCCTATGTTATGTCATTAGATTACCTGTTGCAAGGTAAAGGATTGGCTGTTGCAAGGTGGTGACCTGCTGTGATGTCACCAGATTAGCTGTTGCTAGGTAAAGGATTGGCTGTTGCTAGGTGAAGTGGTCCTATGTGATGTCACCAGATTAGTTGTTGCCAGGTAAAGGATTGGCAATCGCTAGGTGAAGTGACAACCTGTGATGTCATTAGATTAGCTGTTGCAAGGTAAAGGTTTGGCTGTTGCTAGGTGAAATGGCCCTATGTGATGTCACCAGATTACTGCTCCTAGGTAAAAGGATTGGCTGTTGCTAGGTGAAGTGACCATCTGTGATGTCATTAGATTAGCTGTTGCAAGGTAAAGTATTGGCTGTTGCTAGGTGAAGTGACCATCTGTGATGCCACTAGAGTAGCTGTTGCAAGGTAAAGGATTGGCTGTTGCTAGGTGAAGTGACCCTCTGTGATGTCACCAGATTAGCTGTTGCAAGGTAAAGGATTGGCTGTTGCTAGGTGAAATGGGCCTATGTGATGCCACTAGATTAGCTGTTGCAAGGTAAATAATTGGCTGTTGCTAGGTGAAGTGGCCCTATGTGATGTCATTAGATTAGCTGTTGCAAGGTAAAGGATTGGCTGTTGCAAGGTGGTGACCTGCTGTGATGTCACCAGATTAGCTGTTGCTAGGTCAAAGGACTGGCTGTTGCTAGGTGAAGTGACAACCTGTGATGCCACTAGATTAGCTGTTGCTAGGTAAAAGTTTGGCTGTTGCTAGGTGAAGTGGCCCTCTGTGATGTCACCAGATTAGCTGTTGCAAGGTAAAGGATTGGCTGTTGCTAGGTGAAGTGACAACCTGTGATGCCACTAGATTAGCTGTTGCTAGGTAAAGGATTGGCTGTTGCTAGGTGAAGTGGCCCTATGTGATGTCATTAGATTAGCTGTTGCAAGGTAAAGGATTGGCTGTTTCTAGGTGAAGTGACAACCTGTGATGCCACCAGATTAGCTGTTGCTAGGTAAAGGATTGGCTGTTGCTAGGTGAAGTGACAACCAGTGATACCATCAGATTAGCTGCTGCTAGGTAAAGGATTGGCTGTTGCTAGGTTTATTTATCGTGTCATCAGCGACCATTGTATTACAATTCTAACAGGGCAAAACAAACACAGAGATTAAAAAGAAAAGGAAAAAGAAGAAAGAAAGAAAAAAAAACCATACAGATTTTGCAAATTTGGTATTTGGTTAAATGTCCTTTGACCAGTATCTGGCCACTTGGAGTGCCTCTGGGGTTGCCGCAAGAAGGTCCTCCATCGTGCATGTGGCAGGGCTCAGGGTGCATTGCAGCAGGTGGTCAGTGGTTTGTTCTTCTCCGCACTCGCATGCCGAGGATTCCACCCTGTAGCCCCATTTCTTAAGATTGGCTCTGCATCTCGTGGTGCCAGAGCGCAATCTGTTCAGCGCCTTCCAAGTCGCCCAGTCTTCTGAGTGCCCAGGGGGGAGTCTCTCATCTGGTATCACCCATGAATTGAGGTGCTGGGTTTGGGCCTGCCACTTTTGGACTCTTGCTTGCTGGGGTGTTCCAGCGAGTGTCTCTGTAGATCTAAGAAAACTATGTCTTGATTTAAGTCGTTGACGTGCTGGCTGATACCCAAACAGGGGATGAGCTGGAGATGTCTCTGCCTTGGTCCTTTCACTATTGGCTGCTACTTCCCGGCGGATGTCAGGTGGTGCAATACCGGCTAAGCAGTGTAATTTCTCCAGTGGTGTGGGTCGCAGACACCCTGTGATAATGCGGCATGTCTCATTAAGAGCCACATCTACTGTTTTAGTGTGGTGAGATGTGTTCCACACTGGGCATGCATACTCAGCAGCAGAGTAGCATAGCGCAAGGGCAGATGTCTTCACTGTGTCTGGTTGTGATCCCCAGGTTGTGCCAGTCAGCTTTCGTATGATGTTGTTTCTTGCGCCCACTTTTTGTTTGATGTTCAGGCAGTGCTTCTTGTAGGTCAGAGCACGGTCCAAAGTGACTCCCAGGTATTTGGGTGTGCTGCAATGCTCCAGTGGGATTCCTTCCCAGGTAATCCTCAGAGCTCGGGATGCTTGTCTGTTCTTAAGGTGAAAGGCGCATGTCTGTGTTTTAGATGGATTAGGGATCAGTTGGTTTTCCCTGTAATAGGCAGTAAGAGCACCTAGAGCTTCGGAGAGCTTCTGTTCTACCATCTCAAAGCTCCCTGCTTGAGCAGTAATGGCACGATCATCAGCATAGATGAAACTCTCTGTCCCTTCTGGCAGTGGCTGGTCATTTGTGTAGATGTTGAACATGGATGGAGCAAGCACGCTCCCCTGAGGCAGGCCATTCTTCTGTTTCCGCCATCTGCTTCTCTGGCCCTGGAACTCAACGAAAAAGCTCCTGTTTTGTAGCAGGTTTCCTATGAGGCGGGTGAGGTGGTAATCCTTTGTGATATTATACATTTTTCTCAGGAGGAGGCGGTGGTTCACAGTATCATAGGCTGCTGACAAGTCTATGAAGACAGCTCCTGTGATCTGCTGCCTTTCAAAGCCATCTTCTATGTGTTGAGTCAGGTTCAGCACTTGCGATGTGCAGCTTTTGCCTTTTCTGAAGCCAGCTTGCTGTGGGATCAAACAGGGGTCTATATTTTCCATAATTCTATGCAAAATAAGTCTCTCCAGAACTTTGTAGAGGTGGCACAACAGGGAGATTGGTCTGTAGCTTTTTGGGTCATTACGGTCTTTGCCTGGCTTCAAGATGGCGATGACTCTTGCTTTCCTCCAGATTTTGGGGATCTGACAGGATGCAGTGCAGTTGTTCATCAGCTCCAGCAGCCAGCGCCTTGCTTTTGGACCAAAGTTCTTGATTTGTTCCATCCGTAGATCATCCAAGCCAGCTGCTTTGCCATTCTTACATTTGTTGAGAGCCATGTCCAATTCAGTAGATGTAAAAGGTTCATGGAGGTTATTGTTCTCAATCTCTGGTTGTCTGGCTATTGGTTTCTTTCCTACTTTGGTGGCAAGGTTGGGTTTCCCATTCTTCAAGAGTTGGTGTGCTATCTGATCTGCCTTTATGTTGGCATGGGTATTAGTTTGTGAGGGATCGTTGCTCAGCCGTCTCAGCAGCCTCCACACCTTCTGGCTGCTCCTGCCCATGTCGACCTCTGTGATCAACTTGATCCACTGATCTTTCTTGGCTTCAGAGATGGAGGACACAATGCTCTGCGCTGCCTGAAGAGTCTGCTCACTAAATGGGTCTTCGTTGTGGAGCCTGTAATAGTTTTCCAACAAGGCAGCTGTTTCAGGAGTAATGCCCTGGAGGTAGTGGGTTCTGCAGCCTCTCGGTATAGAGGCCCGTGAGCAGGTTTTCACTATTTCAATAAAATGTTCATATTCCTCAGGGATTGGTGCGGCTGATGTGATCATGTCGTCTAACATGTCTGAGAATTTAGTCCAATCTGCCTTTCTGAAGTTGTATCTTCGTTTAAATCGAACTTCCTGAGGCCTTATTGTTGGGAACAGTTGGCATATTATTGGTCGGTGCTGTGTGTTTGGGATTGGTGGTCCCACTGATTTGGTGCATTGCTGTACAATGCTGTCACTCACAAATAAGAGGTCTGGGTTATAACCTCGGTGCCATCTCCCGCTGTTGTAGGATGGTGGGAGCTTGCTATCATGGATGAGTGATAGTTTGTGCAGTTCAGACCAGGACAGGACAGCCTCTCCATTTCTGTCCTCTTGGGCATAGCCCCATACGTGGCTATGGCTGTTGAAGTCACCAATTACTACCGCCCTTTGGTGCCTGTCAAAGTTCTCGGGGGAGGAGAAGCAGAACTCTTCATTTGGGGGCTTGTACACAGAGGTGATGGTGATGTTATTAAGCTCTACTGTTAGAACCTCGATATTGTTTTCTTCAGTGTTGTGGGCACTGCTGACTTGGAGGCCTGGTTTGATGAAGATGGCGCTTCCATACTGCGCATGTGGTCTTTCTGCTGCTAAGACCATTCCTGGAACTTTGGGTCGTTTCTGTTGTTCATCCCTGTGTGTTTCTTGGACACACAGCACATCGCATTTCTTATCTCGGCACAGTTCATAGAGCAGTTGCTCTTTGGCAGTTGACATGCCTTCGATATTGATTGAGATTATTGTCATGGTTGGTCCTGAAAAGGACCGTTGGTTGTTTTGCTTGCTTGCTTGCATGCTGGTCGCTTCTGTGGTGAGAGAATCTGCCGTCTACGAAGACGTTGCCCAGGGGACGCCCGGATGTCTTGCAATCCTACGAGGAGGCTTCTCTCATGTCCCCCTCATGTTGCTAGGTGAAGTGGCCCTATGTGATGTCACTATATTAGCTGTTGCTAGGTAAAGGATTGGCTCTTACTAGGTGAAGTGACCATCTGTGATGTCATTGGGAAAAAAGATGGTATGTGTGTGAGGAGAAGGGAGGTAGGGAGGAAGGAAAGAAGAAAGAAAAATAAGGGAAAGAAAGGAAAGGAGGGAAGGAAGAGAATGGAAAGGGGAAAAGGTATGATGCCATTTGATACCCAGAGATATACACAAGCAGCATAATAAACGAAGCTTACCAAAGAAAACAAATCATATTGCTTTACCATGTACTGTATGACCAAGTGGAAGAAGACAAACACTCTCTTCTTCCAGTTCCTGAGCTGAACTGGGTGCCTTTGGAATCAAAGAATATCTTTACGGATCCACAAAAGAAAATCCAAAATGCGCCTTATGGTGGCCACTTTATTAAGCCACTTGGAGGACACACAAGCCATAAGGTATGGATGTAGGACTAGCACATTCCTACATGTATGTAATGCCTGAATCCAAGAAAGGGGAGGGTAAGGACATGCCCACAACAACACTGATTAAACCTCTGTTGTGCTACTTTTTTTGGTGGGGATCAGGAAAAGGGATATGGAGCCTCCGCTGGCGCAGTGGGTTAAACCCCTGTGCCGGCAGGACTGAAGACTGACAGGTCACAGGTTCGAATCCAGGGAGAGGTGGATGAGCTCCCTCTATCAGCTTCAGCTCCTCGTGCAGGGACATGAGAGAAGCCTCCCACAAGGATGATAAAAACATCAAATCATCTAGGCATCCCCTGGGCAACGTCCTTGCAGACGGCCAATTCTCTCACACCAGAAGCGACTTGCAGTTTCTCAAGTCACTCCTGACACGACAAAAAAATAAAATAAAATAAAAATAAAGGAAAGAGGATTCAAACCTTGGTCTTCCAGGATCCACTCTGCAAATGACTACATTACACTGGCTCCTTGTTAATCCACTGGTGGGTAAAACACCCACAGAAACACCAACCAACATTTGTACAGTTTCTCAAACATCACCCAGAGTTTGACTTCCAGTGGTACTATTAGTTCCCTCGATCTAGACCAGGCATGGGCAAACTTTGGCCCTCCAGGTGTTTTGGACTTCAACTCCCACAATTCCTAACAGCCGGTAGGCTGTTAGGAATTGTGGGAGTTGAAGTCCAAAACACCTGGAGGGCCAAAGTTTGCCCATGCCTGGTCTAGGTACTATATTCCTATGTATGTAGCCTAGAATCACACTGGCTTTTTAGCTGCTGTCTCTCACTGTTGACTCATGTCTAGCTTATTATCTATTTCAGACATCTCCTTTAAAGTTTAGCCTAAGACCCAGAGCAAATTCGTCACTTGACTGATGCGTAACTTGACTAGTATCTTTTTGCTGGTCAAATCTGGGTCCAAATCCAATGGTTAGACCTTTTCAACCAATGAGGACATGACAAGTCAACACTTGTGTAAATTGCCTTCTATAGTTGGGACTAAGCATTGCAGGAAAGGGAGTATGTAGGAGGTGAAGCCCAAAGGCATTGAGCCCAACCTCCCAGATAGTGTTGACCAAAACTCAGAATGGATTTTTCTCCAAACTGGTGACACAGAATGGCAAAAAGCTGGTTCAAATTCTTCCTTCAGCACCCCTTGCAAATCAAACTTTATTATATAAACACAGCATTAAACATCAATCATACAAAACAGAAAACAATCTTAAGCAATATAAATTACAGTGGGGCAACATCAACTCAAGAATGAATTTTTAAAAGACCACAATAGGCTTGGTATCATTTCGTATACAAACCTGCTGAGAAAACCCCAATGGGACAACCGAAGTCGGAAACACTTGAAAGCACACAACAACCTTATCTTGTTGATGGGAAACTTCCCATCGGAGTGGAAATCATCTATCAGACAGATGGCAAACTATTTAATCTCAGCAGATTGCCAACAGCAAAGTCACAACAACATCTGTTATAGAACTCCAATATGCTGATGATAATGTATTCTATGCACATTCAGAAGAAGACTTACAGGCAGAAGCATACGAGAAGCTCGGCCTGTCATTGAACATCGAAAAAACAAAAGTGCTCTTCCAACAGTCACCAGCTAATCCCTATGCAATGCCAGAAATACAGCTTAATTGTGGAACATTAGAAAATGTTGACCATTTCCGCTACCTTGGCAGCCAACTCTCCACAAAAGTCAACATTGGCACTGAAATACAACACCGTCTGAGCTCTGCGAGTGCAACATTTTTCCAAATGAAGCAGAGAATGTTTGAGGACCGGGACATCCGTAGGGAGACCAAAGTGCTTGTTTATAAAGCCATTGTCTTCCCAACCCTGCTATACGCCTGCAAAACGTGGACTGTCTACAGACGTCACACTCAATTTCTGGAACGATTCCATCAGCGTTGCCTCCGAAAATCCTGCAAATCTTTTGGGAAGACATGCAGACAAATGTCAACGTACTGGAAGAAGCAAAGACCACCAGCATTGAAGTGATGCTCCTACACCATCAACTCCTCTGGACTGGCCACATTGTCCAAATGCCTGATCATTTCAAAGTAGTTACTCTACTCCCAACTCAAGAATGGGAAATGTAATGTTGGGGGACAGGAAAAGAGATTCAAAGATGGGCTTAAAGCCAACCACAAAAACTCTGGCATAGACACTGAGAACTGGGAAGCCCTGGCCCTTGAGTGCTCTAACTGGAGTTCAGCTGTGACCAGCAGTGCTGCAGAATTCAAAGATGCATGAATGGAGGGCAAAAGGGAGAAATGTGCCAAGAGGAAGGCGTGTCAAGCCAACTCTAACTGGGACCGCCTTCCATCTGGAAACTGATGTCCTCACTGCAGGAAAACATGCGGATCAAGAATAGGGCTGCACAACCACTGCCAAGATACTACACTTCGAAGGCCATCATCCTCAGGCTACGACAGATCACCTAAGTCAGTAGGTATATCTCAGTGGATACACTCCTTGTACTTAAACCTAGACTCACCTTCAATTTATAACCCTAAACAACACATAAAAATGAGTAACATACATTATATGTGTCATTAAATAAATATGCATGTCCCATATGACCTTGTCCCATATGAACCTCACACACAGAGCTTGGATGCATCTACACTGCAGAATTAATGCAGTTTGACTCCCCTCCCTTTTTTAAAAATGCCAAGTCTTAATATTATGGAAGACAAGGTCACATCCTTCTTAGCCGATGCCTCACCAGGCTACAACTCCATAGCATTGAAGGCACTTTAAAGTGGTACCAAACTGCATTAGTTCTAAGGTGCAGATGCACCCTGTTATACAACCCAGATCTGGAGGAAAGTCCCCTTTGAACGTCTCCTTTTTTCCAGCTGGGTCTCTTAGATCCCTTGTGATGGAAGCCTAATTGTCGGATTCTCCCCCCCACATCCGATTTTTGTCTTTTTTTTGGGAGGGGGGGTCTCTTTCCTGAGTGCTTTGAAAATCCAAATATATAGTGCCTTCCTGCTTCCCTTCCTAGACCTGAGCTTTGGATTGAATTTTCTCCCTCGTCTTCCCTCTCCAAGCAATGCCGGCTTCCTTACCTTCAAGATCAGGCTCAGGGTGAAGAAATGGGGTGCCCAATCCTCCCCAAATCCCCCCTTTTTTCCTTCCTGTCTTCCTGCTTCTCTCAGCATCCTTTTGCAGGCAGCAGGGCTGGGACCTCCTTAGAGGAGGAGGAGGAGGAGGATGCTGGCTCTCTCTCTCCTCCTCTGCTGCCTGCTGGATGAGATCAGCGCACATTAGGGGCTGTGTGTGAGTGTGTGTGTCTTTGTGTGTGTGCAAAAGAAAAGGGATGCTTGCTCAATGCTTGCGCCAGGCTCCGCAGCCCCCTCCTCGCTTGGCTCCCTCCAAATAGGGCATCCTTGCAAGAGACTCAAAAGCCTCTCTGGAAGAGAGAAAGCAGAGCCTGGAAAAGGGTCCGGCAGCATTGGAAGGAAATGGGCTGCTTCCATAATCTGCTCATTGGGTCACACAACCAATGCTGCAAGTGGAGTGGCTGGTTTGGCAGATGTGGCTCCACAAAGCTCCAATAAACATATTGTTTACTTGGGCATTGCAGACCTCAACAATTCTCAGCCCTTTCCAATACTTAAGACAGGCATGGGTGAACTTTGGCCCTCCTGATGTTTTGGTCTTCAATTCCCACAATCCCTAACAGCCTACTGGCTGGGAGTTGAAGTCCAAAGAACCTGGAGGACTGAAGTTCGCCCATGCCTGCTATAAATGAACCACCACCAAGCTACCCTGTTATGTCTAGTCTTGTTATTGTATAGCTCAAGATCATGGCTTTCTAGACCGAAGTCCTACGAATGAGAGACCTTCAAATCACCCTGTTATTTCACCCCCTGTGACACTCGCTGGAACACCTCAGCAAGTGAGAGTTCAAAAGTGGCAGGCTCAAACCCAGCACCTCAATCCGTGGGTGATACCAGATGAGAGACTCCCCCCTGGGCACACAGAAGACTGGGTGACTTGGAAGGCGCTGAACAGACTGCACTCTGGCACCACGAGATGCAGAGCCAACCTTCAGAAATGGGGCTACAAAGTGGAATCCATGACATGCGAGTGTGGAGAAGAGCAAACCACTGACCACCTGCTGCAATGCAACCTGAGCCCTGCCACATGCACGATGGAGGACCTCCTTGCGGCAACACCAGAGGCACTCCAAGTGGCCAGATACTGGTCAAAGGACATTTAATCAGCTACCAAGTTTGCAAAATTTGTGTCTTTTTTATCTGTTTGTTTTATTCTGTTAGAAATGTAATACAATGTTCTGGTTGCGGATGACACGATAAATAAATAAATACCCCCTATGGTTTGCCATTATGGTGAACCTCAAGGCAAACCTCAACTCAAGGTGAACCTCAGCAACATTATGGTGAACCTCAACTCAACATCAAGGTGACCTCAACTCACAGTCTTTCTATGAATGAGAGATCTTCCAGTCACCCTGTTAATTTGCTCCCTGTGGTTTGCCATTATGGTGAACCTCAACTCAAGAAGAACTTCAACAACATTATGGTGAACCTCAACTCAACCTCAAGGTGACCTCACTTCATGTTGATTCTATGAATGAGAGACTGCCAAGCCACCCTGTTAATTTGCCCCCTGTGGTTTGCCATTATGGTGAACTTCAACTCATGTTGAGCCTCAACAACATTATAGTGAAGTTCAACTCAAGGTGAAACCATCAACATTATTGAGTCACCTCTGGCTGAGAAAGACGGTATACAAATGTGGTAAATAAATAAATAAATAAATGGTGAACTTCAATTCAACCTCAAGGTGACCTCAACTCATGGTGATTCTATGAATGAGAGACCTTCAATTCACCCTGTTAATTCACCCCCTGTGGTTTGCCACTATGGTGAACCTCAACTCAAGGTGAATTTACAATACTATGGTGAACCTCAACTCAACCTCAAGGTGACCTCAATTCATGGTGAGTCTATGCATGAGAGACCTTCAAGTCACCCTGTTAATTCGCCCCCTGTGGGTTCACCATTATGGTGAATCTCAACTCAAGGTGAACCTCAACAACATTATGTGAACCTCAACTCAACCTCAAGGTGACCTCAACTCACAGTCTTTCTATGAATGAGAGACCTTCAAGTTACCCTGTTAATTCAATGCCCCCTGTGCTTTGCCATTATGATGAACCTCAACTCAAGATGAACCTCAACAACTTTATAGTGAACCTCAACTCAGCTTCAAGGTGACCTCAACTCATGGTGATTCTATGAGTGAGAGACCTTTAAGCCACCTTGCTCAGGGCTTCAAACTCAGAGCCATGGCTTCCTTGAGTGAGACGGGGACATTCCACTTCTAACATGGTCTTCCTCATTCCCTTCAACTTTTGAGTCATGGCTTCTCATGATAGATCCAAAGTTTAGTCAAGTTTGGCTTTTAAGGAGATCCCAGCCTTGATTTATTCTGTCTGTTTTTGGCAGTTCATAGTAGAGACCTTTTGGTATGGAAGTGTTGACTATTCTCTGCTCTTTGTCTGCAGCACCTTGTATTTAGAACATGTGATATTTTGAAGACCCAGAATACCATTATTTTCAAGGCAGATGTCAAGAATACCATCATTTTCAAGGCAGGCAAATGATTCTGGTGACTTAGTTATGGAATATGGAAGACCACAACCTCAGCTTGTGGCTTGTCCCCGAAATCACTAGCAGTCAGAGGTAGAATATGACATGAGATATCTCCAATCAATGTGTGGCTTATTATAATGCCCTGATGTTCTCTGAGACAGCTTGGCCAGGATGGTAGTTTTCAAAGGAGTAGCCATGTTTATCTCTAGCAACAATAACAAAAACATGTGGCCAGGAGTTGACCGAAGGAGTGTTCCTTCCTGATCAATAACTGGCTGCCAAACTGGATTTGCTTCTGGATGTCTGTGAAGGAGCAGCTGCACCCACCCAAGAGGAACACAAATGAGACACTTCCAGGGCATGTGGAAACACGACTGAGCTGCAATTTCTGCATGCTTGTCTGGGGAGGAGAGGTTGACCACATTGCCTTACGCTCCAAAACAAAACAGCACATGGCCTTTGCCGAGACTGGGTGGACGTACCAGCAGACTGGCACACAATAGAAAGCATCAAGAACTAGCTTTGACTTTAGTCTTGCAAGACCTGATGACATTTTTGGGCTTGGTAATATGAAGAAGTACTGAGAAGGTATTGTTCCTTCAAAGTCAAGCTGGCTTTTGTTTCTTCTTCCATGTCAGGATCTTGTTTTCAATTTACAATTGAAAGGGGTTATCAAAATGTTGAACCATAGCTCCTTGGAGGTTGAGACTAAAACCCAGGCTGCATGGACCACCTAAAAGACAGAGCAGACAGGAGACTGACCAGCTACCACCACTTATTTTTGAAATACCTGGGAGTATTTCAAGTCATGCCAGACTAATCTGATCTCTTTTTTTGACAGAGTTGAAAGCTGGGTGGAATGCAGGGAACGCTGTGGATGGAGCATATCCTTCAACAAGGCCCTTCATGATCTTCTGGCAAACCAACGAGTCAAATGTGGGCTAGGCAAAACTATGTTTAGGTGGATCTGTTATTAGTTTAGTGAACAAACCCAAAGGGTAATTCTCCCCAATGCTTCCTCTTCATCCTGGGAAGAAGGGATGAGTGGAGTGCCCTCAGTAGGGTTCCATCCTGGGCCCAGTTTTGTTCAACATCTTTATTAATGACTTAGAAGAAGGTTTAGAAGGCAGGATCATCAAGTTTGCCGACGACACCAAATTGGGAGGGAGAGCCAATACTCCAGAAGGCAGGAGCAGACTTCAAAATGATCTTCACAGATTAGAGAGATGATTGGCCAAAACTAACAAAATGAACTTGAACTGGGTCAAATGCAAGATACTCCACTTGGGCAGAAAAAAAAAATGAAATGCAAAGATACAGAATGGATGTTGCCTGGCTCGAGAGCAGTACGTGTGAAAAAGATCTTAGAGTCCTTGTGGACAACAAGTTAAACATGAGCCAACAATGTGATGCTGCAGCTAAAAAAGCCAATGAGATTTTGGCTTGCATCAATAGGAGTCTAGTTCCTAGATCCACGGAAGTCATGCTCTCCCTCTATTCTGCCTTGGTTAGACCACACTTGGAATCACACTGTGTCCAATTCTGGGCACTGCAATTGAAGGGAGATGTTGACTCTAAGCTGGAATGTGTCCAGAGGAGGGTGACTCAAATGATCAAGGGTCTGGAGAACAAGCCCTATGAGGAGCAGCTTAAGGAGCTGGGCATGTTTAGCCTGAAGAAGAGAAAGCTGAGAGGCGACATGATGGCCATGTATAAAGATGTGAGGGGAAGTCATAGGGAGGAAAGAGCAAACTTGTTTTCTTTTACTCTGGAGACCAGGACGTGGAACAATGGCTTCAAACTACAGGAAAGGGGATTCTACCTGAACATTAGGAAGAACTTCTTAACTGTGAGAGCTGTTCAGCAGTGGAACTCTCTGACTTGGAATACAGTGGAGGCTCTTTCTTTGGAGGCTTTTTAAAAGAGGCTGTATGCCCATCTGTTGGGGGTGCTTTGAATGCATTTTCCTGCTTCTTGTCAGAATGAGGTTGGATTGGATGGCCCATGAGGTCTCTTCCAACTTTATGATTCTATGAGCCTAATGATCTCATACGCGAGGCATCTTTGAAATTTCTCTACCATCTGGACTGAGCTATATTGAATCTAGCTGTCCAGATTGAACTGAAGCTCAGGCATCCCCTGGATTTTCAAGAAAACTAGTATATCTCCTGACTTTGCATAAAGTTGTTTAAGGCAAGAAAACCTGTGATACTCACCAGAAGTTGGCGTATGTTGTGTGGGTTGCTAATTTTGGATTTAATGTGACTCCATTTCCCCTAATTCATGTAGACTTATCCTTAGAGGGAAATGAAGGCATATGACAGTGTTTTTCAACCCCCGGAGGAGTCGCAAGAGGGTGTCTGAGGGGTTGCCAAAGACCATCAGAAAACACAATATTTTCTCAGTTCTTGTGGGGTTTTTTGGGCTATATGGCCATGTTCTAGAGGCATTTCTCCTGACGTTTCGCCTGCATCTGTGGCAAGCATCCTCAGAGGTGACCTCACCTCTGAGGATGCTTGCCATAGATGCAGGTGAAACGTCAGGAGAAATGCCTCTAGAACATGGCCATATAGCCCAAAAAAACCCACAAGAACTGAGTGATTCCAGCCATGAAAGCCTTCGACAATACAATATTTTCTGTTGGTCATGGGCTTTCTGTGTGGGATGTTTGGCCCAATTCTATCATTGGTTTTTTTTAGAATGCTCTTTGATTGTAGGTGAACTATAAATCCCAGTGACTACAACTCTCAAATGCCAATGTCTATTTTCCCCAAACTCCATCAATGTCCACATTTGGCCATATTGAGTATTTGTGCCAAGATTGGTCCAGATCCATCATTGTTCAAGTCCACAGTGCTCTCTGGATGTAGGTGAACTACAACTCCAAAACTCAAGGTCAATGCCCACCAAACCTTTACAGTATTTTTTGTTGGGAGTTTTGTGTGCCAAGTTTGATTCAATTCCATCATTAGTGGGGTCAGAATGCTCTTTGATTGTAGGTGAACTATAAATCCCAGCAACCACAACTCCCAAATGACAAAATCAATCCCCCCTTCCAACTCCATCAGCATTCAAATTTGGGCATATTGGGTATTTTTGCCAAGTTTGGTCCAGTGACTGAAAATACATCGTACATGTCAGATATTTACATTACAATTCATAACAGTAGCAAAATTATAGTTATTAAGTAGCAATGAAAATAATTTTATGGTTGGGGGTCACCACAACATGAGGAACTGTATTAAGGGGTCGCGGCATTAGGAAGGTTGAGAAACACTGGCATACGATCAAATTTATTTATTTATTTACAGCTTTTATATTCCGCCCTTCTCATCCCGCAGGGGACTCAGGGCGGATGTACACATATATGGCAAACATTCAATGCCAGTTTTGACATACAACATATACAGACATAGACAGAGGCTATTTAACTTTTTTCTGGCCGTCAGGGGAGCTGTCGCTTTCATTGTCCATCTGCGACACTGATGAAGTACTTCCCCATTCCCCCGTATCCTTTTGCTGAAGTCTTTATGGCCTCATAAATTAGTTAATTTAGCCTCCCCACATTTTTTAAGGTGGTACCTTATTTTCCTACTTGACAGATGCAACTGTCTTTCGGGTTGCAAAGGTCGACAATGGGCTACACAATTGGTTGGAAACCCACTCCAACCCGGGCTGGCTTCGAACTCATGACCTTTTGGTCAGAGTGATCTTAATGCAGCTGACACTCAGCCAGCTGCGCCACAATCCCGGTGCAAATTGAATCCAGAACATCTGGATCTTCAAGGTCCGAATAGCCTCTTCCTCCCTCATTTGTCCAATTGTAAATACCAACACCAGGAGCCCCTCTTGCAGCTCCACACCTGGCAGGTGGTGAGAGATTTCTGGATGGAGTTTGGGATGAAAGAAAAGTCCTCTGCATCCCACCCAGGAAGGCATTTAGGCATGTGCAAGCTGTGTTCATGCATGTGTTAGTCACCAACACATGAGTGCAAGAGAAGCGTCCGCACCATGATGTACAAACTTCTCCGTGGCTCTCTTCAGCCTGAGTTTATTCCCCCTTGAACTGGAGATCCCAAAATAGTGTGCGCCAGTCTTGTATACACTCCAACTGCTGTTCTCTCGGTGCCCTTATAACCTCTTCTCACCCGCCAAACTTTCCCCACAGCGTCCTTGTGGTTTGCTGTTCCAGTCCAACATAAATATGACTGCAACTGCAAAATAACAAAACTACTTCCCCAATGGGAGCTGGGGTTTAATCCTATTATCAGCTGAGAATTTTCCCTCCTTTATGCTACCATGGTGACTGTTTCCAACTCGGCGCTCCAGCAGTAATGAGCCCAGCTCATCTGGATACCTCTTAATAGCTCGGAAGCCGGTGCAGGATCTGCAGTGTGATTAGAGGGCAGGATATTGAGGATATTGAGGCTAATTGCTCCGTGTAATCGTTCTAATAATAATAATATTAATGTGAAGAGAGTTCACTTTCTTTCGCTTCTCGGACACCAATGTAACCATGGAAGTTCCAAAGGCAACACAGAAAGAAAATAATACTGTGGTAACTTCTGTGGATTTTATTAGTATGTTCTCACTAGGAATATTTTGGTCCTCCAGGTTGATTCTATGGTCAGCTTCCATTGGGGAGAAGATGTAGAACAATTCTCTAGGTCAGTGTTTCTCAACCGGGGAATCGGGATCCCGGGGGGGGGGGGGGTGTCTCGGGGGGGGGGGTGTCTCCAAAGACCACCAGAAAACCCCTTTGGCAGAGAAGGCTGAAGATCTCTCCATCTGTCCTTCTCTTCCTTTTTTGGAAACAGACGGCGAATGCTCCTACCAAAATAACTGAAAATTTCTCCCAAATCCATCTAGTATTTTCTGTTGGTTGTGAGGCTTCTCTGTGGGACGTTTGGCCCAATTCTATCATTGGTGGGGTTCAGAATGCTCTTTGATTGTAGGTGAACTATAAATCCTAGCAACTGCAATTCTAATACAAGGTCTATTTTCCCCAAGCTTCTCCAGTGTTCGCATTTGGCCATATTGAGTATTTGTGTCAAGTTTGGTCCAGATCCATCATTGTTTGAGTCCACAGTGCTCTCTGGATGTAGGTGAACTACAACTCCAAAACTCAAGGTCAATGGCCACCAAACCCTTCCAGTATTTTCTGTTGGTCATGGGAGTTCTGAGTGCCAAGTTGGGTTCAATTGCATCGTTGGTGGAGTTCAGAATGCTCTTTATTGTAGATGAACTATACATTCGAGAAACTACAAATCCCAAATGCCAAGGTTTATTTTCCTCCAAACACCAGTGTTCACATTTGGCCGTATTGAGTATTTGTGCCAAGTTTGGTCCAGATCCATCTTGTTTGAGTCCACAATGCTCTTTGGATGTAAGTGAACTACAACTCAAGGTCAATGTCCACCAAAACCTTCCAGTATTTTCTGTTGGTCATGGGAGTTCTGCGTGCCAAGTTTGGCCCAATTCCATCATTGGTGGAGTTCAGAATGCTCTTTGATTGTAGGCGAACTATAAATCTGAGCAACTACAACTCCCAAATGCCAAAGTCTGTTTTCCACCAAACTCCACCAGTGTTCACCTTTGGCCATATTGAGTATTAATGCCAAGTTGGTCCAGATCTTGGCATCATTATTTAGGTCCACAGTGCTCTCTGGATGTAGGTGAACTACAATTCCAAAATTCAAGGTCAATGCCCCACAAACCCTTCCAGTTCTGTGTGCCAAGTTTGGCCCAATTCCATCATTGGTGGAGTTCAGAATGCTCTTTGATTGTAGATGAACTATAAATCAGAGTAACTACAACTCCCAAATGACAAAATCAATCCCCCTACAACCCCAGCAATATTCAGATTTCAGCGTATGGGGTATTTGTGCCAAATGTGATCCTGTGAATGAAAATATATCCTGCATATCAGATATTTACATTACGATTCATAACAGTAGCAAAATTACAGTTATGAAGTAGCAACGAAAATAATATTATGGTTGAGGGTCACCACAACATGAGGAACTGTATTAGGAAGGTTGAGGACCACTGCTCTAGGCACTTGTAAGTCCTCTAGTGGACATATGGGGCAACTTAAGCCCTCCAGGTGTTTTGGACTTCAACTCCCACAATTCCTAACAGCGGGTAGGAATTGTGGGAGTTGAAATCCAAAACACCTGGAGGTCCAAAGTTGGCCCATGCTTGCTCTAGTGGAATTCTTTCCTTTGCCATTGCTAGGTCCTTCCATGAAACTCCAGATTCCAGTCCCATAAATACAGTGACTGTGCTGTGCATTTTCCTTCTGCTGATCTTCAGTAGAAGGTCTGAAATTGGAATTTCACAAATATGACAGTGATGACTCACTGAACATGGTGATGACTGCCTTGCCAACCCACTCTGCTAGCTCACTGTTGCCTTGAAGTAGGGAGAGAAACACACACACACACACTCACACACAGCCCTGTGTTTGTTTAGTGATTTAAAGAGAGCAGTTACTTCTAAACCGAGAGTTCATGATTTACTCTCCTTATCCTTTCTGCCCCTTAAAGTCACCCGTAACCAGTTTTGCTTGGCAGATCCCACAGAAGGCAAACAAAGGGATCCATTTATCTGGGCACAGTCATATTAAAAATAAACCCGGCACAGTGGGAAGATTGAAGCCTTAGCCGACCCCGCAAAGCCGAGAAATCATCATCAAAACCTCCCAAGCAAAACAAGCAAGGTTTTTGTGTCTGGGGAGCCTGAGATCCTGTCGATGAAGACAACGTTTGGGGTTGTATCTCAGAGGAGATCATTCAGGGGAAGGAGAATGAATAGATGCCTACATAGGGGTTGACGACATGAAGCTGCATTGTATGCTCTAAGATGGATGGGAAAGTGTGTCTTCCTCCCCGGTGGCATGAATCCGCGTGCTATTCCCAACTAAAATAGAGCCATTGAATCTATGGGATTTTACTATATGTTGACTTATCTTTCAACAACTGTATTGTAGTTCACTCTACCAAATATGAGCCAGACCTTTATATACTTCCTATATGTACACAAACCACAGCACTGCAACAGAATGCTTTTGTGCATATGCACCAACATTTCAAGAGCTTGTAAAAAGTTACTTATTTATCACAGCTTCTTTCCACTGTATCTTCATATCACTACTGGTGAAATGAAGAAAACTGCGATACAACAACAACAACAACAACAATAACAACAACAGCAGCAATATGATCTGGACAGAAAAACAAGATGATCTGGACAGAAAAAAAGAGTTGGATGATCTGGACAGAAAAACAAGAAAACTGATGACAATCCACTACTCATTACATCCGCATAGTGATCTCGACAGACTTGACCTGCCCAGAAAATCAGGAGGCAGAGAGAGGGATTTTGCAAGTGAAACAAATGGTAAAAGAAGAGAAACATGCCCTGGCAGATTGTGTGAAAGGCAGTCAAGAACCAACATTGAGGGAAGTCAATAGTAGTAAACTGCTTAAAGTGAAAAAACAAAGAATGAATACCACAACCCCAGGTTTCGGCGGTGACCGGGGAGCATTCGCACAGTTAAAACTTGTGCGCCAGCTGTGCCCGTACCTTGGGAAGTCTGACTTGGCCATGGTAGTCCACGCTCTGGTTACATCCCGTATAGACTATTGCAACGCTCTCTACATGGGGTTGCCTTTGAAGACTGCTCGGAAGCTTCAAATGGTCCAGCGTTCAGCAGCCAGGTTGCTAACAGGAGCGTCACTCAGGGAGCATACTACTCCTCTGTTGCACCAGCTCCACTGGCTGCCAGTTTGCTACCGGGCACAATTCAAAATGCTGGTGTTAGCCTATAAAGCCCTAAACGGTTCTGGCCCTACTTACCTCTCTGAACGCATCTCCTCCTATGAACCGGCTGGACACTAAGATCATCTGGGGAGGCCCTGCTCTCTATCCCGCCTGCATCACAGGCACGCTTGGCAGGGACGAGAGACAGGGCCTTCTCAATGGTGGCTCCTCGGCTGTGGAACGCCCTGTCTGCAGATATCAGATCGGCCCCCTCCCTGCTGGTGTTTCGGAGGAAAATGAAGACCTGGCAGTTCGAACAAGCATTTGATTAAACAGTGTAATTGAACATAGGAATACGGAATAATGGATGACGAGACTGGATTCTGATTTTACTGTTGAGGCGCTAATGATTGTTGCACTGATGTCAATGAGTTATGTTATAATTGTTTTTAATTGCCCTACACTTGTTTTGTGATGTTTTGTATTGATGTTATTCACCGCTTTGAGTCGCCTGAAGGCTGAGAAAAGTGGTATATAAATAAATAAATAAATAAATAAATAAATAAATCACAAACACAATCCAGAGCAGAAGAGAAAACTGGCAAAAGAAGGCTCTCTCTCCATAGACAGTTCCTGAGAAAAGTTGACCAAGAAAAAACATGGCTGTGGCTCACAAATGGAACTCTGAAACAGGAGACAAAGGAGGGCCTGATTCTGGCAGCCCAAGAACAAGCCATTAGAGCCAATGCCATCAAAGCCAGAAGTGAAAACTTGCCGACAGATTCCAAGTGTGGACTCTGCAAGGAAGCAGACGAAATGATGAATCACATCCTCAGCTGCTGCAAGAAGATCGCACAGATGGACTACAAGCAGAGGCACAACACTGTTGCTCAGATGATCCATTGGAACTTGTGCCACAAATGCTATCTTCCTGCAACAAAGAACTGGTGGAATCACAAGCCTGAAAAAGTTACGGAAGATGAACACATCAAACTACTCTGGGACTTCCGAATTCAGACTGATAGATTTTGGGAGCACAATACACCTGACCTCACAACCATTGGGGGGGGGGGGGGAGATTAAGGATTGTCAATGTTGCAATCCCAAGTGACAGCAGGATTGATGAGAAGCAACTGGAAAAGCATAAACAATACAAGGATTTAAAGATAGAACTGCAAAAACTCTGGCACAAGCCAATCAAGGGGATTGGCGCACTGGGTACAGTGCCCAAAGACCTTGGCCTGCACTTAAAAACAATTGGCACTGACAAAATTACCATCTGTCAGTTGTAAAAGGCCACCCTACTCAGATCTGCATGCATTATTTGATGATACGTCACACAATCGTTGACACTTGGGAAGTGTCTGACGTGAGATGAAATACAAAAGCCAGCATAATGATCTTGTTTGCTGTGTACTCATCTTGTAATGTATTAAATAGTAATAATAATAATAATAATGAAATTTATTTATAACCCACCCTCTCTCAAGGTGATTTACAGAAATAACAAAAATGGCAGACATTCAAAACAAAACATGAGATCAAATAACGCAATATAACTTATAAACAGATGAAAGTCAAGGGTTAAACTAAACAAACATAATGAGTACAAGAAGTCAAAACAATTAAAGCACTATAAATTTAAAGTACAATATAATATATTGCATTGGCAGGCTAAGGAAGTATCCGACGTCAGGCAAGAATATGCATGAAAGATGTTACGTAATCTGTTCCAGAAAGTTTTCTGCTGCCCTGAATAGTGAGAAATGTAATTTAGCATTGGTTTGAATTAAGAACCATGGAGTTGAAGAGGGTTTGAGTCAAAGGCCTCTGTGCATAACTTCTGCCAAGAAAAATACAGCAGAGTCTTGCTTATGTTGGATAATAAGGAGGAATTAAGGAAAAGCCTATTAAATGGTAAATTACGTTATGATTTTACAAATTAAGCACCAAAACATCATGTTTTACAACAAATCAACAGAAAAAGAAGTTCAATACATGGTAACGTTATGTAGTAATAATTATTATATTTATGAATTTGGCACCAAAACATCACAATGTATTAAAACAAGTGAGGCAGACTGGGTTGGATAATACAGAATGTTGGATGAGCGAAGGTTGGATAAGTGAGACTCTACTGTATTACTAATTATGGGGCCTGCTGGTGACACAGCAGGTTAAACTGCTGAGCTGCTGAACTTGCTGATTGAAAGGTTGGCGGTTTGAATCCAGGGAGCAGGGTGAGCTCCTGCTATTAGTCCCAGCTTCTGCCAAGCTAGCCATGCAAATGTGAGTAGATCAGTAGGTACCGCTTCTGTGGGAAGGTAACGATGCTACATGCAGTCATGCTGGCCACGTGACCTTGGAGGTGTCTATGGACATTGCAGGCTCTTTGGCTTAGAAAGAGAGGAGTACCACCCCACAGAGTTGGACATGACTAGACTTAATGTTGGGAGAAACCTTGACCTTTAAGCATCCTCAGAGGTAGTGAGGTCACCTTGCTACCTCTGAGGATGCTTGCCATAGATGCAGAAGAAATGTCAGGAGAAAATGCCTCTAGACCATGGCCATATATCCCGAAAAAACCTACAACAACCCAGTGATTCCGGCCATGAAAGCCTTCGACAATACACTTGACCTTTACCTTTACTACTAGTTATAAGTAGCAGTCCTTTAGTCATGTATTTGATTGCATGTTGTTTAACATGGAATTTCAGCACCAGGATCATGTAGCACAATCAACATGTACGTCTGTGACCGAGATCCTACTTCAGAGTTGCCTAGTATCAATTTCTCCATGTGAGGTTTACATATTGAATAGATGATGCAATCCTTGTGTAGAATGACAATAACAAAATACCATACCAATGAGTTATGGCCAGCCCCTCCTTAACCATAACATGGATGGCAAGGGATCTTGATGTCTTTTTATATTAAGAGTTACGTGGTTGTCTCCTCGAATGCCCCACCTTGGGTTGCAGGGCATTTAGTACCTGTTTGTGGCCATGTGAATTGGTACCACCATTGAATTGAAACTATGAGCTCCTTTTGCTCCTCTATGTGCTTTTTTTGCATAACTGTGAGCAATGCAAAACCAATAAAACCATTAACTAAACGTAAATTGTTGTAATGCGCAAAAAAAAAATCACTTGTAAACATTGGTTATTTGCAAACCTCCAATATGTGACTGGAGTTACTTGGAGTTGTATGATTCAGCAGTTGTATTTCAGTGTATTTATTGACCCAGAATGGGGCCCCATCTTCTTGAATCAAATTAATCCTCACTCATATGGCTGCTCAATGGCTCTCTTGTCTGACTTTCCCCAAAGGCCTCTGCGCTTAACGTCTGCTTGTCTGATGCTTGTTTGACCAGATAATTTGACTTCAGAAGGTGATCCTTGGCTTCAATTAGTATTTCATCTCCAAGTTTTCCCCCTTTTCTCTTCCTCTTTCTCCTCTTTCCCACTGCTGTGTATGTTAGTGTGTGAGAAAAAATGGACACAAATGAATGTGAGGTATATGTGCCTTTTGCAGACTCACCAATATGTCCAAAAACCAGAATGTTATCTGCAGCCTTGAGGTTAAAAACACTTGTTTCCTATTCTAATCAGTGCACATTAAAACACTCAGAATAATGTCTTACATTAGTGTTATGCAGCCTAAAGTGTGGTATTTTTGAATGGCAAAATCAGAATTGCCCATATTGCTGTATACCTGGTTCCCATTGAGGTTATGAAAGTTGAGAGTTTAATAATAATAATAATAATAATCATCATCATCATCATCATCATCAAAGTATGGATCGTCGATTTCGCAATCCCAGGTTAGCAGCAGGATTGAAGAGAGACAACTGGAAAAGCTGACACGATATGAGGATTTAGAGATCGAACTGCACAAGCCAGTAAAGGTGGTCCCAGTGATGATCTGCACACTGGGTGCAGTGGCTAAAGACCTTGGCCTGCACTTAAACACAATCGGCGCTGACAAAATTGCCATCTGCCAGTTGCAGAAGGCCACCTTACTGGGATTGGCACGCATTATTCGCCGATACATCACACAGTCCTAGACACTTGGGAAGTGTCCGATGTGTGATCCAATTCAATAGCCCGCAGAGTGTCTGCTGTGGACTCATCTTGTTGTGCTTCTAATAATAATAATAATAATAATAATAATAATAATAATAATAATTTGGAGCTAGTGGGTTTTCCAATGAACATACACAACAGCAGAAATCTAGAAGATGGGCAACTAGAAAAGGGTTGGAAAGAACTTTCCTGCTTCAATGCATCTCCTCAGTCAATAAGTGTGTGGTGAACTTTTCTTCTTTGGAGTTTTTAAACCAGAGGCTGGATCGCCATCTGTCAGGACTGCTTTGATTGTGTATTCTTGCCTGGTATGAGATTGGATGGTATGCAATGCATCTATGAGTAGTCAATGAATGGAAGTTTTCCATTGCCCAAATGAATGAAACCATTGAGCAAGGTGGTCCTCCTCTTAAGTCCTCCTCTTAAGATAACTGTTGACATTAAGAGTATTCCAGCTTAACCAATTCATTCTTGTTCATATTGTGTGTATATCTAAAACTCTCAGAAAAAAACATTTAAGATGCAAAAGAGTTGCTGGAAATAAGACCTACCATCCCACAAAGCCATTGAAGGACAGAAATGATCCTTGCTGCACTGGGCAGCAAATGTACTTATTTTGCAACCAAATATTTATTGTGTTGGATATGATGCAGACAAGGAGTAAAAGAAGCAGGAGAGATCAGTAGCTTCCAATTAGTGGTGGGATAAATCTGTCCTCAGTTTAATTTCTTGAAAGGCTAGCCAAGGTGCTGAATCTTATTTTTTGCAATAGGTCAGTACCTTGGATAGCTCCATTGCAGTCTGTACAAAATGCAGTATGGATTTGCTGCTTTGCAAACATGGAAGCCTCTAGTCTAGACAGCAATAAAGAAAGGCTTGCAAGGAAACATGTTGGCTTTATTCTCACACAACTGCCACAAAGGATAAATGTGGGGTTAGCTGAGGCTGCTTTTCTATTGTGGACAGAAGAGACTGTTTGCAACTGATCCATCCTTTAGCAAACTGTTGTATCCCAGAGCAGGAACACCTCTGTCTTTAAACACCAGTAAGCAGTTTATTGAAGGATATATGTAAACAAAGCAGTAAAAATGATAAAAACAGTATAGTCCAAGATAGTCCATAAACTTCAAGGCACAAAGGTAAATACACAAGATCCAAGGATGCAAAATCCAGAGAACAAGACAGCATGGAGATCCAATACATGAAACAGGAACCTGGCAAAACTTGAAACATGAAACTAGAAATCCATTTGGAAACAAGACTGTCATGAAGCTCCAACATTGACAAGACTGAGCTAAAACCTTTCCTTTACATCAATATAAAGCTTTTCCTGGCCCAAGAACCAAAAAGAAAGCATCCCGTTTGCTCTTACAACTAGATAAGGATTTCTTATCTTTCTTTTCCATCACATGGATTGACCATCACCAATCCTGAGAACTCTGTCTCAGTTTACAAAAGTCTTGCTTTCTATCTTTACCCTCATTAAATTCTACACCTGACAAATAATCCCCAGAAGACAGTTTCTCAGAGAAGGACTGCTGTGGGCCTCTCCCAGGAATTTGACCTTGTGAATCTGCAGGAGAAGCACTCTGTTCATGAGACACCTCTCAGCAAGGCCTGGGCTTGGCTCAGGCTCAGAAAAGTTCTCATTCCCATTGACATCAGACACAGGCCCAGGAAACCCTTCATTGTTGTGACTCAGCTGGAACCACAGACTGATAGTGTTGAGACTCAGATGGGCTCTCAGTTACTTTGACAAGTATGATGGGATTCAAGTTCACAATCAGGTTCAAAATGTTCCTTTTGTAGACAATAAGGAACAGGGTGTGCAAGTTCAGTTTCCCACAGCAGGGAATGATGTTTTTGATACTGAAACTAGCCAGGTACAAATAGACTCAGAAAAGGAGGACAGTTCTCAGCCTGATAGTAGGCAGGAAGGCAACCAGGCTGACACTAACGAGCAGCCCGACCTTGATGAAATGGGAATCTTAGATCGGGCTGACCATTTGGAATTCAGAGTTCGAAGGAGTGTGAGAATAGCTAATAAGAAGGAGGCCAGAGGCCAAGGTAACGGCTTCATGTATTGCAAAGAGTATTAAGCAGTGTGTTTGAAAACAAACCTTTGTCAGAGCAACTTTGCACTCAACCAAGCAGCTTGTGCTCGTTTGCCTGGATTATCTTGTAGTTCTTGTGTCTATGGTCTTGGGACTTTGTCATGTTCTCATGAGATTTCATTTTGTTGGTGCCTCTTGGAATCCTGCTTTACAGTGCTATGTTGTATTGATCTTTTGTAACATTATTTGCTTTTAAGAACTTTTTATCTTTTACTTTTCAATAAACTACAAAGACTTCAGTCTATGTGCAGTTTGGTGATTTCAGCAAGGTGAATCTACTTTGTGGTGTGACATTCATCCCCATTGACATCAGACACAATCACAGGCTGAACTACAACACAAACATGGAATTTAATTGCTGTTCTGTTGGGAAGAGAAGTCATTCCAGAACTTTGTTTACTGGGCTTCTTTCCCACATAACTCCCTTTGGGGACTTTGGGAAGAAAAGTGGTTTGCAATTGCTAGGAAGCCTGCAGCTCCTCAGAGGGATGTCAGGATTAGGAGATCTGAAACAGTGATATAAGTACTGGCAGAAAAGGCTTCCACCAAAGAACAGAGGTCAGTTCATGTTGGAGTGCTTGGCTACAACATAGAAAGTCAGACTTTTCTCTTTTTTTAGCGGGAGAGTACACACATTTTCTATTTTCAAATATTTTGAATCTGTGGTTTGTTTAATCCATGGATGCAGAACCTGTGGATATGGAAGGCTCTAGTAATAATAATAGTCAGAGGTTTAACTTCTCTGGTCTGTTACAACTGGAATGCCAGAGCTGCAGCTTCGTGATTCAGGGTAAAGATTTTTCTAAGCCGATATGATCTCTGCTTTCTGGCCTATTCCCCTGAATGGATGCCTGTCTGTCTGTTCCCTTTCTCCAGGCCATTTTGCTTAATGAACAGGATTGCATCTGATAGATGGAGCCATGTGATTGTGTAACTGTCCTTGTGAGGATGCACATAGGAGTTGTTTTTGTCGCAATCCCTCTTTGCCTCTTATGCTAGCCTCCGGAGGGAGTTTATTCTGTAGGGATACAGCTGTTGCTGCAAAGGTGGACGGGGACGGCACTTTAATCTCTTAAGACATTTATGAAACATTGGATCATATCAAGATCCGGGATCCGTCATCTGTAAGAAGTTTATTGCTTGATTGGATTGGTGAGGCTGAGCTGAGCCCAGAAAGCAGCCAGACTCTCCCAGAGAGAGAAAGACTGGCTGAGTCAAAGCGTCAATTGATGCCAACAATGTGATGCCAATGGGATTTTGGCCTGCATCAATAGGAGCATAGTGTCTAGATCTAGGGAAGTAATGCTCCCCATGCTCTATTCTGCTTTGGTTAGACCACACCTGGAATATTGTGTCCAATTCTGGGCACCACAATTCAAGAGAGATATTGACAAGCTGGAATGTGTCCAGAGGAGGGCGACTAAAATGATCAAGGGTCTGGAGAACAAGCCCTATGAGGAGCGGCTTAAGGAGCTGGGCATGTTTAGCCTGAAGTAGAGAAGGCTGAGAGGAGATATGATAGCCATGTATAAATATGTGAGAGGAAGCCACAGGGAGGAGGGAGGAAGCTTGTTTTCTGCTTCCCTGGAGAATAGGACGCGAAACAATGGCTTCAAACTACAAGAGAGGAGATTCCATCTCAACATGAGGAAGAACTTCCTGACTGTGAGAGCCGTTCAGCAGTGGAACTCTCTGCCCTGGAGTGTGGTGGAGGCTCCTTCTTTGGAAGCTTTTAAACAGAGGCTGGATAGCCATCTGTCGGGGGTGATTTAAATGCAATATTCCTGCTTCTTGGCAGAATGGGGTTGGACTGGATGGCCCATGAGGTCTCCTCCAACTCTTTGATTCTATGATTCTATGATTCAATTTATGGCAATTCTGTGAATGAAAGGCCTTCAAAAGCTCTTGTCATCCACAGCCAGGCTCAGGTCTTGCAAAGTCAGGGCTGTGCTTTCCTTGATTTAATCAATCTGCCTTTGATAATAACAACAACAACAACAACGACAACAATAATAACAATAATAATAACAACAACTAGACACTTGGAAAGTGTCCGAAGTGTGATCCAATACAACAGCCAGCAGAGTTATCTTGTTTGCTGTGGACTCATCTTGTGTTTCAAATAATAATAATAATAATAATAATAATAATAATAATAATAATACTTTATTTATATTCCACTCTTCTCACCCCGAAGGGGACTCAGGGCAAATCACAGTGCACATTCATTCAATGCCGCTTTGTATAGACAATACACAGGCAGACAGAACAGAAGGAGGTGTGTTGCTTCGACTCAGTGCCCAGCTGTTTTGGAGCCTTGGAGGTTGTGCTTGAATCCAGTCACAGGGGGTGCTGTCGCTCCATCCTCTATGACGAAGAGCCATAAGGACTTCCACCTTCCATTTGATCGCCCAGTATTTTCTGATCTTCTCTCTTTGTGGTGACAAAAAACACCTCCCCTGCTTTTAGCAGTACCCAATTTCTCTAATTACAGCTAAAACTGTTTTCGAACTGCTTAGGTAAACACTGAGCAGGGCTGACAGTTGGGTGCTCATGCTGACCCAGGGCTTCCAACCTTTTGGTTGATACACCTTATAGTTTCTGGTGATTTACCAGCTGTGCTAAACCTCCATATGCAAAAAAAATAATGTTATGGTTGGGGGTCACTGCAACATGAGGAACTGTATTAAGGGGTCATGGCATTAGGAAGGCTGAGAAACACTGGATTAATGAATTCAAATTGCAGGAAAAGAGATGTAAACATTGATGGTCAGAGCTATCCAACTGTGGAATATGCTGGCTGGGGGTGTGGAAGAGTCTCCTTCTTTGGATGCTTTTAAAGAGGGCTGGATGGCCATTTGTCGGGAGTGCTTTGATTGTGTCTTCCTGCATGGCAACATAAGGTTGGGCTGGATGGCCCTTGGGGTCACTTCCCACTCTACGGTTCTATGAAAACAGCACAATGCCTTGGGCATCCACTTGGTCTCAAACCGAACAAGAAGCCAGGCTTAGAGTGAGTAGCTCCTAAGAGCAAGTGCCGCTCTCTGCAGGAAATGCCAGTGATCTCCATGAATCTGGCCTCTTACTTTCCACTTCCTTAGATCTGAATGAGTTACATATCTTTCCGACTGACCTCTATGCTTCGGCTTTTTGCGGCAGGCCCATTTGAGTGCTTTCTTCCTTACAGGTAGCTGTGACATAACCAGCCTTTCTTCCTTCTTTATGTAACAGGGTTATGTTTTGTTGACATCTGTTCTTTTATCCCGACTCATTAGCCAAGGCCTTTCTGTGTTATGGGTGTTCTTTTCTCTCTGCACTGTTTTGTCTTGACTTTGAAAACTATGAGGAAGTAGAAATGTTTGCTTTTTTTCTTTTTATGGTAAGGAAATTACTCCCCTAAAGAGACTCCGGGGTCAGTTACACAACAGATGTAGTTATTAGTTGCTCTGATTCCCCTTCAGGGGAGATAAAGCGGGGTATAATAATAATAACAACAATAATAGCAACAACAACAACAACAACAACAGAGGGCTTCTGCAAGTGAAACAAACGGTAGAAGAAGAGAAACACGCACTGGCAGATTATGTGAAAGGCAGTCAAGAACCACCATTGAAGGAAGTCAATAGTAGAAAACTGCTTCAAGTGCAAAAGACAAAGAGGGAATACCGTAAAAACACAATCCAGAGGAGAAGAGAAAACTGGCAAAAGAAGGCTCTCCACGGACAGTTCCTGGGAAAAATTGGGAGCCAAATTGACAAGGAAAAAACATGGATGTGGCTCACAAATGGAACTTTGAAAAAGGAGACAAAGGAGGGCCTGATTCTGGCAGCCCAAGAACAAGCCATACGAACCAATGCCATCAAAGCCAAAATTGAAAAGTTGACGATCCCAAGTGTAGACTCTGCAAGGATGCAGATGAAACAATAGATCCTCAGCTGCTGCAAGAAGATCGCACAGACAGACTACAAGTAAAGGCACAACACCGTTGCTCAGATTATTCATTGGAACTTGTGCCACAAACACCATCTGCCTGCAACAAAGAACTGGTGGGATCACAAATGAGAAAATGAACACGTCAAACTCTTCTGGGATTTCCGAATTCAGACAGACAGAGTTTTGGAGCGCAATACTCGTGACCTCACAAACGTGTTAAAAAACAATTGTCAATGTCGCAATCCCAGATGACAACAGGATTGAAGAGAAACAACTGGAAAAGCTGACACCATATGTGGATTTAAAGATCGAACTGCAAAGACTCTGGCACAAGCCAGTCAAGGTGGTCCCAGTGTGACTGGCACCCTGGGTGCAGTGCCTAAAGACCTTGGCTTGCACTTAAACACAATTGGTGCTGACAAAATTACAATCTGCCAGCTGCAGAAGGCCACCTTACTGGGATCTGCACGCATTATTCGCCGATACATCACACAGACCTAGACACTTGGGAAGTGTCCGACGTGTGATCCAATACAACAGCCAGCAGAGTGATCTTGTCTGCTGTGGACTTATCTTGTTGTGTTTCAAATAATAATAATAATAATAATAATAATAATAATAATAATAATAGTATCCAAATGAGTGGATCCACAAGCTGGTATATCAATGAGTTTAATTGATTGTAAAACAATGGCAGGATCATAAGAAGAGGCCGTACGTGACATGCCGAGGAAAAGATCTGTCTCTTTAGATTAAGCTCCAGGCTTAATGCAATGTTAAACATATTTCTCTCCTCTAGCACAATAGTGTTATTTACTATTGTGCTAGAGGAGAGAAATACATTTAACGCTACAGAGCTTTGCCCTCCATTGCTTATCAAAGCATTAGCTTACATTTAAACACAGAATACTAGTTCGGCCGAAGGGCAAAAGGAAGCAGGAAATTGTTGTTCGTTACGAAGTCGGCTCTCACTTACAGCAACTCTATGGATGCTAGCTCTGAAAAAACCTTCTCCTGCTTAGGTCTTGCAAATCCATGGACGTCGTTTCAATTCCTAAAGCAACTAAAGCAGTGATTCGCAACCTGGGGGTTGGGACCCCTGGAGGGGTTGCAAGGGGGGTGTCAGAGGGGTCGCCAAAGACCATCAGAAAGCACGGTATTTTCTGTTGGTCAAGGGGGTTCTGTGTGGGAAGATTGGCCCAATCCTATCTGTGACGGCACGAGTGGCACCACCTATGTATAGAACTGTTAGTTGTTAGACTTAAACTGTTGTATCATGTTTAATCCTGCCCCCCTTTTTACATTGCTTGTGTACAGTTGTATGGATTGGTTGCTTGTAGCTGGCAATCAGTACTGTTTGGCTCCACCTCTTCCTGCAAGAGGGGAGAACTTCCTTTCTCTTCATTCTGCCTTCAGAGGTCATACCACATGGACGTGAGTAAAAGACTTCATTCTTAAGGACCCTGATTTAAGTTACCTCTTAGCACCAGTTCTGAGGTTTTTTACCCTGGGGACTCATGCTTTATGTCCAGATCGTCCTGGATAACATTGAGGAGACCCCAGCGCCTTCACACCAGTTCTTTTGACACCAGAGGAAGATTCTGAGTCTTCAAACATAGGCCATCTGAACTGGGGTTGTGGTTTGCTCCGGCATTCACAACCATTGAGGAAAGAGGAAACTTGGTGAGGCTTCTCAGCTTCAAACCTCTTGGACCCAGGACTAATAGAGACTGTAGAATATGTTTTTCTTCACCCCTCTAAGGTTTTCCAGCTCATTGCTTTGAAGAAATGACTTTGTGTTCAATAAAACTTATTTTGAGCAATTTACAGCGTTTTGGGTTTTTGGGAGTTCCAGTTTCCTATAGGAGGGCAAGAAACAATCCCCTGGGGGAAAGATGCCACGTCCATCCCTCCTTTATTGAGGATAATAGCCCCCAGGCGCGACGGCACACTATCATTGGTGGGGTTCAGAATGCTCTTTGATTGTAGGTGAACAATAAATCTTAGCAACTACAACTCCCAAATGCCAAGGTCTATTTCCTCCAAACTCCACCAGTGTTCATGTTTGGGCCTATTGAGTATTTATGCCAAAGTTTTGTCCAGATCTATCACTGTTTGAATCCACAGTGCTCTCAGGGTGTAGGTGAACTACAACTCCCAAACTCAAGGTCAGTAACCACCAAACCCTTCCAGTATTTTCTGTTGGTCATGGGAGTTCTGTGTGCCAAGTTTGGTTCAGTTCCATCGTTGGCGGAGTTCAGAATGCTCTTTGATAGTAGGTGAACTATAAATCCCAGCAACTACAGCTCCCAAATGACAAAACCAACCATCACCCAAATCCCACCAATATTCAAATTTGGGTGTATTGGGTATTTGTGCCAAATGTGGTCCAGTGAATGAAAATACATCCTGCATATCAGATGTTTACATTATGATTCACAACAGTATCAAAATTACAGTAGCAATAAAAATAATTTTATGGTTGGGTGTCACCACAACGTAAGGAATGGTATTAAGGGGTCACAGCATTAGGAAGGTTGAGAAACACTGAACTAAAGGAAGATGTGGTCTTCTCTCCTTACTGCCTATCATCCTAGTTTTTTGTGCATTCAAGTCATTTCCTCCTTATGGTGATTCTAAGGCAGCCTAAAACAAGGTTTTCTTGCCAACATTCAGTCAGAGGTGGCGTGCTTTTGTCTTCTTTTGAGGCTTGTCCAGTGGTTGCCCAGAGGGAAGAGAAGGAGAAGAATTAGGAAAAGGGGAGGAAGAGGAAAAAGAAGAGGAAGGAGAAGTGGGAAGAGAAGGAGAAGAATTAGGAGAAGGGGAAGAAGAGGAAAAAGAAGAGGGAGAAGAGGGAAGAGAAGGAGAAGGAGAAGAAGAAGGAAAAGGGCAAGGGGAATAAGAGGAAAAGAAGAGGAAGGAGAAGAGGGAAGAGAAGGAGAAGGAGAAGAATTAGAAGGAGAGGAAGAGGAAAAAGAAGAGGAAGGAGAAGTGGGAAGAGAAGGAGAAGAATTAGGAGAAGGGGAAGAAGAGGAAAAAGAAGAGGGAGGCAAAGAGGGAAGAGAAGGAGAAGAATTAGGAGAAGGGGAAGAAGAGGAAAAAGAAGAGGGAGGCAAAGAGGGAAGAGAAGGAGAAGAATTAGGAAAATGGGAAGAAGAGGAAAAAAGAATTGGGAGGAGAAGAGAAGGAGAAGAATTCAGAGAAGGTGAAGAAGAGGAAAAAGAAGAGGAAAGAGAAGAGGGAAAAGAAGGAGAAGGAGAAGAAGTGGAAGAAGATGAATAATGAAGGGGGAGGAGAAGAGGAAAGAGAAGAAGAAGGAGAAGGGGAAGAAGAGGAAGGAGAAGAGGGAAGAGAAGGAGAAGAATTGGGAGAAGGGGAAGAAGAAAAAGAAAAGGGAGGCGAAGAGAAGGAAAAGAATTCAGAGAAGGGGAAGAAGACGAAAAAGCAGAGGAAAGAGAAGAGGGAAGAGAAGGAGAAGGAGAAGAGGAAGGGGAAGAAGATGAATAATGAAGAGGGAGGAGAAGAGGGAAGAGAAGGAGAAGAATTCGAAGAAGGGGAAGAAGAGGAAAAAAGAGGAAGGAGAAGAGGGAAGAGAAGGAGAAGAAGAAGGAGAAGGGGAAAAGGGAAAAAAAAAGAAGAGTGAGGAGAAGAGAGAGTAGAAGAAGGGGAAGACTGTTTAGTGACCACACAGGTGCCACTCCCTTCCAAACCAGATTTTCTCTGAAATCTGTCCTGTTGTTTTCAAGGAAGCTCACTTTCAGTTAACGTCTTAGTTGTGTGACATTGCATGTGATTTTGTGATTAGTGATGACTAATACTGAGACATCTGCATCATTTGCCCTGCAGGTGTGGACACCCAGGTGAACTTTCCATCTCTTTTTTCCTTGTTGCCTTTGGCTATTGAGTGGCTGGTATTGACTGCCTGACTACCTGACTGACTGATGTTCCACCCTTCTGGGTTGTTGTAGGTTTTTTCGGGCTATATGGCCATGGTCTAGAGGCATTCTCTCCTGACGTTTCGCCTGCATCTATGGCAAGCATCCTCAGAGGTAGTGAGGTCTGTTGGAACTAGGAAAAAGGGTTAATATATCTGTGGAATGACCAGGGTGGGACAAAGGACTCTTGTCTGCTGGACCTAGGTGTGAATGTTTCAACTGACCACCTTTCTGCTTACATGGAACTCTTGGTGCTCACACCATTGCTTAAAGGCATGAACATCTAACAAGACTTGTATGGATACTGTGCAGTGCTATAAAGAGAACTAGATAAACTCTCCTTGGAAGCCAAGATGACCAAACTGTGGCTGTAGTAATTTGGCTGAAAAGTGGAAATAGGTTGTGGGGAGGGAATCATAATCATGGCAACAACGTCATAATCGTCGCCTCAGTGGCCATCGTCTTAGAGTCGCCATGAGTTGGAAATGAATAATAATAATAATATATTTTTATTTATATTCTACTCTATCTCACCAAGAGGACTCAGAGCGCATTACACAATACATATATAGCAAACATTCAGTGCCATTATACAATTAACAAAGACAGATAATACACAGACAGAGGCAAGGCTTCCCTCATTTCCGGCAACTGGAGGCTGTGCTCGACTCAGCCATGGGAAGTTGCTGTTGTTCCATCTTTCCACACCGATGAACCTGTTGTTCATGGGTGCCTTCCTGATTGTCTTCAGGTGCGCCTTGTACCTGCCCACCTGTACTCAAGATCAGAAAACAGGACAGGAAAAGAGATTTAAAGATGGGCTCAAAGCCAACCTTAAAATGGCATAGACACTGAGAACTGGGAAGCCCTGGCCCATGAGCTCTCCAGCTGGAGGTCAGTTGTGATCAGCAGTGCTGTAGAATTTGAAGAGGCACGAATAGAGGGCGAAAGAGAGGAACATGCCAAGAGGAAGGCGCATCAAGCCAACCCCAACTGGGATCGCCTTCCACCTGGAAACCAATGCCCTCGCTGAGGGAGAACATGCAGATCAAGAATTGGGCTCCACAGTCACCTACAGACCCACCCTCAGGACACCAATCTTGGAATGCAATCCTACTCGGATAACGAGGGATCGCCTAAGAAGAAGAAGAAGAATTATAGAGTTGGAAGACACCTTGTGGGACATCCAGTACAACCCCCACCAAGAAGCATTGTCGTCAGATAGCCAATAATGAGGAATGCTGGGAATTGCAGTCCATAAATATCTGGTTGGCGCCAGTTGAACCCAACTACTCCCATAGAATCAATTCACTGGGAAGGTCTCATTGTTGGGCTCTTGGGAGGAACTCTAGGAGACTGAGAAAGGCAAACATTTCCCACAACTTTGATGCACCAATCCTGATTATCCTCTGTCATTCCACTTTATTAATTACGTTTCATAAGTCCCAGTTTCCTCCCTGCTTTCTCAGCTTACTTCAGTGCTGCAAACTGAGTTCACAATGCTAAAGTAGTTGGAGGGAGAGAATAGGAAAGCATGGCACCTTGCTCTTCCCAGGAGGCTCAGCCAAAACCAAACTGCTGCAGCCTCTCCTTTATTAATAACTACTGCAGGACTGAAGACTGACAGGCTGGAGGTTTGAATCCGGTAGAGCACAGATGAGCTCCCTCTGTCAGCTCCAGCTCCCCATGTGGGGACATGAGCGAAGTCTCCCACAAGGATGGTAAAACATCAAAACATCCGGGCATCCCCTGGGCAACGTCCTTGCAGACGGCCAATTCTCTCACACCAGAAGCGACTTGCAGTTTCTCAAATCGCTCCTGACACACACACACATGCACAAACTTGACCACAGACTGATGTTACTTCTCCTAGTTTTCCATCCCTGAAATGTTGGAAGGTATGTGAGCTACTCTGTTGTGAGGTTATAATGGAAGAGCATGCTAGATGTTGCTTTATAGACTACAGCCTGGGGGATGCCGAGTGTTGTATTCCAAAAACTGCCACTATTGTGGATAGACTCTGGGATGTTTTCCAGGCAATCATATCAGAATATTCTGCAGTTACAGAATATTCTGGACAACAATAAGACATAGCAAGGATGTTTGTTTACATGACCCAGCAAACATTTTCAGAGTCTGGAGTAGAAGCAGGTGCTAGTTGTGAAAATTATTCAGATGGCACCATCTAGTGGTCAAGTGAAGAATAGCAGAGAGGCTTGTAATGCATCCAGAGCTTGTCATTAAGTATGGAAGGAAGAATCAAAGAATCCTGCAGCATTACATTCCTGAAAAAAAAAAAAAATTCCTGAAAAAAATGCCATTCAGTCTTGTTTTAAAGTCCTTCAAAGAAGGAGATTTCTCCACCTTTCATGACAGTCCATTCAACAACTCACCCTTCATACATTGATTGATGGCGTGAAAATGGATCAGAGAGCCAGATAGAGTGTTTTCACCCTCAAAACATTGAAATGTTACTTTTGGGGATTTCAGCTCCCAGCAGCCACATTGCTGGCTGGGGATTCTGGAAGTTGTAGTCGAAAAGGTTACAGTTTTCTGAGCTTCCTTCCATGCATGTCAACGTATCCCAGAGACACGCCCCTTTTATAGAGAAGAGACCACATCGATGTTGTAGAAGTAATGCAGTTTGACACCATTTTAACTGCTGTGGCTCAATGCATTAATATAGAAATGCCTGTTCTTTTGCACTGATGTGTCTAGGAGAACGTAATAAATGGTTGTTGTTGTTGCTATGGCTCATAGTAGATGCACCTGATGTTGCAAGGTGTTGAAAAAGATGGTTAAAAGACCTCACTACCTCTGAGGATGCTTGCCATAGATACAGGCGAAATGTCAGGAGAGAATGCCTCTAGACCATGGCCATATAGCCCCCCAAAACCTACATCAACCCAAAGATGGTTATATTCCTGGAATAATCCCAGTATGTTTTGGTCTAGCAATATTTACTTCTTTAAGAGCTGTTAAAAGAAAGAAAAAGGCTAGAAAAAAATTAGAGCAGGGGGCAATTGCACTTTTCCATATGCACTTTGCCATGGACAACAAGTTAAACATGAGCCAACAATGTGATGCGGCAGCAAAAAAAGCCAATGGGATTTTGGCCTGCATCAATAGGAGCATAGTGTCTAGATCCAGGGAAGTCATGCTCCCCATGCTCTATTCTGCCTTGGTCAGACCACACCAGGAATATTGTGTCCAATTCTGGGTACCATAATTGAAGAGTGATGTCAACAAGCTGGAATGTGTCCAGAGGAGGGCGACTAAAATGATCAAGGGTCTGGAGAACAAGCCCTATGAGGAGTAGCTTCAAGAGCTGTGCATGTTTAGCCTGAAGAAGAGAAGGCTGAGAGGAGACATGATGAGGATAAATAAACCGAAAATGGATTTCCTAAAGTTCCTGCTTGTTATGGAATCAAACCAATGCGGAGCACCTTTTTAGGAGAACTTGATGTCCACTTCATTGTTGTAATTTCATACTTTTCCACCTGAGGAATACTTAATTTTGGAGAACTTGATGTCCATAGCATTCTGTGAATTTCATATTTTTTTCTATTTGAGGAAGACTTAATATAGTTGAAATCGATCTGTGAATTGGAAATCCTCTACCTGAAAATCCTCTGCTAGGAAGTGGAAGCTCCACATATCAGTTTCATTAGAGAATTATCTGTTTATAGATTTTTGGATTGACAAGCTTCTACTTACAAGAGAGTAAGGACTTTACACCCTCAAGGAGAAGTCTTCTTGCAAAGTATATTTGTATTGTCGAAGGCTTTCATGGCCAGAATCACTGGGTTGTTGTAGGTTTTTTTGGGCTATATGGCCATGTTCTAGAGGCATTCTCTCCTGACGTTTCACCTGTATCTATGGCAAGCATCCTCAGAGGTAGTGAGGTGACAGAGGCTGGATGGCCATCTGTTGGGGGTGCTTTGAAGGCAATTTCCTTTCTTTTTGGCAAAATGGAGTTGGACTGAATGGCCCACCAGGTCTCTTTCAACTCTAGGATTCTATGATTCTATGATATCAGATTTGTGCATTATGAGGAAACTAGTCCTAGATACTTGGAAAAGAGTGAAATATAATAACAAGAATCACAATGGTGAAGATGTTGGAATGGAAAAACCAATTTGAACAATTTAGGCTTCATTAGGGCATTCTTAAAGACTATCATATGCTGAAACCTTTCGAGGCCTTTTTCTTAGTATACTTTAAGCTTAGGCTATAAGACGTCCTTTTTGCAATCTATTTACATTTCTGATGTTCCAAATCCGTGATGTCTAATAGCTATGGATTGACTAACCAGTGGTTGTTTTGACCAGTTTCTTCCTCTGAAATATAGCTTAAAGTAGCTGTTATATTCACTGGTGGGTTTCCATCCAAGTACTAACTAGGGCTGATTTGGCTTAGCTTCCAATGTAAAACCATTTTGAAATTTAGACCTAACAGAATATGTATTTTGGATTTTGCTCAATGAACAACAAAGCTAACCCTGCATTTTCTTCTTGAACAACACAGGATTTACAGTTGCTTAAAAAGGGAACTGCATTAATTTGTTTAAGCTAATTTGAGGGACGGAGAAACACAATTGTGCTTCCATTCAGCAGAGGGCACTGATGTACATTTCCTGAGTCTTTTAGCAGCTAATATCTCAAAATTGTGCAAGTCTACAGCCAAGGAAGCCCAGGCTTTCCTGTATCTCTCAACTTCGAAGCATGTCTTTGCTTTTAATTTGTATGTTGCTTGGGTTTGGCCCCATGTAAGCTGCCCCGAGTCCCCTTGGGGAGATGGAGGCAGGGTAGAAAAATAAAGTTGTTGTTGTTGCTGTTGTTCTTCTTCTTCTTCTTCTTCTTCTTCTTCTTCTTCCTCTTCATGGCAAAACTATCTCTGAAAAAAAATTGCCAACAAAAACCTATGATATGAGGGTTATCAGGAAAGTATCATTGTATCATGGTATCATTGCCATGTAGTAGGAAGCCAGCAGAAGCGAACGAGCAGTGCCAGTCGTCAGTAGCTCATCAACTGGCGTTGTGGTGAAGGTTAGAGATGAGCATCCACATTACGTTTCCCGGCAAGTGCGAAGTTCACGCTGTGATATGCTACCTAAATGCTAAGGGCATGAACACCGCTGCGATTCATTGCAAAACCATTTCAGTTTATGGAGAGGATGTAATGTCAAGACAGCATGTGATAAAAGCCCCCAGTGGCGCAGTGGGTTAAACCCCTGTGCCGGCAGGACTGAAGATTGACAGGCTGCAGGTTCAAATCTGGGGAGAGGCAGATGAGCTCCCTCTATCAGCTCCAGCTCCTCATGCGGAGACATGAGAGAAGCCTCCTACAAGGATGGTAAAACATCAAATCATCCAGGTGTCCCCTGGGCAACATCCTTGCAGACGGTCAATTCTCTCACACCAGAAGCAACTTGCAGTTTCTCAAGTTGCTCCTGACACGAGAAAGAAAAAGTGATAAATGTCTACGGAATATATTGTGAGACCATGAAGAAACTTCACAGAGCATCCAAAACAAATGTCATGGGATGTTGATTGCGGGAGTCTGTCTCCTTCATGACAATGCGCATCCACAAACCACTAATGCAACACAAGAGTTGTTAACTTCATTTGGTTGGGATGTTTTAAGCTACCCCTCTCAAATCCTGATCTTGCACCCAGTGGCTACCATCTGTTCACTAAACTGAAGGAACACCTGGGTGGAAAACAGTTTCCCAACAACGATGAGGTGAAAATTGAAGTGATGAACTGGCTGAAAAAGGCGGAGGGAAATTTCTATGACACAGGCAGCAAATACTCATCCCATGGATAACAAAATGTATTGAACAGAATGGTGATTATGTGGAAAAAATAATTTTATGCCGATGCTACAACCTATGTAAGTTTTATTAAAATATGTTCATTCTTTGTAACTTTACTTTCTGGATAACCCTCGTAGATTCACCTTGGGTTGAAATGACTTGAAAGTACACAATGACAACAAGCAAATTTCAATATCTGATAAGAATTACATTACATGCAATGCAAGGGTGTGTAATCTTATTCCATGGGACATTCAGAGTCTATGGAACATACCATTGTTTCCACAATATCTCCCACAATTTGGTTCATGGAGAAGTAACCTTGCCAAGATAGCTTGCAGAGGTGGCTCAGGAAAGGGGATCCTACATTATTAGAGTAGTAAATATGCTCTGTCTATGGAACATACCATTGTTTCCATAATATCTCCATCCATTTGGTTCATGGAGAAGTAACCTTGCCAAAATAGCCTGCAGAGGTGGCTCAGGAAAGGGGATCCTATATTATTAGAGTAGTAAATCCACTCTGCATTTTAGTCCAGACTTCGAAACTCAGGCAAGGTGTAGAACAGGCATGGGCAAACTTGAGCCCTCCTGGTGTTTTGGACTTCAACTCCCACAATTCCTAACTGCCTACCGCCTGAGTTGAAGTCCAAAACACCTGGAAGGCCAAAGTTTGCCCATGCCTGATGTAGAACAGTGGTTCTCAATTTGGGGTCCCCAGATGTTTTTGGCCTTCAACTCCCAGAAATCCTAATAGCTGGTAAACTGGCTAGGATTTCTGGGAGTTGTAGGCCAAAAACATCTGGGGACCCCAGGTTGAGAACCACTGATGTAGAACCTATTGGGGTAGCCTTCAGCACCTTGGATAGCTCCTGACTTGGGATAGTCTTATTGCTTTATTACTATGCATTGTAATAGGCCAGTACTGGGTACATTTTGCATTCCAGTGCAAAGTGGGATAACAAAACCACACACCTTTACTCTGTGTAACAGTTAAGGCTTTTGGCCTGCATCAATAGGAGCATAGTGTCTAGATCTAGGGAAGTAATGCTACCCCTCTATTCCGCTTTGGTTAGACCACACCTGGAATATTGTGTCCAATTCTGGGCACCACAATTCAAGAGAAATATTGACAAGTTGGAATGTGTCCAGAGGAGGGCGACTAAAATGATCAAGGGTCTAGAGAACAAGCCCTATGAGGAGCGGCTTAAGGAGCTGGGCATGTTTAGCCTGAAGAAGAGAAGGCTGAGAGGAGATATGATAGTCATGTATAAATATGTGAGAGGAAGCCACAGAGGGAGCAAGCTTGTTTTCTGCTTCCTTGGAGACTAGGACGCGGAACAATGGCTTCAAACTACAAGAGAGGAGATTCCTTCTGAACATGAGGAAGAACTTCCTGACTGTGAGAGCCGTTCAGCAGTGGAACTCTCTGCCCCAGAGTGTGGTGGAGGCTCCTTCTTTGGAAGCTTTTAAACAGAGGCTGGATGGCCATCTGTCAGGGGTGATTTGAATACAACATTCCTGCTTCTTGTCAGGGGGTTGGACTGGATCGCCCATGAGGTCTCTTCCAACTCTTTGATTCTACGATTCTATGATTCTAAGGCAATATTGCTATGGGAGGATAAGCAAGATGGCCTTCCCTTTTGTGGGACCCCAATTACACTTAAGTGGCTGAGGGGGAAAAGGAAGGGGCATGAGGCTTGTTAGGAGTTGTGGGAATTGAAGTCCAAAACACCCAGAGGGCCCAAGTTTGCCCATGCCTGTATTATAGGCAAAAAGCACCGGCCGGGAACTGTGCAGGACATTCAAGAAGAGATCCGCTGGAACGTTTGTTCTCCTTCTTGTTTCCACTTTCTATAAACTGTTTAGATGATTTTAACACTGTTTAAATTTGCAAACTTACATTCAGATTAATTTCTAAACCAGGGGCGTGGTGTTCAGAGGGCGGCTGCGGATGTTTGACACAGAATCCTTCCCCTGTTAAGGATTTTTCAGGTGAATATATGGATGGAAATCATGAAGCTCTCCCAATGTTGTTGGAATGTATTTCCCAGCATTCCTCAATTATTGGCTACACAAAGAGTCCAACATTCATTAGAGGTTTTCAAATAGAGTTTGGATAATCATTCCTTGGTGGTGATGGTTGTGTTTTAGTTGTAGATAAGCCTACATGGTAGGAGGATTAGACTAGATGACTCTTAAGGTTTCTTCCAGTTCCCCAATAATACGATTCTATGAACCTCTGTATGAATCTGTATTAAGACGGTTGAATGAAAAGTAATACCTCCACCTTCATAACTCCTTAACAGATGGCAGTGCTGGCAGTTATTGTATTTTTAAATATGTTGTAAACCGCAATGAGTCGCCGCACAGGCTGAGATATTAGCGGTATACAAGTGTACTAAATAAATAAATAAATAAATATGCGGCAGGTACTGGCTTGTTCAGTAGACTCTCCTCTACAGTTCCATTTTTGTTGGAAGCCTTAGCATTGAACGGTTGTGTTGTTAAAGTGCGAAGTGTGGAACCCTGCGAAGACGGACAGTTAATGCAACTTAAGCTACGTGCAGTCATTGAATTCTTGACAGCAGAAGGTGTCACCTCAACATCTTTAAACTTACTCGCCCAACGATGCACAGTACTTACATCAACTCAATAACCATAAACTGCTTGCATTATCTGATGAATCTCCTTTGGGGTGACACTTTCTGCTGTCAAGAATTCAATGACTGCACGTTGCTTAAGTCGCATTGACGACCATCTGCGGAGGTTTCCATACTTCACACTTTAACAACACAGCTGTTCAATGCTAAGCCTTCTTGCCAAAATGGAACTGTAGAGGAGAGTCTGCTGAATGAGCCACCACTGCAGCATACCAGTACTGTCATTCTGTTGAGGAGTTACGAAGGTGGAGGCATTACTTTTCATTCAACCCTCGTAAATGCTGGGGATTGTGTCAAATTCTTTGATCAAAGTCTAAGTACAAGTATGGTATCAAAACCATTCTGCATGACTTGTATACATACTAACTCAGCCACAAAGATTCTCAGATAATATTGTATGGATAGTGGAAGAGATGTTTACGTGGTTTACATATCTCTGAAGTCCATCGACTGGCATAAATTGCAATAGGACTGATCTGTTTATGCCATTTGGTCTTTGAAACACAGAGTGAGGCATTGCTTCTGGAGCCCCTTTGTATACAAGAGAAGGCCAAGGGGTTCAGGAGGGGGAGTGCAGACAGGCTTAGTACTTACTTACTTACTTACTTACTTAGGCGATCCCTCGTTGGACGAGTAAGATGGTCTTCCATCATGGGTTTCCTTGTGGGTCCGCATGTGGCTGTGGAGCCCTATTCTTGCTCTGCATCTTCTTCCGCAGTGAGGGCATTGGTTTCCAGGTGGAAGGCGGTCCCGGTCGGGGTTGGCTTGACGCGCCTTCCTCCTGGCACGTTTCTCTCTTTCACCCTCCACTCGTGCCTTCTCGAATTCTGCAGCACTGCTGGTCACAGCTGACCTCCAGCTGGAGCGCTCAAGGGCCAGGGCCTCCCAGTTCTCAGTGTCTATGCCAGAGTTTTTAAGGTTGGCTTTGAGCCCATCAGGCATGTCGTTGCCAGTTAAACAGGACATAACTCAAAGATACTTGGTGCTTTGCAATGTGAGCAAGTCTGGGGTGAAATCTGTCTGAATCCAAGGGCAGGGTGACCTATATCTCTTTTGGGGGTAAGGCATTGCTCGTTTGCAATTTTGTTCTCCAAAGAAGATAAATCTGTTAGAGTCAGAGAGCTGCACACACAAAAAGTGAAGCTCTAAACCAACAGTTACATTTCCCTCCAAGTTCAAGGGTGTCCATTTATACAGTTTGGTTGCAAGAAGGATTGCAAAGTAAAAAAAATTATGATGATGTAGTCATTAGGGTTGTGTGTGGAACTGTTTTCCTTTGGTCCATCAGTTCTTTCGTTACTTTCATTACCTTTGGGAGCACATAATGAGAAGGCCCTTCCCAGTACGAAAATCAGCTCGACACGAAAGCAAGTGAAGCCGATCTCAGCTCCCTACCTGCTTTTTGTGAGGATGTGGCACTCCATGCTTGCTTGCCTTGGAAAGAGTGTGAGTGTGGTGTGCAGGCCCAGGAAGTGCACGTGCATCCTGCAACCAAGTGCCTTCTCTAGAGTAAGAAAGTCAGAAGTTGCCTCCCGTTGGAGTTCAGCCTGTGATTGTGTTTCAGGATCAGGGTGCTTTGGATGTGGGAAGCCAATGAATTTCAAGATGGCAATGGCAATGGCAATGGGGCCAGGTGACCCATGTGCAAAGTGTAGTTTCCTATTAGAATGTCCCTGAAGGGTGTGGGGATGATAGTGTACTCCCTGAATTGCTACCAGAGGGTTCCCAGAATTTGGGGCTTGAAAACAACTGGGCACCTGGTCCAGCTGTGAGATTTAATGAGCAAATAGATAAGTGAGAGGAAATTAATCAAAACAGACAGGCCGAACAGTGCCTTCGGTGTTCTGCCAGGCTCTGACAGAAAAAGATATGGGGATCTCAAGTAAAACGAAACCAATTCCTGAGTGCATGGAATAACTTAACGAGAGGATAAATGTTGCAAGTATGGGAAATATTGTCAGATGAAGCATCGTTGGAATCAAGTGTAGTTCTCGTCCTTTTGTTTCATGGAAACTAACTTGGATTCTTGGAATGTATGAATGCTTGCTCATGCCTTGGATTAATGTTTCCTGTTTTCCTGAATTATATTAGAGAAGTGTGGACTTTGTTTTCATGGACTTTGCTGAACTTTACCTTGGACTATCTTGCTCCTGCTTATCTTCTTACCTTGGATTTAGTTATTTCTTTAAAGTGCTTTTTACTTGCTGCCTTTTAATTATCTTCAGTAAATTGATTGTTTTCCAATCAACGGTGTGGTGTTTACAGTCAGAGGGCTTTTCCTGTTTTGGAGTGCAACATCTCCTTGCCTTGGAGAGGGTGTGTGTGTGGTGTGCAGGCACAGGAGTGAAAGCACGCGTGCCTGCCTGCAGCCAAGCATCTCTCCTCTAGAGTAAAAACAGGTAAGAAGCCTCCTTAAAGCACAAACCTGCCTACAGCTGAGCACCTCTCCTCTAGAGTAAAACAGCTTAAATATCTAAAATAATGGGAAGAGGAGCCTGGAAGCCCCCTCCCCCAGGCATGTAGCCAGGGGGGTGCTAGGGGGGCTTCACCCCCGCCCCCGAAATTCTCATGGTGGTTCGCGAAAAGTCCTTACTGGTGCATTATTTAAACTGTTATGTTTATTCATATCATGATCTGATCACCATACTCAATATATCCCATATGCATGAGGGTATTGGGGTAATGATACAAAAGGTTTGCTAGGGTAGACCCTCTTTCACTCAGACTCAGCCCCCCCCCAAAACTCAGCCCCCCCCCCCCAAAACGAAATCCTGGCTACGGGCCTGCCCTCCCCCATAATGGGCTGATAGAAAACAGATCTATCAGCACCCCAGAGCAAAAACAGATAACTGCCCTCCTTATTTTGGGAGGCTCCTAAAAAATTGATCAGGGCCCCACCGAAAGCCAGGACTTGAAACAAATCAAGGTTTACCCTGAATACATAGGCCTAGTAGTTATGTCTGTATGGCATTTGAGTGTTGGGCTTGGTCTCTGGGAGACTGGTGTTTGGATCTCTACTGGGCAGTGAAGCCCACTGGACAACTTGGCAAGTCACATTTTTCAGTTCCAGATGATAATGGCAAACCTTTCCTGAACAAATCTAGCCAAGAAAACCCTGTGAAAGGCTGGCCCTTGATCAGAAACCACTTGAAGGTACACAGCAATAGTTATGCCTTGTTGTGATACCCAACCATTCTAGTGAATTATGTGCATCTGAATACCAGGCATAGCAGCCTATACACACACACACACACACACACACACATCTCAGGCATGGGCTGGCCCAGCAAGAGATGGATGCACAGTGTTTGTGTGGACTAATTCACAGTTTTATTATTTTTTTTTTGTCATGTCAGGAGTGACTCCTGGTGTGAGAGAATTGGCCGTCTGCAAGGACATTGCCCAGGGGACGCCTGGATGATTTGATGTTTTTATCATCCTTGTGGGAGGTTTCTCCCATGTCCCCGCATGAGGAGCTGGAGCTGATAGAGGGAGCTCATCCGCCTCTCCTCGGATTCGAACCTGCAACCTGTTGGTCTTCAGTCCTACCGGCACAGGGGTTTAACCCACTGTGCCACCGGGGGCTCCACAATTCACACAATGCAAAAAAGTAATACAATATTTAAACTGAACAACAATTTCAACCAGCATTAATTTAACAGCATCTCAGTGGAAGACCACAGGGGCCATCCAGTCCAACCCCCTTCTCCATGCAGGAAAAACACAATCAAAGCACCCCAACAGATGGCCACCCAGCCTTTGTAATAATAATAATAATAATAATAATAATAATAATAATAATAATAATGGCAGAAAACCCAGAGGAGGTGGAGCATCCCTAAAACCCCAGAACACCTCTTGCGGAGCCCCAAGGACTCCCCAGAGCAAAGTTTAAGAACTGCTGACCTAAAGATTACTAGAGAGTAATCTCTAGTAAGAGATTACTCTCTAGAGAGGTGTTTTCTCATTTTTTTAACCTTTTCAGGGCTTCTGTGCCCCTAATCCTTGTGAAAGTGGCTGATCTACTATTTTTACTTAAGTTACCAGCAGAATTCTGTCCAATAAATGCCGAATGGTTACAGCCTTCCAGCCTTCCTTCAATCCCAGTGACATTTTGAGGCAGTTTAAGAAGTTTGTGTGTTTCCTCAAGGTCCCTCGAGATCAGGTGGTGACAGCATCTGCCAACCTAAAGCAGCACTCTCTCACCTGGCCACTTGCCAAACGCCAGTCTTTGACCCACATCTAGAAGCTTATTGCCTCTCACCTCACATGCCCTTCAGTAGGAGATGTCCAGGAGCTGCTTTCAGGGCATGTCTATGAGGGCCAAATAAAATGCTTCAACAGCTGGTTTCACAACAAAAGCAATGTTTCTTGTTGTTAATTCAGCAGAAGTTGAACCTTAATATACTCCAGAACTTCCAGGAAAATCCAGAGCAACCCTGGTTTGTTTTGTGGTTGGAAAATCCACATATCAAAGAAATCCACCTTTGGGTCACTGGTCAAAAGCGGATCCCCAGCAGGGCCTTGTTGGTGATGTCTCCTCTGCTGATCACATGGGTGGCACTCTGTTGTGACCTCATCAGAAGTATGGTTGTCACCAAGGCTCTGCTAGGGAGCTGCTTTTGGACGTCAAAATAGCAGCAGCAACGGCACCAATGTACTGTTGGCCGAGGGAGCTCCTGTTCTGCACAATGTTCTGGATTACTTTGGGAAGTGTCAATGCAGCCTCAGAGACATCCCTATGGAGAGATTCTGTGACATTCAGCAGGTGCTGTTTCTTCCAGGAAAATGGGATGGGGAAGCAACATCTCTTGATGTTTTGTCTGATATACAGCTGTCAAAGGTACCGAAGCCTTGTTAGGAACTAAAGGGTCAGGATCCAGCTTACAAGGGATCACATTTTTTCCATTTTGGGTGGCTTTCCTATTTAAACCTCCAATATATTCCATTTTCCACTGGTTTGAAGCCAAGCTGGCCTAATAGGGTCAGGACAACGAGGGAAGCAGGAGGTCTGCGGAGGCTGACAGTTGTTTAAGTTCCTGCTATTAATGGAGGCTAATACAAACACTGATGGCAAATATTTACCGCTGCATTCCTTCTGTCGAACACTCTGACAGATGATGGACAGACACCCCTCTCCCTTCCCAGTCCTTGGCAGCTGGAATGTTTTCATATGCAGCTTAACAGGACGAGACATTTCCCTTTGGGGAACCAATCCTAAAGTCATCGTACGTCTGACTTATCCTTGATGCTCCGTTTTTGACAGAACACACCTTTGGCAGGAGTATTAACTGCATGATTTTGACAGAATCCTACAATAGAGCTGGGTAACATCCGCAAGTGGACTTGTGTATGGTTGGTGCTATACAACTCTTGTACTGAATAGCAGTGTTGTGCAAGCGAATGCTATACAGCCCTTCTATTGAATGGCAGAGTTGTGCAAGTGTAGTAATAACAACAACAATGATACAAGCCTTGCATTGAGTGGTAGTGTTGTGCAAGTGAATGCTATACAAGCCTTGCATTGAGTGGAAGTGTTGTGCAAGTGAATGCTATACAACCTTTGTACTGAATGGCAGTGTTGTGCAAGCAAATGCTATACAACCTTTGTACTGAATGGCAATGTTGTGCAAGTGAATGCTATACAACCCTTGTATTGAATTGCAGTGTTGTGCAAGTGAATGCTATACAAGCCTTGTATAGAGTGGCAGTGTTGTGGAAGTGAATGCTATACACGCCTTGCATTGAGTGGCAGTGTTGTGCAAATGAATGCTACACAACCCTTGCATTGAGTAGCAGTGTTGTGCAAGTGAATGCTGTACAACCCTTGTATTGAATGGCACTGTTGTGGAAGTGAATGCTATACAACCCTTGTATTGAGTGGCAGTGTTGTGCAAGTGAATGCTATACAACCCTTGCATTGAGTGGCAGTGTTGTGCAAGTGAATACTATACAAGTCTTGTATTGAATGGCAGTGTTGTGCAAGTGAGTGCTGTACAACCCTTCCATTGAGTGGCAGTGTTGTGCAAGTGAGTGCTGTACAACCCTTGTATTGAATGGCAGTGTTGTGCAAGTGAATGCTATACAACCCTTGTATTGAATGGCAGTGTTGTGCAAGTGAATGCTATACAACCCTTGTATTGCATTGCAGTGTTGTGCAAGTGAATGTTATTCAACTCTTGTATTGTATTGCAGTGTTGTGCAAGTGAATGCTATACAACTCTTCCATTTAATGGCAGTGTTGTTCAAGTGAATACACACTCAAACATGCAACTAAATCCAAAACTAAATGTCATTGTGCATGCAAGTATGTTTTCATGTGCTTTCATGCATATAGATTCTACATGTGACAATCTATTTCTGAAATCTTGAACTGAACACAGCAATGAAAATGCCCAACCACATTGCTTGGGAAAATTTGGGTATCCATACCAATAATGAAGATCTGACATTAGAGTTGTGCAACCATGCTACACAACCCTTATCTTGAATGGCAACATTATGCAACTGAACCATGGCACTGAATGAAAATGTAATGCATTATAAATATTACTCCAATCACGCATGTGTCCAGGAAATGTGCAATGCCACTTTCTCAGCCTTGAATTGAATATGTGTGGGTTCCACATCAGACACAAAGCATCCAGTCACATCTGCAAGGGAACTCAGTCAGGTGTAAAATGCCTGTTGCTCTCCATCACTTCTTTATTTAATGAAGATTTTATTGATTTATGAAAATATTCCATAAATTACTTCTCTGTTACCAAGGGGCCTGCTGAGTGGCAATGGCCAACATTTCAAAACAATGCCCTCCAGATCCAAATGGCCAGATAAAAACCGAGCAAAGCATCTTCAAAACAATTAGAAAACAGTGGCAAGGTCTGAAGTAAAACCAGATTTACTCTGTTCCTCACATAGTGATCATTAAACATAACCAATCACGACAATTCCTACGGGGAGCCCAAAGAACAGCTTTTTTAAAAAAGCCCCAAGAAAGCAGGTTTTATCTCCATCAGCACCAGGTCTTTTTGTAAGGCCAAGAAGTCTGAATTATCAGTTCAAGACTAGTCCTTCCCAAATCCTTTAGTTTCTACATTGGATTTGCATAGGGTTAATTTGCCTGTGAACAGTCAGCATGTTCCATTGTAATATGCTAAACTGCTCCTCTTCCTCTCAGCTAAATATTGAGGATGCAGTTGTACTTACTTACAGTTGTACTGTAGATGCTTTTGAACTGTGGTGCTGGAGGAAAGTTCTGAGAGTGCCTTGGACTGCGAGAAGATCCAACCAGTCCATCCTCCAGGAAATAAAGCCCGACTGCTCATTGGAGGGAAGGATACTAGAGACAAAGTTGAAGTACTTTGGCCACATCATGAGGAGACAACAAAGCCTAGAGAAGACAATTATGCTGGGGAAAGTGGAAGGTAAAAGGAAGAGGGGCCAACCAAGGGCAAGATGGATGGATGGCATCCTTGAAGTGACTGGACTGACCTTGAAGGTGGTGACGGCCGACAGGGAGCTCTGGCGAAGAGTCAGAGACGACTGAACGAATGAACAACAACAAGTTGTACTTAAGTTCATAGACTTGGAAGCCCTGGCTGTTGAACGCTCCAGTTGGAGGTCAGCTGTGACCAGCAGTACTGCAGAATTTAAAGAGGCACAAATGGAGGGTGGAAGGGAGAAATGTGCCAAGAGGAAGGTGCATCAAGCCAACCCTGACCAGGACTGCCTTCCACCTGGAAACTGATGTCCTCACTGCAGGAGAACATGTAGATCAAGAGTAGGGCTCCACAGACACTTATGGATCCACCACCAAGACACTACACTTGGAGGACCATCATCCTCGAGCTACGAGGGATCACCTAATTAAGTAAGCACTTAACTTCAAGCAGTGTAACAGTAATAAATTTTGAACCACAGGACATCCTCCTGACAGTCATCCCAAAATGCATACAGATCTGTCAAACTAGCAGTTGTCATTTCCACCTGGAATGAGTCTTTTGTAAGTTAGATGACCCTGGGCAAGTGAATGCTTTCAGCCCTAGAAAGCACTGTGGTGGATTCACCTTAGGCTCGCCATAAGTCCAAAATGTATTGAAGGCACCTAACAACAACAGAGTCCAAGCAGGACAGAGGATTATATAATAAAGTGCACTCTGCACTCTAGAATTAATGCAGTTTGATACCACTTTTACTGCCATGGCTCAATGCTATGCAATGCTGGGAGTTGTAGCTTGGTGAGCCACCAGTATATTTTGGAGGAGAAGGTGAAAGACTTTGTAAAAGTACAACACCCATGATTCCATAGTGTTGAGTTATGGTAGTTAAAGTGGAATCAAACTGCATTGATTCTAATGTGTAGATGCACCTCCAGTCCCTGCTAATGAAAAACTCCTAGGGCTTGAACTCTTTGAGATCCTTGTTCCACTGACGGCACAGTAAGAGATCTCAAGCATTAAGCTCTGGTTGGTAATGGAAGAACTCTATTCCAAAGAAAGAAAATATGTATGTTATCCAATTGGTGCTGTGAGTTTATGACCAATGTATAACCTAACATAACCACAGGTCAAAAAAGCCCAGAGGCTTTGATTCCTTGCTGAAAAATGAACTCTGTTTTCTCCTCTGTATATTTCTGGTTGTGAAGGAACTTGGATATACTTAACATCCTCCAGTTTCAACTTCTGCTGGGCAAGTTCCTTACTCCTTAGCTTAATTAGGTGAGAGGTTTTATCCCTTGACCCCACTCACATCCCACAATTATGGCACACTTATTGTGCAGAACTGGGATACTGGATTTTATTCCCTTTGGCCGCGCGTAAGAGATTGCTCCCCCCAGATCATCCTGGGTTAGTCTTTATAATAAACCATAACATTCTTAAGAAATGTCTTTCTCTATCACAGTATTTCTAAAGTGAAGCTTTTTTTCATGTCAGGAGCGATTTGAGAAACTGCAAGTGAAGCTGAGCAAAGTTTAGTTCTGTTGTTTATTAACCTTGTGATTTTGATATTAGATTTGGGCCAGGCAAGATGTCCCCAAATCCCCATGGTTGTAATTCTCTCCTGTCATTTGCCACTTGCAATACAAAGTTTTTGTTGCATTCCCTTCTGTCCTGCTTGTCACAGTCCACAGTGTCGGCATTTGGAGATCTGAGCAGCCTTTAGTAACGTCAACCCCTGAACACGCCTCTTCTTTGCTTCTTGCTCTCCAAAAAATCACGGCAAAGTAGGTAGAACTGTCAAAAGACGTAGCTGTGTCTATTCTTTCCTCTACCATTCCTTGAAATGCAGAATACATCCTGAGGCACAATTCTGGAAGAGGAAACATCATGACATCATTTCCCACCTGACAAATCCAGCTGCCACGTATATATGGATGGTGTCATGGAAGAACTCAAAGAACTCTGAAGTTTGACATGATGTTCTAAAATGCTCTTATGAAAGAGGATAGTATCACATAGCTTGACAACAATGTACATTTATGAGGAATGTACACTGAACTCTCCCTTCTCCTATGAGCTTGCTGTACTATTAGGGGAAGGCAAGGCCAATGGGTTCCCGATCACATTTGTGAATGCTATGATGGCATTCGAACCTGAGTTCTTGTTGATGCTGATGATATCTCCACTGGTCTGTTCTGGCTCAGACTTCCTGAAGATATTTTTCATGGTGGACTGAAAGTTGTTGGTGACAAAGCAGTAGACAATGGGGTCCATGCAGCTGTTGAGGCTGCTCAATGCAACGGTGACGTGATAGGCAACTAAGCTGATGTTGTTGGACATGCCTGGGTTAATGGAGATAGCCAACTGGCGCACATGGAACGGAGTGAAGCAAATCATGAAGATGATGAGGACTGTGATCAGAAGTTGCACGGCTCTCATCCGCCTCTCCCGACTCTGGTGCATCAGGGTTGGCTTGGAGAGAGCGCACATGATCCTTGTGGTGAAGAAGGTGATGATGATGAGGGGGAAGACATACTCGCAGACCATCAGGGGCAAGATCTGGGCAATGCAGCAGTGGGAGAACTTCATGGCCATGGTGAGGATGGAGAAGGTGACCACTGTGGCAAAGACCCAGATGAAGGCGCAGATGCCCTTGGCATAGTCGGGGTTCCTCCACTTGCGGGAAGCTTCCACCTGGACAATGGCCAGGTAGCGGTCAATGCAGATGCAGGTAAGGAAAAGGATGCTGCAGTACATATTGACAAAGTAGGTGAAGATGTGGATGAGGGCACAGTTCTTACAGTCTGGGGCGCTGTAGTGCATGATGATCCGGATGGGCAAGGAGAAGCCCACCAGCAAGTCTGTAACAATCAGGTTGATTGTGTAGATGACCGAGGTGGTCTTTGTCTTAGTGCGGAAGCAAAAGACGTAGAGAGCCAAAGAGTTTAACACCACTCCTACCAGGAAAATGATGGCGTTGACCACCACCAGGGCTATCCACAGAGTATAAAATGTCTCTGCCAACTCTCCATCCAGGTGAACAAATTTGTGGAACAGATCCGTGATATTGGGTGACGGGGTGGAATTTGGAGAGGGCTCCATGGTCAGAAGCTTTGCAGGCATCTACGAAATAAAAGCAAAGAATCAGATTTAATGCATTCCACAACAGAGTGACACAATACAAATCCTAGTGATTTGCTTTAAGCCTAATTTTAATTTTTGAACACTGACAATGATGATGGCACTCAACGCCTATATGACATTGTTCTTATTTCCAAATAGGTCTAGCTAGTCAGCCATGACATAAATGATACTTTGCACATACTCAGAGTTCCTAGCATCAACACACTCATGGACGAAGCACTGATTTCATATGCCTCCTGGCTTAAACTTAGTTCCATCTGAGATCTGGTTCATCCTACAGTGTGGTATGTACATATTTGGGAGATAGGGTGTGGTATTATTATTATTATTATTAATAATAATAATAATAATAATAATAATAACAAAAACATTTGGTATCCTTTCACATGCATTTCATGTGCATGTCTTTGCTTCTGATCTGGAGTAGAAATCCACATGAAACACCGCAGTTTGCTTCAATGAACAGAAACCCTTTTTGGATTCTGGGGAGTGATTTTTGATAAGGATGTGGTTATTGTTGTGTGCCTTCAAGTTGCTTCAAACTTGTGGTGACTCTAAAGCAGTGGTTCCCAACCTTTTTTTGACCTGGGACCACTTTGACCAGGGACCACATAGCCAAGGACCTCTTCACCATGGACCACTTGACCAGGGACCACTTTGACCAGAAATTAATTTCACCAGGGACCATTTTGACCAGGGACCACTTAACTAAGTACCACTTTGGCCAGGGACTAATTTCACCAGAGACCACTTTGACCAGAGACCACTTGATCAGGGACCACTTGACTAGGGACCACTTCACCATGTACCACTTGACCAGGACCACTGTGACCAGGACCACTTTGACCAGGGACCACTTAACCAAGGACCACTTTGACCAGGGACTAATTTCATCAGGGACCACTTTGACGAGGGACCACTTGACCAGCAACCATTCTCCAACATTAGTTCCAAAAGGGCTACAAATCAGTTTTTGGTCAACTTTAGATTTGGTTTGGTTATTTGGGAGGCTGCATTAGATAGAGCACATCAGCTCTGGTTTCTGATACAGAACATATGCCATCCAGTAGTTGCCATCTGCTTGCCCACAGAAAACCATAGCTAATAATCTAGAGCCATTGACCTTATTTTAGGTCTCGTGGCCCACAGGTTGGGAACCATTGCTCTAAAGTGAACCTATCATATGGTTTCCTGAGGCTGTGAGTGGATTTTCATGACATTGTAGTCCCTTTAATATTCAGAACTGTAGTCCCTTTAATATTCACCATGCTGGGGAGATATTAAACGGAAGGACGATTTCGTTGCTTAGGAGAAAAACCCAAGCAGCACACGTAATTGACCACAGACATTGTTAAGAAATGAATCTCCTAGATCCCACTCCAGCTTTGTTTCTCTTGCTTGAGAAAGATCACAAGCCCAGTGGGTCAACTATTGGAAAAGGAAAATAATAATAATAAGCACACCAACAATCACTTTCATATGTATGCCAAGTATGATGTGGTTTCACATTTTTTGGAATACAATAGACCGTCCACTTTCGCAAGCTAAAACAACAACAAAAAGACAGTTCAAGCAACTATGTGCCACCATGATGTAGTGGTTTGAACATTGGACAGTGAGTTGTTTTAGGTTTTTCGGGCTATATGGCCATGTTCTAGAAGCATTCTCTCCTGATGTTTCACCTGCATATATGACAGGCATCCTCAGAGATTGTGAGGTTGTGAGGTCCTGTGGATGCCTGCCATAGATGCAGGTGAAATGTCAGGAGAGAATTATTATTATTTATTTATTATTTACAGCATTTATATTCCGCCCTTCTCACCCCGCAGGGGACTCAGGGCGGATTACAGTGTACACATATATGGCAAACATTCAATGCCAATTTTGACTTACAACATATACAGACATACACAGAGGCTATTTAACTTTTTCTGGCTGCCAGGGGAGCTGTCGCTTTCATCGTCCATCTGCGATACTGATGAAGTACTTCCGCATTCCCCGCATGCTTTTTTGGTGGAGTGTTTTGCTCGAGTCTTTTTTATGGCCTCATAAATTAGTTAATTTAGCCTCCCCACACTTTAAGGTGGTATCTAAATTTCCTACTTGACAGATGCAACTGTCTTTCGGGTTGCAAAGGTCGACAACAGGCTACAGAATTGGTTGGAAACCCACTCCAACCCGGGCTGGCTTCGAACTCATGACCTTTTGGTCAGAGTGAACTTAATGCAGCTGACACTCAGCCAGCTGCGCCACAATCCCGGTGCTTCTAGAACATGGCCATATAGCCCGAAAAATCTACAACAACCCAGTGATTCCGGTAATAAAAGTCTTCGACAATACATTGGACAATGGCTCTGGAGACCAGGGTTCAAACCCCAGCTCAGCCATGGAAAGCCATTGATCAGTCTCACTTTGTCAGCCTCAGAGGAAGACAAAAATAATCCCTTCTGACCAAATCTTGCCAAGAAAACCCTGTAGTAAGCTTGCTATAAATTGGCAACTACTTGAAGGCACACCACAAAGAGACGCCAAGAGGACACTAGCCATTAACAACAGAACCAAAGCAAACAGAGTTGAGTTTTATGACTCTTAACTGTGCAGTTTCTGATTTATGTCTGCTGAAGATTAACTTGCACTGAACAGAATGGGACTTTCATCCCGGCCATTCCTTTTAGGACTGCAGCTTAAGATGGATCCCCTTTTTAATGAAAAACAGCTCCAGTTTCCCTCCTCTGATTAATCCCAGATGTGTGATGAAATAATAATAATGCCACCGCCCTTTGGTATAAGGAGTTTATCGCCACGTAAATGAAATTACCGATTCTTATCAAAAGTGCATCCGTGAGTGAATCATACTTCTCTCCTTTTTTTCCTTTAAGGAAAGGTCTCTAGCTTTTGTAAGGAATCAAATGCTTTGCCTGTATAAGGCATAAAGACTCAGCCGTTCGCTTGTCCCATTCAAAAGACTCGAGGGAGCGCTCCAAGATTATGGATGAATACAACTGGAAATCAATCTCCAATTGCACAAAAGTGAGCAGGGCTTGGGGAAGTTGCTTTTGGACTACAGATCCCAGACTCCCCACGGTTGGGGATTCTGAGAGATGTAAAGCAAAACTATAACCTTTTCATAGTCGGGAATTGGGATGAATGGAGGAGTGACATTAGAGCGGCTTCTTGCTTTCATTATCCAAGCTTGGGAAAAATTAAATTTGCAGGCTTATGACTCAAGCCTCCAAAACATTAGTTTCCAGACTTCATATTTATTTTCCCCCAAACCTGGATCTTTTCTGGGATGTCCAAGCTTGGGAAACATTTAATTGGGGGGGGGGGGGGGTTATGTCTCCAAAAATCTCCAAAAATTAACTTTCAAGATTACATATTTAATTTTTCCCCAAACTTGTATCTTTTCCAAGAGATGTTCAAATCTGTAGATCAGACACCGAGCAGACACATGTGTCATTTGTAGCCAGATCGTAGGATTTCAGCAGTCCCAGTGAATTGCTACTATGGCTAAAATCTCTGTTACTATATTTAAGGCAGCATTTCTCAATCTGGGGGTTAGAGAAATGAACGAGGGGAGTGTCAGAGGGGTTGCCAAAGACCATCAGAAAATACAAATACAGTGGGAAATTTGGCCTAATTCTGTCATTGGTAGGTGCAGAATGCTCTTTGATTGTAGTTGAACTATAAATCCCAGCAACTACAACTCCCAAATGGCAAGGTCTATTTTCCCCAAACTCTACCAGTGTTCATATTTGGGCATATTGAGTATTTGTGCCAAGTTTGGTCCAGATCCACCATTGTTTGAGCTTGCAGTGCTGTCTGGATGTAGGTGAACTACAACTCCAGAACTCAAGGTCGGTGTCCACCAAACCCTTTGCTCTTTAATTGTCAGTGAACTATAAATCCCAGCAACTACAACTCCCAAATATCAAGGTCTATTTTCCCCAAACTCTACCAGTGTTAATGTATTGTTGAAGGCTTTCATGGCCGGAATAACTGGGTTGTTGTAGGTTTTTTCGGGCTATATGGCCATGGTCTAGAGGCATTCTCTCCTGACGTTTCGCCTGCATCTATGGCAAGCATCCTCAGAGGTTGTGAGGTCTGTTGGAAGTAGGAAAAATGGTTTATATATCTGTGGAATGACCAGGGTGGGACAAAGGACTATTGTCTGCTGGAGCTAGGTGTGAATGTTTCGACTGACCACCTTGATTAGCATATAATGGCCTGACAGTGCCTGGAGCAAACCAGTGTTCATATTTGGGCATATGGAGTATTTGTGCCAAGTTTGGTCCAGATCAATCATTGTTTGAGTCTGTGGTGCTGTCTGGATGTAGGTGAACTACAACTCCAAAACTTAAGGTCGGTGCCCACCAAACCTGTTCTGTGTTAGACCTTGACTTGAATATTTGTGCCAAGTTTGGTCCAGATCCATCATAATTTGAGTCCACAGTGCTCTCTGGATGTAGGTGAACTACAACTCTAAAACTTAAGGTTGGTGCCCACCAAACTCTTTCAGTATTTTTTGTTGGTTGTGGGAGTCCTGTGTGCCAAATTTGGTACAGTTCCATTGTTTGTGGAGTTCAGAATGTTCTTTGCTTGTAGGTGAACTATAAATCCCAGCAACTATGGCAAAATCACACACACACACCCCACCAACTCCACCAGTATTCAAATTTGGGCGTATTAGGTATTTGTGCCAAATTTGGTCTAGTGACTGAAAATACATTCTGCATATCAGATATTTACATTATATTCATAACAGTAGCAAAAATGACAATTATGAAGTAGCAACAAAAATAATGTTATGTTTGGGGGTCACCACAACATGAGGAACTGTTTTAAGGGGTCGTGGCATTAGGAAGGTCAAGAAACACTGATTTAGGGATATCTGAGGAAGCAAAAAACCTGCCTGTGCTGACGTTTTGGCTTTCCGCATCCCCTCCTCCAGATTCGGAGCAGACTGGATGACTGTTGTTATTCCTCTTTCCCTCCTGCACTCCGGAGATCATATACATACACACAGAGAGAGAGAGTATTGGTGTAATTCCACTAAAGCTCTCTGTTTAAACGTTCTCCTAGTGATTTATCATTTTATTTATAAAGGAAGGGTTAAACCTTCCTTTCTTTTCTTTTTCTTTCACGGTCCGCTCTGTCTCTTGGCAGGATCCTGCTCAGCTATGGCTCAGATTGGCCAAATATGGTATTTTGCTTTCAGGGAAAGTTGGGAAGGCTCTCTGTGCATTTTGAGATGGTACTAATAAGCGCCTTGCTTAGGCCCAAAGGCTTTCGCAAAGACTGGAAGAGAGTCTTTACAGAAAGTGAAGCAGCCATGCCAGCCTATCAGTGGCCTATATAATTGATAATGTGGAAAACATCTTCCTTGCTTGACAATACCATTTATTGGGAGGCTACTGGTGGCTCTCTAAGGTAAATCTACACTGGAGAATTAATGTTTCGACAGCTATTGCTCAAGGTTATAGAATTCTGGGAGTCGTAGTTTGGCAAGTTCTGCTGCCTCATTAAACTCCCAGGATTCTGTAGCATTGAGCCATGTTAGTGAAACTGATTTCAAAATGCATTAATTCTGCAGCATAGATGCACCCTTAGAGGTGTTTGGTTCGAACTCTAAGATATATTTTTTTTGTCGTGTCAGGAGCGACCTGAGAAACTGCAAGTCGCTTCTGGTGTGAGAGAATTGGCCGTCTGCAAAGATGTTGCCCAGGGGACGCCCGGATGATTTGATGTTTTTATCATCCTTGTGGGAGGCTTCTCTCATGTCCCTGCATGAGAAGCTGGAGCTGATAGAGGGAGCTCATCCGCCTCTCCCCAGATTTGAACCTGTGACCTGTCGGTCTTCAGTCTTGCCAGCACAGGGGGGCTCTAAGATGACAAGAAGTGACACAATGTCACTTCCAGTCACCATTTGTTTGGGTTGTTGTAGGTTTTTTCGGGCTATATGGCCATGTTCTAGAGACATTCCCTCCTGACGTTTCACTACCTCTGAGGATGCTTGCCACAGATGCAGGTGAAACATCAGGAGAGAATGCCTCTAGAACATGGCCATATAGCCTGAAAAAACCTACAACAACCCAGTGATTCTGGCCATGAAAGCCTTCGACAATACACCGTTTGTTTGTTTGCATACTGTAAGTCACTTCTGATGTGAGAGAATCAGCCATTGCCCAGGGGACACCCGGATGTGTAACTATCCTGTGAGGAGGCTTCTCTAATGTCTCATGTTTTCACCTTAAGGACAGACAAGCATCTCAAGGTCTGAGGATTACCTGTGAAGAAATCCCACTGGAGCATTGCAGCACACCCAAATACCTGGGAGTTACTTTGGACCACATGGAGCTCCCGGTGGCACAATGAATTAAACTCTTGTGCCAGCAGGACTGAAGATTAACAGGTCACAGGTTTGAATCCGGGGAGAGCACAGATGAGCTCCCTCTGTCAGTTCCAGCTCCCCATATGGGGAAATGAGAGAAGCCTCCCACAAGGATGGTAAAATATCAAAACATCCAGATGTTCACTGGGCAACATCCTTGCCAATTCTCTCACACCAGAAGTGTGACTTTCCTCAAGTCGCTCCTGAATTAAAAACAAAACAAAACAACACCTCCCCCAAAAAACCAACAACTTTGGACCATGCTCTGACTTATAAAAGGCACTGCCTGACTATCAAGCAATACGGGGTGCTAGAAATCTATATAAATAAAAATGTAATGTTTGGTGGGTTGTTGTAGGTTTTTTCGGGCTATATGGCCATGGTCTAGAGGCATTCTTTCCTGACGTTTCGCCTGCATCTATGGCAAGCATCTTCAGAGGTAGTGAGGTCTGTTGGAACTAGGCAAAAGGTTTATATATCTGTGGAATGACCAGGGTGGGACAAAGGACTCTTGTCTGCTGGAGCTAGGAGTGAATGTTTCAACTGACCACCTTGATTAGCATACAATGGCCTGACTATGCCTAGAGCAAAGTTTTGTTGAGAGGTAATTAGATGTCCCTGCCTGCTTCCTCCCTGTTGTTGTGCTGTTGCAATTTTAGAGTTTTTTTTTAATACTGGTAGCCAGATTTTGTTGATTTTCATGGTTTCCTCCGTTCTGTTGAAATTGTCCACATGCTTATGGATTTCAATGGCTTCTCTGTGTAGTCTGACATGAGAGAGTTAATCTCTCATCCATTGACCCCCAACCATTACATTATTTGTGTTGCTACTTCATAACTGTAATTTTGCTACTGTTATGAATCATAATATACATATCTGATATGCAGGATGTAATTTCATTCAATTGACCAAATTTGGCACAAATACCCAATATGTCCAAATTTGAATACTGGTGGAGTTGGGGGAGGGTTGAATTTGTCATTTGGGAATTGTAGTTGCTGGGATTTATAGTTCATCTACAATCAAAGAACATTATGAGCTACAGCAACATTGGAATTGAACCAAACGTGGCACACAGAACTCCCACGACCAACGGAAAATACTGGAAGGGTTTGGTGCGCATTGACCTTGAGTTTTGGAGTTGTAGTTTACCTACATCTAGAGATGTCTGTGGACTCAAACAATGATGGATCTGGATCAAACTTGGCACAAATACTCAATATGGCCAAATGTGAACACTGGTGGAGTTTAGGTAAAATAGACCTTGACATTTGGGAGTTGTAATTGCTGGGATTTATAGTTATAGAGCACTCTGAACATGGCACACTACCTATATGGCCAACATTAAATACTTGTGAGGTTGGGGAGGGAGACTGTTTTAAAATTCTGAGAGTTGTAGTCCACCAACACAAAAAATTGTAATTCACCAACACCAAAAAGGAAGAGAAAGAGATCGTCAGCCTTCTATGCTAAAGGGGTTCCTAAGACCATCAGAAATTATGTGTTGTCTGATGGTCTTTGGGGACCCCTCTGAAACCCCCCTCATTACCCCCCCAGGGGTCTTGACCCCCAGCTTAAGAAACACTGACTTAGGATAACAAGTTCATGATAGCATTTGATCCCATTTGATTTTCACAACAATCTTTTGATGTTGATTAGACTCCAAGGGTGCATCTACACACTGTCAATTTAATGCACTTTGACACCGCTTTAACCACCGTACCCTACTGGATCCCGTACAACCCTATACAAAAGAAGCAATTGAATATCCTACCAGATGAAAGCCATACATAATTTCAACAATTAAAAAAAAAAACCATATTGAATAAAGCCACTTTAAAAGCTGTCCCAATTCAAAACCATGTAGATGTGGACTTTGAAATCAACGAGTCCCCAATGGCTTTAATAATAAAAGCCATGTTTTGGCTCTTGCCCAGAAAGAAAGAAAGAAAAACTATGTTCAGAATGTTAAGTAGAGAACATTCCACAACCAGAGAATCACAACCGCAAAAGCCCTCTTGTGTGTCCTCCCCTTTTGTGCTGACCTCCTTGGAATGACACAGAATTGTCTTGAAGGGCAATAAGGTATGGATATGCGGGAATGATGGAGGGCCATCAATGGCAACCTTGCTGAGAGAGAAGAACAGATTATTAATTAATTAATTAAAAATCAATATTTTGTTGAAGGCTTTCAGGGCCGGAATCACTACGTTGCTGTGAGTTTTCGGGGTTGTATGACCAGGTTCCAGAAGCATTCTCTCCTGACCTTTCGCCCACATCTATGGCAGGCATCTTCAGAGGTTGAGGGGTCTGTTGTAAACTAGGCAAGTGAGGTTTATATATCTGTGGAATAATGTCTAGGGTGGGAGAAAGAACTCTTGTCTGCGTAAGGCAACAACAACAACAACAACAACACTATATTTATATTCCATCCTATCTCCCCAAGGGGACTCAGGGAGGATCACAGTACACATACACGACAAACATTCAGTGCTGTTTTGAATAGAAAGGACAGAGACAGACAGAACAGAAAGGAGGTATGTTGTGTCAACATCCAGCTTTTTCTGGCACCTTGGAGGTTGTGCTTGAATCTGGCCACAGGGGGGTGCTGTCGCTCCATTCTCTATGGCGAAGGGCCATCAGGATTTCCTCCTTTCTTTTGGTCTCTGGGCATTTTCTGATCTGCCAAGTGTGAATGTTGCAAATGACCAGGGGCGGCTCAACCCATTATGCAAAGTTGTGCCTTTCTTGATTGAATCCATTGACCAGCCACAAGGTTCTTTTCTTTTCTCACTGCCTTTCACTTAGCTGAGTTATCTTTTCCAATGAGTAATGATATATCAAAAGCATGGCATACTCATCTTAGTCATCTTGGCTTCTACTCATTTGCTCTCAGACCCATTTTTTCTCCCTCTGTACCATTTTTCAGTTATTGAAAAGTCATAAATGACTTTTCAATAACTTTAAAGCATAGGTTCTTTTATTGCAATTTCCATTGTGAGAGGGTATTTCGATTACAGAAAAACATTTAGACAAAGAATGGCATTAGACATAAAGACATATAGATTCTATGCAACTACATTGGATTCACAATGACATTGGTTAACAAACAAAGGGTAGTTACATTTTCACTCAACACTCACACACATGGTCATGCATTCATCCTCATGCACCCAAATATTATTATATCTTTTTCCCCCTCCTTGGAGAAGCACCTGTTAGGCCAGACACTGCTTTCCTGCAGCCTTTCCAACTTATAGTTCCAAAACTTCCATAACTTCAAAATGCCAAAATGCATCCTTTCCCTATGCACAAGGCCAAGGACCAGATCTCTGTTTTCCATACAGCAGAACCTGACTCCCTGCACAAAATCTAAGACTCCAAAAGCGCACTTCTTCCTCTTCCCTTGAGAAAGAAGCCCCAAAGTGACCAGAATCATGCTTTCCCATAGCATATCTGACACTCTCTAGAGGTACACTATCTCTCTTCTTCCCATGGAGCAGAGCATAGCGGGTGAACAGCATCTTTGTCTGTCACACTTTGAGCATTATTAGATTGAGTCTTTTATAGGAATATTCTGCTGATGTAGTCCCAAAGTTGTAAATTAATGATAGACGTCTTGATAAAACTGGGAGTTTGATTCATCTCTTCCTAAACAAGGTAGAGCCTTGGCAACGTGACATGGACCACAGGTTGGGAACCACTACTTTAAACAGACAAGGGTTCTTTCTCCCACCCTGGAATTACACATGTATACATACATCATCTGTGCGCAATCAGAAAAAGATCTACAAGCCACTCTAAACACCTTTGCAGAAGCATACGAGAAGCTCGGCCTGTCAATGAACATTGAAAAAACCAAGGTGCTGTTCCAGCAGACAGCAGCCAACCCCTCTCCAATGCCAGCGATACAGCTTAATGGTGTAACATTAGAAAATGTTGATCATTTCCACTACCTTGGCAGCCACCTATCCACCAAAGTCAACATCGACACTGAAATACAACACCGCCTGAGCTCTGCGAGCGCAGCATTTTTCCAAATGAAGCAGAGAGTGTTTGAGGACAGGGACATCCGTAGGGATACCAAGGTGCTTGTTTACAGAGCTATTGTCCTCCCAACCCTGCTATATGCCTGTGATACGTGGACTGTCTACAGACGTCACATGCAACTCCTGGAACGATTCCTTCAGCACTGCCTCCGGAAAATCCTGCAAATCTTTTGGGAAGACAAGCGGACAAACGTCAGCGTGCTGGAAGAAGCAAAGACCACCAGCATTGAAGCGATGGTCCTCCGCCATCAACTCCGCTGGACCGGCCATGTTGACCGGATGCACGACCACTATCTCCCAAGGCAGTTGCTCTACTCCGAAGTAAAGAATGGGAAACGGAATGTTGGAGGACAGGAAAAGAGATTTAAAGATGGGCTCAAAGCCAACCTTAAAAACTCTGGCATAGACACTGAGAACTCGGAAGCCCTGGCCCTTGACCGATCCAGCTGGAGGTCAGCTGTGACCAGCAATGCTGCAGAATTTGAAGAGGCACGAATGGAGGGCGAAAGGGAGAAGTGTGCCAAGAGGAAAGCGCATCAAGCCAACCCTGACCGAGACCGCCTTCCACCTGGAAACCAATGCCCTCACTGCGGAAGAAGATGCAGAGCAAGAATAGGGCTCCACAGCCACATGCAGACCCACAAGAACACTGGAAGACAATCATCCTCGGAAAACGAGGGATCGCCTAAGTACATACACTCCACTTGCCTCACTGCCAACAGAACTTCTGATGACACCATTAGCCACAGATGCAGGTGAAACATTAGGAGAGATTGCTGCTGGAACATGGCCTTACAGCCCAAAAAATCTCAATAGCAACCCATTGAGAAGTTCTTTCTAATGTTCTCATGGAATCTACCCTGCTATAACTTAAAACCATTAGACCTGGTCCAACCTTTTGGGGTGGTGGAGAATGACCCTGTTCCCTCCTCTCCCTAGTAGCCCTTGAGATATTACAAGAATGTGATCAGTCATCTGCGATCTTGAATCGCTTCATTGACCTCACCATCATTTCTGCAATTTTCCATTTGCTTCTATCAGCCGCCCTGTTTGACAATGTGCACAACCACCCTGGAATTTTATTCTGTAACCCACTGGATTAAATTATGAGACTTGGACTTTGCAGGCAAACAGTGACTGCTTGCTTGAAGTGTGGAATGCAGGAAATAAAATAAAAATAGAACAGCTTTTACCTTTGTGTAATCCATGTTTCATCAAGGATGCATCTACACTGCAGAATGAATACAGTTGGATATCACTTTTTCTGTGCCATAGCCTTCTCTGCCAAAAAGTGCATCTATCTTGACAAACTACAACTCCCTGGGTTCCATAGCTTTGAGCCATGGCAATAAAACAGCATTCATTCTATAATGTAGATGGCTGCATCATGATGACATGATGGCAACAGTCTTGGACAGCAATGGCTCCCAAAGTGACCCATTTAAGGTGGAATCAGGTGTCAGACAGGGATGTGTTATTGCTCCAACCTTATTTTCCATCTTCATCGCTATGATACTTCATCTTGTTGATGGGAAGCTTCCCACCAGAGTGGAAATCATCTGTCAGACAGATTGCAAGCTATTTAACCTCAGCAGACTGAAAGCCAAAACCAAGGTTACAACAACATCTGTTATAGAACTCCAGTATGCTGATGACAACGTCGTCTGTGCACATTCAGAAGAAGACCTACAAGCCACTCTAAACACCTTTGCAGAAGCATACGAGAAGCTCGGCCTGTCATTAAAAATCAGGAAAACCAAAGTCCTCTTCCAGCAGTCACCAGCCAATCCCTCTCCAATGCCAGAGATACAACTTAATGGTGTAACATTAGAAAATGTTGACCATTTTCGCTCCCTTGGCAGCCACCTTTCCACAAAAGTCAATATTGACACTGAAATTCAACACCGCCTGAGCTCTGCGAGTGCAGCCTTTTTCCGAATGAAGCAGAGAATGTTTGAGGACCAGGACATCCGTAGGGAGACCAAGGTGCTTGTTTATAAAGCTATTATCCTTCCAACCCTGCTATACGCCTCTGAGATGTGGACAGTCTACAGACGTCACATGCAACTCCTAGAACGATCCTATCAGCACTGCCTCCGAAAAATCCTGCAAATCTCTTGGGAAGACAAGCAGATAAATGTCAGCGTGCTGGAAGAAGCAAAGACCACCAGCACTGAAGCGATGGTCCTCCGCCATCAACTCCGCTGGACCGGCCATGTTGTCCGGATGCCCGACCACCGTCTCCCAAAGCAGTTCCTCTACTCCCAACTCAAGAATGGAAAACGGAATGTTGTTGGGCAGGAAAAGAGTTTTAAAGATGGGCTCAAAGCCAACCTTAAAATCTCTGGCATAGACACTGAGAACTGGGAAACCCTGGCCCTTGAGCGCTCCAGCTGGAGGTCAGCTGTGACCAGCAGTGCTGCAGAATTTTAAGAGGCATGAATGGAGGGCGAAAGAAAGAAACATGCCAAGAGGAAGGCGCGTCAAGCCAACCCCGACCAGGTCTGCCTTCCACCTAGAAACCAATGCCCTCACTTCGGGAGAAGATGCAGATCAAGAATAGGGCTCTACAGTCCCCTACACACCCACCACCACGATACTACACTTCAAGGACCATCATCCTAAGTAAGTAAGTAAGGTTGTAACCCAAAAAGTTATATATCACGAGATGAAATATTTCATGGATTATCAACACAGGAGGCCTGTGTTAAACCCTGTTTGGTCCCTTCCCTTTCACCAATCACTAGTTGGCGGAAAGATGTGAAGGTCAGAGGAGGGAAGAGGTTGCAATTATCAAACTAGTTGTAGTTTCCTAAAACTAAAGCCACCCTGAGTCCCCTTGTGGGAGAAAAGTGGGGTAGAAATGAAGAACATAAATATATATATATATATAAATGCTCTCTGCATAATGAGTACCTTAAAAACAAAAGAACCAATGAACGAAATCTCACCAAATTTGGCAACAAAACGTCTCACAACACAAGAAGTGACCATCACTCAAAAAATTATGATTTTGTCATTTGGGAGTTGTAGTTGCTGGGATTTATAGTTCACCTCCAACCAAAGAGCATTCTGAACTCCACCAAAAATGGCAGTGAACCAAACTTGGCATACAGAACTCCCATGACCAACAGAAAATCCTGGAGGGGTTTGGTGGGCATTGACCTTGAGTTTGGGAGTTGTAGTTCACCTACACCCAGAGGGCACTGTGGCCTCAAACAATGATGGATCTGGACCATTTATAGTTCACCTACAATCAAATAGCATGATAAAATTGAACCAACTGGGGCATACAGGACTCCCATGACCAACAGAAAATGACCAACAGAAAACACTAGAAGGGTTTGGTAATCATTGACCTTGAGTTTGGGAGTTGTAGTTCACCTACATCCAGAGACTACCATGGACTCAAACAATGATGGATCTGGACCAAACTTGGCATGAATATTCCATATACCCAGATATGAACACAGATGGAGTATTAGGAAAACAGACCTTGACATTTGGGAGTTGTAGTTACTGGGTTTTATAGTTCACCTACAATCAAAGAGCGTTCTGAACCCCACCAACAACATAATTGGGCCAAACTTCCCACCCAGAACCTCCATGATCAACAGAAAATACTCAAGGCCATCCAGTCCAACTCCCTTCACAAGGCAAGAAAATATAATCAAAGCCCTCCTGACAAAGAGCCATCCAGCCATAGATAGAGATAGATATATATGAATCACACACACACACAGATATTGTATCCTAGATTTGAAAGGGACCCTTAAAGAAGGACAATGATATGTTGCATATTCCAGAGTAGGCAAACCAGACACTCTCCACACTGACAAAGAAACAACAAAAAATACTGTTTACCCACAAGCATAAATAAATTACATATATTAGAAACCAAAACTTTCTTATTACTTTATTTACCTCATTACCAAGCAAAGAAAATCAGTGAAGGGGGATTTGCTTTCACTACGAAACATCTTAAAGGCAGGAGATCCTGTTTGTGCTTGGGAACTAAGCCGGGCCAGCCATGGTGAGTACTTGGATGGGAGACCACCTATGACTCCCAAGTGCGGTAAGCTATAGTTCAGAGGTAGGAACTGCAAATTGCATAGAGATGGTGATTCTGAAACCCTCTTGTGCTCTATCGACAAAGTATGGGACCCTTCGGGCTGCCATGTGCTCTTTTATTTTTGTTTCCGATATCTTGAGATTTATATTTTGAGGATAATTTTGTCTCCTGCTCTCACGGTGGCTAAAAATATTTCCCTTGTAATAACATGATTCAAATAACCCTTTTAAGAGAACAAGGTTGGGTGGAATGGGTTCCTTGCTCCTCTCTATATTTATCTAAGCACACACTTGAAAGCCAGTAAAACGCTTTTTATTGGTGAGTCGCTGAGATGGTGATAATGTGCAAGCCTCCTTGGTCCATACTCATAAATCCCTCAGAACTTTGATGGACAAAAAGCTAGTTAGAGACTAATTTCACTGAAATCACAGACTCACAGGCGGCATCTAATGCAATTTCACACCACTTTATCTGTTATGGTTCAATGCTATGGAATAATAGGATTTTTGCAGCTTTGATTGCCTGGAGCAATCTTTTGTTGAGAGGTGATTAGATGTCCTTGTTTGTTTCCTCTCTGTTGTTGTGCTGTTCTAATTTTAGAGTTTTTTAATACTGGTAGCCAGATTTTGTTCATTTTCATGGTTTCCTCCAAATGCTAATAAATCAAATGCCATCAAATGCTAATCAAGGTAGTCAGTAGAAACATTCACACCTAGCACCAACAGACAAGAGTCCTTTGTCCCACCCTGGTCATTCCACAGATATATAAACCCATTTTCCTAGTTCCAACAGACCTCACTACCTCTGAGGATGCTTGCCATAGATGCAGGCAAAACGTCAGGAGAGAATGCCTCTAGACCATGGCCATATTGCCCGAAAAAACCTACAACAACCCATTTTTGCCCCTGTTTAAAACCCGTGATTTAGTGCTGTCTGGAAGCGCCCTTTGAATCACAGACTCATAAAATCCCTTTCTCATCTCTTTCCCCCATATTATCAATTCAGCTGCAAAGCATTTGCATTAGATTGAATTTCCTGCTGGCGTTTGAATGGATTTTCAATATTCAAGGTGACTCCAAGACGTGTTCTAAGGGAGTGAAACCCCTTCCCAAATCTGGTCAACTTGCATGAAATAAAACATACTGATTCCAGATTCATGGCGCTGAACACACATGCTGTAAACATCCTCCTGTCCCGCTAATCCGCAGACAGCTGTAATATTTATATAGAACTGTTAACTGCCTAATAAGGGTGAAATGACATAGGGAAAGATTTAGAGTCCCAAACAGAGCTCACTCACATGCAAAGAAAGTAGAAACGGGCAACCCAAAGGATCTGGAAGAGCTCCCCTTAAAAGAAAGCGGAGACAGTTTGGGGCTTTTAATGGGAAGGGTAGGCCAAGTGCAGCCCCAAAGTCTGGTGTTTGGGCTTTCAACCCTTCAAGGCTCCCTGGACAACCTTTTTTCTGTCATTGTCTCTTTTGACTGGAAAAATAAAATATATACAATCTTTCTATACACATAAATATGTATGTGTGTGTGTGTGTGTAGTGGGATGTTCACTTAGAAAGACAAGCTCCTGCCTCCACAAACAGCTATAGTTCCCACAGCTCAGGAGACACCAATGGCTCTCCCTCCAATAACATTGCATGTTATAGAGAGTGCCATAAACATGCCCAAAAGCCCTGCCAATGTCCTCCACAAATACCAGACTGCCCACCACCCAAGTGAAGGCTTACATACAGGGACCATGTCATCCTAGATTGCATGTGTTTCCTCCACCACAGACATCCAGTATTGTTGACTCTCTCCATTCATGTGGAATTTCATAGAATCATAGAATCAAAGAGTTGGAAGAGACTTCATGGGCCATCCAGTCCAACCCCCTGCCAAGAAGCAGGAATATTGCATTCAAATCACCCCTGGCAGATGGCCATCCACCCTCTGTTTAAAAGCTTCCAAAGAAAGAGCCTCCACCACACTCCAGGGCAGAGAGTTCCACTGCTGAACGGCTCTCACAGTCAGGAAGTTCTTCCTCATGTTCAGATGGAATTTCCTTTCTTGTAGTTTGAAGCCATTGTTCCACATCCTAGTCTCCAGGGCAGCATAAAACAAGCTTGCTCCCTCCTCCTTGTGGCTTCCTGTCACATATTTATGCATGGCTATCATATCTCCAAAGATCCGCATAGTCAAAGCCATGGTATTCCCTGTAGTAACCTATGGATGCGAGAGCTGGACCTTAGGGAAGGCTGAGCGAAGGAAGATAGATGCTTTTGAACTGTGGTGTTGTAGGAAAGTTCTGAGAGTGCCTTGGACTGCGAGAAGATCCAACCAGTCCATCCTCCAGGAAATAAAGCCCAACTGCTCACGGGAGGGAAGGATACTAGAGACCAAGTTGAAGTCCTTTGGCCACATCATGAGGAGACAGCAAAGCCTAGAGAAGACAATGATGCTGGGGAACCTGGAAGGTAAAAGGAAGAGGGGCCGACCAAGGGCAAGATGGATGGATGGCATCCTTGAAGTGACTGGACTGACCTTGAAGGAGCTGGGGGTGGTGACGGCCAACAGGGAGCTCTGGCGTGGGCTGGTCCATGAGGTCATGAAGAGTTGGAGATGACTAAACGAATGAACAACAACAACAATAATCATATCTCCTCTCAGCCTTCTCTTCTTCAGGCTAAACATGCCCAGCTCCTTAAGCCGCTCCTCATAGGGCTTGATCTTCAGACATTTTAGTCACCCTTCTCTGGACACATTCCAGCTTGTCAATATCTCTCTTGAATTGTGGTGCCCAGAATTGGACACAATATTCCAGGTGTGGTCTAACCAAAGCGGAATAGAGGAGTAGCATGACTTCCATAGATCTAGACACTATGCTCCTATTGATGCAGGCCAAAATCCCATTGGTTTTTTTTGCCGCCACATCACATTGTTGGCTCATGCCCACTGCTCCTCCCTTAACCCTTTCCTGTTCTTTTCTATGACACACAGCAGAGGAATTGATCAACAACCGAACATACTAGAGAGTTTTGGGGAGAATTCACCATGATGTTGTGACTCAGCTGGAACCACAGAGTGCCTCTGATGAGGATGATGGGATTCAGGTTCACAATCTGGTTCAAAATGTTCCTGTTGCATTCACTGAAGAGCAGGGTGTAGAAGTTCAGTTTCCCACAGCAAGGAATGAGGTTGTTGATAGTGAAACTAGCTAGGTGCAGGGGAATTGACTCAGAAAAGGAGGACAGCTCTCAGCCTGATAACACTAACTAACAGACTGGCCTTTACGAAACAGGAACTTTAGATCGGGCTGAACGTTTGGAATTCAGAGTTCGTAGGAGTGTGAGAATAGCTAACAAGACAGAGCCCAGAGGCCAAAGAAACGCCTTCATGTTTTGCAAAGGGTATTAAGCTGAATGTTTTGAACCAAATTGTCAGAACAACTTCTCGTTTACACCAAGAGGTTTGCTTTTGTTTGTCTGGATTATCTTGCAGTGCTCATGTTTATGTTCTCACTTGGGACCTAGTTGTGTTCTTATGGAATTTTGCTTTGCTGGTGTGTTTTTGATTCCTGCTTCAAAGTGTTATTTTGTATTGCTCTTTTGGAACTTTACTTTTGCTTTTAAGAACTTTTTATCTTTTACTTTTTAATAAACTATAAAGACTTCTGGCTGTGTGCAGTTTGGTGTTCTCAGCAAGGTGAACCTACTCTGAGGTGCGACACATGATTTGTGGGAGTTGTAGCTACTGGAATGTATAGTTCACCTGCAATCTAAGAACTTCACTCTGAACTCCACCAATGATGGACCTGGAACTAACTTGGCACACAGAATCCCCATGACCAACAACAACAACAAAAACAAAAACTGGAGGGATTTATAGGAGTTGTAATTCATCTACATCCAGAGCATACTATGAACCCAAACAATGATGGATCTGGACCAAACCTGGCATGCATACCCGATATGCCCAAATTTTAATGCTAGGGGTTTTTGAGGGGAATTAGCTTGGAAATTTTGGAGTTGCAAATATTATTATTATTATTATTATTATTATTATTATTATCTTTATTTGTACCCCGCTAGCATCTCCCGAAGGACTCGATGCGGCTTACAAAGGCCAAGGCCTTAATAAAACAACAATATAACAGATACACATAAACCATAAAACAAATCAAAACATGAAAGCAATAACAGTAAACAGTAAAAACAGTACATATAGCACAATAAAACTAAAGCCAGGCCAAGTGTTGAGGGTACAGATTAAAAAGTGCTGAGTATGCTAAATGAAATATAAGGATGTTTGGGTAAGTGCAGTGTGCAGACAATCTTAAAATCTCTAATAAAGTGCTTCTGGGACGTGTTGCTGGAGTTTCCTATTCTGGAAAGGCACACCGGAATAGCCAGGTCTTCAAGCTCTTCCTAAAGACTGCCAACGTAGGGGCTTGTCTGATGTCCTTGGGGAGGGAGTTTCAGAGTCGGGGGGCCACCACAGAGAAGGCCCTGTCCCTCGTCCCCACCAACCGCGCTTGCGACGCAGGTGGGATTGTGAGCAGGGTCGCTCCGGATGAGCGAAGGGAGTGTGCAGGTTCATAAACGGAGATGCAGTCACATAGGTAGGCGGGTCCCAAACCGTTTAGGGCTTTGTAGGTGAGCACCTGCATCTTGAATTGGGACTGGAAAATGAACGGCAGCCAATGGAGCTCCTTAAACAGGAGGGTTGACCTCTCTCTGTAAGGAGCACCAGTTAACAGCCTGGCTGCCACCCGTTGGATTAGCTGAAATTGCCGAGCCGTTTTCAAGGGCAGCCCCATGTAGAGCGCATTACAGTAATCCAATCTAGAGGTAACCAAGGCATGGACTACCCCAGCCAGATCAGCCTTCACGAGGTAAGGTCGCAGTTGGCGCACGAGTCTCAATTGTGCAAAAGCCCTCCCGGACGCCGCCGATGCCTGAGCCTCAAGCGTAAGTGATGAATCCAAGAGGACTCCTAAACTGCAGTACTGGGATTTATAGTTCACCTGCAATCTAAGAGCACCCTGAACTTCAACAACTATGGACCTGGAACTAACTTGGCACACAGAACCCCCATGATCAACAAAAAAATACTGGAGGTCTTTGGAGGGATTTATTTATAGGAGTTGTAGTTCACCAACATCTCCTTGTATGAACCCAAACAAGGATGGATCTGGACCAAACTTGGCATGCATACCCGATATGCCCAAATTTGAATACTGGTGGGTTTTGTGTTGAATTGGCTTGGACTTTTTGGAGTTGTAGGTACTGGGATTTATAGTTCACCTGCAATCAATGAGCACTCTGAACTGCACCAAAGATAGAATTGGACAAACTTGGCACACAAAATCTCCATGACCAGCAAAAAATACTGGAAGGTTTTGGTGGACATTGACCTTGAGTTTTGGAGTTGTAGTTCACCTACATCCAAAGAGCATTGTGTACTCAAACAATGATGGATCTAGACCAAACTTGGCACAAATACTCAATATGGCCAAATGTGAACACTGGTGGAGTTTGGAGGAAAATCGACTTTGGCATTTGGGAGTTGTAATTTCTCGAATGTATAGTCTTTGGGGGAAATTTTACCTTGATTTGGGGGAGTTGTAGTTCACCTACACCCAGAGAGCACTATGAACCCAAACACCGATGCATCTGGACCACACTTGGCACACATACCCAGTACACCAAATTTGAATACTGTAGGGGTTTGGGAGAGATTGACCTTGATTTTTGGGAGTTGTAGTTCACTTGTATCCAGAGATGCTGTGACCACCATTGTTGATGGATCTGGACCAAACTTGGTTCATAGAATGCCCATGACCAACTGGACCAACTGGAGGGGTTTGAGGGGAATGACCCACCATGGTGGGAGCTGTAGTTTACCCTGCAGCCAGAGACCACATGGACCCCATCTGCGATGCATCTAGAGAGAAAACTTGCCTAACATGACAAACTTTAAGCATTGATGGAATTTCAGGGGGTGAGTTGTAGTTCACCCAGAACCTTATGCATTTTGTAAAATAACCCAGGCAACGCCAGATATCCAAGCTAGTAATAAAATAAAAATGCAGTCACTAAATCCTTCGCCATCTCCAAATATCCCACTCTTCTGCAAGGCTTGCTGCAATTTCCTATTCGTTGCTGATGTAGCTTTCTGCGATGCTTCTCCAACACCAGTATGTCTTTAAGAGAGTTCAGAGACAGGAAGAAACACTTGGGAAAAAATCAAGAGGGTTTCACAGATTTACTGCATCCGGGAGGATCTATAATAGTTCGGTAATATCTATGTGGCATGGGAAAGAAGGCAACGCACAGCTGCATCTCATTGCTCTCTGGAGTGCAAATTAAAATTGTTAAAGGCAAGACGTATTAATTAAAATTAATTGCTGACAAGAGGAGCAAAGTACTCTCCCTCCTCTTGGTTTGGACTTTGCACCCTCCTCTCTAACTTTAATGGATTCGAGAGCTCGGCTGAAACTATTAAAATGAATTTCAAAAGGGAGAGATGAAAAAAATTGAAAGCCACAGATATAGGATAGGAGTGACAACAGTCCATTTTTTTTTGTCGTGTCAGGAGCGACTTGAGAAACTGCAAGTCGCTTCTGGTGTGAGAGAATTGGCCATCTGCAAGGATGTTGCCCAGGGGACGCCTGGATGATATGATGTTTTTATCATCCTTGTGGGAGGCTTCTCTCATGTCCCTGCATGAGGAGCTGGAGCTGATAGACGGAGCTCATCCGCCTCTCCCCGGATTTGAACCTGCGACCTGTTGGTCTTCAGTCCTGCCAGCACAGGGGTTTAACCCACTGTGCCACCGGGGGCTCCATGGTGGACACAACAGTCCACGTGAAAGTGATTATTAGTGGATCACATTAGTCAAGAGGGGATGCAGCAGTTAAAAAGGAAAATGAGATTCTAGATATCCAAAGCAGTGTTTCTCAACCTAGGGGTCGGGGACCCTGGGGGGGGGGGGGGTTGTGAGGGGGGTTTCAGAGGGGTCACCAAAGACTATGAGAAAACACATATTTCTGATGGTCTTAGGAACCATTTTGGCAGAGAAGGCTAAAGATCTCCCCACCTGTCCTTCTCTTCTTCCTTGGTGTTGGTGAACTACAACTCTCAGAATTCAAAAACAGTGCCCTCCAACACCACCAGCATCCAATGTTGGCCATGTCGGTAGTGTGTCAAGTTTGTTGGAGATCCATTGTGGGATGGGCTCAGAGTACTCTTTGATTGTAGGTTAACTATAAATCCCAGCAACTACAACTTCCAAATGTCAAAGTAAGTAAGTAAGTAATTTTATTGATTAGCCCTTAGGACTGTCAAGACCTTATCACACTCCACTTAGTAAGTTAAAATACGACACTTATAACAATACAGTAAATAAATATGATAAAACGTGATAAAACTGATAAACTGATCAAGCTGAGTATATACATCATATTTCATTATAACCCCTACAATTTACCCCAATCAGCCCTACATATGTGGTTCTCAGATGTATTGTTTTGCTAAAGTACAGAGCTGTTTTATATGTTATTTTTGGGTCTTGGCCACACATAAAATATGTTGTTCTAATATGAGATTCCCAATACATTGTTCGTTTGATATATGGACCAAGGTGGAAGTCTCTTACCTTTTGATACAATTTGCAATCAAATAATATGTGTGCTATATCCTCAAATGTCAAGGTCTATTTTCCACAAACTCCACCAGTGTTCACATTTGGGCATATTGAGTATCCATGCCAAGTTTGGTCCAGATCTATCATTGTTTGAGTCCACAGTGCTCTCTGGATGTAGGTGAACTACAACTCCAAAACTCAAGGTCAGTGCCGATGAAACCCTTCCAGTACCCTTCCAGAAACCCTTCCAAACCGCGTTGAGTCGCCAGTTAGGCTGAGAAACGGCGGTATACAAGGACAGTAAATAAAATAAATAAAGTATTTTCTGTTGGTCATGGGAGTTCAGTGTGTCAAGTTTGGTTCAATTCCATTGTTGGTGGAGTTCAGAATGCTCTTTGATTATGGATGAACTATAAATCCCAGCAACTACAATCCCAAATGACAAAATCAATCCCCCCAACCCAACTAGTATTCAAATTTGGGCTTATCGGATATTTGTGCCAAATTTGGTCCAGTGAATGAAAATACACCTTGCAGATAAAAAATTTACATTATGATTCATAACAGTGGCAAAATTACAGTTGTGAAGTAGCAACAAAAATAATGTTATGGTTGGTGGTCACCACAACATGAGGAACTGTATTTAGAGATTGCAGAATTTGAAAGGTTGAGCATCATGGATCCAAAGAAATATAGTATCAGGATCAAGGGAAATCATAGTCCCACTCTCTTCTACTTTGGTCAGACTTCACCTAGAGCAGTGGTTCTCAACCTTTCTGATGCCGCGACCCCTTAATACAGTTCTATATGTTGTGCTGACTCCCAACTATGAAATTACTTTCGTTGCTACTTCATAACTGCAATTTTGAGGATGCTTGCCATAGATGCAGGCGAAACGTCAGGAGAAATGCCTCTAGAACATGGCCATATAGCCCCAAAAACCCACAAGAACTTAATTTTGTTACTGTTAGGAATCATCATGTAAATAACTGCTATGTAAGATGTAATTTAATCCAGTGGATCAAATTTGGCACAAATACCCAATATGCCCACATTTGAATACTGGTGGAATGGGGGGAACTGATTTTGTCATTTGGGAGTTGTAGTTGGTGGGATTTATAGTTCACCTACAATCAAAGAGCATTTTGAACTCCACCAGGAATGGAATTGAACCAAATTTGGCACACAGAACTCCCATGCCCAACAGAAAATATTGGAAGGGTTTGGTGGGCATTGACCCTGAGTTTTGGAGTTATAGTTCACCTACATCCATAGAGCACTGTGGGCTCAAACAATAATAGATCTGGACCAAACTTCACACAAATACTCAATATGCCCAAGTGTGAGCACTGGTGGAGTTGGGGAAACTAAAGCTTTGTATTTGGGAGTCGTAGTTGCTGAGATTTATAGTTCACCTACAATCAAAGAGTCCCTTGAACCCCACCAATGATATAATTGGTCCAAGCTTCCAACACAGAACCCCCATGACCAACAGAATGTACTTGGGATGAATTGACAGTGATTTAGGGGAGATGTAGTTCACCTTCCACCTTTCTGATGGGTCTTTGGCGACCCCTCTGACACCCCCTCATGACCCCCCCCCCAGGCATCCTGACCCCCAGGTTGAGAAACGCTGAGCTAGAATTATACTGCATCGAGTTCTGGGCATCACAACTAAAGAAGGACATGGACAAGCTGGAAGATGTCCAGAGAAGGGTGCCCAACATGATAAAAGGTTTGGAAACCATGAATCCCTTTGTGGAGTAGCTTAGGGATCTTAATGTGTTTACCTGTTAGATTCCTGGTTTTTCTCCTTCCCTGTTTCACCACAACTCTCTTCCTTAAGAATAATTGTCTTGCATTTTTCCCCTTAAGAACCCCAAGTAACTAGAAGGGAGAGAATTAAAAAAGACTTACCTTTAATGTGAAAAGAAAGGGCTACAGGAGCCAAAGATTTACTGATGGTATCGATCTGCTTCATTCAAAATGCTTGGAAGTTCTTGTGATGCATGCATACAGCATCAAGCAAAAACCCTTACTTACTCTCCTAAATATAGCCAAAAGGGTGGCCGAGTGGGGAAGAGACACTGGGTGGGAACCAACCCAACCAAAAAAAGAAAAACAAACCGAAACTCCTCTTCTTCCATCCAGCTTCCCAATCCAAATCTGTTTCTGAAGTTGGCTCCCTGCCTGTCATGTCTGTTGGAAATTTATGAAGTGTCAAGGAAGTGGCTGAGCAGCTTAAGCCCCAAAGAGAGCCCTTCTCTATCCATTTCTCCATCTATCTCTTCACTTCCGCCCTTTTCCGTTTGAAGAAAACATTTAAGAGCCATGTAATTACTTTAATTCATTTCTTTATCTTGCTTTCCCTTCAGAGAGTTTGAGAGTTAGATTAGTGGCAAGGGATCAAATCCTCGCTCAGTCGTGGAAACCTACTGGGTGATCTTGGGCAAAATCACACACACCCTCTTAGCCTCAAACTACATTTCCCAGGATTCCACAGCATAGACCCATGGAAGTTAAAGTGGTATCAAACTGCATTATTTCTATGGTGTGGATGCACCCTTAGTCTCTTCTCTACACATACACAAAAGCAAGAGGCATGCCTGTGGAATATCTTGATGACCATCAAAAGGAGTTCAGAAAACTTAACCTTGTAGCATTGGAGTACATAAAGATTCCAAGAGAAACCATGTTAATCAAATCTTCAAAAGTTAATGTATATTCAACTATACTCAGTTGGATGCATGTTGAGTTCTCTAGTCTTGAACTGAAAGCAGACCATTCTGCATTGGACAAAAACGTTCAACCGCTTCCATGGAGGAAACTCTGGAACGTAAACATGAATCAGTTGTATGATGCAGCAGCTACAAAGACCAACTTATAAAAGAATATAGTACCTGGATTGAGGTAAGTAATGCTACCAACCCATCCTGCTTTGGTCACGCATCACCTGGAATCCTGCATCTAGATCTGGACATATTGTCCATCATTCAAGAACAATATGGACAAACCAGAAGATCTTCTTAGAAGGGTCACCAAAGAGTTAAAAAGGTCTCCAAACCAAGAACAATTTAGGAAGCCCAATATGCTTAACTTGGAGAAGACTGAGAGGTGATCTGAAAGTCATGTATCTATATCTGAAGGGCCATCATGTTGGCGATGGCTCAACCTTGTTTTCCCAAATATTGCTGGCTCCAATGGATTCAAATGTCAAGGAAGAAGGTTTCACCTGAATGTTAGGAATAAGAGCTGTTGGATCATGGAATGGGCTTCCTTGGATGGTGGAAGACTGGATGGCCATCTCTTAAAAGTGCTTTAGTCGTGGTTGCCTTCATGGCTGGGGTTGGACTAGATGTCTTTTGTGGGTCCTTTCATCTATCAGCAGAATTCCAGCTGGAATTTCCAAATTCAGTGTTGCTCTCCTTCCAACGACCAGAAGCCAGATGGCACTCATTTCCCTTTCTTGTCTAAATCTCACAGAATCGCCAACTGGAAAAATCATTCTACAATAGTAGTGTCCTTGGTTTAATCTGATGAGGCCACTTTGAAGTTTTCCATCTGGGTTTGGACAGACAGCACAGCGCCTTGGGAATGTTATCGCAGAATTAGTTCCAGTAGCTGCAATTTGACAAATGGATTTCTGTGAGTCGGAACTGGTTGAGTAAATAGTCTCTGTCCTCAACTGCTCCAAAGTAGGTGCCCTTTGTGACACCAATTAAGATGAAGGAGAGCCTGGATGGGTTTCTCCCTTCGCAATATTTAAGTCTCATCATAGTGGAAAACATTCACATTAGGCACCAAAATGCTGACAAATGTTGCAGCGGTGCACAAAGTAACTATCAGCAATGCTTTATGTTGCTGCAATCACTCACTTCTACCCAGTTTTGGCGTTCTACCATTTTGGTTTTTGAAGGACTCAAGGATTGATTTGGAAGTGGAGAAATGTGCAACCTTACTTACTTAGGTGATCCCTCATTGTCCGAGTAGGATTGTCTTCCAAGATCGGTGACCTGGCGGTGGGTATGCAGGTTAGTGTGGAGCCCTATTCTTGATTTGCAGGTTCTCCCGCAGTGAGGGCATCGTTTCCAGGTGGAAGGCAGTCCTGGTCAGGGTTGGTTTGGCACGCCTTCCTCTTGGCACATTTCTCTCTTGCGCCCTCCATTCGTGCCTCTTCAAATTCTATAGCACTGCTGGTCACAGCTGACCTCCAGGGCCAGGGGTTCCCAGTTCTTGGTGTCTATGCCAGAGTTTTTCAGGTATAAAGATGTTCTTTGAGGCATTTTGGGTGCATCTACACTGTAGAATTAATGCAGTTTGTCACCACTTTAACTGTCATGACTCATGCTGGAGAATCCTGGGAGTTGTAACTTTACAAAGCCTTCTCTGCCAAAAATTGCTGGCTCCTCACCAAAATGCAAATCACATGATTTAATAGTGCTTCTTTCTAGTCCAGGATTCTTCTCATTGGAGTTTCTTGACCTTCAGAAAAACATGGTGTTGACTATTTGAATTCTCCTCCTTTCTCCTCCTGCTTCACTTCTGCTTGATCTTCTGAACTCTTTCCCATGTAGCCATAGATCTCAGGTCCTCCCTCCCTCCCTCCCTCCCTTTCTTCATTTCTCAATCATATTTATGCCCCACTTAAGGCTAGGGACATAGTCCTCTTCCTTGGAAGAAAGAGCAACATCTGCTTTTGTTCTTGCTGCTCTCGTGTCCACTAGCAATGATAACTGAGTCAGAAAAGGACCAAAATTGGTTATCTTCCTTTCCTGCTTGCTTCCCCCTTCTTCTGTCAATCACCTAGCCCAAAAATATTATAGACAGATAACATTATCTGTTTCAGTCAGAGTTAATCAAATGGCTGTTGTTAAAAATACCAAAAATGAATTGGCCCTGACTGAAGCCCTGCAATTCTCTCCTTGTCTGCTCCTTGATAGGACGGGACGTGCTGCAACATGCCTCCATCCTTTCTTTCCCTCTTTTAGCATAGTTTAGAAAAAAGCCAGACAATCACTATCCAAAAATATCCATAAAATGTTTCCCTAATAAACCTTCCTCCTGTTGAGGATTCCTGATTTTTTTCTCTGTCTGCAGTTTGGTCCTAAGATGGAAAGCTCTGCTGCGATTGGAGTGAAGGCATTATCAGGTCTTTCCTTCCAATAATGATCTCTCTCTGTCCTTTCCCTCTATCACCCATCACCATTTTATCCTCAGAACAAACTTATGAAGTAAGTCAGTCACAACAGAGCAGTGGTTCTTAAATTGTGGGCCGTGGACCACCAATGGGCTGTGAGGATGAAAATCTGATCCGTGAGCCTCCTTCCTCTTTTTTAAAATTTTATTTTATTTTATTTTATTTTATATTTCCACTCCTTTCGTGCCACCTGCCACTCCTTCCCTATCCCTGATTATGGCAAATGTTCTGTTACAGAAACTAGAGTTGATGTGGTCTATCTAATGCAATTTTCTGAATCAGTACCCTAAATAACCAAACCGAATCTAAAGTTGACCAAAAACTGATTTGTAACCCTTTTGGTAGTAATGTTGGAGAGTAGTCCCTGGTCAAGTAGTCTCTGGTCAAAGTGGTCCCTGGTCGAAGAGGTCCCTGGTCGAAGTGGTCCCTGGTAAAGTGGTCCCTGGTCAAAAAAAGGTCAGGAACCATTGTGATGCGAGAGAGAGAGAGAGAGAGAGATACAAGGAGGGTGACTGGCCCAAAGTGATCCAGTGAGTATTAGGAATCCACTCACTTCAGGGGACTGTCGCACCTCAGAATAGGTTCACCTTGCTCAAACCACCAAACTGCACACAGACAGAAGGCTTTATGGTTTATTAAAAAGTAAAAGATAAAAAGTTCTTAAAAGCAAAAGTAATGTTCCAAAAGATCAATACAAAATAACACTTTGAAGCAAAAAGACACCAGCAAAGCAAAATCCCATGAGAACATGACTGAGTCCTGAAACCATGAACACAAGAACTGCATGATAATCCAGACAAGCAAAATGCAAGCTTCTTGGTTAAACAAAATGTTGCTCTGACAAAGGTTTGGTCCCAAACACACAGCTTAATACCCTTTGCAAAACATGAAGGTGTTTCTTTGGCCTCTGACCTCCTTCTTGTTAGCTATTCTCACACTCCTTCGAACTGAATTCCAAACGGTCAGCTTGATCTAAGGTTCCCATTTCGTCAAGGTCAGTCTGTTCGTTAGTGTTATCCAGTTTGCCTTCCTGCTCATTATAGGCTGAGAACTGTCCTTCTTTTCTGAGTCAATTTGCACCTGCACCTGTGTTTTGTCAAATACATCACAACTGTACTCAGGGTTTGCTCCTGACACAATAAAGTGGAAGACAATAGGAAAATGGGTAGACCATGATACAGGTGGATTGATTGAACAAAGGAAGCCACAAGTTTTTTGCAAGACCTGAGCAAGATGATGGATGATGTGGTGACTGTAGGGTCCTTCACTCAACCTGATGGCAAACCACAACAAAGGAATTGTATAGCTTTTCAGAGGTGGTTGGACTGCATCTTCCAGTATTCTTAGCCACCTTAGCTAATGAGGGTGGCTGGGAGTCCAATAATGTTGGGAAGAGTGCACCATTTCCACTCCTGCTTTAGAAAGAAGTCATGCAACCGATGACAAACAGCTGCAGCATTTCAGGCTGTCGGCTGAGCCTCTGCCAAAGAGCGGCAGGTTTCCCAGGATATCACGCTGCCTCTTTGATGGATGGCAGAGGAAGGACAGCACATGATCTGCCCATGGCTCCCTCAGCCACATGGGAACCACCAAGGAGCTCTCAAAGGGAAGGAACAAACTGCGGCTGGGACATAGTCCGTCGCTAGCAAGAATGCTTTTCTTTCCAGAAGAAATTAGTGGCATTACTTAAAATACATTTCCTCTGCTTACAAAAAAAAAGTACGATTGTTTGAAGCAATATGCTGGGAATATCCTAAGGCCCCAGACACAGAGTTAACATCAGAGAGAGCATGGTGTAATAATCAAAGTGTCAAGGTGAAAACATGAGAGACTTGGGTTTGAATCTTGGATCAACCATGAATAATTGGAATCTGATGAAATAGCATCTCCCTGAATTATATTATATACTAGCAGTTCCCTGCCACGCGTTGCTGAGGCACTGTCTGTGTATATGTGTTTTGTGTGTGTATATGTGTGTGCATATATTTGTGAAAACGTGTATATATGTGTGTTTGTGTATATATGTGGTTTTGCTCATGCGTTGTAATGTAATTTTTGTTTTTTGGCTTTTAAAGTCCATTCCACTGTGTTTTTCAGGGTTTTTATGAGTGATGGTCACTTGTTGGCCTGATAGGTGTATTGCATCCAAATTTGGTGTCAACTCATCCAGTGGTTTTTGAGTTATGTTAATCCCACAAATGAACATTAGATTTTTATTTATATAGATAATATATTATATACTAACCGTCCCCTGCCATGCGTTCAGTGGTTCCCAACCTGTGGTCCTTGGAACACCAGTGGTCTGCAAGAACTAAAATATGGTCCTCAGCCTCACCATTACTACTCTGTTGCAATGAGAGCAGCTGGTCTCACAAAACTTTTATAGTGTTGAGGTTTATTAAACATAGTTTTATGTGGGTGAGCAGATGGTGACTACTGGGTGGCATATACTCTGTATGAGAAACTAGAGCTGATGTCATCTATCCAATACAATTTTCTGAATTAGCACCTGAAATAACTAAACCAAATTTAAAGTTGACCAAAAACTGATTCAAAACCCTTTTGGTACTAATGTTGGAGAGTGGTCCCTGGTTAAAGTGTTCCCTGGTTAAGTGGCCACTGGTCAAAAAAGGTTGGGAACCATTGATTTCGCCTTAGTTAAAAAGCCCTCCAGGAAAGGAGATTCCACTGGACTCCAATGCAGTAGATCCCACTGTCAAAGAGCCATTGCCATCAGGATGTTTAGGTGGAATCTCATTTCCTGTAGTTTGAATCCATTTCTTTGGGTTCTAGTCTCTAGAGCAGGGGGTCCTCAAACTTTTTAAACACAGGGCCAGGTCACAGTCCCTCAAACTGTTGGAGGGCCGTATTATAGTTTGAAAAACCATGAATGAATTCTATGCACACTGCAGATATCTTATTTGTAGTGCAAAAAACACTTAAAAACAAAACAATAATTAAAATGAAGAACAATTTTAACAAATATAAACTTATTAGTATTTCAATGGGAAGCGTGGACCTGCTTTTGGCTGATGAGATAGGATTGTTGTTGTTATGTGCTTTCAAGTCGTTTCAGATTTAGGTTGATCCTGAGTGAGGGCCAAGTAAATGACCCTGGAGGGCCACATCCGGCCCCCTGCAGGACTTTTGCAGCTATTGGCTTAGAAGGTATCTTTTTGGGTTTAGAGACCACCCTTTTTCCCAGGGAAGAGCTCTCCATTTTGGAATCTCCCCTGCCTTTTTAGTTTAGAGAAGGAACTTCAGATGTGCTGGTCGGTCAGGGTAGCTCTGGGAAAATAATTGTAAGTAATACTAAGATATTAAGATATTATGACTATTAAGATACTATAGATAGCTAAGCCTGATTGAGTTATAACTGATTGAGAAATTGAAGATTGAGATATTATAGATAGATATTGAGGATTGAAATTGAGATACTATAGATCAGTGGCTCTCAACCTGGGGGTCGGGACCCCTAGAGGGGTCACAAGGGGGTGTCAGAGGGGTCGCCAAAGACCATCACAGACAGTATTTTCTTTTGGTCATGGGAGTTCTGTGTGGGAAGTTTGGCCTAATTCTATCGTTGGTGGGCTTCAGAATGCTCTTTGGTTGTAGGTGAACTATAAATCCCAGCAACTACAACTCCTAATAACGAGTCATAACAGTAGCAACACTGCAATTATGAAGTAGCAATGAAAATAATTTAATGGCTGGTAGTCACCACAACATGAGGAACTGTATTAAGAGGTCGCGGCATTAGGAACGTTGAGAACCACTGCTATAGATAGAGAAGCTTATTGAGAAACTGAGTTATATAGATATAGAAAGACAGACTTCATTGCTTTATCTCCAGAACTAACCATAAGCATAGATAGGGAAAGACCTGGTCTTTCTAAAAAGTAACAGCTTAGGGTTAGGGTGAAAAGATTCCAGGATATTCTCTGCCTTCTGGGGAAAAGTCAACTCAGTGACTGGAGGAGAAGGGAAAGGAAGAATATCTCTGGGGATTCACTATTGACTGTTCTGTTTGTAACCTCGATAAGCTGTGCCAAGTCTGCAAGGGCTTTGAAGAATAAAGATCCCCTTTTTGATGTTCAAAACCTTTAATAGCCTCCGTTGCTGAATATCTCAAGCTTCTAAAGAAAGACACCCGCAGTTCGCTCAGACATAGAGAGCAGCACATCTTAGTTTGAGTGTAACGGCACAACGCCATACAAATCTTTAGCAAGCATGCAAAGAATGAGGAAGTATTTCATCAGTGTCATAATTGGACGGTGAAGCGACAGCTCCCCTGGTGGCCAGAATACCCTCAAGAAAAGCTGGAATGTTGAATAGCCTCTGTGTGTCTGTGTATATATGTTGTGTGTCTATGGCATTGAATGTTTGCCATGTATATGTACATTGTAATCCACCCTGAGTCCCCTGCAGGGTGAAAATAGCAGAATATAAATACTGTAAATAAATAAATAAGAAATATAGTGCTGAAATTCCAACTTAACTCAAAGATTTAAAAAAATTCAAAAGCTCTAACTTAATTGATAACAAGGTGATTTGAATTATCTAGTTCCTGACACTAGAGTTTGACACCTTAGTATCTCCATATATGCCTTTGGAAGGTGAGTTCACATATGACTGTAGCATTAAGGGACGACTCATGGAAATAGATGTGTCACAATCCCATATCGGAAGCTTTACCCCACAGACAAAACTTCCATTTCTTTGAGCACTCAGCAGCCGATTCAGCTCCAAGAATGTGTTAAGTCACCGTGCTGAGGAGGCTTTTGTGAACCTGCACTTAGTCACAGAATAGAAACATATCACAATGCTGGTCAATGTACATGTGCGTATTTTGGGAATACGCTCATGCCTCTCGCCTGGCTATTTTATTTATTTTTACAACATATTACTCACTCCTCTCTTGCAAGAAGCAACACATCAAAGCAACAATGGAGAGCAGAAACAGGCCCTGGGAGGCAACCAACTGCGTCCTCCCCGTTCTCAAACAAAACAGCGCGATATCTAAATATCTCCAGTGAAACAAACCAGGGCAATTTCTAAATGTCTTCGGTGAAACAAACCAGCTCAATATCTAAATTTCTTCAGTGCCCTATGAAACAACCTTTCCTGAGTTTGCAATAGGTGGCTTGCAAAGACTATATTAGCTCCTCAAATCCTCTCCCAGAGAGTATACTTTCCTATCTTTGTTTTCAATCTGTAAATGGAAAGCATGGAATAGGAAATACAAAACAGAAAGTTTTGTTCACAATCAGACTGAACACAATACAAACAGGGATTTGGTGTTTGTTGTAGAATCTTGCCATTATGGACTTTTACGAAACTGGAAAATCTATCAGGAAACATCATTAACAGTTTACAGGTTTATATTTTCTACACCAGAGCTTTCTGTTTAGCAAAACATATATTTAAACTGTTTTTGATCGATTTGGCTCACTATTGGTTAAGCTGGTTGGGAATTATAGTTCAGAAAACACATGGAGGGCCACCTTTTGTCCCCACTTGATCATCTGCCCAAGGATACAACAGGCTGGAGATGACAAGAATTGCATCTATTGGCCCTTCAACACTGCCATATAAAATCCAGATTATCTGCTTTGGATTATATGGCAGCGTAGACTCATATAATCCAGTTCAGAGCAGATTATTTATTTATTTATTTAGCAGTTTTGTATACCGGTCTTCTCACCTCCGTTCGAGGGACTCAGGCCGGTTTCCAACATCAATATTACAGACAGTCATTAAAACATCCTATTCTAAATCACACTAAAACGTTAAAATAGCAAAATACAATCCTATAATTACAGTGGTCAGTCATCATCAAAAATCATTATTCGTCATCATCCATCCATATCACAGGATCATGGCTCATTCATCGAATGCCAATCCCCAAAGCCAAGTTTTCACCTGTTTCCTGAATGTTAAGATAGAAGGGGCAGTTCTGATCTCCAGTGGAAGGGAGTGCCAGAGTCGAGGGGCCACCACCGAGAAGGCCCTGTCTCTCGTCCCCACCAGCCGCGCCTGTGAGGCCAGTGGGATTGAGAGCAGGGCCCCTCCAGACGATCTTCGCAATCTTGATGGTTCATAGGGGAGGATACGTTAGGACAGGTAAATTGGGCCGGAGTCGTTTAGGGCTTTATAGGTTAAGACCAGCACTTTGAATTGTGCTCGGAAGCTGACAGGCAGCCAGTGGAGCTGGCACAACAGAGGAGTTGTATGCTCCCTGTAACCCGCTCCCGTTAGTAGTCTGGCTGCCGCACGTTGGACTAATTGAAGCTTCCGGGCAGTCTTCAGAGGCAACCCCACGTAGAGAGCGTTGCAGTAATCTAAACGGGATGTAACCAAAGCGTGGACCACCGTGGCCAAGTCAGACTTCCCAAGGTACAGGCGCAGCTGGCGCACAAGTTTTAATTGTGCAAAAGCTCCCCTGACCACCGCTGAGATAATGTGGGTTATTCGCTTTGATAATCAGGATTATATAGCAGTGTAGAAGGAACCTGAGAAATTGGGTCGTTGTAGGTTTTTTGGGCTGTGTGGCCATGTTCTAGAAGCATTCTCTCCTGACGTTTTGCCTGCATCTGTGGCAGGCATCCTCAGAGGTTGTGAGGTTTGTTGTAAACTAGGAAAATGGGGTTTATATATCTGTGGAAGGTCCTGAGTGGGAGAAAGAACTCTTGTCTGTTGGAGCTAGGTATGAATATTTCAACTGGCCACCTTGATAAGCATTTGATGGTCTGATCGTTTTTAGGTGTGACTTGTTACTGCCTGGGACATTCCTTTGCTGAGAGGTGATTAGGTGTTCCTGATTGTTTCTTGTCTGGAGTTCCCCTTTGTTTGAGTTTTGTTTTTGATTTACTTTTAGTATTGGTAGCTTGATTTTGTTCATTTTCATGGTTTCTTCCTTTCTGTTGAAATTGTCGACATGCTTGTGGCTTTCAATGGTTTTTCTGTGTAGCCTGACATGGTAGTTGTTGGAGTGGTCAGCTGAGATCTGAGACATGCCTCACAGAATAATAATAATATACTTTATTAATATTCTACTTTATCTCCCCAAAGGGACTCGGACTGGATTACAGAATACATATACAGCAAACATTCAGTGGTGTTATACAATTAACAAAGACAGACATAAACAGAGGTAAAGGCCTTCAGATGCCATCTTGGGCATGTGAAGGCTGTGCTCGACTCTGTGTGTGTGTGTGTGTGTGTGTGTGTTGTTATTGTTGTTGTTGTTGCTGCTCTATCTTCCATGCCAAAGAGCTTTGTTGTCTTTAGATGCTCTCCCGATCAAATAGTTGGTATGGGCGCCCTTTATTACCTCCTATTTATCTACTCACATTGCTGTTTTCGAACTGCTAGGTGAGCAGAAGTTGGGTTGATGGTTGGGAGCTCACCCCAAACAGGGCTTGAACTGTTGACCTTTTGATTGGCAAGGTTTTCTACAGGTGGTGGTTTAACCTGCTGTGCTACAGCCCGGCCCATAGAAGGATCCCTTCTGAGAAACTCCAATGCCCTGTATAACTCTTCCTCTTTATATCATGCAGAAGTTGATTTACAAAAGGTCAAACTCTTGCTATACTGAACCCAGCTTTGCCTAAGTTGTAAGCTTTCTAAGAGACCTTCCTCATTATTTACTGCCTGGAATCCATACCTTCCAACTGTCCTGAACTTGCCATTGATGATTCCACTTAATGCCACTCTGCCATGCCACTTTTCCAGATGTTTAAATAGGTCCACATTTCTCTCTCTGTCTCTCACTTTCTCCTTGGCTTATTTCAATTTGTGCTGTAGAATCAATGCAGTTGAATATCACTTTAAGTGCCATTCCTCAATGCCATAGAATCCTGGGAGCTGTAGTTTAGCAAGGGCTTTAGTCTTCTTTGCCAAAGAATGACGGAGCCTTGCTAAACATCAGCTCCAAGGATCCCATAACATGGAGCTATAATAGTTAAAGTGGTGTCAAACTGCATTAATTGTTCAATTATAGGAGTCTACACCAGACATGGGCAAACTTTGCCCCTCCAGGTGTTTTGGACTCCAATCCCCACAATTCCTCCAAAACACCTGGAGGACTGAAGTTGGCCCATGCCTGGTCTACACTGACCATATAAGTGTAGATGAAGCCATTGTGAGGTGTTTCATGCCTTCCTCAGCCAGACTTCTCATATTTGCAAGAGTATTTGTGCAAGTTGTACACGATTGCAATCAATGCCATGGCCATTAATGACTATTAATGATAAGTTTAAATGATCAAGGGTCTGGAGAACAAACCCTATGAGGAGTGGCTTAAAGAGTTGGGCATGTTTAGCCTGAAGAAGAGAAGGCTGAGAGGAGACATGATAGCCATGTATAAATATGTGATAGGTAGTCATAGAGAGGAAGGAGCAAACTTGTATTCTGCTTCCCTGGAGACTAGGACGTGGAACAATGGCTTCAAACTACAAGAAAGGAGATTCTATCTGAACATGAGGAAGAACATCCTGACTGTGAGAGCCGTTCAGCAGTGGAACTCTCTGCCCCAGAGTGTGGTAGAGGCTCCTTCTTTGGAAGCTTTGAAACAGAGGCTGGATGGCCATCCGTCGGGGATGCTTTGAATACAATTTTCCTGCTTCTCGGCAGGGGGTTGGACTGAATGGCCCACGAGGTCCCTTCCAAATCTATGATTCTTTTACTCTTTTCTATGGTGCACAAATCACACCTTTTCATCCATCAACCTTATTTATTTTCTCCATCCATCAAGTCACTTTATCCTGTTTTTGCTCTGGCCATGTGTTTCAGTTCACCAAGGAAAAAGAATACAGAAACATTTTTTGTACCAGTTACGGACAACCTTATCAAAAGAAAAACCTTCCTAGTCTCCCGCCAGTGCTGGGAACACTCACCCACTAAATTGAGAAAATATATTTCATCTCTATACTGCTAGAGTTCCCAGATTGCTGGGCCTGGACCTCTTCTTCTCTCATCTGGTTGCAATAGGAGGAATCTTAGGGTGAGAGAGGTGCCTGTTGGTCATGAGAATGCCATGTGCCAAGACTGGTTCCATTCCATCGTTGGTGGAGTTCAGAATGCTCTTTGATTGTAGGTGAAGTATAAATCCCAGCAACTACAACTCCCAAATGACAAAATCAATTCCCTCTCTACCCCACCAGTATTCAAATTTGGGCGTATCGGGTATTTGTGCCAAATTTGTCCACTGAATGAAAACACACCCTGCATATTAGGTATTTACATTACGGTTCATAACAATAGCAGAATTACAGTTATGAAGTAGCAACGAAAATACTATTATCGTTGGGGGTCATCACAACATGAGGAACTGTCTTAAGGGGTTGTGGCATTAGGAAGGTTGAGAACACTGTTCTAGGTATACAGAGGCGTCCCTAGGTAATTTTCAACAGTAAGCAAACAGTATCCCCCCCCCCCAAAAAAAACCCAATCACTGATATATATATATATACATATATATATAGTTCGTCGTGGAAGTTCTGTGTACCATATTTGGTTCAATTCCATCATTGGTGGAGTTCAGCATGCTCTTTGATTGTAGGTGAACTATACATCCCAGTAACTACAATTGGCATATGTCAAGCAGGCCCGTAGCCAGGATTTCGTTTGGGGGGGGGGGGGGGCTGAATTTTTTTCAGGGGGGTTTCGGGGGGGCTGAGTTTCGGGGGGGGGCTGAGTCTGAGTGAAAGAGTGTCTAGCCTAGCAAATCTTTTGTATCATTACCCCAATACCCCCATACATATGGGATATATTGAGTATGGTGATCAGATCATGATATGAATAAACATAACAGTTTAAATAATGCACCAATAAGGCCTTTTCGCGAACCACCATGAAAATTTCGGGGGGGGGGGGCTGACCCCCCCCCCCCCCCCCCGGCTACATGCCTGATGTCAAGGTCTATTTTTCCCCAAGAGCGCCCCTGGGCAAAATAAACTATACTGCAAATGCTTACTTTGCGTAATGGATTGAGCCGCCCCTGTAGGTATATCCAAGTAGCCATTCCATCAGATCTTGCGGCATCTCTTAACATGAACTGATTCAAGAATTAACATGGAAGCAATGCTTGTCTTGTCCTGATACGTTTCTCATCTTTCACCCAATGGAGACTGCTCTTCCACCACTCTCTGGATATTCGATTACTCTTTAAACTCAGCTCCATATAGACACAGAACACTTAATGAATACACACCAACTTTGTTAGTGCATGCCCACCAGTGACTTACATGACCATTTTAATCACATTTCATAGATGTTCGATGCTTGTATGCCTTTAAGTCGCCCATCGACGTATGGCGACCCCATGGATTTCTTAGACAAGGAAGACTCAGAAGTAGGAACATGAAAGGCACTGCAGACTACTTCAACCAGAGAGGTCAGCCATAGCAGAGCACCTGATGAACGAACCTGGACACAGCATATTATTTGAGAACACAGAAATGCTGGGCCACACCAACAACCACCATGTCAGGCTATGCAGAGAAGCCATTGACCTCCACAAGCATGTGGACAATTTCAACAGAAAGGAAGAAACCATGAAAATGAAGAAAATCTGGCTACCAGTACTTCTCGGTTGTTGCCCCCCGCCTATGGAACACACTTCCAAATGAAATATGATCGACCCCATCTCTTCTGGCCATCAGGAAGAAATTAAAATCCTGGTTTTGGGGCCAGGCTTTCGGACAAAGAGCACTGTAGCTGAATATGGACTGGATTAATGTTATGTCTGAGGATAGTGTGATATTGTTTTATGGTTTTAATTATGCTGTATTAACTGTCTGCTATTTGCATTTAAGAAGCCCCCAGTGGCGCAGTGGGTTAAACCCCTGTGCCGGCAGGACTGAAGACCGACAGGTTGCATGTTCGAATCCAGGGAGAAGTGGATGAGCTCCCTCTTCAGCTCCAGCTCCTCATGTGGGGACATGAGAGAAGCCTCCCACAAGGATGATAAAAACATCAAATCATCCGAGTGTCCCCTGGGCAACGTCCTTGCAGGCGGCCAATTCTCTCACACCAGAAGCAACTTACAGTTTCTCAAGTCGCTCCTGACACGACAAAAAAAAATGCATTTAACTGTGATTTTACTATTGTAATTCTTATGGAGCGGCATCGTACCACTACTAAATGTAAGCCGTTCTGAGTCCCTCGTAGAGAAGTGACAGGATAGAAATACCATAAATAAATAAATAAATAAATAAACTCTAAAATTAAAACAGTAAATAAAAAACAAACTCAAACATAGGGGAACTCCAGCGAAGAAACAATCAGGAACTTACTTACTTACTTACTTACTTACTTACTTAGGCGATCGAACAGCTAATCACCTCTCAACAAAGAATTCCCCCAGGTAGTAACAGGGCACACCTAAAAACTGTCAGGCCATCAAATGCTAATCAAGGTGGCCAGTGGAAACATTCACACCTACCTCCAACACCTCTCTCACACCAGAAGCGACTTGCAGTTTCTCAAGTCGCTCCTGACACGGCAAACAAACAAACAAACAAAAAACCTACCTCCAACAGACAAGAGTTTTTTCTCCCACCCTGGACTTTCCATAGACATATAAGCCCAATTTTCCTAGTTTCCAACAAACCTCACAACCTCTGAGGATGCCTGCAATAGATGCAGGCAAAACATCAGGAGGGAATGCTTCTAGAACATGGCCTTACAGCCCGAAAAACCTACAACAACCCAGTGATTCCGACCATGAAAGCCTTCGACAATACTCCGAAGTAGTTTTGCCAGTTCCTTCTCTTGAAATATAGCCCTGGTTTTCATGGGTGGCCTCCCATTCAAGTACCAACCAGGGCTAACCCTACTTAGCTTCCAAAATTTGATGTCTTATGGTAGTGAAAAGATGAAGAAGGAGATATGATGCTCAGGGGAACACCTCTCCTTTGTCCTGTCTGAAGGAAAGACCCATCCTTACCTGCCTCTTCTGCTCAGTTGAGAAAGCCCAGCTTTTGCTTCCAGACCTCCAAATCAGCCGGCTGGCCGTTCTCTTTCTCGGGCAGAGTGCTGCTAACTCTGATGCTCCGGCCGCTGGTTTACTTTGACATTGACGTCAGAGGGCTTTTTCGAGCATCCAAAAGAACTTTGGCAAAAGGCAGGAAGGGAGGTATAAATATGCCGGCTTTAGAACTGCCTTTGTGACGGGGAGAGATGTTGGACCGTGCGCGGGGGCGAATTGCCAGTAAATAGTGTGTGTAATGCCTTGTGCATGGGTTTTATTTCTCTGTTACACACCTCCCTTTCTTCTGGAGGGAAAAGCAAAAGGGCTTTGCTGGGGGCTTGCTTGCTGTGTGCAAGTCTCTCTAGTCCTTTTCTCGCCTTCAAGAATGAATCGTTCTCCTCACTGGGTGGCATTAGAAAAGCTTTTACACATTTTCCATAGTATTTGTGGTTTAATGTTTACGTTATGCAACTTTTTTTGATCCAAAATTCATTTGTGGGAAAATGTTACCACCTGATCCTGCATTAATACCGTAACTGCATCTCTGACAGGATGCAGTGGGTTAAAGCACTGAGCTGCTAAAATTGTTGACCGAAAGGTCGCAGGTTCAAATCCGGGGAGCGGCATAAGCTTCCGCTGTCAGCCCCAGCTTATTTATATTTATTTATTTAGCAATTTTGTATACCGGTCTTTCCCCCTCTATCGGAGGATTCGGGCCGGTTTCCAACAATAAAATCACAAAACAATTATTAAAAACATCATATAACATATTCAATTAAAACGTTATAACAGCAAAATGCAATCACATAATAACAATGGTCAGTCGTCATAGTGAATTTGTTGTCCATCATTCATCGTCATCTATCCGATCACAGAAATATTGATTCACTCGTCGAAAGCCAAACCCCATAGCCAGGTTTTCACCCGTTTTCTGAATGACAGAATGGAGGGGGCAGGTCTGATCTCCAGTGGGAGAGAGTTCCAGAGTCGAGGGGCCACCACCGAGAAGGCCCTGTCCCTCGTCCCCACCAGACGCGCCTGAGAGACCGGTGGGACCAAGAGCAGGGCCCCTCCAGACAATCTTAACAACCTAGATCGTTCATAGGGGAGAAAACATTCGGACAGGTAAACTGGGCCGGAGCTTCTGCCAACCTAGCAGTTTGAAAACATGTAAATGTGAGTAGATCAATAGGTATCGTTCCGGCGGGAAGGTAACGGCGCTCCATGCAGTCATGCTGGCCACATGACCTTGGAGGTGTCTATGGACAACGCCGGCTCTTCAGCTTAGAAATGGAGATGAGCACCACACCCTAGAGTTGGACACAACTGGACTTAATGTCAGGGGAAAACCTTTCCATCTCCGACATGAAACACAACGCTTATGATGAATTCTAAACAGGCACATCAAGATCAATGCTACGGATTCATGGAGCTATACATTTACAATGTTTACAACATTTACAGTTTATCTGCCTGAACGTATTCTCCCCTATGAACCATCAAGACTGCTAACATCTTCCAGAGGGGCCCTGCTCTCAGTCTCACCACTTTCTCAATCGTGGCTGGTGGGAACGAGAGACAGGGCCTTTTCCGTGGTGGCCCCTCTGCTATGGAACTCTCTCCCAAATGAGATCAGATCTGCCCCTTCCCTCCTGACCTTCAGGAAGCTAGTGAAAATCCTGGCTATGGAACGAAGCATTCCCAGAATAATGGCTGAGACCGGCAATAGAACAAAGTTATTGACCACATATGCAGACTGAGTTGGACATGATTTTATCTTGGCGAACTGGCTTATATGTATTATATATATATATATATATATATATATATATATATAAAATCTATTGTTATTGTATGATGTTTTAGACTGTATTGTTAGCATTGAATTCTTGCTGTTAGCTGGTCTGAGTCCCTCCACAGAGATAGAGAAGATTGGGATACAAAAGTTTTAAATGAATAATATAATAAAATAATACAAAGTCTTTATCCTTCTCTGCCAAAGAGTTCTGGTGCCTCACTAAACTATAGCTCTAGGTGTTTATACTGACTAGGATCACCTTCCACCTTTGTCCAGTCTTCTGTGTGCCCAGGGGGGAGTCTCTCATTTGGTATCAGCCATGGATTGAGGTTCTGGGTTTGAGCCTGCCACTTTTGGACTCTTGCTTGCTGGGGTGTTCCAGTGAGTGTCTCTGTAGATCTTAGAAAACTATTTCTTGATTTAAGTCGTTGACGTGCTGGCTGATGCCAAACAAGGGATGAGCTGGAGATGTCTCTGCCTTGGTCCTTTCACTATTGGCTGCCACTTCCTGGCGGACATCAGGTGGCGCAATACCGGCTAAGCAGTGTAATTTCTCCAGCTGTGTAGGGTGCAGACACCCCGTGATAATGCGGCATGTCTCATTAAGAGCCACATCCACTGTTTTAGCGTGGTGAGATGTGTTCCACACTGGGCATGCATACTCAGCAGAGTAGCATAGCGCAAGGGCAGATGTCTTCATTGTGTCTGGTTGTGATCCCGAGGTTGTGCCAGTCAGCTTTCGTATGATATTGTTTCTAGCACCCACCTTTTGCTTGATGTTCAGGCAGTGCTTCTTGTAGGTCAGAGCATGGTCCAGATTGACTCCCAGGTATTTGGGTGCGCTGCAATGCTCCAGTAGGATTCTTTCCCAGGTGATCCTCAGAGCTTGGGATGTTTGTCTGTTCTTGAGATGAAAAGCACATGTCTGTGTTTTAGATGGATTAAGGATCAGCTGGTTTTCCCTGGAATAGGCAGTAAAAGCACCTAGAGCTTCGGAGAGCTTCTGTTCTACCATCTCAAAGCTCCCTGCTTGAGCGGTGATGGCACGATCATCAGCATAGATGAAGCTCTCTGTCCCTTCTGACAGTGGCTCGTCATTTGTGTAAATATTGAACATGGATGGGGCAAGCACGCTTCCCTGAGGCAGGCCATTCTTCTGTTTCTCTGGCCCTGGAACTCAGCAAAAAAGCTCCTGTTTTGTAGCAGGTTTCCTATGAGGCAGGTGAGGTGGTAGTCCAATTATAAGCTGAAGTTAATTGATAACAAATAGCAAAAACATCATCTGAGATGCAATGCCCAATCTCCCAAATAAGTTCAGTGCCATGAAAAGCATATTTAAAGTTCAGACTAAAACCCAAAGTAAGTCTGGCATCCCACGATCATAGAAATGACATGCGGTCGATGTTTCAAATCCATTTGTGTGTTGATTCCGTCTATGAAGTTGGCAGGGTCTTCACTAGAATATTGTAGGATTTGCACTCATTGGGTTGCCATAAGTTGAAGTTGACTTGACAGCAAATAACAAGAACAACAAATGGGAATCGTCATTGGTGGGACTTCTCCCTTAAAATTCTGCAAAACGAGGCATTACGATGGAACAATGCAAGGCCTTTTCTTGGTGTTAATAAAGCCTTGTGGCTTTCCAGATCATTTTACAGAAATGGTATGCAGAAAAGGAAAACAGGCACGTTGTGGAACTGGAAAAGGTGTAGAAAAGAGCTGCCAAAAAGATCAAGAGATTGGAGCCCTCTCTTGACGTGGAAAGCATTTGAGGCCCTTTTTTAGACTAGAAAAAAAGAAATATTGCAGAGAAGGAAGAAGATATGCAGAATACTACAGATGCCACCCTTCTCTTACTTTCATGTAATGCCAGATATGGAGGTCATTTAAGGTAAATGGATTCAGGCTGCATTAAAGACAATGGCTTTTTTGCACCATGTCTGTGAAACTTTTGGAACTTCCTGCCACATGAGATCAGGAAAATCTGGTCTGTTGCTGTGTTTTGCTTCATACATATGATCTTGATCAGGGAACAAGGGGAGAGGATAAGAGGAAGGTAGAATGTTGACTTTGTCGGTTGGTACAAGCAAAAGCACACTGTCTTAGCTTGTTCCTCTTTAATAACTTTTGCCACCTTGACTACACTATTGGGTATATATATTCCAGTCAAATATAGGAATTAATTATTATAGATTAAGCATAACTCATCCAGAATTGCAAAATCCAAGATAGTCCAAATGGGTGATGATTTGCTTTTCGAACATTCAAACGTACACATGTAAAAAATTATTTAAAGTATTGTGTATTAAGTTACCTTCAGCCTATGTTTTAAAAGTGTCTTGTTGTTGTTGTTCATCCGTTCAGTCATCTCCGACTCTTCGTGACCTTATGGACCAGCCCACGCCAGAGCTCCCTGTCGGCCATCACCACCCCCAGCTTCTTCAAGGTCAGTCCAGTCACTTCAAGGATGCCATCCATCCGTCTTGCCCTTGGTCGGCCCCTCTTCCTTTTGCCTTCCACTTTCCCCAGCATCATTGTCTTCTCTAGGTTTTGCTGTCTCCTCATGATGTGGCCAAAGGACTTCAACTTTGTCTCTCATCTCCTTCCCTCCAGTGAGCAGTCAGGCTTTATTTCCTGGAGGATGGGCTGGTTGGATCTTCTCGCAGTCCAAGGCACTCTCAGAACTTTCCTCCAACACCACAGTTCAAAAGCATCTCTCTTCCTTCGCTCAGCCTTCCCTAAGGTCCAGCTCTCACATCCGTAGGTGACTACAGGGAATACCATGGCTTTGACTAGGCAATGGATCTTTGTTGCCAGTGTGATGTCTCTACTCTTTACTATTTTATCGAGACTGGACATTGCTCTCCTCCCAAGAAGTAAGCGTCTTCTGATTTCCTGGCCACAGTCTGCATCTGCAGTAATCTTTGCCCCTAGAAATACAAAGTCTGTCACGGCCTCCACATTTTCTCCCTCTATTTCCCAGTTGTCAATCATTCTATCAATCAAGTGTCTATCAAACATAAATGACTATTGTGTTTAAGCTTGGGTCCCATCTTCAGGATAACTCATTATGTATATGCAATATGCCGTCGCGCCTGGGGGCTATAACTCTTAGTGAAAGAGACATAGACATGACATCTTTCCCCCAGGGGATTGCTTCTTGCCTTCCTTTAAAGAACTGGAACTCCCAAAGACCAAAATACTGTAGATAACTAAAATAGGTTTTATTGTTCACAAAGAGTTATTCCTTTAAGGCAATAAGCTGGAAGTTTCAAAGGGGGTAAAGGAAAATATACATTACAGTCTCTGGTTGTCTTGGGTCCAAGGAGATTTTGCAGCTGAGAAGCTTTTCCAGGTCCCTCTTTCTCAATGGTTGTGAATATCGGAATAATCACAACCCCAATTCCAATGGCCTATCTTTTGAAGGCACAAAGCCTTCCTCTGGTACCAAAGAACTAGTTTGAAGGCGCTTGAGACTTCTCAACGTTGTCCAGGTTGATCTGAATATGAAGCATAAGTCTCAAGGGCAAGAACCTCAGAATTGATGCTGAGAGGTAACTTAATCAAGGGCTTCAGAGCCAAGTCTCTCTCTCACGTCCATCTGATAGAAAGTTTGATGGTGGAATGGAAAAGGAAACATTGTCCTTCTCTCTAGGAAGAGGTGGGGGTCAAACAATTGAGCAGGAGGAGCAATTCAACTGGTGCAAACAACATTGATTGACAGCTATAAAAACCAATAAATCCAACTATACATTTATAGCAGTGGTTCTCAACCTGGGGTCCCCAGATGTTTTTGGCCTTCAACTCCCAGAAATCCTAACAGCTAGTCAACTGGCTGGGATTTCTGGGAGTTGTAGGCCAAAAACATCTGGGGACCCCAGGTTGAGAACCACTTACAGGGTAAAAAGGCAAAATCAGGCATGATACAACAGTTCAAATCCTGCAACTTACATTTCTATATATTGGTGGTGCCACTCGCGCTGTCACGTGCAAATATTCCAAAATCCAGAGTTCTAAGCATTTTGGAACAAGAGACCAAATTGTCAATATCTGCTGGAAAATGGAGAAAGGCAAGGACTTTCAGAAAAACATCTATTTCTGTTTTATTGACTACTAGCTGTGCCCTGCCACGCGTTGCTGTGGCCTATAGTAAAACTTATCAAAGTTGAGGTAGATATCTGGACTATTATGAAAGAGAGGTACCTACCTATTCCTTCCCTCTTTTCCTTCCCCTTTCTCTCCTTTCTTCCTTCTCTACCTCTTTCTTTCTTTCACTACTTGGTTTCATCCTTCTCTCTTTCCTTCATTCCCTCCCCCTTTCTTCCTTTGCCTTTCTTCCCTCCCTGTTTGCTTCCTTCTTTCTCTTTTTATTTCCTTTTATTTCACCACCATCATAACAATAACAATAATGCAATGCATTGCCTCTGGGACCTGACACCTCTCCCACCCCCCCCTAAAAGGGTCTCATAGGAATAATAGCATCATAATAATCATAGAAATAACAACCTTTACCTGCCACGTGTTGCTGTGGCCAACCTTCCCTCTTTCTCTTCTTTCCCTCCTTCCTTCCTTCCCTCCCATCTTTCCTTCTCCTCTTCCTTCTCTATCTCTTTCCTTCCTTCCCCCTTTTTCTTTCTCTTCTGGTCTCTTTTCTTCCTTCTCTCTTTCCTTCTTTCCTTCCCTCCCTCTTTCTCTACATCTTCCCCCTTCCTTCACTCCCTCTTTCCTTCCTTCATTCCCTTTTTTCTTTCCTTCTCTCCTTCCTTCCTTCCCCCTTTTTCTTTCCCTCCCTCTGTCTCTCATTTCTTCCTTCTCTACTTCTTTCCTTCCTTCCCCCTTTTTCTTTCTCTTCTGCTGTCTCTCTTTTCTTTCCTTCCATCTTTCCTTTTCTTTCCTTTTCTTCTTCCTTCTTTCTCTAACTTTCCTTCCTTCCCCCTTTTCTTTATCTCCCTTTCTCTTTCTTCCTTCTTTCCTTCCTTCCTGTCTTTCCTGGATTTTGACAGGGCGGGAAGGGGCGGGGTGGGGTTTGGAGGTGGCGTGAAGTAAAAGAAGGTAAGATTGGGGCAGGGGAGTGATGGAGCGTGGGGTTGTGTGTGTGTGTGTGGCGGCGGGGGGAGTGATGGAGCGTGGGGTTGTGTGTGTGTGTGTGGCGGCGGGGGGAGTGATGGAGCGTGGGGTTGTGTGTGTGTGTGCAGCAGCGGGGGGGAGTGGGGTTGCGCGCGTGTGTGTGTGGCGGTGGGGGGAGTGATGGAGTGTGGGGTTGCGTGTGTGTGTGCGGCGGGGGGAGTGATGGAGCTTGGGGTTGTGTGTGTGCGTGCGGCAGGGGGTGTGTGTGCGGGAAGCGGCGCGGCGGGGCTTGGAGTGGGCATGGCTTCCGCAGAGGGAACGTTGGCCGGAAGACTGTGTGCGCGCGCCAGGGAACTTGCGGCTGGGCACCAATGCTCATGCTCAGTTGTTTTGCCGTTTTGTGAGTGTGTTGTTGTGTTGTTTTTCATTTTGAGTAGATATGTTTGTACCTTGTGGGTTGTGTTATGGGCATGGGAATTTTGGTTAAGTTTCGTTGGTTTTTTTTTTAGTTTTGTTGTTTTGCCATTTTGTGAGTGTGTTGTTTTTCATTTTGAGTAGATATGTTTGTACCTTGTGGGTTGTGTTATGGGCATGGGAATTTTGGTTAAGTTTCGTTGGTTTTTTTTTTAGTTTTGTTGTTTTGCCATTTTGTGAGTGTGTTGTTTTTCATTTTGAGTAGATATGTTTGTACCTTGTGGGTTGTGTTATGGGCATGGGAATTTTGGTTAAGTTTCGTTGGGGGGTTTGTGAGTTTTGTTGTTTTGCTGTTTTGTGAGTGTGTTGTTGTGTTGTTTTTCATTTTGAGTAGATATGTTTGTACCTTGTGGGTTGTGTTATGGGCATGGGAATTTTGGTTAAGTTTCGTTGGGTTTTTTTTTAGTTTTGTTGTTTTGCCGTTTTGTGAGTGTGTTGTTGTGTTGTTTTTCATTTTGAGTAGATATGTTTGTACCTTGTGGGTTGTGTTATGGGCATGGCAATTTTGGTACAGTTTCGTTGGGGGGTTGTGGAATTTTGCTGTCCGGTTGAACCAACCTAACAGATTTATATATATAGATTCTAAAGTCTATGACTATTCTAAAGCCTATGTGGATCATACTAAATTCTTGGTGGTATGGGGATACCTACTCACTTTGTCTGTCTCCTGAGGAATCTGTACAACAACCAAGTAGCAATGGTAAAAACAGACCATGTAACAATAGACTAGTTCAAGATTGGGAAAGGGGTATGGCAGGGCTGTCTACTCTCACCCGACCTATTCAACTTGTATGCAGAATACATAATGTGATGTGCAGGGCTCGAGGAATCCAAGGCTGGTGTTTCAATTGCTGGATGGAACATTAACAACCTTAGATATGCAGATGATACCACTTTGATGGCTGAAAACAAAGAGGAGCTGAGGAGCCTGACCCAGGGTGAAAGAAGAAAGTGCAAATGCTGGGTTGCAGTTAAACAACAACAACAACAACAACAACAAAAAACAACAACCCCCCTCCCAAAAGAAAACAAAATGATGGTAACCAAACTGATTGATTACTGGCAAATAAAGAGAGAAAACATGGAGGCAGTGACAGACTTTGTATTTCTAGGCACAAAGATTACTGCAGACAAAGACTTGGGAGAAGAGCAATGACCAATCTTGATAAAATAGTGAAGAGTAGAGACATCACACTGGAAACGAAGGTCCGCATAATTAAAGCAATGGTATTTCCCGTAGTCACCTATGGATGTGAGAGCTGGACCAGAAGGAAGGCTGAGTGAAGGAAGATAGACGCTTTTGAACTGTGGTGTTGGAGGAAAATTCTGAGAGTGCCTTGGACTACAAGGAGATCCAACCAGTCCATCCTCCAGGAAATAAAGCCCGACTGCTCATTGGAGGGAAGGATAGTAGAGGCCAAGATGAAGTCCTTTGACCACATGATGAGAAGAAAGGAAAGCTTAGAGAACACAATTATGTTGGGGAAAATGGAAGGAAAAAGGAAGAAGGGCCGACCAAGGGCAAGATGGATGGATGGTATCCTTGAATTGACTGGCTTGACCTTGAAGGAGCTGGGGGTAGCCACGGCCGACAGGGAGCTCTGGCGTGGGCTGGTCCAGGAGGTTACAAAGAGTTGGAAGCAACTGAACGAATAAACAACCACAAGCATTTTGGATAAACACTGTACATTTCCAGTTCTATGTTGATGCAGGGTAGGAGGTTGGACTAGATGACTTTTGTTGCCCCTTCCAGTAGTGAAATTCTAGTTTTCTATAATCCTGAGAGCCGTTCAGCAGTGGAACTCTCTGCCCTGGAGTGTGGTGGAGGCTCCTTCTTTGGAAGCTTTTAAACAGAGGCTGGATGGCCATCTGTCAGGGGTGATTTGAATGCAATATTCCTGCTTCTTGGCAGGGGGTTGGACTGGATGGCCCATGAGGTATCTTCCAACTCTATGATTCTATGATTATATGATTCTATCTACACGGTAGAATTAATACAGTTTGGCACCACTTGAACCAAGTTGTCTCAATGCTATGGAATTTTGGAAGTTGTAGTTGCACAAAGTCTTATTTGTCAAGAGTTTTGGTGCCTCAATTAAACTTCAAATCCCATGATTCCCTATCAATGAGCCATCACAGTTAAAGTGATGTCAAACTGCATTAATTCTACAGTGCAGATGCCTTCCTTTGGGTCTGTCTTTTGGTACTAGGAGACCAACCCTTTCCAGAATTCCTAAAATATCCAGGACCTGACGAGACCCAGGAAATATAAGTATCCCGTGGCAGACGGTGAGTTAATATTGTGCTTTTTCACATTCTCCATAAATACTTTTTAAATTCTCTCATCGCCTTGTAAGTCTCTTCCGCCCCCGCTGCAATGCAGTTGACCCCAGCTTGCAATGTTAACTTCTTCTCAACTCCAGCTTTCATCTAGGGATTTGCTTGTAGTGAAGCTCACCAAGGCTGATACAAAGGCTGCCAAGACCATTTCTTGCCCAGGAGAAAAACACTCCCCACGCACTTTATAATGCTACCCTTTTCTAAAGGCTTTAAATTTCAGTGATGGTGTTTTGCCATCTTAAACCTTAAACATTCAAGTTTATTGCGCTCAGCCAAAAACGTTATTACGGCAGCTTTATATTTCAAAGCCGGCTTAATTCTTTTCTCTCCGATGACCTTTGGGTATTGTAAAGCAATTTCTCCCTGTCTATATTGTTGGAGTATGAGGTCACGAAGAGTCAGAAACAACTGAACGAATTAACGACAACAATATTAAGTTCTTGTGGGTTTTTTCGAGCTATATGGCCATGTTCTAGAGGCATTTCTCCTGACGTTTCGCCTGCATCTATGGCAAGCATCCTCAGAGGTGAGGTCTGCTGGAACTGGGAAGGGGTTTATATATCTGTGGAATGACCAGGGTGAGACAAAGGACTTTTGTCAGTTGGGCTAGGTGTGAATGTTTCAACTGACCACCTTGATTAGCATACAATGGGCTGACTGTGCCTGGAGCAAACTCTTCTTGAAAGGTAATTAGATGTCCCTGCCACAGAGAAGCCATTGAAATACACAAACATGTGGACAATTTCAACAGAAAGGAGGGAACCATGAAAATGAACAAGATCTGGCTACCAGTATGAAAAAATTCTAAAATTGCAACAGCAAAAACAGCAGAGAGGAAACAAACAAGGACATCTAATTACCTTTCAAGAAGAGTTTGCTCCAGGCACAGTCAGCCCATTGTATGCTAATCAAGGTGGTCAGTTGAAATATTCACACCTAGCCCAACTGACAAAATCCCTTTGTCTCACCCTGTTCATTCCACAGATATATAAACCCTTTCCCCCAGTTCCAACAGACCTCACCTCTGAGGATGCTTGCCATAGATGCAGGCGAAACGTCAGGAGAAATGCCTCTAGAACATGGCCATATAGCCTGAAAAACCCACAAGAACTTAGTGATTCCAGCCATGAAAGCCTTCGACAACAATATTGTTGGAGCATGCAAACAATCAGTGAACGTGTGTTTGTCTCAACTGTAAAATAAGATGCATGAAACTGATTGGTCAGGCAATGCCCAGGATGATGGCTGAGCCTGGGACTTTCGGTTACTGTTACATTTTTGTTCAGGCTTGAGCTATGCAGGTGCAGAGAGGAGAGAGAGACAGATTTTGGAGTGTGCTCTCACTTTATGAGCTGCTGAAGGAGTTAATCCACATGGACTAAAAAACAATTTTAAACCTCATAAAATGAAATTTAGTGAGTTGATGCAACTGATCATATTGTACATATGTTGTCCTTAACTACGAAGGGTAAACTACTTGTTCTTTACTGTATTGTCGAAGGCTTTCATGGCCGGAATCACTGGGTTGTTGTAGGTTTTTTCAGGCTGTATGGCCATGGTCTAGAGGCATTCTCTCCTGACATTTCGCCTGCATCTATGGCAAGCATCCTCAGAGGTTGTGAGGTCTCACTACCTCTGAGGATGCTTGCCATAGATGCAGGCGAAACGTCAGGAGAGAATGCCTCTAGACCATGGCCATATAGCCCGAAAAAACCTACTATTTGTTCTTTACTGTTAATCTGCGTGGCATTTTTTTCTTTCTCTGGGAAGCCAGTGTGTGAGCTGATCCAATGTGAACTACATGTGGTTTATTTTACATCCCACCATATATATGTCATGGGTACCATAAGCTCCTGCAATGAATCTTTCAGTGGCTCTAGAATGTTTTTCTAAGAAATGAGAGACTTCTAAAGTGTTTGCAACCTTCTTGTTAGAATCAAGGAACTATCAATTGGAAATAATCACACCATTCATACTATTCTTGTCATGTATGGCTTGGCTCCAGATTAGCTGGATCACAAAATCGCAAAATTGGGAGAGAAAAGGTCATCTAGTCTGACCCACTGCCATGTAGGAGGACACAACGAAAGTACTTCCAAGTTCAGGCTTCCAACTATAAGAAACTAGATTACAACACATTTGGCTGAGTGTTTGAATGGCAAGTGGAAGAGCCTATCTCATAAAGATATGGAATCACAGAGTTGGGAAGCAACCACAGAGGCCATCACAGGGTTTTGGCCTAGCTTACCTGTCTAGATGTATCTCCCTCAATGATCCACCTCGGAGGTTAAGATCTTCTTGGTCCTGTCTCTTTCGCAGGTGCGATTGGCGGGGATGAGAAACAGGACTTCTCAGTGGCGGCCCCTCAACTATGGAACTCTCCCCCCAGCGAAATCAAACCAGCCCTCTCCCTCTTGACTTCTATCATTGGTGGGTGTCAGAATGCTCTTTGATTGTAAGTAAACTATAAATCCCAGCAACTACAACTCCCAAATGTCAAGGTCTATTTCCCCCAAACTCCACCAGTGTTCACATTTGGGCATATTGAGTATTCGTGCCAAGTTTGGTCCAGTTCCATCATTGTTTGAGTCCACAGTTTTCTCTGGATGTAGGGGAACTACAACTCCAAAACTCAAGGTCAGTGCCCACCAAACCCTCCAATGTTTTCTGATGGTTATGGGAGTTTTGTGGGCCAAGTTTGGTTCAGTTCCATTGTTGGTGGAGTTCTGAATGCTCTTTGGTTGTAGGTGAACTATAAATTCTGGCAACTACAACTCCCAAATGACAAAATCAATCCTCTGCAACTCCACCAATAGTCAAATATGGGCATATTTTGTATTTGTGCCAAATATGATCCAGTGAATGAAAATACATCCTACATCTCGGATATATACATTATGATTCATCACAGTAGCAAATTACAGTTGTGAAGGAGCAACTAAATTAATGTTATGTTTGAGGGTCACCACAACATGAGGAACTATATTAAGGGGTCACGGCATTAGGGAAGTTGTGAAACACTGGTCTAAGATGTCCAATAGTATACTATGTTTTTTGTCGGTAAGGCCGAGGAAAAAATGACGACAACCTGAACCTGTCCTGGCCTTTTACTATATATAGAGGACGCAATCACTATTTTTAAGTTGATTATTTGTAAAAGATTGGTAGCTGCCAATTCCTTCTTGGGTATTTGATGGAGAAAAGTCAACAACGAGATGAAGTTTTAAAAAGAGACTTTGGCAAAAGGCAGAAGGTGCCCTTACCTTGGGAAGTCTGACTTGGCCACGGTGGTCCACGCTTTGGTTACATCCCGTTTAGACTACTGCAACGCTCTCTATGTGGGGTTGCCTCTGAAGACTGCCCGGAAGCTGCAGCTAGTCCAACGCTCAGCAGCCAGACTACTAACGGGTGCTGGGTACAGGGAGCACACCACTCCGCTGTTACACCAGCTCCACTGGCTGCCAATTAGCTTCCGAGCACAATTCAAAGTGCCGGTGTTAACCTATAAAGCCCTAAACGACTCCGACCCTGTTTACCTCTCTGAACGTATTCTCCCCTATGAACCATCAAGATTATTAAGATCATCTGGAGAGGCCCTGCTCTCAGTCCCACCGGCCTCGCAAGCGCGTCTGGTAGGGACAAGGGACAGGGCCTTCTCGGTGGTGGCCCCTCAACTCTGGAACTCTCTCCCACTGGAGATCAGAACTGCCCCTTCTATACTGACATTTAGGAAACAGGTGAAGACTTGGTTATGGAGACAGGTATTCAACGAGTGAGCCAACACCCTGAGATATGTATGGAGGGTGATGAGCAACGATTTTAGTGTGACGACTGACCATTATAGTTATTTGAATGTAATTGCTGTTTTAATGTTTTACTGTAATATGTATTATGATGTTTTATTGATTGTATGTGATATTATGTTTGGAAACCGGTCTGAGGCCCTCAAGAGAGGTGAAAAGGTCGGTATACAAAACTTTTAAATAAATAAATAAATAAATAAATAAATAAGATGGGAGGAATTCACATAATGCAAGTGTGAAATCTTACTGGAATTGTGGCACTGGAAGAAAATTCTACAGAAACTATGGATTGCCATGATGATGACAACGACGTGACCAGCAGTGCTGCAGAATTGGACAATCATGGACAGAGGGTGAAAGGGAGAAACACACCAAGAGGAAGGCATGTCAAGCCAACACTGACTGGGACCGCCTTCCACCTGGAAACCGATGTCCTCACTGTGGATGCATGCAGATCAAGAATAGGGCTCCACAGCTACCTATGGACCCACTGCCAAGATACTACACTTGGAGGACCATCATCCTTCGGCGAGGAAGCTGGCAGGGAGGTAATAAAGTTGCCTATGCAACCATGCCAGCAACATGACCAGAGAAGTGTCTATGGACAACAGGCTCCTCAGCTTGGAAATGGAAAAAGAGCACCTCCCCATGGCCAGAGTGAGCACCACCTCCAGAAGCCGGAAATTAAAGGGGAAGCCTTTACATTTGTTCTATGTTATTAGTGTATCAATGTTATTTCTCTGTTTTAAAAGACATTGAATGTTTGCCTATCTGTATATGTTGTAATCTGCTCTGAGTCTCCTTGGGGAGATAGAGAGATGGGCCAAAACTAACAAAATGAAGTTCAACAGGGACAAATGCAAGATACTCCACTTATGCAGAAAAAATGAAATGCAAAGATACAGAATGGGGGACAATGCCTGGCTTGAGAGCAGTACATGTGAAAAAGATCTTGGAGTCCTTGTGGACAACAAATTAAACATGAGCCAACAATGTGATGTGGCGGCAAAAAAGCCAATGGGATTTTGGCCTGCATCAATAGGAGCATAGTGTTTAGGTCCAGGGAAGTAATGCTACCCCTCTATTCTGCTTTGGTTAGACTACACCTGGAATATTGTGTCCAATTCTGGGCACCACAATTCAAGAGAGATATTGACAAGCTGGAATGTGTCCAGAGGAGGGTGACTAAAATGATCAAGGGTCTGGAGAACAAGCCCTATGAGGAGCGGCTTAAGGAGCTGGGCATGTTTAGCCAGAAGAAGAGAAGGCTGAGAGGGGATATTATAGCCATGTATAAATATGTGAGAGGAAGCCACAGGGAGGAGGGAGCAAGCTTGTTTTCTGCTTCCCTGCAGACTAGGACACGAAACAATGGTTTCAAACTACAAGAGAGGAGATTCCATCTGAACATGAGGAAGAACTTCCTGACTGTGAGTGTCAGGAGTCAATTTCTGACGGTGTGAAGACATCATAAATTCCCTCCATGACACCCTGACTGGATCATCCTGGCTGCCTCAGTTTTCTCTCTTTGACATTTTGACATTTTGAAGCCAGCAGAGGGTGCTGGAAACCTTGTATTGGAACTTGTGAAGCAACAAGCTCTAATGGGGAAACTGAGAGGAGGGGGGAGGTGGGCAGGTGGGCAGGAAGGGTGTATAAAAGGAAGTGGTGGTGGGAAAAAGTCAGTAGTGTCTTTCTTTGCTGCAGAGAAACAAGCAATATATATTCATTTCCAAGCAAAACCGGCCTGTGAGTGATTATTTAATATTGCTATAAAAACCTACAGGCTTACAGTGAGAGCCGTTCAGCAGTGGAACTCTCTGCCCTGGAGTGTGGTGGAGGCTGCTCCTTTGGAAGCTTTTAAACAGAGGCTGGATGGCCATCTGTCAGGGGTGATTTGAATGCAATATTCCTGCTTCTTGGCAGGGGGTTGGACTGGATGGCCCATGAGGTCTCTTCCAACTCTTTGATTCTATGATTCTTTGGTGGAGTTGATCCACCTGCAATGAGATCTAGCTCTTTTCCTACTGCCTTCCTCTTTTCCAAATATCCTTGTCCTTTCTAGGAAACCATGTCTTCTCATGAAATCCTATCATATAGGAGGTTTTTGTGGTCTAAATGGATGTAGGAAACCTCACAACCTCCAGTTACCTAGAGAGGTTTTGAGGTTCTCTTATTGTGCATCTACACTGTAGAATTATTACAGTTGTATAAGCTCCAGTGGAGAATTAATGCAGTTTAACACCACCTTAACTGTTGTGACTCAATGCTATGGAATCATGGGAGTTGTATTCTGGTGAGATATGATTCCATGGCCTTCAACAGTGTTGATGGACCAGCGATGTGTTCATAAAGGGGCTGGACAGCTCCCTGTTGGGAATGCTTTAACTGGAGATCCCGCCTTGAGCAGGGGAATTGGACAGTTTGACCCATTGAAGCCCCTTTCAACCCCATGATTCTATTATTATTTTACAACCTATGTGAACCAGGGGCCATATATTTCTGCATCGGCTGTTATATAAGGCATTCTTGTTTTGATGGGAATAAAAAAAAATGTAAATGTGCCATTAATGCCTCTGGCCAGAGTCCAGCTTTCGGCTTCTCCCTTGGCAGGCCACCTTTGGCACGGATCCACTGCTTCTTCGTCTGGGACTGGGTTGTCGCTGCTCCGCGGATTTGCCATCTTCTTCCCAGCTGTAGCCAGAGGGAAGGCAGAGGAAGAGAGGGGCACATTCCGGCTGGGCCCAAGATAGAAAGTTTCCCATCACTCCCAGCCAGTGGGAATGTGGCTGTTTACGAGAGCATGGCTGTGCCTGAAGTTAAAATAACAGAAGGCACACACACACACACACACACACACAGATGATTCAATGGGATTGTCTAGCTAGTACAATATCTGTTCTTTCAATTTCTTTGGCTTCTTTAGGAAGAGAATCAGAACTTGGGAAAAGTTTTCCCAAGCTCCTCCTTGGAGGTTTTTAAATCGAGGCTGGATGCCATCTGTCAAGAGGACTTTTCCTGCATGGCAAGGGGTTGGACTGGATGGCCCATGTGGTCTCTTCCAATTCTATGATTTTATTTATTTATTTGTTTGTTTGTTTGTTTGTTTGTTTGTTTGTTGTTCATTCGTTCAGTCGTCTCCGACTCTTCGTGACCTCATGGACCAGCCCACGCCAGAGCTCCCTGTCGGCCATCACCACCCCCAGCTCCTTCAAGGTCAGTCCAGTCACTTCAAGGATGCCATCCATCCATCTGGCCCTTGGTCGGCCCCTCTTCCTTTTGCCTTCCATTTTCCCCAGCATAATTGTCTTCTCTAGGCTTTGCTGTCTCCTCATGATGTGGCCAAAGTACTTCAACTTTGTCTAGTATCCTTCCCTCCAGTGAGCAGCCGGGCTTTATTTCCTGGAGGATGGACTGGTTGGATCTTCTCGCAGTCCAAGGCACTCTCAGAACTTTCCTCCAACCCCACAGCTCAAAAGCATCGGTCTTCCTTCGCTCAGCCTTCCCTAAGGTCCAGCTCTCACATCCGTAGGTGACTACAGGGAATACCACGGCTTTGACTAGGCAATGGATCTTTGTTGCCAGTCTGATGTCTCTACTTTTTACTATTTTATCGAGACTGGAAATTGCTCTCCTCCCAAGAAGTAAGCGTCTTCTGATTTCCTGGCTACAGTCTGCATCTGCAGTAATCTTTGCAAAGTATGTCACGGCCTCCACATACTGTTTACAGTATTTATATTCCACCCTTCTCACCCAGCAGGGGACTCAGGGCGGAGTACAATGTTTTAATCCGCCCTGGGGGTTTCGCCCTGGTTGCCTGTAATGGCAACCAGGACTGACTCCATCGCCCTGGCCATGGGATGGAGTCAGTCCTGGTTGCCATTACAGATGAACTTCGTTGCCAGTCTGATAACGGCGGATCAGTGCTACTGGTGCTTCCCGACCTTACTACAGCATATGACACCATTGACTACGATCTAATGATTCACCGTATTGCCATGTCCAGAGTTCGCGGTCAGGCCCTTAATTGGTTCAACTAATTTCTCCGAAACCAGAGTCAGTGCATGGAGTACATGGATCAAGTCTCTGATAGATCCCCCCTCCTATGTGGGGTCCCCCAAGGTGCAATTCTCTCCCCTCTTCTCTTCAACATCTTCTCTTCAACATTAGCACTCCTGGTACTTCTTGACGTTACCGCAGCATTTGACACCGTTGACTACGATCTAATGATTGACCATCTTGCCATGTCCGGAGTTCGCGGTCAGGCCCTTAATTGGTTCAACTCATTTCTCCGAAACCAGAGTCAGCGCATGGAGTACATGGATCAAGTCTCTGATAGATCTCCCCCCTCCTATGTGGGGTCCCCCAAGGTGCAATTCTCTCCCCATTTCTCTTCAACATCTATGTTAGACCCCTTGCTAGTTTGGTATGGAGTTTCAGCCTGAACTGCTACCCATATGCGGACGACACCCAACTCCTTCTGCGTTTGGAGCCTGGAGCAACGTCAATACCAGACAATTTCACTTTATGTCTGGAGGCTCTGTCGAACTGGCTATGTGCTAGTAGACTGAAGATGAACCCGGCGAAGACTGAGATTCTCTGGCATGGCTGTCCGACAGGTCTGACTCATCCACTACACACCTTTGATGGTGCCGCCCTATCTCCATCGACCACTGTTAAGAGCTTAGGTATCGTTTTGGATTCGCAGCTGACAATGGAAGCTCAGGTCGTTGCTGCCAGCAAACAGGCCTTTTTCCATCTATGACAAGCAAGGCAATTGGCACCCTACCTATCTGACGAGGCTCTGGCAACTGTCATCCATGCCACGGTCATGTCTAGGCTGGACTATTGCAATGCCCTGTATGTTGGCCTTCCGATGTCTATGACCCAAAAGCTCCGTATTATTCAGAATGCGGCAGCCAGGTTACTCACAAGAACGCCCATGAAATGCCATATAACACCAGTGCTATCGCACTTACATTGGCTTCCAACTGATTACCGTGGTCTGTATAAGATGCTAGTTCTGACCTTTAAAATTCTTTACAGCCAGGGCCCATCGTACCTTAGGGGACCGCCTGTCCTTCTCCCAGCATTGGAGGCCGCAACGATCAGCCCAACGCGACTTACTCTATATACCGGGTCCTAGAGAAGTGCACCTGGAAAGCACCAGATGCAGGGCTTTTTCTATTTCTGCCCCTGCCTTATGGAATTCCTTGCCGCCCTATATGAGAGCCATGTGTGACTTAGGGCCTTTTACTCTCGCACTTAAGATCTGGCTTTTCACTAGAGCATTTGATCTATGTTGATCATTAATTTCTGTATGTATGTATTTTTATCTTTTACAATTTAGCTTGTAAATCGCCTAGAGCATCTCGGAAAACTATGGGAATGGTGTCTGGAATGCAGTCCAGACAAGGGAAGTAGTGGGTTTATCCTGCGCCTTCCAAGAAGGTGCAGAATAAATCCACTATCTAATTAATTCACCACAAACCAGGGTTTTCCTGGTTTGTAGCAAATTAATTGTGGGTTGGTGAGAATGTCATCTGGACAGACCCCCTTTTGTCGAAAGCTTTCATGGTTGGAATCACTGGGTTGTTGTAGGTTTTTCGGGCTAAATAGCCATGTTCTTCATCTTTGGCCACATCATGAGAAGAGGGGAAAGCTTAGAGAGCTGGGGAAAATGGAAGGAAAAAGTAAGAGGGGCTGACCAAGGGCAAGATGGATGGATTGTGGCGCAGCACCGGGATTGTGGCGCAGCTGGCTGAGTGTCAGCTGCATTAAGATCACTCTGACCAAAAGGTCTTGAGTTCGAAGCCAGCCCGGGTTGGAGTGGGTGTCCAGTCATTGTGTAGCCTGTTGTCGACCTTTGCAACCCGAAAGACAGTTGCATCTGTCAAGTAGGAAAATAAGGTACCACCTTGTGTGGGAGGCTAAATTAACTAATTTATGAGGCCATAAAGAAAAGACTCCGGGGAATGTGGAATGCGGAAGAACTTCATCGATGTCGCTGGTGGACGATGAAAGCAGCAGCTCCCCTGGCGGCCAGAAAAAATTTAAATAGCCTCTGTGTATTGTCTGTATATGTTGTTTGTCAAACTGGCATTCAATGTTTGCCATATATGTGTATACTGTAATCTGCCCTGAGTCCCCTGCGGGGTGAGAAGGGCGGAATATAAAAACTGTAAATAAATAAGATGGATGGATGGGATCCTTGAAGTGACTGGATTGAACTTGAAGGAGCTGGGGGTGGTGACGGCCGACAGGGAGCTCTGGCGTGGGCTGGTCCATGAGGTCACGAAGAGTCGGAAATGACTGAATGAATGAACAACAACAATAGCCATGTTCTAGAAGCATTCTCTCCTGACGTTTTGCCTGCATAAACTCACAATCTCTGAGGATGCTTGCCATAGATGCAGGCGAAACGTCAGGAGAGAATGCTTCTAGAACATGGCCATATAGCCCAAAAAACCTACAACAACACAGCCCCCTTTTTATTGCCGGAGTTTCCGCAATAAAGGGGCTATCTGGATGGTTCCTAGAAAGAAACTTCATGGGTTAGACAAGAAGTTCCAGTAGATATACCTTAGTTCCTTCTAAGCTTAGGATTTGGAAAATGCCAAAGGAAGAAATGATGTACTTAATAGGAAGGAGAGAGTAAATTCTTCCAAACCACACAAATAAGGAACTATTATAATAGTTTAGGAGATTTCACTAGAATAATATCTGACTCAATCCAGCTTGAAAGAAGAGGAGTTCAGACCACCAGGCTAGCTGGCACATGGACACCCTCATCTATTTACTTTCTTCATCCGACAGTCGAGACATGGGAATTCTCTGTATGACAGGCGGTGACAGGCTCGAGGTTAGATCACTCTGAGAAGAGGGACTAAATAAATCAGCAGCTACTAGATTACACAAGCCATAGGGTTGAGGCAGTGTGCTTCTGAAAACCAGTAGCTGATGGGATGGAAGAGAGAGGGCTACCCATTGATGCCCAGAGGCATTTAGAAAAATAGGAGGTTAAACAGAAGGTAGAAAATGACCAAGACTTGGAACAGGGAGCTTTGGGGATTATATATTCCAGATGTTCCAGTTTACATGGTCAGCTGTGATTACAGCTCCCAAAACGTATGAACCAAGGAGTTGATTTGAGTGTTATCTACATTGCAGAATTAATGGAGTCTGACACACTTTAATATCTCAATTTTATGGGAGTTGTAGTTCTATAAGATCTTTAGCCTTCCCTGCCAAAGACTGCTGGTGCTTCACCAAACTACAAATCCTAGGATTCCATTACATTAAGCCAAGGCAGTTAACATGTGTTAATTTCACAATGTAGATGCACCCCCCCCCCCAATTGCATTTCTAAAACTTTGGAAGGTATGACCTTGGAGTCATTGTGGACAACAAGTTAAACATGAGCCAACACTGTGATGTTGTAGCTAAAAAAGCCAAAAAGCCTAACAAAATGAAGTTCACCAGGAAAAAATGCAAGATACTCCACTTTGGCAGGAAAAACGAAATGCAAAGATACAGAATGGGGGACAATGCCTGGCTCAAGAGAAGTACGTGTGAAAAAGATCTTGGAGTCCTCATGGACAACAAGGTAAACATGAGCCAACAGTGTGATGCTGTAGCTAAAAATGCCAATGGGATTTTGGCCTGCATAAAGAGGGGTATAGTGTCTAGATCCAGGGAAGTCATGCTACCCCTCGATTCTGCCTTGGTTAGACCACACCTGGAATACTGTGTCCCATTCTTGGCACCACAACTGAAGGGAGATATTGACAAGCTGGAATGTGTCCAGAGGAGGGCAACTAAAATGATCAAGGGTCTGGAGAACAAGCCCTATGAGGAGCAGCTTAAAGAGCTGGGCATGTTTAGCCTGACTGAGAGGAGGCATGATAGCCTTGTATAAATATGTGGGAGGAAGTCATAGGGAGGAAGGAGCAAGCTTGTTTTCTGTTGCCCTGGAGACTAGGACATGGAGCAATGGCTTCAAGCTACAGAAAAGGAGATTCCACCTGGACATGAGGAAGAACTTCCTGACTGTGAGAGTCGTTCAGCAGTGGAACTCTCTGCCCCGGTGTCTGATGGAGGCTCCTTCTTTGGAAGCTTTTAAACAGAGGCTGGATGGCCATCTGTCGGGGGTGCTTTGAATGTGATTTTCCTGCTTCTTGGCAGAATGGGGTTGGACTGGATGGCCCGTGAGGTCTCTCCCAACTCTAGGATTCTATGTCATTTAATCAATCAATGCTGCAGCTCTTTCTAATCCCTAATATATATGCATGGCTGCACCTTTTTTTATTTCATTTCTTTGAAACTCCTCTTAAGTAAAATAAGAGTGTTTTCCTTCTGCCACACTTAATTTTTCCATTTCCAGATTTAAAGACCTGGGGTGCCTTTGACTCCTCAAGGCCAACTTCGATCCTATTATATAGGCCACTCTCCCTTCTAGACCTTTCTCTGAATCCTCTCTATCCTGCCCCTCTTGTTTTTTGCAATCTATAAATCTCCACCATTCTTTCTGCTAAATGCTTTGCCTGAGAAAATAAATAGATGGCTTGGGATGGGATGGTTCAAAGGATGCCAGCCTCTGATGCCTTTCCAAAAAAAGTCCTGGCAAGATCAGAGGGTGGGAGGTGGGAGAGATTTCTTTTGAAAGAGGAGTGTACACCAGTTGTGTTTATTTATTTAAGGACATCAGAAAGAAACTGCAGTGGTCTTGCTTTGAATGGAAGGAACCAGACTCTGCAAGAATTTCTAGATTGGGTTGTTGTAGGTTTTTCCGGGCTATATGGCCATGTTTTGGAGGCAATTTTTCTCCTGACATTTCGCCTGCATCAATGGCAAGCATCCTCAGAGGTAGTGAGGTCTAGATTTCTAGATTGTTGTGTGATCAGGGTCAGACTACACAAATCTAATTGGTGTGTGATCTGTATGCTCAGTGACCAGACTGCCTGAAGGATTTTGGGAGTTGTAGTAGAGAACAGTAACATTAAAGATAACTGTTCTGTTGCGTGCTGGGCCTGTGAAAAATTTCCTTTAGAACAGGACGTGCAACCTTTGCCCAGCGGGAAGCCAGGGGGCCCAAGGAGAAGTTCTAAGAGGTTTTCCACCACAAATGATCTTTAGATGGCTTGTGAAGTATAACAAAGTCTTGTATTAATGAACAATCAAACAGAAACTTCTCTTGTCTTCAGTAAAGCTAAACAAATGCTTCCAAGCTTTATGCAACTGGTGACTTCCTAATCTTGCCCACGAAGGACAGGCAACTGTCTTCAATAACTTCTTTACTTTAAATGGAAAATCCCCTTTTTTAACTTCTCCCAGGCTGACTATAATCTAACCCTTACTGATGTGGGCTCCGCTACCGGGTTGAACTGCGTCTCGAAGCACTGAGTGGACCTACCATTAAAGGTTTAAATATTCTCCAGCTGGAGTTCTTTGGTCTTTAGGGCTGTTTTCCTGGAAATCTTTGGAGACTCTTAAGACTATTTCCCCCCGGAAAGTATTAAGGGTTGAAGCTTTTGTCTCTACTGTTTTTATATGGTTTATATTATATGTTGATGTTTTAATTATATTTCATGTTGTTGGGGGCATTGAATTTTGCCGATTGTAAACTGCCCTGAGTCACCTCCTGGTTGAGAAGGGTGGTATATAAATATGGTAAATAAATAAATAAACAAATAAAATGTCTATAGTGCAGACATGGGCAAACTTCGGCCTTCCAAGTGTTTTGGGCTACAACTCTCACAAAGTCCAAAACACCTGGAGGACCAAAGTTAGCCCATGCTTGCTATAGTGAGTGACTACTGAGAGCATTAAGAAGGCGTATGGCAATTGGGATTTGGAAAGGGTATTATGTAGGATTTCCAGACTTTTTCAACTACAACTTCCAGTAGTCTAGATTCTGGAGGTAATTATCCAGCAAGTAACGAAATTTCAGTGGCCACTCTGGCCTGGGGATTCTGGGAGCTTTATTCCAATGATGATGCAAACTATGGGATTCTCAGAATTGACCAATCTTAGTGGTTGTGCTGACCACGGGATTCTGGGCGGTGTAGTAACTACATTTTCCTACATTTTATGTTGTTAGAATGTGTATTGAGCAGGTCAACAGTAGACATCTGGACTTAAGGAACAAACATGCCTATTGCTTGGAGAGAAAAACTAAACTTTGTTGTAAGAACTCCATTCTAAGTTAGGAGTGTTATCAGGGAGGCAATAATCTCAGCTAGCTACATCTTGGAAAGTAGAGAGAAGACTTCTAGGAAAAAGAACAGGTGGAGGAAAGGGAAAATCCCTCAGAGTATCAGTTTACATCACAAAGGAAGCTGGACAGGTGGGCCAAAGAGGGGAAAACTCATCTGGTCACTCACACACCACCCTATTATGATTGCCCAGTGCTAAGCAGTTCCAACAAATGTTAGGAACTGGGAGTTGTAGCAGAAAAAAGTAACTCACCCAAATGAATTGGCTTAGTTTGAGCAATGGGATGAGGCCAGTGCTTCATTTGAAAACTTCAGCAGATGGTTGTCTTTGGTTGTGACTGAGTTCATTTTCTGCTTAGACAAGTTGTCATGCAGACAGAGAACAGAGCAGGGAACGACTTTGGAAGAGGAAAAATGTACAAAAGCATGAGTTCCTGGCAACACAACCTTTTACAACAAGGGGAGAACAAGACAGCGAGGTCACAAGGGGGAAGAGTTGGGTTTACATCAGAGAAATGCAAAGTCCATCCTATCTGTTGCATTCCAACATCTCCAAGGCATATTTTATGTTTCCACTGGAAAGAGGTGGGTTTATCTCTGACATTTGAGCAGGTGTTTGGAAAATAACGTTTCGACATTTCCTCTTCCTCAATCAATCTGCAATCACTGTTCTCCTGGCAGGCCTTTGGTTTCAAATAAAATAGAATGAATGGTTGTTAGTCATGTAAATTATGCAAGGTGACCTGGAAATCTGATGTTATGTTTGTACACATTGGCTCCGGAGGAAGAGAGAAAGAGAAGCTGTGGAGTTTGGCGGGTGGAGACAAGGCTCTAAAGTTGACTGGAAGTGTGGCTGAGATATCTGTGCTCTTGGATTTCCCCCATATCCCATTATATTTATTTATTATTTATTCATTTACTTCATTTCTACCCCGCCAAAGGGACTGAAGGCAGCTTACAACTCTGGCAAAAATTCAATGTCAGTTAAAAACTAGCAATAACAATAACACTGATTAACATTAAGCAATAATACACATAAATCAGTATACAAAATTTTAAAAGCATATAAAGTACATAGTTCCATTCATCCAAAACTCTGCTCATCATACTTAATCCAGACTGTGTCGAAAACCATAGAAACATATTCTTCGAACGTATTGTCGAAGGCTTTCATGGCTGGAATCACTGGGTTGTTTTAGGTTTTTTCGGGCTATATGGCCATGTTCTAAAGGCATTTTCTCCTGATGTTTCGCCTGCATCTATGGCAAGCATCCTCAGAGGTAGTGAGGTATGTTGGAAGTAGGAAAATGGGTTTATATATCTGCAGAATGACCAGGGTGGGACAAAGGACTCTTGTCTGCTGGAGCTAGGTGTGAATGTTTCAACTGACCACCTTGATTAGCATATAATGGCCTGGCAGTGCCTGGAGCAAACTTTTGTTGAGAGGTGATTAGATGTCCTTGTTTGTTTCCTCTCTGTTGTTGTGCTGTTGCAATTTTAGAGTTTTTTTTAATACTGGTAGCCAGATTTTGTTCATTTTCATGGCTTCCTCTTTTCTGTTGAAATTGTCCACATGCTTGTGTATTTCAATGGCTTCTCTGTGTAGTCTGACATGGTGGTTGTGAGAGTGCTCCAGCATTTCTGTGTCCTCCAATAATCTGCTGTGTTCAGGCTGGTTCATCAGGTGCTCTGCTATGGCTGACTTCTCGTGTTTGGGCACTGCGTTTGGTGGTCCAATTACCTCTCAACTAAAGATCGCTCCAGGCACTGCCAGGCAATCAAATGCTAATCAAGGTGATCAGTTGAAACATTCACACCTCGCTCCAGAAGACAAGAGTCCTTTGTCCCATCCTGGTCATTCCACAGATATATAAACCCTTTTTCCTATTTGTAACAGACCTCACTACCTTTGAGGATGCTTGCCATAGATGCAGGCGAAGCGTCAGGAGAAAATGCCTTTAGAACATGGCCATATAGCCTGAAAAAACCTACAACAACCCAGTGATTCCGGCCATGAAAGCCTTCGACAATACATAAAACTTAAACAGTTAAAAATGATTAATATTAAGCAACAATACACATACATCAGTATACAAAATTTTAAAAGCATATAAAGTACATAGTTCAATTCATCCCAAACCCTGCTCCTAATCCTTAATCCAGACCGTGTTGGAAACCATAGAAACTTATTCTTCGAATGCTTGTGCACAGAGCCAGGTCTTTTGCTTTTTTTCTAAAACCCATGAGGCCTGCCTGATGTTGCTGGGGAGGGAATTCCACAGCCGAGGGGCCACCACGGAGAAGGCCCTGCCTCTTGTCCCCACCAGTCGTGCTTGCAAAGAAGGTGGGACTGAGAGCAGGGCCTCCCTAGAAGATCTTAAAGTTCTAATAGGCTCTCAAGAGAAGATGCGTTTGGACAGGTAAGTTGGACCAGAAGCATTTAGTGCTTTATAGGTCAAGACCAGCACTTTAAATTGGGCTTGGGAGCATATCGACAGCCAGTGGAGCAGATGCAACAGAGGAATTATATGCTGCCTATATGGTTAGAAGTCTGGCTGCTGCCCGTTGGACTAGTTGAAGCTTCCAGGCTGTCTTCAAAGACAACCCCATGTAGAATGTGTTGCAGTAATCAAAACTGGATGTAAAAAGAGTGTGAACCACTATGGCTAAGGTACGAGTGCAACTTTCCAAGGCACGAATGTTCCGGGCTCAAATGGTAACTCCAGGAGAACACCTAAGCTGTAAACCTGTGTCTTCAGGGGGAGTGTAACCCCCCTGTATAGGCTGTAACCCTATACCCTGTTTGGCCTTGCGACTGACCAGGAGAACCTCTGTCTTGTCTGGATTCCATTTCAATTTGTTTGCTCTCATCCAGACCATCACAGCTAAGAAGCAAAGACTACCAGCATTGAAGTGATGGTCCTCCGCCATCAACTCCACTGGACCAGCCACGTTGTCCGAATGCCCGACCACTGTCTTCCAAAGCGGTTGCTCTACTCTGAACTCAGGAACGGAAAACGTAATGTTGGAGGACAGGAAAAGAGATTTAAAGATGGGCTTAAAGGCAACCTTAAAAACTGTTTCATAGACAATGAGAACTGGGAAGCCCTGGCCCTTGAGCACTCCAGCTGGAGGTCAGCTGTGACCAGCAGTGCTGTAGAATTTGAAGAAGCATGACTGGAGGGTGAAAGAGAGAAACGTGTCAAGAGGAAGGAAGTCACATCAAGCCAACCCTGACCGGGACAGCCTTCCACTGGGAAACCAATGCCCCACTGCGGGAGAACATGCGGGTCAAGAATATGGCTCCACAGTCACCTACCTACCCACCAATCTTGGAAGACAATCCTACTTGGGCAATATTTGACCTCAAGCGGATTTTTGTTGTTGTTGTTGTGTGCCTTTAGGTCTGTGCTGACCTATTGTGACTCTAAAAGACGAATCACATGTGATTTAATTGAGATTACCCAGTGAGTTTCCATGGCTGAATGTGGAATCAATCCCTGGTCTCCAGTTCTATCCAATGCTCAGTCCTCTCTACCACTGCATGTATTGAAGTGCTATCAATGCGCATTGCCAGCACACTCCAAAACTCCTAACTTTGTTTGCATAACAAACTTAAATGAGTAAATTCCTCAATCACAATGAAAGACATATGCCAGGAATAGTCAGCTGGAAGAACTGTGATGCAAGACAGATGCCACTACATTCTTTTCCCAAGCAATCTTCTTTGGATTCAGTTGCTTTTGAGCAGAAGGATATGAGAGCTGATCCTCACTCTTTGCAGCATAATGGAAGAATGGGAGAGAGAGAAGACCCAAGACTGCCAGGAAAGAAAGGCATCTTAATGGGAGGGTAAAGCAAGGGGTGTGAGAACCCTGACAGGCAAATGTTAAAATAGTCAGCAGAGAGGCTGGGAATGTATGGCTGAGTGGAGCAAAGACGGCAGCATCTATTCCCTGCTGGGATTTCATCGCCCTGAAAGCTTGCTGTCAGGTAAACAAGTTAAGTGTTTAGATGGGCGAGAGGACTCGAAGGCAGTGGGAGTCATTGTGCCATTATTAGGAACACTGTGTCATTTCCCATCTCTTTGCTCCATGTTGGGATTTCCCGCGGCGTCCCCTGAGCAGCCCTATTAGTGAATTGCAATAGTGGAAGAAACTGGTTGCATTGGGAAAACCATGTAGTACCTTAGGGAGAGTCATTCTTTGCAGAAGGAGAGAGAATATCTATCTATTAGGGCTGGGCGGTTTCGTTTCATTAATTCGTAATTCGTTAAAAATTCGTTATTTTTTTGTTAACGAAGCGATAACGAACCATTCTGGAGCAACTTAAAAACGAAACGAATTTTTCAATTCGTTTCGTAAATGATTCGTATTTCATTATGTATTCGTTTCGTTATTGGTTTGAGGTCGTTTCGTTATTATTTCCGCATGTCTGGGGCAAGTTTTATAGTTGTTTTTTGTTTAATTAGTGAAAAAAAATTATAATATCACACCAACAGTCAACAACAGAGGGAGAGGGAAGCTTCAGAAGTTCCCCCTGTCCCATTTGGAGGTTTTTTAGCGTATTGCGCGGTCGCGTCTGTCATTAACAAATTGATTCGTTATTGTTTCATTATTGTTTCGTTATTGTTTTGTAATTTTTTTACCATTTACGAAATTTCGTAAATATCGAACTTTTTAAAAAAAAAATCGGAATTCTTTTAAATATCGAAACGCAAAAACCCCCCAAAAAATGAATCGATTTTAGAAACAAATTTTTCCGTTGCTACCCAGGCCTACTATCTATCTATCTATCTATCTATCTATCTATCTATCTATCTATCTATCTATCTCTATATAAATAAAAATGTAATGTTCGTTTATGGGATTAACAGAACTCAAAAACCAGTGGGCCAATTGACACCAAATTTGGATAGCATAGACCTAATAACCCAATGCATGTCCTTCACTATTTTTTTTATTTTGTCATTTGGGAGTTGTAGTTGTTGGGATTTATAGTTCACCTACAATCAAAGAGCATTCCGAACTCCATCAATTATGGCATTGAACCAAGCGTGGCACACAAGATTCCCATGACCAACGGAAAATACTGGGTTTGGTGGGCATTGATCTTGAGTTTGGGAGTTGTAGTTCACCTACATCCAGAGAGCACTGTGGACTCAAACAATGATGGATCTGGACCAAACTTGGCACAAATATTCCATATGCCCAAATATGCACACAGATGGAGCTTGGGGGAAATAGACCTTGACATTTGTGATTTGTAGTTACTGGGATTTATAGTTCACCTACAAGCAAAGAGCATTCTGTATCCCACAAATTACAGAATCAGTGCAAACTTCCCACACAGAACCCTCATGACCAACAGAAAAAACTTAAGACCATCCAATCCAACTCCCTTCATCAGGGCAAGAAAACGTAGTCAAAGTCCTCCTGACAAAGAGCCATCCAGCCATAGATAGATAGATAGATAGATAGATAGATAGATAGGGAGTTGTAGTTGCTGGGATTTATAGTTCACCTACAATCAAATAACATGATAGAATTGAACCAACATACAGGACTTCCATGACCAACAGAAAACACTAGAAGGGTTTGGTGAGCATTAACCTTGAGTTTGGGAGTTGTAGTTCACCTACATCCAGAGACTACCATGGACTCAAACAATGATGGATCTGGAATATTCCATATGCCCAAATATGAACATAGATGGAGTTTGGGAGAAATAGACCTTGGCATTTGGGAGTTGTAGTTACTGGGATTTATAGTTCACCTATAATCAAAGAGTGTTCTGAACCCCACCAATGACAGAATGGGGCCAAACCTCCCACACAGAACCCCCATGACCAATGAAAAATACTCAAGGCAATGCAGTCCAACTCCCTTCACTAGGGCTGGAAAATGTAATCAAAGCCCTCTTGACAAAGAGCCATCCAGCCATAGATATAGATGGATATGATTCACACACACACTGATATAATATCATAGATTTGAAAGGGACCTCTAAAGATGGACAATTATATGTTGCATATTCCAGACTAGGCCAACCAGACACTCTCCACATCAACACTGACAAAGAAACAACAAGAAATACTGTTTACCAACAAGCATAAAGAAATTACATATATTATAAACCAACACTTTCTCATTACTTTATTTTCCAAACCACCAGACTGGCCCACAGCAACGCATGGCAGGGGACAGCTAGTGTGTGTGTGTGTGTGTGTGTGTGTGTGTGTGTGTGTGTGTATATAGAGAGAGAGTTGGCTGGTATTCTATATTGTTGTTACGGATTTGTAATGCAGAATGGCAGATCTGACTGTAGCTGTATGCAACCCTAATGTAAAGGTAAAGATTTCTCCTTGACATTAAGTCCAGTCATGTCTGACTCTGTGGGTTGGTGCTCATCTCCATTTCTAAGCTGAAGAGCAGGTGTTGTCCGTAGACGCCTCCAAGGTCATGTGGCTGGCATGACTGCATGGAACACCATTACTTTCCCACCGAAGCAGTACTTGTATTGTCAAAGGCTTTCGTGGCCGGAATCACTGGGTTGTTGTAGGTTTTTCGGGCTATATGGCCATGTTCTAGAAGCATTCTCTGACTTCACAAACTTTGAGGATGCCTGCCATAGATGCAGGTGAAACACCAGGAGAGAATGCTTCTAGAACATGGCTATATAGCCCCAAAACCGAAGCAGTACCAATTGATCTACTCACATCTGCATGTTTTTGAACTGCTAGGTTGGCAGAAGCTGGGGCTAAGACTACATAAAGGCCCCCATTCTGTCTATGATGTTAAGATCATTGGGGGAGGCCCTGCTCTCAGTCCCACCTTCTTCGCAGGTGCAACTGGTGGGGACAGGATCAGTAGATGTAGCAACTAGGAAGAGAGGAGGCATGATCGTCATGCATAAATACATGAGAGGAAGTCATAGGGAGGAGGGAGCAAGCTTGTTTTCTGCTTCCCTGGAGACTAGGACGCAGAACAATGGACTTACTACAAGAAAGGAGATTCCATCTGAACATGAGGAAGAACTTCTTGACTGTGGGAGCTGTTCAGCAGTGGACCTTGACATTTGGGAGTTGTAGTCACTGGGATTCACAAGGAGGGAAGGAGAGGAAAGAAAGAGAGAAGGAAAAAAAGTGAAAGAAGGAATGAAAGAGAGAGGGAGGGAAGGAAGGAAGGAAAGAGAGAAGGAAGGATGGAACCAAAGAGCAAAGGAAGTGAGGGAAGAAACAAGTAGAGAAGAAAGAAGAAGGGAAGGAAAAAGAGGGAAGGAAGGAAAGAGAGAAAGAGGGAGGGAAGGAGAGAAAGGAAGAAGGAGAGAAAGAGGGAGGGAGGGAAGGAGAGAAAGGAAGAAGGAGAGAAAGAGGGAGGGAGGGAAGGTGAGAAAGGAAGAAGGAGAGAAAGAGGGAGGGAGGGAAGGAGAGAAAGGAAGAAGGAGAGAAAGAGGGAGGGAGGGAAGGAGAGAAAGGAAGAAGGAGAGAAAGAGGGAGGGGGGGAGGAGAGAAAGGAAGAAGGAGAGAAAGAGGGAGGGAGGGAAGGAGAGAAAGGAAGAAGGAGAGAAAGAGGGAGGGAGGGAAGGAGAGAAAGGAAGAAGGAGAGAAAGAGGGAGGGGGGAGGAGAGAAAGGAAGAAGGAGAGAAAGAGGGAGGGAGGGAAGGAGAGAAAGGAAGAAGGAGAGAAAGAGGGAGGGAGGGAAGGAGAGAAAGGAAGAAGGAGAGAAAGAGGGAGGGAAGGAAGGAGAGAAAGGAAGAAGGAGAGAAAGAGGGAGGGAGGGAAGGAGAGAAAGGAAGAAGGAGAGAAAGAGAGGGAAGGTTGGCCACAGCAACGTGTGGCGAGTACAGCTAGTGTGTATACACACACACACACACACACACACACACATATTGCTGGAGAATGGATGAAACCTTTCAAGTCCACTCCAACGCTAGCATTCTGGTTACATGCAATTTGAAGCAAAAATGGCCGCCCCATCACAAAATATAGAAATGACCCATTGCCACACAGACACCAGTTTGTTTTCTTTGCCTTTGAAGCATTGTGCAGAAATTTGTCCATAGAAACAACGTGAAGCCTTGGCTGTGGTTTCCTCTCATTTTGGGTGGATTGGAAGGTTTATTTTTCTTCGGAAAGCGAATGTATACAGCTGATGACATGGTTTACAGAGTTGAAACCACAAGAAACACAAAGCGGTGGCCTCTTTTCACTTTACGGTCTGCTGAGATGGGTCCTGCCTTGCCTTGAATAAACAGAAGGAGAAAGAGGGAGAGAAAGAGAACAAGAGGGGGAAATACGCTCCTCTAGAATAGAAGAAGATGGTAAGACAAGAAGCAAAGAAGATGTACTGGCAGAAGACAATGGCAACTTGTAGTCTTTCAGTCCAAACTGAATTTCAATCCAAACTTTAGAGGCATCATTAGGCACAAGGAACTCTGTCCCTCAAGTAGCTTCAGCACCTTGGAGAGATGATTAACCTGATGACATTGCATTGTAGTAGCACTGTTTGTGTTGTTGGATCAGACCTTAAAGTTCAGATTTAAACCTGGTATGGGTTCACCTCTCCACTGACATGCATTTCAGTGTTGAACCATGATTCTGGAGACCAGGGTTCAAATCTCCAGTTAGCCAGAGACATTACAGAATTCAACCAAGCATTACAGAATTCCGAGCATTACAGAATTCAACCAAAAAAGTATTGGGTGAGTTTTGATTCTGAAGTTTGTGGGTGCCCCCCCCCCCCCGTTTCTTCATATCTGTTTGCATGTACAAAACTTAAGAATTAGATACAACATACTAATTAAAAATGATATTTTGCACACTCCTAATGATGTCTATTGCTCTTGATGCAGTCCAGAATAATTTTGGCTTTTTTAGCTGCCGCATCACACTGTTGACTCATTTCAGCTTGCGGTCTAATAGCTTAGGAAGCAACAAATCCCAAGATTCCATGGGATGCAGCCATGCCAATTCACTGGGTTATTGTAGGTTTTTTTGGGCTATATGGCCAAGTTCTAGAGGTAGTGACCTCACTATCTCCGAGGATGCTTGCCATAGATGCAGGCGAAACGTCAGGAGAGAATGCCTCTAGAACATGGCCATATAGCCCGAAAAAGCCTACAACAACCAGTGATTCTGGCCATGAAAGCCTTCAACAATACATGCCAATTCAAGTAGCCTCAAACTGGAATAATTGTGCAGCTTGAAAGGGACATTTTTCTTGATCTTTTTTTTTTTAAAAAAAAACTAACCAAAAACTCTCCAATGATCTGAAATGCAGTGGAAGACTCCTGTGTTTTGTCTGGTCTCATTTTTTTCCTCGAGTTAGCAGGGCAAACAACGCAGAATAAACTCTAGCCAAAGCGTGAGGACTGATGCATGGACCAGGCCACTAAAAGAATGCCAAACTGGAGGCTGTGCAGGTCCTGAACCTGCTTGGCTGTTGTGTCAGTCTGGATGAGGGTGAACAGATTGAAACTTAATCCAGACAAGACAGAGGTACTCCTGGTCAGTCGCAAGGCCGAACAGGGCATAGGGTTACAGCCTGTGTTAGATGGGGTTACACTCCCCCTGAAGACACAAGTTCGTAGTCTGGGAGTGATCCTGGACTCACCACTGAGCCTGGAACCCCAGGTTTCGATGGTGGCCGAGACTTGGGTTTTTTCCACAATTAAAACTTGTATGTCAGCTGTGCCCGTTCCTTGGGAAGTCTGACTTGGCCACAGTGGTCCATGCTCTGATTACATTCGGAATAGACTACTGCAACGCTCTCTACGTGGGGCTGCCTTTGAAAACTTCTCAGAAGCTTCAATTAGTCCAACAGTCGGCAGCCAGGTTGTTAACTGGAGCAGTGTACAGGGAGCACACTACTCCTTTGTTGCGCCAGCTCCACTGGCTGCCGATTGGTTTCCGGGCACAATTCAAAGAGCTGGTTTTAACCTTTAAATCCCCGAACGTATCTGCTATGAACCATCACGAAACTTAAGATCGTCAGGAGAGGCCCTGCTCTCCATACCACCACTCTCACAAACGCGGTTGGTGGGGACAAGAGACAGGGCCTTCTTGGCAGTGGCCCCCTGTCTATGGAACTCCCTCCCTAAGGACATCAGGTTGGCCACCTCCCTCCTGTTCTTTACAAGACATCTGAAGACCTAGCTCTGTGGTCAGGCATTTGATTAGATGAAAGTGACAATAGGAAAGGGATTTGGGTTTGTGACATTGGATTTCCTGGCTTGATTCTTGATTTTTGGTTTTACTGGCATTTTAATATCATTGGTAAATGAATTTATTGGCTGATGTGTACAATGTTTTAAGATGTTTTAACTGTTTTACTATTTTATTGTATTCGTATGATGTATATGTTGTAAGCATTGTTGATGCCTTTGTGAGGCCGCCCTGAGTCCCCCTTGCGGGGAGAAGGGTGGGATAGAAGTGTATGAAATAAATAAATAATAAATAAATCATCGAATCAAAGAGTTGGAAGAGACCTTAAGGGCCATCCAGTCCAACCCCCTGCCAAGAAGCAGGAATATTGCATTCAAATCACCCCTGACAGATGGCCATCCAGCCTCTGTTTAAAAGCTTCCAAAGAAGGAGCCTCTACCACACTCCGGGGCCAATTCCACTTCTGAGTCTGATCAAAGACTTCCAAGTTTCCCATTCTTGGTTTGTCCCTGGAGGAAGACCCTCATGGGGGATCATCAATTTGGGATTTCCTGGTTTAGCTGCCTAGAGGCAGCTGTTTGCTGTTGCTGGGAGAACATTGAGAGAAGTGTTGTTTCTCATGAAACTTTTCCTTGATTTGAGTCTACTGGAATCTCATTTTCACTGCTATGGATCAATACTATTGAAGCCCTGGAACTGTACTTTGCTGAGGCACCAGCAGCCTTTTGTGGAGAAGGCTCAAGAGCTCGTAAAACTATAGTTTCAAATTTCATAGCATTGAGCCATGGGTGTTAAAGTGGTGTCCAACCACATTCATTCTACAGTGTAGAACTATAGATGCACCCGTAGTATCCTGTCCCTTCCAATTGCTTTTCTCTATCTGTTCTGACCAAGAGAGAAATGAAAGTGAACTGAAATGAACTTGTCTATGGCAGAGAACATGGGAGGAATATGATCCTTGCTTCACATGGTGGGATCGGGAAGATCAAACACAGAATAAGTCACATTCTCAGAGGGCCTCATGTGAAGCGGGAATGCTCTGCTGTTCTTTGTGTTGGTACGTTGGCCTCGACAATGGCAGCGTTCTTAGCATAGTGAGCCAAGGCAGCGGGGAACTTGGCCTTCACTCAGCTATGTTGGATTCTGTAGGCACACAAGTTGTGTATGATTGCGGAGAAAGGGTGCATCTACAGTGTACAATTTGACACCCACTTCAACTCCTATGCTCAAGGCTATGGAATCCTGGATTTATAGTTTGGTGAGGTCCTTGCACTCTTTGACAAAAAAGCGAATGAGTTTGTATAACTAACTCCAAGGATTCCTTAGTCTTGCGCCATGGTAGTTAGACCGGTGTCAACCTGCAATAATTCTACAGTGTAGATGAACGAAAAGTCTTTATGACTTGGATCCCATCTACACTGGCCACTTAATTCAGTACAAAAGTAGCATCAAACTGCAGCAGCTTGACAACAAACTCAAAGAATCATAGAATCATAGAATCAAAGAGATGAAAGAGACCTCATGGGCCATCCAGTCCAACCCCATTCTGCCAAGAAGCAGGAATATTGCATTCAAATCACCCCTGACAGATGGCCATCCAGCCTCTGTTTAAAAGCTTCCAAAGAAGGAGCCTCCACCACACTTCGGGGCAGAGAGTTCCACTGCTGAATGGCTCTCACAGTCAGGAAGTTCTTCCTCATGTTCAGATGGAATCTCCTCTCTTGTAGTTTGAAGCCATTGTTCCATGTCCTAGTCTCCAGGGCAGCAGAAAACAAGCTTGCTCCCTCCTCCCTGTGGCTTCCGATCACATATTTATACATGGCTATCATATCTCCTCTTAGCCTTCTCTTCTTCAGGCTAAACATGCCCAGCTCCTTAAGCCGCTCCTCATAGGGCTTGTTCTCCAGACCCTTGATCATTTTAGTCGCTCTCCTCTGGACACATTCCAGCTTGTCAATATCTCTCTTGAATTGTGGTGCCCAGAATTGGACACAATATTCCAGGTGTGGTCTAACCAAAGCAGAATAGAGGAGTAGCATTACTTCCCTAGATCTCCCATGAAGGCACATGAAAGAAAACTCTTAATGCACATCAAGGCTCTGTGGTTTGTACAATCATCATCCAGCCTTAGACTAGTTCCAGGGTTTCCTATGTAATCATCTATACAGCAAAACTACTTTCTTTAATTCTGGTTTGAAACTGCATTTCAGTTGGGGTCATAGTTTAATTGTCACTCTTAGTGAAATAGGAGAAGTTCAGCCTGGAAGAAGTACCCGTTTTGATTGTACATTTGCTGCCTTGATTTATTTGTGCAACCTTGTGTTTCAGCACATTGGTTGCGTTGCTATATAAATGCATAATTTTGCTTACTGCCATTTATGCTGCACAATTCTGCTTTTAGATACAATATGTAAATTCTTTAAAGACATCATGTCTACTTGGTTTTCCACAGAGCATAAGGTCAATGATAAATTGTGAGAACAATTACTCAGGATAAGCCAGGCATGCATGCAAATGCTCTTATGTTACAGAAAGTTGATATATATATATAGAATTATCTCCTATAACTCTTACAAATTATCTTACTCTTTGACCTTTTCAAAACTATTTTGGAAAGGATTGATGGCAAGGATTCAAAATTTCCATCCTGATGGCTGCTCAACAAGTTCCATAGCATCGAGGCACAGCTGTTTAAGTGGTATTAAGCTGCATTAATCCTATGTACAGATGCACCATAGGTCTATGTCGGGAGTAGACAACTGCATGGAAGCCAGGGTTCAATTCCTCCCACTCCCCCAGACCTCTCATATGCTGAACCTTCCTGATAGAGAATGCCCACATACTTGTTTTCTTTTGCAGTCCTTCTTACAATGACATGAATCACCATTTTGAGAAGGTCTACAAAAGAAAACAGATATTTCAGGGTAGGACAGAATTCTCGGTGGGTTTTGAGGTAGGATATTTTTATTTTCATGTGCTTTGTATGTTGCAGAGAGGCTTCCTCTTTGATTTTGTAGTACAAACTCCCCCCCCCCCCCCATATAGCACCAAACATTTTAAAGGACAGGAATTTGGGGAGCCACAAAAGTAGAGTGTAACACATAGACCACACGTGTGTTCTTTAATCTGGAACTTCATGCTTTAGAGGAGCCCCTGGTGGCACAGTGTGTTAAAGTGCTGAGCTGCTGAGCTTATTGACTGGAAGGTTGCAGGTTCGATTCCGGGGAGCGGCATGAGCTTCCGCTGTCAGCCCTAGCTTCTGCCAACCCAGCAGTTCGAAAACATGCAAATGTGAGTAGATCAATAGGTACAGCTCCGGTGGGAAGGTAATGGCGCTCCATGCAGTCATGCCACCCACATGACTTTGGAGGTGTCTATGGACAACGCCGGCTCTTTGGCTTAGAAATGGAGATGAGCACCACACCCCAGAGTCAGACATGACTGGACTTAATGTCAGGGGACAGCCTTTACCTTTTCCCCTCAGGCTTTAGTGTAAATGCTCGCCAGGTATGGACTTTCCGTATCTGTGGTCCTAGTCTAAATTCAACCTCATGCCATTCCCAGAATATTTTAAAGTCAACCTTCTTTTCTCCAGGGTAAACATATCTGGCCACTCATAGGGTTTCCAGACTTTTGACCATTTTGGTCTGCTGCTTTCTAGCATCTTTCTTGAATTGTGGTACCCAGAACTATACACAGTATTCCAAGTGGGGGGAGATCAAAGCAGCAGTAGGTGTGAAGATTACTTCCTTCAATCTAGAAGCTATACCCCTATTGATGCAGCCTAACATTAAATTGGTTTTTTTAGCTGTTGTATCACACTGTCAGCTCATGTTTGGCTTGGTGTCTAAGAGTTTCTAAATCTCTTTCACAAACACTATTTTCAAGCCAGATGTCATTCATCCTATATATGTGCATTTCCTTGTTTTCTGGCCTGACATTTCTCACTGTTGAAATTCATTTTGTTACTTGTTTTGTCCTCTGAGATACTAGCTGTCCCTCTTGGGGCCATCTATGCTGTCGCGCCTGGGGGCTATAACTCTTAGTGAAAGACACATAGACGTGACATCTTTCCCACAGGGGATTCCTTCTTGCCTTCCTTTAAAGAACTGGAACTCCCAAGGACCAAAACACTGTAGATAACTCAAAATAGGTTTTATTGTTCACAAAGAGTTATCCCTTTAAGGCAATAGAGTCGCCTGTCTGGGCTGAAATATGCGGTATAGAAATAAAGCAAATAAATAAATAAATAAATAAGCTGGAAGTTTCAAAGGGGTAAAGGAAATATACCTTACAGTCTCTGGTTGTCTTGGGTCCAAGGAGATTTTGCAGCTGAGAAGCTTTTCAAGGTTCTCTCTTTCTCAATGGCTGTAAATGCCTGAACATTCACAGCCCCAATCCAAATGGCCTATATTTGAAGACATGAAGCCTTCCTCTGGTGCCACAGGACCGGTTTGAAGGCGCTTGGGTTTCCTCAACGTTGTCCAGGGCGATCTGGGCATGAGTCCCAAGGGTAAAAACCTTAGAATTGGTGATGAAAGGTAACTTAATTAAGGGCTTTAGAGCCAAGTCTCTTTCTCACGTCTATCTGATAGAAAGTTTGATGGTAGAATGGAAAAGGAAAAGCTCTGCCCTCTTCCAGGAAGAGGTGGAGCCAAGCAATTGAGTTGAGGAAGCAATATAACTGGTGCAAACAACATTGATTGACGGCTATATATAACCAATCAATCGAACTATACATTTACAAACTAGGCAAGTTTTGGCATGTTATACAGTTTAAACCTTTGCACTTTAAAGTTCTACACACAGGTGGCGCCACTCACGCCATCACACCATCATTTCCACTGATTGCATTATTTTGGAAATATAAATTAATTATAGCCTTGTTATGAAAACAAGTAACTTCTTGCAGAGAGCTAGCTACATTACTATTAGCACCATGCTTTGCAAACTCTGAGGAAATGTGCCAAAGGATCTACAAAATTATCTGGAAGAATGATTGGGTTCTTTCACCAAACCAATTTTCCTCTAAGTTCTGAGTTAATGTCGCAAACATTTGCTGACTCCCTTCTTATCTCCTGCCTTCCTTCATGTCATCCCATTCACAATCCTGATTGTCTTCTGGGTCTCTTGCCCAGGATTCATGGCCAAGTAATATTCTGGGAAGTGCTGCCTGACTCCCCAGCCTGGCGTTATCTCCCCTTGTGAAGGCAGTTCATTGGGTGAAGGGCTCATCATGTACCAAAGTCTCCCCAACATCATTCACTGAAGCAGAACATTAGCCTGGATCTAAGCAGGATGGAGTGACAGAAAAGAGATTTTAGCATGATTAAGTCCCTGCGGTGCAAAGGGCATTTATTTCCCCTTGAAGGCTGTGCGTGCCATTTCCAGAAAAGATGCAAAAATTGAGTTATGTTGCTAAAGAACTCTCAGTTTTTTCAAGTGGAGTTGGAAGGTCTTCTCCTTTTAATGGTCAAAATGCTACATCAGGGAAACACAGCATAAATCTTCCAGTTGTTGTCGAGTGCCATCAAGTCCTTTCCAACTCACGGAGCCTCTATCGCAGGGGTTTCTTGGCAAGACACACTCTTTATGACCGGCTCTACACTGCCATATCTTGAACTGCATTATATGGTCAGTGTAGACCCATGCAGTTCAATCTGTTTTGGTTTCTATCCTGATCATATAGTGCAGTTCCACAGCATTTAAATCTAGCCTAAGATTCAGGGGAAAATTATTTTCCTCCTGTGGATTTTGGATGTCCACTTTAATGAGGTCTCTTTCTCGCAGAAGTACAAACTGGAGAGATGCAGAGGAAGAAAGGATATGAAAATGTCATTTTCTTATTCCATCTCCCTTCTTTGGACCATTCTAATTCTGAATCTCGTAAATAAATTGTTGTTGATACTACACTAAAAACCCCAGAGTCATTTATTCCCACAGGTCTATTGTTGGTACCAAAGCATACTACTCTGACCCTTGTAAAAAGGCACCTGCTGTGATGATGGATTATGTTGAAACATAAAAGCCAGTGGCCCATAAATCAAGATTGATCTCCCACAAGCCACACATCAAGGACTCAGGGAGGAATTTGCCCCAACCCTTCTCCGTTTTACTAACTCCCTTTCTTGCATTTACACAGTTCCTTGGACCTCCTTTGCCTCATTCCCCAGAGATATACAACTGCTTTTCAGAGTCCTGTAGCACTTTAAATCCCTCATCTCCATGTTGGCGCAATGGGTTAAACCCTTGTGCTGCAGAACTGCAGACCTGAAGGTTGGCAGTTTGACTCTGCAGGATGGGGAGAGCTCCTGCTGTTAGCCCAGGCTCCTGCCAACCTAGCAGTTCAAGAACACGGGATTGTGGCGCAGCTGGCTGAGTGTCAGCTGCATTAAGATCACTCTGACCAAAAGGTCATGAGTTCGAAGCCAGCCTGGGCTGGAGTGGGTGTCCAGCCATTGTGTAGCCTGTTGTCGACCTTTGCAACCCAAAAGACAGTTGCATCTGTCAAGTAGGAAAATAAGGTACCACCTTGTGTGGGAGGCTAAATTAACTAATTTATGAGGCCATAAAGAAAACTCCGGGGAATGTGGAATGCAGAAGAACTTCATCCGTGTCGCTGATGGACGATGAAAGCAGCAGCTCCCCTGGCGGCCAGAAAAAAAGTTAAATAGCCTCTGTGTATTGTCTGTATATGTTGTCTGTCAAACTGGCATTGAATGTTTTTATTTATTTATTTATTTATTTATTTATTTATTTGCTATACTTTATTTATTTATTTGATATACTAGGCCGTTTCTCAGCCTAGCCGGCGACTCAACGCGGTTTACAACAACTTATAACAAACAACAATATACAGTTTAAAAGCATAAAAACATAATCCACAATACATATATCAATAAACAATCCAATTCATCTCTTGACTAAAATCGTGATCCAGTTTCGTCGTCCAGATTGCCAGTCGTTCAATCATTACACTTATTGCACTGAGTTAACCGAACACCTGCTCGAACATCCACGTTTTTAGTCTTTTCCTGAATACCATCAATGAGGGAGCTGATCTTACCTCCATGGGAAGGGCGTTCCATAGCCGCGGGGCCACCACAGAAAAGGCCCTGTCTCTCGTCCCCGCCAGCCGCAGCTGTGAAGCAGGCGGGATAGAGAGTAGGGCCCCCCCCAGAAGATCTTAGGGTCCTGGTGGGCTGATAGGCCGAGATACATTCGGATAGGTTTGTTTGCCATGTATGTATATACTGTAATCCGCCCTGAGTCCCCTGTGGGGTGAGAAGGACGGAATATAAATACTGTAAATAAATAAATAAAATTTGAGTAGATAAATAGGTACCGCTTCGACTGGAAAAGGCAAAGAGACACTCCAAGCAATCTTGCTGGCCACACGACCAGGAGGTGTTTACGATAATGCAGGCTCCTCAGCTTGGAAATGGAGAAAAGCACCTCCCCTAGTGCCAGAGATGAGCACCACCCCCAGAGCCGGAAATGAAAGGAGAAGCCTTTGCCTTTGTCTGTATATTTGTGTTTCAGTGTATTTCCATTTGTAACAAGGCATTTAATGTTTGCCTGTGTTTATGTATATGTTGTAATCTTCTCTGAGTCCCCTCGGGAAGAAGAACGGAATATAAATAAAGTGTTTTTATTATCTCTGTTATTAGGAACATTGGGATTTCTATTTACTTGAGTTCTTGAGAAAGTACCAAGGCACCCTGAGAAATCAAGGATTGAGGATTAGTGTGTCTCCACTATGGAATTAATGAAGTTTGACATCACTTTAACTGCCATGACTCAATGCTATGGAGTACTAGGAGTTGCAGTTTGCTGAGGCATCAGTACAAATGTGAGAAGATCAATAGATACTGCTTCTGCAGAAAGGTAATGCCGCTCCATGCAGTCATGCTGGCCACATGACCTAGGAGGTGACTGCAGACAATGCTGGTTCTTCAGCTTAGAAATTGAGATGGGCATCACCCTGCAGAGTTGGACATGGCTACACTTAATGTCAGGGAAACCTTTATCTTTACCTTTAGGTTCTCCTGTGTAATGCTCCTGTGTAATACTATGGACAAGAGGACCACATTGGAGGATTCCGAGGTTCCTAGAGATTCCAGCTGGCCATTATTCTCTTTGGATAAGTAAATGTGTTCACTTTCAGAGTGCTTTGCTTCCTTGGTTGACTCCTTGGTTTCTATCTGGTCCAAGCCAGTTTTCCAGTTTCCTTTCTTAACCTTGAGACTGTAACCCTGTTCAGCATCTCATGGATAAAGTCCATCTGGTCCTAGTAAATGATTTTGCGAGGAAAAAAAATCCAGTCTTACAAATGGAAACAAAACAAACACATTTGCACAATTGCTTCTCAGTCTGCATTGCAAAGAAAAGAAATAATAATACTAATTTTTAAATGAACCAGAGCACTCAGATCGGAAAGAGGGTCACAAATTCCTGGAAGCTGGGAAGAAATAATGCTAAGGAGAAAAGGGTCACTGAAGGAAACAAGAGGGAGTTGGGTCAAGGGGCTCACACATTTGGGGTTGTGTAACATTATGGGGCTGGAAAAATCAGAGTTTGGGAAGTTATGGAAATTAGACACGGGCAGCCCTGCGGCGGGGAAGATTCAGGAAACAGTGATCCCGTTCCCATCTCTTCTTACTCACTCTCTGTATGAGCCTGTTGCTCCTGGAAGAACGCCAGCAACAAAAATATTAATGGGTGGTCATTGGAGATGGGCTTTAACACTTTACGATCTTAGGCATGGCTTTAATAAGAGAGAGGCAGTTTACTGTCGAAGGCTTTCATGGCCGGAATCACTCAGTTCTTGTGGGTTTTTTCAGGCTATATGGCCATGTTCTAGAGGCATTTCTCCTGACGTTTCGCCTGCATCTATGGCAAGACCTCACCTCTGAGGATGCTTGCCATAGATGCAGGCGAAACGTCAGGAGAAATGCCTCTAGAACATGGCCATATAGCCCGAAAAAACCCACAAGAACTGAGAGAGGCAGTTCTTTGCTCATTTTGTTCTCAAAAGAGGCAATAGGCCGTTTTAACCACGTTCTGTCAGGAGAAAATCTTCAAAAATGGTGCCATTTACAAAAACAATTCCCAGTTTAACTGCACTTAGTTGCTTTATATGGGTCTACACCAGACTTGGGCAAACATGACCCAACAATTGGATCACACCGTTTATAGAAAACCCACACACACAGATAGATATCTACATAAAAACTCCAACCATCACCCAAGTCAAAAAAGAAGCACCATTAAAGCCTTGGCAGACCGTGCAAAAAGAATCTGCGAAGCCCACCTCCTCCAAGATGAACTGAACCACCTCAACTGGGCTCTCCAGGCCAATGGAGACTCCACCTCAGACATCAGAAGAGCTGCAAGACCAAGAACAAGCCATGAGAGTCAGGACAAAGATCTACCCAGAGGAGAAGTGTTCCTGCCATACATCAAGGGAACCACTGACCGCAGAGGGAAGCTGATGAGGAAACACAACATACAAACTATCTACAGACCCACCAAGAAAATCCAACAAATGCTACATTCAGCAAAGGACAAGAGGGATCCTCTCACTTCTGCAGGAGTCCCCCGTATACCATGCAGCTGTGGACAAGTCTACATAGGGACCACCAAACGCAGCATTGCCCAAACACGAATCAAGGAACACGAAAGGCACTGCAGACAACTTCAACCAGAGAAATCAGCCATAGCAGAGCACCTGATGAAGCAGCCTGGACACAGCATATTAATTGAGAACACAGAAATGCTGGACCACTCTAACAACCACCATGTCAGACTACACAGAGAAGCTATTGAAATACACAAGCATGTGGACAATTTCAACAGAAAGGAGGAAAGCATGAAAATGAACAAAATCTGGCTACCAGTATTAAAAAAAACTCTAAAATTAAAAGAGCAAAACAGCAGAGGGAAAACAATCTGGGACATCTAATCCCCTCTCAACAAAAGTTTGCTCCAGGCACTGCCAGGCCATCAAATGCTAATCAAGGTGGTCAATTGAAACATTCACACCTAGCTCCAGCAGACAAGAGTTCTTTGTCCCACCCTGGTCATTCCACAGATATATAAACCCATTTTCTTAGTTCAAACAGACCTCACTATCTCTGAGGATACTTGCCATAGATGCAGGCGAAACGTCAGGAGAGAATGCCTCTAGAACATGGCCATATAGCCCAAAAAACCCTACAACAACCCAGCCAGTAGGCTGTTAGGAATTGTGGGAGTTGAAGTCCAAAACACCTGGAAGGCTGACGTTTGCCATACCTGATCTACACTGACCATAGAAAGAAGTTTCAAACTACGTTATAGCAGTGTAAACAAAGCCTAAGACACATTTTTTTCTCCATGTAAACATTTCTAAAATGCATCTTAGAATTCAAAAATAAATGTATTCGAATGAAAGAAATATGGTAATCAAATTTGCAAAAGTCAAGCCCATAAATATGACTATACATGAACATTTCTGCTTGCAGAATATTTGCCCAGTTTATTGTTGAAGGCTTTCATGGCCGGAATCACTGGGTTATTTTAAGTTTTTCAGGATGTATGGCCAGGTTCAGAAGCATTCTGTCCTGATGTTTCACCTGCATCTATGGCAGGCATCCTCAGAGGTTGTGAGGTCCAGTTTGCCCAGTTTCTGAACTATACTTTTCACCTTGGTGGTCATTCCTCAGATTCCTTATATGGACAATACAGCAACAAATGGAAGTGTGAGTCTGCTTGCATAGATTTTAAATCTTCCAATTGCTTTGAGCTTGGGTTGTTGTGATTTTTATGGGCTCCACTTGCCTCACTGACAACAGAACCTCTGAAGATGCTAGCCACAGATGCAGGTGAAATATCAGGAGACAATGTTACTGGAACATGGCTATGCAGCCCAATGGAAAATACAGCAGCAAATGGAAGTGTGAGTCTGCTTGCATAGATTTTAAATCTTCTAATTGCTTTGAGCTTGGGTTGTTGTGATTTTTACGGGCTCCACTTGCCTCACTGACAACAGAACCTCTGAAGATGCCAGCCACAAATGCAGGTGGAACATCAGGAGAGAATGCTCCTGGAATGTGGCCATGCAGCCCGAAAAACTCATAGTAACCCAATGAAAGCCTTCGACAAGTCTTTGAGCTTCTTCTTAGAATCATAGACTCATAGAGTTGGAAGAGACCTTGTGGGCCTCCCAGTCCAACCCTCTACCAGGAAGCAGGAAAATTGCATTCAAAGCACCCCAGAAAGATGGCCATCTAACTTCTGCTTAAAAGCCTCCAAAGAAGGAGCCTCCACCACACTCCGAGGCAGAGAGTTCCACTGCTGAACAGATCTCACAGTCAGGAAGTTCTTCCTAATGTTCAGGTGGACTCTCCTTTCCTGTAGTTTGAAGGCATTGTTCTGAGTCTTAGTCTCCAGCAGAAAACAAGCTTGCTCTGTATGATTTCCCTTCACATATTTAGGGAGGAATAAAGAATGGGAGAGAGTAGCACTCTCTACTGAGGCTCTCCTACTCAACAGACTGACTTCATCAGGATACAGCAAGGGGGAATCCCACCTTTATCTACTGTTGTTTTGCTTTCTCACATGTTGCTTCAGTAGGCAAGACATCCTCAAGCTTGGAGAAGACAAAGGCATCTCTACCTCAACTGGTAAGTCCTAAAACTGGAGCATGTTGGCCAAGACGTAAGTCAGGCAGGCCTAATGCTTGTGTGTTGTAACTCAACTCAGGCAGCTAGATGTTCTCTGGAAACAGTGCGTTTAAAAGCTCTGCCTAAATCCCACTTGGCTACATGTCCAGAATGTCACATCTGGATATTTTTCACTCAGTCGAGCAGAACAAGATGTGGAGAAAGTGCTTTTCTTCAGCACAGCTCATTGCACAGCCCAATGTGTCAAACAAATAGCATTCTGCACATCTATTCCATCCAGAGGCTTGGTTTCCATTGTATATTCACTATTATTTCCTATGAGTAACTGTAAGCTGCACTACTTAGAGCTCCAATGGGAGCATGATCTAGGACAGACCATCAATGATGTGTATTGGAATAGAATTTGGATAACATGGAACCTAGCTGTTTCTGTGCTGGAACAGCTGTACCAGAAGCCTAAATTTCCTTTCTATGCATGTGTTTGTTTTGGCCATGCATTTTGCAGTTGGGTGGTTCCTTCCAGGCTGCAGCCATAGGGCCAGCCACCTGCCTATCATCGTTAAGTTTTTTAATTCCGCCCCTTCCCCAGGTTCTGGGAGGGAAAAGAAAGTTTTTAGTTCAGTCTTACAGTTTAGAAGCTCAGTTACAGCTCAGTTACAGGACATGAGAGCTTTTGCCACCCGTAGAGAAGCTCCATTTCTTACAAAGCTCCCGGGGGAAATAGTCCCAAAGCTTCTGGGGAAGACAGTTCTCAAAGCTCTGTCTGGGGAACTTACAGCCTCACAGCTCTACAAGCCTCTGAGAAAGACAGCCCTAAAGCTTCTGAAAAAACAGTTTTACAGATCCAAAGGTCTCCAGCTGGAAAATTTCTAAAGTTTTGGCCGGTAAGGTTTACTTGGGTACCCAAAAAGCAAATTGGAACCGGGAGTAAGGCCCCACACCAGCCAGCCTAAAGACAGATTGCCCAGGGAGGGATCGGAGGGTTTTCCTTGTAAAAGAAAGAAATAGTTCACAAAGCAATCTGCCTGTTCTTTGTGGGCAAGTTAAGAAGAATTTGTGTGTTTTGTTGAAGATCTAAGCAATAATAAAGAACTTTGTTAAACTTTCCAAGTTTCTAAAGACTTTGTTTAGGAAAATCCATAGGGCCTCTCAACTGAGGCACCCCGGCGTCCCGCTGGGCACAAAGAGCACGTCCTGTTTTAAAAGACAATTGCTATAGGCCCAGCTCGTGTCAGCACAATTTCAGAAAGGTTAACACAAAGACTCAAGGAAGTGAATGAAGATTCAGACATAAATAACTTTGCAGAAACATGGTCCACTTCCATTCCTTATGCTAGTCAATTAATAAATGCTAGACCTCGAGCACTCATGCACGTATGTGGAATGATGCACTTGGTAGAATGAATGGGTCATTGATTTTGGAGGTGAGATTAAATGCTGTACATTGTATTAATGCTTTGCAATGCTAGGCGGAATATAAATACTGTAAATAAATTTATTATTTATTTATTTAAAACATTTACATTCTACCCTTCTCACCCCAAAGGCGACTCAGAGCAGAGGGCAGCATATACACGGCAAACATTCAATGCCTTGGTACAATACATAAATATTAAAAATATTTATCGAAATATTAAAGCACACCATTTAAAATAACACCATTTAAAACCGTCCTAGCCATCCGCATCAAATCCAATTGGCCCTGTCATCTTTCCCATTGCCGCTTCATTGCCCTGTCCCGAAAGCTTGGTCCCACAGCCAAGTTTTTACCATCCTTCTAAAGAAAGGAGGGAGGGGGCTGACCTGATCTCACAAGGAAGGGAGTTCCATAGCCGGAGAGCAATCACCAAGAAGGCCCTGTCTCTCGTCCCCACCAATGGCGGGATGGAAAGCAGGGCCTCCCCGGAGGATCTTAATCTCCATGATGTTTCATAAGGGGAGATGCGTTCGGACAGGTAATTTGGGCCGGGGGCGTTTAGGGCTTTATAGGCCAAAGCCAGCACTTTGAATTGTGCCCGGTAGCAAACTGGCAGCCAGTGGAGCTGGCATAACATGGGAGTTGTATGCTCCCTGTATGCTGCCCCAGTTGCGTGTGCACGTGCGATACGCCTCCCACAGCCAACCCAATAAGACACTCACACAAGATGTGGGGAAAACAATGGCCACAACTCATTTATTGATAACAGAACAAGGGGTTGGCAGCCAAGCATGGGTCCTGGATCATGATCGGGCAGCCCAATACTGCCCGATCCCAAACACATCAGGGGTGCCGCCGGCACAATACCAGGCAAACGCAACCTGGCACCCCTGGAACCACCGGGCGTCCCCCCCTAACCGCTAGGGGGGGGTACCAAACCAGATCCAGGGCCCATGCCCCACGCCAACATGGAGTTGTGACAATGGAGCATACCACAAACAGGTAACAGTAAACAGGTAACCATGACAGGAAAACACAACACAAGTAAACTGCCAAAGAAAACAAAAACTGATTGCAGGGTGGGTGGGGTGGATCAGCTGTTGCAGGCCGAGTGCCTGCCTGTGAGCCAGGGGCAGCCTTATAAAGGCTGCCCCCGGGAGGGTGCGGCCAGCTCAGGCCTCACCTGAGGTGGGCGTGGCCCGATGCCCCATTGGCCCCCTGCCCCACCGGCGGGAAACCTTCCCGCCATCCGAGGGGGCTTCTGGGAGGAAGAAGCCCCCCTCCGGCAAGAATGGCGGTGGGGAACGCCCAGCACCGCAACTTCTTTGGCCAGGTAAGTCTGGCCATGCCTTTTATTAACCTGGCTGCCTCACGTTGGACTATTTGAAGCTTCCGAGCAGTCTTCAAAGGCAACCCCATGTAGAGTGCGTTGCAGTAGTCTATTCTAGATGTAATGAGAGCGTGGACCACCATGGCCAAGTCTGACTTCCCAAGGTACGGGCGCAGCTGGCACACAAGTTTTAATTGTGCGGATGCTCCCCTGGCCACCGCTGCAACCTGGGATTCCTGGTTCAGTGATGAATCCAGGAGAACCCCTAAGCTGCAAACCTGTGCCTTCAAGGGGAGTGTGACCCCATCTAACCTGATCACACCAGTTGCGCCCGTACCTTGGGAAGTCTGATCTGGCCACAGTGGTCCACGCTCTTGTTACATCCCGTATAGACTACTGCAACGCACTCTACGTGGGGTTGCCCTTGAAGACTGTTAGGAAACTTCAACTGGTCCAGTGAGCGGCAGCCAGATTGCTTACCGGAGCGACATACAGGGAGCACACCACCCCACTGCTGTGTCAGCTCCACTGGCTGCCGATTCAATTCCGAGCACAATTCAAGGTGCTGGTTTTGACCTACAAAACCCTTTACGGTTCCGGTCCAGTGTATCTGTCCGAACGTATCTCCCTCTATGTCCCACCCCGGAATTTGAGATCATCTGGGGAGGCCCTGCTCTCGACCCCACCGCTATCACAAGTGAGGCTGGTGGGGACGAGGAGCAGGGCCTTCTCAGTGGTGGCCCCTCACCTGTGGAACTCACTCCCTGGGGAAATCAGGGCATCAACATCCCTCCTCGCCTTCAGGAGGAAGGTAAAGACGTGATTGTGGGACCAGGCCTTTGGGCAACCTGACAATTAGATATGGAAACCAGATGGATAGGACTGAAAGGACTGACAGTTGTGGAATTGGAATTTAAACTATGACACTGTGAAACGCTGACCGTCAATGAGGTTTGTATTGGTTTTATTGGTTTTATTGCTTTTACTGGTTTTATGGTTGTTTTTGCCTATAATAATTATTGTTTTCTGTTAATTGTTGTGATTGCTGTTGTGTTAACTGATGTTATTGTCTTTTGCTGTTATGTGATGCGGGCATCGAATTGTGCCTTGCTTTTGTAAGCTGCCCTGAGTCCCCCCCGGGGTGAGAAGGGCGGGGTAGAAGCCACCGAAATAAATAAATAAATAAATCCAGCACAGGTTGCAACTCTATACCCTTTTCGGTCTTGCGACTGACCAGGAGGATCTCTGTCTTGTCTGGATTCAACTTCAATTTGCTTGCCCTCATCCAGACCGTCACAGCTGCCAGGCACTGGTTCAGGACTTGGACAGCCTCCTTAGCCTCTGGTGGAAATGAGTGATAGAGTTGGACGTCATCTGTGGAGCCGAGCAGGAGTCCCCCAGCAACACCTTCTGGGTATGACCTTCCAGGAAGGACTGGAGCCACTGTAGATCAGGACCTCCAAGACCCATCCCCACAAGGCGCCCCAGAAGGATACCATGGTCTATGGTATCGAAGGCTGCTGAGAGGTCCAGGAGAACCAACAGGGACACACTCCTCCCCCTGTCGAGCTCTCTGTGGAGATCATCCACTAAGACGACCATGGCTGCCTCAGTTCCATGTCCCGGTCTGAAACCCAACTGCGAGGGATCCAGATAATCACTTTCGTCCAAGAATCCCTGGAGCTGCAAGGCAACCACACGTTCCAAGACTTTACTCAAAAAGGGGAGATTGGAAACTGGCTAAAAGTTGTTCAAATAAGTGGGAACCAGTAATGGTTTTTTCAACAGCGGTTTGATCACAGCTTGTTTTAAGTTGGCTGGAAATAAATCTATATAAATAGAAATGTAATGTTCGTTTGTGATACCATCAGAACTCAAAAACCACTGGGGGAATTGACACCAAATTTGGACACAAGACACCTAACAACCCAATGTATGTCCTCTACTCAAAAAATTGATTTTGTCATTTGGTAATTGTCGTTGCTGGGATTTATAGTTTACCTACAATCAAAGAGCATTCTGAACTCCACCAATGATGGAATTGGGCCAAACTTAGTACACAGGGCTCCCATGACCAACAGAAAAAACTGGAAGGGTTTGGTGGACATTGACCTTGAGTTTGGGAATTGTAGTTCACCCACATCTAGAGAGCACTGTGGACTAAAACAATGATGGATCTGGACCAAACTTGGCACGGATATTCCATATGCCGAACTATGAACACAGATGGAGTTTAAGGGAAATAGACCTTGACATTTGGGAGTTGTAGTTCCTGGGATTTATAGTTCACCTACAATCAAAGAGCATTCTGAACTCCACCAGTGATGGAATTCAACCAAACATGGCATACAGGACTTCCATGACCAACAGAACACACTGTGGGCATTGACCTTGAGTTTGGGAGTTGTAGTTCACCTACATCCAGAGAGCACTGTGGACTCCAACAATGATGGATCTGCACCAAACTTGGCACAAATATTCCATATGCCCAAAATATGAACACAGATGGAGTTTAAGGGAAATAGACCTTGACATTTGGGAGTTGTAGTTCCTGGGATTTATAGTTCACTACAATTAAAGAGCATTCTGAAACCCACAAACGACAGAAACGGGCCAAACTTCCCACACAGAACCCCCATGACCAACAGAAAATACTTAAGGCCATCCAGTCCAACTCTCTTCACCAGGGCAAGAAAATGTAATCAGAGCCCTCCTGACAAAGAGCCAGTACGTGTGAAAAAGATCTTGGACTCCTCGTGGACAACAAGTTAAACATGAGCCAACAATGTGATGTGGCGGCAAAAAAAGCCAATGGGATTTTGGCCTGCATCAAGAGGAGCATAGTGTCTAGATCTAGGGAAGTCCTGCTCCCCATGCTCTATTCTGCTTTGGTTAGACCACACCTGGAATATTGTGTCCAATTCTGGGCACCACAATTCAAGAGAGATATTGACAAGCTGAAATGTGTCCAGAGGAGAGCAACTAAAATGATAAAGGGTCTGGAGAACAAGCCCTATGAGGAGCGGCTTAAGGAGCTGGGCATGTTTAGCCTGAAGAAGAGAAGGCTGAGAGGGGATATGATAGCCATGTATAAATATGTGAGAGGAAGCCACAGGGAGGAGGGAGCAAGCTTGTTTTCTGCTTCCCTGGAGACTAGGACACAAAACAATGGCTTCAAACTACAAGAGAGGAGATTCCATCTGAACACGAGGAAGAACTTGCTGACTGTGAGAGCCGTTCAGCAGTGGAACTCTCTGCCCCGGAGTGTGGTGGAGGCTCCTTCTTTGGAAGCTTTTAAACAGAGGCTGGATGGCCATCTGTCAGGGTTGATTTGAATGCAATATTCCTGCTTCTTGGCAGGGGGTTGGACTAGATGGCCCATGAGGTCTCTTCCAACTCTTTGATTCTATGATTCTATAAGGACTATGATATGTTGCATATTCCAGAGTAGGCAAACCAGACACTTTCCACATCAACACTGACAAAGAAACAGCAAGAAATACTGTTTACTCACAAGCATAAAGGAATTACATATATTAGAAACCAACACTTTCTCATTACTTTATTTTCCAGATCACCAGACTGGGCCACAGCAACGCCTGGCAGGGGACAGCTAGTAACTAAATAAATAATGCTGCTTCACACACCCCATGAGAGGTAGAACCAGCAACATATACCATTCCCAAACAGATATGGGGATTGTACTGTATTGACTTTTCCGATATCTTCTCACACATCCAAAATATGGTAAATGATCAAGGGTCTGGAGAACAAGCCCTACGAGGAGCGGCTTAGGGAACTGGGCATGTTTAGCCTGAAGAAGAGAAGGCTGAGAGGAGATATGACAGCCATGCATAAATATGTGAGAGGAAGCCACAGGGAGGAGGGAGCAAGCTTGTTTTCTGCTTCCCTGGAGACTAGGACGCGGAACATTGGCTTCAAACTACAAGAAAGAAGATTCCATCTGAACATGAGGAGACCTTCCTGACTGTGAGAGCCGTTCAGCAGTGGAACTCTCTGCCCCAGAGTGTGGTGGAGGCTCCTTCCTTGGAAGCTTTTAAACAGAGGCTGGATGGCCATCTGTCAGGGGTGATTTGAATGCAATATTCCTGCTTCTTGGCAGACTGGGGTTGGACTGGATGGCCCATGAGGTCTCTTCCAACTCTTTGATTCTATGATTCTATGGTAGCTTCGGTTCAGTCATTTTGGTTTCTAGGGAGACTTCAGGCTTGATTTGCTCTTCAACTGAACTATTTGTCTTTTTGGCAGGTCATCGTATACTGTAGGCAATTTTTATGCAGTTGTCCTTTGGGCTGTGAAGAAACAATATTATCTTAATTTATGTGTTCCATTTCTCCCTTTTCTTTTGACCACAACTTCCTGGCTCCCCCTGGCTATCCGTGAATCCAGAAGGCTTCCTCCCAGCCAAGAACAAAAATGTAACTTTTCCATGCTGTTAACTTCTTTGAGGCAAGCGATATCCTATGTGTAGATGACTTCTTTAAAAAAAATATTTTATTCCCTGTGCTGCCTTGCTCATTTTTTGCAAACCCTATGCTCCAAGTTCCTTAAAATGAACACATGGAGTTTTTAAACAGTTGTTTTTAACTATCTGTCCACAATGACAAGAAAAACAAGGACTGGGGAGTGTGGAAACCTTAAACATCCGTTCATAATGCTTGTCCAAACGTGATAGTCATAAATTATCTCACTGGCTTTCCCCCACTCTAAATTATTAGGCAATGTGAGACAAAAAACAGATCAGTGTGAAGTGAACAGTGAAGCACAAAAGCAGAGGTGTAAATCCTTCCTGTCGATGCTAGGAACAATCCCCACACTCTGGATTCAACACCCGTGGAAGGAAAAAGGAATGCAAAGTGGATTACGTTCAACGGGTGGGTGAGTTACGTAGCAAAGCACAGCCTTTAATATGGGCAGCATATTTTTCCTTCCTCCGAGGACAAAACTAAAATGTGTTGAGACCAAAGTGAAAGCAGCATCGATGGCCCCTCTTCTTTCTTCTCTTCTGGGATCTCCAAAAATCTCCATACTTTTCAAACTTCTGGAGTATTGTTGAAAGCTTTCATGGCTAGAATCACTGGGTTGATGTAGGTTTTTTTCAGGCTATATGGTCATGTTCTAGAGGCATTCTCTCCTGACGTTTTGCCTGTATCCATTGGCCTGTAGAGCCCAGTTGAGGTGGTTCAGTTCATCTTGGAGGAGGTGGGGTTCGCAGATTCTTTTTGCGCGGTCTGCCAAGGGTTTAATGGTGCTTCTTTTTTTGACTTGGGTGATGGTTGGAGTTTTTATGTAGATATCTATCTGTGTGTGGGGGCTTTCTGTAAATGGTGTGACCCAATTGTTGATCTGGTTTGCGGATGACTAGGACATCTAGAAAAGGCAGTCTTCCTTCATTTTCTTTTTCCATGGTGAACTGGATGTTAGGGTGGATGCTGTTAAGATGTTCCAGGAACCTGTTGAGTTCTTCTTCTCCATAGCTCCAAATGGTGAAGGTGTCATCCACATATCTGAACCATACAGTGGGCTTTTTTGTTGCTGTTTCCAGGGCTTGTTTTTCAAAGTGTTCCATGTAGAAATTAGCTATGATCGGATACTCCACCTCAGACATCAGAAGAGCTGCAAGACCGAGAACAAGCCACGAGAATAAAGATGAAGATCCACCCAGAGGAAAAGTGTTCCTGCCAGACATCAAGGGAACCACTGACCGCATAGGGAAGCTGATGAGGAAACACAACATACAAACTATCTACAGACCCACCAAGAAAATCCAACAAATGCTATGTTCAGCAAAGGACAACAGGGATCCTCTCACTTCTGCAGGAGTCTACCGTGTACCATACAGCTGTGGACAAGTCTACATAGGGACCACCAAACGCAGCACCCAAACACGAATCAAGGAACATGAAAGGCACTGCAGACTACTTCAATCAGAGAAGTCAGCCATACCAGGGCACCTGATGAACCAACCTGGACACAGCATATTATTGGAGAGCACAGAAATGCTGGACCACTCTCACAACCACCATGTCAGACTACACAGAGAAGCCATTGAAATATACAAGCATGTGGACAATTTCAACAAAAAGGAGGAAACCATGAAAATAAACAAAATCTGGCTATCAATATTAAAGGACTCAAAAATCACAACAGTAGAACAACAGAGGGGAAACAAACAAGGACATCTAATCACCTCTCAACAAAAGTTTGTTCTAGGCACAGTCAGGCCATTATATGCTAATCAAGGTGGTCAGTTGAAACATTCACACCTAGCTCCAGCAGACAAGAGCTCTTTGTCCCACCCTGGTCATTCCACAGATATATAAATCCTTTTTCCTAGTTCAAACAGACCTCACAACCTCTGAGGATGCCTGCCATAGATGCAGGTGAAACGTCAGGAGAGAATGCCTCTAGAACATGGCCATATAGCCCGAAAAAACCTACAACAACCCAAACCACTGGAGTCTTCTGTCTCTCTAAAATCCCTCCAAGTTTCTGGAGGGAATTTACCAGCCACCTCTCATGCTCCTTGTTGTTGTTTAATTCAGTCGCTTCCAACTCTTCATGACCTCATGGATCTGCCCACGCCAGAGCTCCCTGTTGACCGTCACCATCCCCAGCTCCTTCAGAGTCAAGCCAGTCACTTCAGGGATACCAACTATCCATCTTGCCCTTGGTCGACCCCTCTTTCTTTTTCCTTCCATTTTCCCCAGCATCATTGTCTTCTCTAAGCTTTCCTATCTTCTAATAATGTGGCCAAAGTACTTCATCTTTGCCTCTAATATCCTTGTCTCCAATGAGCAGTTGAGATTTATTTCCTAGATTATGGATTGGTTGGATATTCTTGCGGTCCATGGCACTCTCTGAATTTTCCTCCAACACCACAGTTCATAACCCTAACCCTAACCCCTTAACCCTAACTCCCTAATCTTAACTCCCTAACTCTAACACTCCCTAGCCCTAACTCATTAACCCTGACCTTAACTCCCTAACCCTAACCGCCTAACCCTAAATCCCTAACCCCCTAACCCTAACCCCTTAATCCTAACTCCCTAACCCTAACTCCATAACCCTAACCCTCCCTAACCCTAACTTCCTAGTCCCGTAACCCTAACTCCTTAACTCTGACCTTAACTCCCTAACCCTAACCGCCTAACCCTAACTCCCTAACCCCCTAACCCTAACCCCTTAACCCTAACTCCCTAACCCTAACTCCATAACCCTATCCCCTCCCTAATCCTAACTCCCTAGTCCCATAACCCTAACTCCTTAACCCTGACCTTAACTACCTAACCCCTAACCCTAACCCCCTAACCCTAACCCCCTAAACCTAACTCCCTAATCCTAATTCCATAACCCTATCCCCTCCCTAATCCTAACTCCTTAGTCCCATAACCCTAACTCCTTAACCCTGACCTTAACTCCATAACCCCCTAACCCGAACCCCCTAACTCTAACCCCTTAATCCTAACTCCCTAACCCTAACTCCGTAACCCTAACCCTCCCTAACCCTAACTCCCTAATTCTGTATCCCTAACCCTAACTCCTTAACCCTGAACCTAACTCCCTAACCCTAACCCTCTAACCCTAACCCTAACTCCCTAACCCTAACCCTTAACCCTAACCCTACTGTATTACAACTCCCGTCAGCTCTATTAATGACATCTAATGATGAGGAATACAGAAGTTGTAGCAAGCAGAGACTGAAGTAGAAGGGACCCATCGCAATATGGGGGTCGGACCATTGTGGGATTGTGAGCTGTTGTTACAATTTGCTCATCAATGTCTAGGGGAAGAGGCAGAGCAAATATGACAGTCTAATTCCTGCCTTGTACAATAAAGTCTTTTGGGCATACTTATTTATTTATTTATTTAAAAGTTTTATATACCGACCTTCTCACCTCTCTTGACAGACTCAGACCCCAACCATAATATCACAGACAGTCAATAAAACATCATAATTCATATTACAATAAAACATTAAAACAGCAATTACATTCAATAACTACAATGGTCAGTCGTCCCACTAAAATCGTTGTTCATCATCCTCCATCCGTATCTCAGGCTCGCTCGTCAAATGCCTGTCTCCATAACCACGTCTTCACCTGTTTCCTGAATGTCAGGATAGAAGGGGTGGTTCTGATCTCCAATGGGAGAGAGTTCCAGAGTCGAGGGGCCACCACCGAGAAGGCCCTGTCCCTCGTCCCCACCAGATGCGCTTGTGAGGCCGGTGGGACCGAGAGCAGGGCCTCTCCAGACGATCTTAATAATCTTGATGGTTCATAGGGGAGAATACGTTCGGAGAGGTAAACAGGGCCGGAGTCGTTTAGGGCTTTATAGGTTAACACCAGCACTTTGAATTGTGCCCGGAAGCTAATTGGCAGCCAGTGGAGCTGGTGTGACAGCGGAGTGGTGTGCTCCCTGTACCCAGCACGCGTTAGTAGTCTGGCTGCCGAGTGTTGGACTAGCTGCAGCTTCCAGGCAGTCTTCAGAGGCAACCCCACGTAGAGATCATTGCAGTAGTCTAAATGGGATGTAACCAAAGCATGGACCACCGTGGCCAAGTCAGACTTCCCAAGGTATGGGCACTGCTGGCGCACAAGTTTTAATTGTGCAAAAGCTCCCCTGACCACCGCCGAGACCTGGGGCTCCAGGCTCAGCAATGAATCTAAGAGAAGTTCCCAAACTGTGAAACTGTGCCTTCAAGGGGATTGTGACCCCGTCCAGCACAGGCTGTAACCCTATACCCTGTTCGGCCTTTCGACTGACCAGGAGTACCTCTGTCTTGTCTGGATTTAGTTTCAATCTGTTGTCCCTCATCCAGTCCATTACAGCGGCCAGGCACCGGTTCAGGACCTCGACAGCCTCCTTAGTAGCAGGTGGAAAGGAGTGACAGAGTTGGACATCATCTGCGTACAGATGACACCGCACCCCGAAACTCCAGATGGTCTCTCCCAACGTCTTCATGTATATGTTAAACAACATAGGGGACAGTATTGAACCCTATACTTATGGAATATAGAGAAGTATAGAGCACTTTGATCTGAGTTTATTTCTTTGTTAACTTTCTCCCAATATCAGACCCAAAGTTGCTTGTAATACAAGTTTAAAACAAAGCTAAAGTGAGTGTGAAAATGGTCAGTTAAACAATACAAGCAAATCCTTCATTTAAAATAGCTAAAAGACATTCAAGGTGCATCTTTTCCCATTAAAAAGTTTTTTTCTGTTCCAAACCAGATGAAAATTAAAGTACTATTTAAATAATTTTTTAAAAAATCTTTCTTCGCCAGTGGAAAGAGGAGAAAGATAGGCCTAGCATAGAGAACTCTTATCATACTCATTTTTAGAAATACACAGAAATACACACCTGCCTCCTGTAAAAAGAAAAGAATAGGTTCTTGTGGGTTTTTTCGGGCTATAGAGCCATGTTCTCTATAGCCCGAAAAAACCCACAAGAACCTAGTGATTCAAGCCATGAAAGCCTTCGACAATACAAAGAAAAGAATGCATGGCTGATTGTGACTCTGAAAAGGATACCCATTTCCATATCTTTCCAACCCAAATACCCCAGTGAGACAACTAGGCTTTTGCCAATAGCTTTCAGAAAAATATAAAATAGTATAAACTCTGACCCTTGAAGTCTGGAAAAACCTGCTCCTTTCCAAAAACTTGTTAACTTTGAAGCTGGTCATGTTATTGGGCCCTTGGGATGAATTCTGAGCAACTGGGAAAAGACAAACCTTTTTAGCTTAAAGAGAGAACAGCTTTGATGTTCCACTCCTGTTCTAGTGATGTGAAAAGATATTGGGCAGCGTTCTATCCGAGAAGCATGGCAATCGTTTTCATCTCCACTTCATACTCTTTGTGCCCTTTACCAAAATTAGGGTCTCTTTCCAATTTGTCAGGGATCATAGAAACATTGGAAAAGACCAACAAACTACAAGAAAGGAGATTCCATCTGAACATGAGGAAGAACATGAGGAAGGGAGATGTTGACAAGCTGGAATGTGTCCAGAGGAGGGCGACTAAAATGATCAAGGGTCTGGAGAACAAGCCCTATGAGGAGCGGCTTAAGGAGCTGGGCATGAGAGGATATATGATAGCCATGTATAAATATGTGAGAAGAAGCCACAGGGAGGAGGGAGCAAGCTTGTTTTCTGCCTCCCTGGAGACTAGGACGCAATGGAACAATGGCTTCAAACTACAAGAGAGGAGATTCCATCTGAACATTAGGAAGAACTTCCTGACTGTGAGAGCCGTTCAGCAGTGGAACTCTCTGCCCCGGAGTGTGGTGGAGGCTCCTTCTTTGGAAGCTTTTAAACAGAGGCTGGATGGCCATCTGTCAGGGGTGATTTGAATGCAATATTCCTGCTTCTTGGCAGTGGGTTGGACTGGATGGCCCATGAGGTCTCTTCTAACTCTTTGATTCTATGATTCTAACTCTTTGATTCTATGATTCTATGACCTGGTGGGCCATCCAGTCCAACCCCATTCTGCCATGAAGCAGGAAAATCACATTCAAAGCACTCCCAACAGATGGCCATCCATCCTCTGTTTAAGCCTCCGAAGGGGGAGCTTTCATCACACTTCAGGGCAGAGAGTTCCACTGCTGAACAGCTCTTTCTCACAGTTAGGAAGTTCTTCCTAATGTTCAGGAGGAATCTCCTGTAGTTTGAAGCCATTGTTCATTGCCCCTTAACCCCTGAAATAACGAGACTGGACAACAATAGTTTGGATTCAAATTTGGGCAACTTTATTAAATGTTACCTATTTGACTTTAACTGAACTAAACTATGTGTCTAGGAACTTGGTGGCCAACCGAGGCAGCGTCCTCGGCTATTTAGTGTGTAATACCGTGTGCCTTGGATCCCCAACTGGGCAACCTCAAAGGTAAAAGTCTGGAGAAGCCTGTCTCAAATTATTGATATCAGCCTCTCCTGTTTCTGGGCCAATTGATGTCCCCTCACCCATTTGATGACCTCTAGGTGAGTGTTCGTTGTGCCATGACCCCCACCCTTAAGGGGTGCCTTGTGTATGTCTCAATGTCTGTGTTTTCCTGTGCTATTTATGCCACGGATTGGGGGCAAATGTCTATTTCTCCCCGGACGGAGGCTGGCCTAATAGCTCAGCCAGCCTCCACCCTCCTTCCAGGTGGTTCCACCGGAACCACCCATTCTCAATTATTCCGGGGGAGAGGCAAATCGCTCCCCCCACCAACTTCGTTGATGTGGGAAGTCCCGCGTCCTAGTCTCCAGGGCAGCAGAAATTAAGCTTGCTCCCCCCTCCCTATGAATTCCCTTCACATACTGCATTTATACATGGCCCTCATCATGTCTCCTCTCAGCCTTCTCTTCTTCAGGCTGAACATGCCCAGCTCTTTAAGCCGCTCCTCATAGGGCTTGTTCTCCAGACAAGTCTATATAGGGACCACCAAATGCAGCAGCATTGCCCAAACACGAATCAAGGAACATGAAAGGCACTGCAGACTACTTCAACTAGAGAAGTCAGCCATAGCAGAGCACCTGATGAACCAGCCTGGACATATTATTGGAGAACACAGAAATGCTGGACCACTCTCACAACCACCATGTCAGACTACACAGAGAAGCCATTGAAATACACAAGCATGTGGACAATTTCAACAGAAAGGAGGAAATCATGAAAATGAACAAAATCTGGCTACCAGTATTAAAAAAAACTCGAAAATTACAACAGCACAACAACAGAGGGGAAACAAACAAGGACATCTAATCACCTCTCAACGAAAGTTTGCTCCAGGCACTGTCAGGCCATTATATGCTAATCAAGGTGGTCAGTTGAAACATTCACACCTAGTTCCAGCAGACAAGGGTTCTTTGTCCCACCCTGGTCATTCCACAGATATATAAACCCTTTTTCCTAGTTCCAACAGACCTCACTACCTCTGAGGATGCTTGCCATGGATGCAGGCGAAACGTCAGGAGAGAATGCCTCTAGACCATGGCCATATCTCCCCAAGTGGTTAAAGTGGTTAAAAGGAGTGTCTGACTGCATTGTTAAAATGGTGTCTGACTGCATTGATTCTACAGTAATATGGGTCCTCATAAGGTGCTGCAATAGCCTTTGCATTTCTGCATCAAAGCTATGGATGGGCCTCTGGATCCTTCTGCTGGTCATTTCTTGGAATGACACCACAAACTGAATCTTTCCTTTCTTTTTTAGTTCGGCAATAGAAAAGGAGAAACTATCTTAAAGAAACTCAAGGAACAAGAGCCAACAAAGAAGTTGACCCAAGGCTTCTGGTATGTCTCCAACTGCTATTGTGTTTCCTCTTTTGCTGTCTGATGTGGAAGGTGAAGCTGATACAAGACTGTCAGTATGCATTTATTTATTTACGACATTTATATGCCACCCTTCTCACCCCGAAGGGGACTCAGAGTGGCTTACAAGATATATATGCATTATTGTTGTTTTTCATTCGTTCAGTCGTCTCCAACTCTTCGTGACCTCATGGACCACCCCACGCCAGAGCTCCCTGTCGGCCGTCACCACCCCCAGCTCCTTCAAGGTCAGTCCAGTCACTTCAAGGATGCCATCCATCCATCTTGCATACAATATATATGCATACAATATATTATATTATTAGCATAGTACAATATCAGTATTATATATTACTATATTGTACTATACCATTATATTGTAATATTATTAGTAATACTACATGTATTGTGAAATATATAATTATAATATTGTATTATTATTAGTATTATATTGTATTACATTATAATATTAAAATTGTATATGTATATACAATATATTATATTATATTATATTATACTATACTATATTATTAACATAGCACAGGAGACAGGAGTTCGTGGTCAGGCCCTCAATTGGTTCAACTCATTTCTCCGGAACCGGAGTCAACACATGGAGTACATGGATCAAGTCTCCAATAGATTCCCCCTCCTTTGTGGGGTCCCCCAAGGTGCAGTGCTCTCTCCTCTTCTCTTCAACATCTACGTTAGAACCCTTGCTAGTTTGGCTCAGAGTTTCGGCCTGGACTGCTACCAATATGCAGATGATACCCAACTTCTTCTGCGCCTGGAGCCTGGAGCAACGTCAATTTCAGACAATTTCACCCTATGTCTGGAGGTTCTGTCAAACTGGCTACGTGCTAGCAGACTGAAGGTGAACCCAGCAAAGACTGAGATTCTCTGGCATGGTTGCCCGGCAGGTCTGACTCCTCCATTACCCACCTTCGATGGTGCCACCCTATCTCCATCGACCACTGTTAAGAGCTTAAGTGTCATATTGGATTCACAGCTGACAATGGAAGCTCAGGTCGCTGCTGCCAGCAAACAGGCCTTTTTTCATCTACGACAAGCGAGGCAACTGGCTCCCTATCTATCTGATGAGGCTCTGGCAACAGTCAACCATGCCACGGTCACGTCTAGGCTGGACTATTGCAACGCCCTGTATGTGGGCCTTCCGATGTCTACGACCCGAAAGCTTCGTATTGTTCAGAATGCGGCAGCCAGGTTACTCACAAGAATGCCCATGAAATACCATATAACACCAGTGCTGCAACATTTACATTGGCTTCCAACTGAGTACCGTGGCCTGTAGAAGATGCTAGTTCTGACCTTTAAAACTCTTTATGGCCAGGGTCCATCGTATCTTAGGGACCACCTCTCCTTCTCCCATCATCGGAGGTCACAACGACCATCCCAACGTGACTTACTCCACATATCGAGTCCTAGAGAAGTGCACTTGGAAAGGACCAGACGCAGGGCTTTTTCTATTTCTGCCCCTGCCTTGTGGAATTCCTTGCCGCCCTACATGAGAGCAATGCGTGACTTTGGGCCTTTTACTCTCACACTTAAGACCTGGCTTTTTACTAGAGCATTCGATCTCTGTTAATTTTTCATTTTTGTATGTATGTATTTTATCTTTTATAATTTAGCTGTAAATTGCCTAGAGCATTCTCGGATAGAGGGCGATTAATAAGTTATTAAATGATGATGATGATGACAAGGTAGAACTGTCTTCTTTATCATTTTGTGTCATGCATTTGGCCCGCCCACGGTGTTTTATTTTCCATTATGTTATTTTGTACTGTTTATTTTACTTGATTGGTTTATTTATTTTATTGTGATGTTATTTTGTTGTTTATATTTTATGATGTTAACTGGCGCTCCTTATAGAGAGAGGTCAATCCTCCTGTTTAAGGAGCTCCATTGGCTGCCGTTTATCTACCGAACCCAATTCAAGATGCAGGTGCTTACCTACAAAGCCCTAAACGGTTTGGGACCTGCCTACCTGCGTGACCGCATCTCCGTTTATGAACCCACGTGCTCCCTTCGTTCATCCAGAGAGGCCCTGCTCGCGATCCCACCTGCATCGCAGGCGCGTTTGGTGGGGATGAGGGACAGAGCCTTCTCTGTGGTTGCCCCTGACTTTGGAACACCCTCCCCAAAGATATTAGACTAGCACCCACGTTGGCAGTCTTTAGGAAGAACTTGAAGACCTGGCTATTCCGATGTGCCTTTCCAGAATAGGATAACCCCCAGCACTATGTCCCAGAAGCACTTTATTAGAGTTTAAGACTCTCTGCACATTGCACTTGCCCAGAATTCCAACATAACACCTGTCACACCCAGCACTTTTTTAACCTGTACCCATCACTGGCCCGGCCCTGGTTTTTATTGTGTAATGGTGTAATGTTTTGTTATTGCTGATGTTTTTAATTTGCTTTGTATTGTATTGTTATTGTTTGCTGTTGTTGTGTTGAGGCCTTGGCCTTTGTAAGCCGCATCGAGTCCTTCGGGAGTAGCTAGCGGGGTACAAATAAAGCATAATAATAATAATAATAATAATAATAATAATAATAACTGCAAAATGCATGGCCAGAACAAGCACATGCAAACACTCAAAGAATGAAAGGGAGTTTGGAGCTCCTGGTACAGCCGTACCAGCACAGCTAGGTTGGCAGAAGCTGAGGCTAACAGCGGGAGCTCACCCCACTCACCAGATTTGAACCTGCGACCTTTTGGTCAGCAAGTTCAGCAGGTCAGAGTTTTAACCCACTGCACCACTGGGGCTCAAAAGCACCAAACAAAGCCTCAAAGAAGTGTGAGTATTGGTGGCTTTGGAGTGAACACACCAAAGCCAGGGACCCAGGCTGTGGGGCTCTGTGGACACTAGAGGGTGACATAATTCACAAAATGCTGTCAGTGGCTGAATCAGTAGGGAATTATTCCACATGGCTTTGACTTTGGCACATCTAATAATAATAATAATAATAATAATAATAATAATAATAATCCTTTATTTATACCCCTCCCTAACATCTCCCGAAGGACTCGGTGCAGCTTACAAGAGGCCGAGGCCCAAAACAACAGCAGAACAACAACATAACAAATACATCAATAAACAAACTCATAAAACAAAGCAATAAACATTAAATAATAGCAATAAACATTAAACAATAACACCATGACGCAATTAAAAACTATGGCTGGGCCAAATGTAATGATTAAACATTTTTAAAATGCTGGACATGACCAGGTGAAATGGATGAGTTTGGCAATAGTTGCAGTGTGCAGACAATCTTAAATCTCTGGTAAAGTGCATTGGGACATGATGCTCGGAGTTTCCTATTCTGGGAAGGCATACTGGAACAACCACGTCTTCAAGCTCTTCCTAAAGACTGCCAACGTTGGGGCTTGTCTGATGTCCTTGAGGAGAGAGTTCCAGAGTCGAGGGACCACCACCGAGAAGGCCCTGCCCCTCGTCCCCACCAATCGCGCTTGCAACATAGGTGTGATCGTGAGCAGGGCCTCTCCAGATGATCGAAGAGTTCGTGTGGGTTCGTGTACAGAGATGCGGTCACGCAGGTAGGTGGGTCCCAAACCGTTCAGGGCTTTGTAGGTAAGCACCTGCACCTTGAATTGGGACCGGAAAATGAATGGCAGCCAATGGAGCTCCTTAAACAGGAAGGTTGACCTCTCCCTGTAAGGAGCACCAGTTAACAACCTGGCCACCGCCCGTTGGACCAATTGGAATTTCCGGGCTGTTTTCAAGGGCAGTCCCACGTAGAGTGCATTACAGTAGTCCAATCTGGAGGTGACTAAGGCATGGACCACCCTGGCCAGATTTGCCTTCACGAGATACGGTCAGAGTTGGCGCACAAGTCTTAATTGTGCAGAGGCCCTCCCAGCCACCACCGACGCCTGAGCCTCAAGCGTAAGTGATGAGTCCAGGACACCCAAACTGCGGACCTGTGACTTCAGGGGAAGTGTAACAAACCCTGAATCAGGGCAGAAGTTACTCTTGGGTGTCCGGATGTCCTCCAGAGATGTCCAACCCCAATCATAGCGTAAATCTGGGTGACTTGATATTACCCTGCATAAGCAGAAATTGGGGACCAATGTACGATGTGTTCATTCTCATCCGGAATGAGCAATCTCAGATGAGAACATGTTTAGGTGCTTATCTACTAGTGTAGTGCTTCTTCTCTAGAGGTTTTGTAGCAGAGGCTGGATGGCTATCTGTTGGTAGTGCTTTGACTGTGTTTTTCCTGCATGGCAGAAGAGGGTTGGACTGGATGGCCCGTGGGCTTTCATGGCCGGAATCACTGGGTTGCTTTGAGTTTTCTGGGCTGTATGACCAGGTTCCAGAAGCATTCTCTCCTGACGTTTCACCCACATCTTTGGCAGGCATCCTCAGAGGTTGTGAGGTCTGTTCGAAACTAGGAAAGTGGGGTTTATATATCAGTGGAATGTCCACGGTAGGAGAAAGAACTCTTGTCTGTTGGAGGCAAGTTTGAATGTTGCAATTGATCACCTTGATTAGCATTTAATGGTTTGCAGTTTCAAGGCCTGTCTGAGGGAAACATTTGTTGCGAGGTGTTACCTGGCCCTGATTGATTCTTGTCTGGAATTCCCCTGCTTTTTGAATCTTGCTACTTATTTAGAGATTGTGGCTCATTAGATAATACTTCATTTAATGAAAGCAGAGCTTTATCAACAGCAGGCAAAGAATGAAGAATAATTTTCAACCCGTTCAGTGTTATCATACCATGAAGGTAATTTTGTGTCAAAAGTGGTCTAGGAAACAAGGTGATGCACTTCTCTTTTCTTCTTCCCAGGACATCGTGCAACGGTTCTTGGTGTTCCTGATTACCGCCTCTGATTTCTTAGCTTTAGACTGCATTTCAGTAAACACTCCAAAGCCAGGCGATGAGGATCTGTGGACACGAGAGGGCGACATTATTCACATAGATGGTGTTTTACTGATTCTCAAGCGTTTTGGGGATTTCAAAAACAAGGTGCACAATTACAATTACAATAAATGGTGCCTTAGATTTGTGGGCATAAAACAAGGAGCAGGGAGAGGTGGAGGAGGATAGGCCACTTAGGAGATCCCTCGTAGTCCAAGGATGATGATCCTACAAGTGTAGTATCCTGGTGGTGGGTCTTCCAAGATTGGTGTGTTGGCGGTGGGTACGTAGGTGACTGTGGAGCCCTATTCTTGATCTGCATGTTCTCCCGCAGTGAGGGCATCGGTTTCCAGGTGGAAGGCACTCTCGGTCGGGGTTGGCTTGATGTGCCTTCCTCTTGGCATGTTTCTCTCTTTCGCTCTCCATTTGTGCCTCTTCAAATTCTGCAGTACTGCTGGTCACAGCTGACCTCCAACCGGAGCTCTCAAGCGACAGGGTTTCCCAGTTCTCAGTGTCTATCCCAGAGTTTTTAAGGTTGGCTTTGAGCCTGTCTTTAAATCTCTTTTCCTGTCCTCCTCGATTTCATGCGGACAAGTTGAATAGGTTGGGTGAGAGTATACAACCCTGCCGTACGCAGGATACACATGAACAAATCAATAATGGGTACTGTTCCGTAATCCGAACAGAGACCAAAAGGGACACTAGACAGAGAAGGGTTCATTTTATGGGGGGAACGAGGGTTGAAGGAGTAACATAATTTTCCCGTTTTCCTGTTATTTCCTCCACCCATGTCGCCATTGTAGAAACAACCCTTGTTTATGAAATGGGAAGGGGAGAGGGGGAATAATGAGCCAAAATGAGGGAAATTGTTTCTGTCCTTCAACTCCCCCCCCCCATGGACTATCCTTTTTTGTCTAGAGCCCCCATTTGGCTTCCGTCCAGAAAATGGAACAGTTTTTTTTATCATGTCAGGAGTGACTTGAGAAACTGCAAGTCGCTTCTGGTATGAGAGAACTGGCCGTCTGCAAGGATGTTGCCCAGGGGACGCCTGGATGATTTGATGTTTTTATCATCCTTGTGGGAGGCTTCTCTCATGTCCCTGCATGAGGAGCTGGAGCTGATAGAGGGAGCTCATCTGCCTCTCCTTAGATTCGAACCTGCAACATGTCAGTCTTCAGTCCTGCCGGCACAAGGGTTTAACCCACTGCGCCACCGGGGACTCCAATGGAACAGTACCCAATAATGAAATAACAGTAACACCTACAACAACAAATAAACAAGACAGATTTGAAGGTGTAATTCATAGGGTCACAAATTGACAATAACGTCATAGTAATTTACAAGATAACAGACAGATAGTTGATAGACTTGTAATAATCTTATGAATGAGAGACATCAAGGCTTTGATGTCTCTCATTCATATGCTCATTACAAGTTATAGACAACTTAATGGTAGTTAAAAAGAAGATAGATGGATAGATAAAGGTAAAGGTTTTCCCCTGACATTACATCCAGTCGTGTCTGACTCTGGGGGTTGGTGCTCATCTCCATTTTCTAAGACGAAGAGCCGGCATTTTCCATAGACACCTCCAAGGTCATGTGGCCAGCATGACTTTATGGAGCGCCGTACCTTCTCCCTAGAGCGGTACCTATTCATCTACTCACATTTGCATGTTTTCGAACTGCTAGGTTGGCAGAAGCTGGTGCTAACAGTGGGAGCTCGGCCCACTCGCCGGATTCAAACCTGCGACCTTTTGGTCAACAAGTTTAGCAACTCGGTGGTTTAACCCACTGCACCATAGATGGATGGATAGACAGACAGACAAGACAGATGATAGATTGACAGACTTGGAGGTCTCTTACTCATAGAGTCTCATAGGTTGGCTGTGAACAAGGTGATGATAGATAGACTGATAATATGGTAGGTAGATAGATGATCAGAGTCATAATGTGGTCTTTTGTTCAAGGCATTTCCTCCTTTTTGTTCCAACCCCATGACATCATTCTATTCTGTATGAATGGCTGACCGCACATTGAAGCATAACTGAGTAGTAGAGAGACGGATTCCTCTGAAGCCTCATCCTCTCCTTGCTCTGGGTTTGGCTGCAGAGATTTCCCTGCTTCCAGCCAGATGTTTTGCATCCAAAAGAGATCAGAGAAACCCCTGGCTTTGGGGAGGCTGCACTCTTGAAGACAGGAAGGGCACGGAGAGGTCAGTTGTCCAAGCAGAAGCCTTCAGGGAAAACCACCTCCCATAATGAACACAGAGCAAGCCTCTGTAAAAATGCCAGAGAGGACTTCGCTGGGAAAAAGTGGGCACCCAGCCTATAAGTTCAAACTTGGCACTGGGTTTTCCAAGGGCAAACAGAGGCCAGGATTCTTCAAGCCAAATGGAGGGATGTGAAGTTCCTCTTGCATATTTTTCTTTTCCTACGATGTCTCCGCCGTGCAGACCATCCTGAACTCAAGCTGAGATTTAACCTTCATCTGACTCTTGAGTTTCCACCCTTCGATGACTTTGACAGATGTACATTTTTGGGTGGAAGTTGTAGTGGGAAAGAAATTAAAAAACAAGGAGAGGAAGGAAACCTGTTATTGTCTCTCTGCTTTCCTGAACGGATGAATGGGGAGTGGAGAATGCGTTCAGGGTCCTCAAGGAATTGAGATGATTGTGAATTTGGAGCCTTCTCAGCAAGCATCGGAGGGGAAAACCAAGCAGACGGGAGTTAAACGATTCCATTTCCAATGAACTGTTTGACGTGGCAACAGAATATCAAGTTGCTGTAAAACAATTCTTATACAATTCTGTTTTAGGTCAACAGAGTATCTAGAGGGTCATCTACATTGTGAAATTAATGCAGTGTGGCACCCCTTCAATTTCAATGGCTCAATGCTATGTAATCCTGAGATTTGCAGTTTGGTGAGGCACCAGCACTCTTTGACAGAGAAGATCTTGTAAAACTATAGGTAAGGTAAAGGATTCCCCCAGACATTAAGTCCAGTCACGTCCAACTCTGGGGGTTGGTGCTCATCTCCATTTTTAAGCTGAAGAACCAGCATTGTCCATAGACACCTCCAAGATCATGTGGCCAGCATGACTATATGGAGCACTGTTACCTTCCCTCCGGAGTGGTACCTATTGATATACCCACATTTGCATGTTGCAAGTTCTAGGTGCTCTTACTACCTTTTACAGGGAAAACCAGCTGATCCCTAATCCATCTAAAACACAGACATGTACCTTTCACCTTAAGAACAGACAAGCATCCCGAGCTCTGAGGATTACCTGGGAAGAAATCTCACTGGAGCATTGCAGCGCACCCAAATACCTGGGAGTCACTCTGGACCGTGCTCTGGCCTACAAGAAGCACTGCCTGAACATCAAGCAAAAAGTGGGCGCTAGAAACAATATTATATGAAAGCTGACTGGCACAACCTGGGGATCACAACCAGACACAGTGAAGACATCTGCCCTTGCGCTATGCTGCTCTGCTGCTGAGTATGCATGCCCAGTGTGGAACACATCTCACCACGCTAAAACAGTGGATGTGGCTCTTAATGAGACATGCCACATTATCACGGGGTGTCTGTGCCCTACACCACTGGAGAAATTACACTGTGGTTCTCAACTTGGGGTCCCTAGATGTTTTTGGCCTACAACTCCCAGAAATCACAGCTAGTTTACCAGCTGTTAGGATTTCTGGGAGTTGTAGGCCAAAAACATCTGGGGACCCCAGATTGAGAACCACTGGTAGCTGATATTGCACCACCTGACATCCGCCGGGAAGTAGCGGCCAATAGTGAAAGGACCAAGGCAGTGACATCTCCAGCTCATCCCCTGTTTGGGTATCAGTCAGTACGTCAACGACTTAAATCATGAAATAGTTTCCTAAGATCTACAGAGACACTCGCTGGAACACCTCAGCAAGCGAGAGTCCAAAAGTGGCAGGCTCAAACCCAGAACCTCAACCAATGGTTGATACCAAATGAGAGACGCCCCCCTGATTTGGTTGATACCAAATGAGAGACGCACACAGAAGACTGGGCGACTTGGAAGGCACTGAACAGACTGCGCTCTGGCACCACGAGATGCAGAGCCAATCTTAGGAAATGGGGCTACAAAGTGGAATCCACGACATGTGAGTGTGGAGAAGAGCAAACCACTGACCACTTGCTGCAATGCAACCTGAGCCCTGCCACATGCACAATGGAGGACCTTTTTGCGGCAACACCAGAGGCACTCCAAGTGGCCAGATACTGGTCAAAGGACATTTAATCAACTACCAAGTTTGCAAGCTGTGTTTTTTTAATCTGTTTGTTTGTTTTGTTCTGTTAGAAATGTAATACAATGGTCTGGTTGCCCCTGACATGATAAATAAATAAACAAATAAAATTTGCATGTTTTTGAACTGCTAGGTTGGCAGAAGCTGCGGCTAACAGCAGAAGGTCATGCCCCTTCACAGATTCGAACCTGCGACCTTTCGGTCAACAAGTATAGCAGCTCAGTGGTTATATAGCACTGAGCCATGGCATTTAAAGTGATGCCAGACTGCATTAATTGTACAGTGTGGATGCACTGAATGAAATCTATGACAACCTTTGGTGGAGATTTCTTTGTCTCAGCCTCAAAGATACAATAAGGTTACTCTGTGTGAAGCCTGCCCACATTCCAATCTCCAGCTGCAAGAAACAGGTGGGCATTGCTATCATTCTGGGAAATCATGAGATGCCAACAGCAAGGCAACTTCTTGCTAATCAAGAGGATGTTGAAGTTGGCATGCAGAACCGACACCTGCTTAATTGTTCTGCCTTGAAGCCCAACACTCTGCAGCAGAGGAAGGCAAAGTGACGTTGTTGGATTGCATCTTCCAGCATTCTCCAATCCTTCTTGTCCTGACCAGGGCATTGGAGTCATACAAAACGGAGATCACTCTGGGCCCTCCCAGGAGCTCCTGAAGCAAACAGGAGGGTGGCAAGATGCCATTTCCTGTAAACCCGGAAACAATTTCTACAAAAGGTGAAAAAAGTGAGATTTCCAGGTGCGGGAATATCATGGTTTTGAGCCAACTGTCCAGATCTTCGTATGTTTGTATGTCCCTGCAATCAGAAATCACTGGATTTTTTTGATCTTGGTTTGTTCCTGGGTTGTAGATGCTTGTTCCTGATTGGTTGGTTCCTAAATAGAAGGTGACACTTAAGTAGAAGCCAAAAACTTTGTTTGTGTGCCAGAGACATCATGAAACATGTGAAGGGCACATCTTCTCTGGCCAGGACAAAGTTGTGGTTGTTGTTCATTCGTTCAGTCGTCTCCGACTCTTCGTGACCTCATGGACCAGCCCACGCCAGAGCTCCCTGTCGGCCGTCACCACCCCCAGCTCCTTCAAGGTCAATCCAGTCGTGGCTCCCTAGTCAAAGTTGTACATCTTTTCACAAGAAGAGCAACTAGATGCATAATCTAGGAGCAAAAGGACACAGTTTCATCCCAGGTGAGGTCTGACCAATGCAAAATTGAGTGAGACTGTTACTTTCCTAGATCTAGACATGACACTGCTATTAATGCAACCTAGAATTGCAGTGGCATTTTAAAGTTGCCTTACTTACTTACTTTACTTATTTACTTACTTAGGCAATCCCTCATTGGCCAAGTAGGATAGTCTTCCAGGATCAGTATTCTGGAGGGTCCATAGGTAGCTGTGGAGCCCTATTCTTGATCTGCATCTTCTTCCACAGTGAGGGCATTGGTTTCCAGGTGGAAGGCGGTCCCGGTCTGGGTTGGCTTGATGCATCTTCCTCTTGGCACGTTTTTCTTTCACCCTAGATTCATGCCTTTTCAAATTCTGCAGCACTGCTGGTCACAGCTGACCTCCAGCTGGACCGCTCTAGGGCCAGAGTTTCCCAGTTCTCAGTATCTATGCCAGAGTTTTTAAGGTTGGCTTTGAGCCCATCTTTCAATCTCTTTTCCTGCCCAACAACATTCTGTTTTCCATTCTTGAGTTCAGAGTAGAGCAACTGCTTTGGGAGACGGTGGTCGGGCATCCGGACAACGTGGCTAGTCAAGCAGAGTTGATGATGGAGGACCATTGCTTCAATGCTGGTGGTCTTTGCTTCTTCCAGCATGCTGATGTTTGTCCGCTTGTCTTCCCAAGAGATTTGCAGGATTTTCCGGAGGCAGCGCTGATGGAATCGTTGCAGGAGTTGCGTGTGACGTCTGTAGACAGTCCATGTTTCGCAGGCGTATAGCAAGGTTGGGAGGACAATAGCTTTATAAACAATCACCTTGGTATCCCTATGGATGTCCTGGTTCTCAAACACTCTCTGCTTCATTCGGAAAAATGCTGCGCTCGCAGAGCTCAGGCGGTGTTGTATTTCGGTGTCAATGTTGACTTTGGTGGAGAGACGGCTGTGGAAATGGTCAACATTTTCTAATGTCATACCATTAAGCTGTATCTCTGGCATGGGAAAGAGATTGGCTGGTGACTGCTGGAACAGCAATTTGGTTTTCTCGATGTTCAACGACAGGGCGAGCTTCTCATATGCTTCTGCGAAGGTGTTTAGAGTTGCTTACGTTCAGCTTGTGGCCTACTAAGACTCCTAAATCCCTTCCACATGTACTGGTTAGGTACATCTGCATCCAACCCAAAATGCAGAACCAAACAGCTAGATAACCATCTTAATTGCACAAAGTCCTGGGGTGGATTTGGGATGAATAAGGACAGTGATGTTTTCCCTTCGGAACAGATGTTCCTCACCTTAAAGGGACTGACTGAGTCACTGCTGTCCACACACCACCTGAGCTTATCAGCGTCACGTTTGTTTTTCTCTCGCTCCCACAAGCCACCCACGCTGGCCTTGGAATGACTCAGGAGGCTCACCGTTCAAAACAGCAGCTGTGATCTTGGGGCAATTTCGGCTCCTAACTCCACAGCTGTGGCACCGCTCAACCCCACCCAAGATAAGGCTTGCTTCCCAGGTCTTTCTCTCCCTCCTTACAAGGTTAAGGAGCAAACGGGATCCGACTTTGCATCCTAGCAGATGGGAATGTAATGTTCTTCATAGTTATGTAAATAATCCTCAAAAGAAAGGGTGTCTCAACACACTGAAAAGGACACACAATTAAATTATGGCAGATCTCACAGTATAGTGTGTACTTTTACTGAACAGAGGTCTGATAGCCATGTTAGTCTATTTGAATACAAAAACACATAACGGAGAGGGAAGTCATGCTACCTCTCTATTCTGCCTTGGTCAGACCACACTTGGAATCATACTGTGTCCAATTCTGGGCACCACAATTGAAGGGAGATGTTGACAAGCTGGAATGTGTCCAGTGGAGGGCGACTAATTTATTTACTATTTATTTATTTCGATTTCTTCTACCCCGCCCTTTTCACCCTGAAGGGGACTCAGGGCGGCTTACAAAGGCACAATTCGATGCCAGCATCACATAACAGTAGTAAAAACAAATTAACATCAATTAACAGTTAAACAGTTAAACAACAATTCCTGCATTACAACCATAAAACCAATAAAACAATACAAACCCAATTACTCCTCATAGACGGTCAGCGTTCGCTGTCTCATAGTCCAAATTCCAATTCCACATTGTCAGTCCTGTCAGTCCTAATTGTCAGAATGTCCTTATCTAGTTGTCAGATTGCCCAAAGGCCTGGACCCACAACCACATCTTTACTTTCCTCCTGAAGGAGAGGAGGGATGTTGATGCCCTAATTTCTCCTGGGAGTGAGTTCCACAGGTGAGGGGCCACCACTGAGAAGGCCCTGCTCTTCGTCCCCACCAACCTCACTTGTGATAGAGGTGGGGTTGAGAGCAGGGCCTCCCCAGATGATCTCAAACTCCGGGGTGGGACGTAGAGGGAGATACGTTCGGACAGATACACTGGACCGGAACCGTACAGGGTTTTGTAGGTCAAAACCAGCACCTTGAATTGTGCTCAGAACTGAACCGGCAGCCAGTGGAGCTGACACAGCAGAGGGGTGGTGTGCTCCCTGTATGATGCTCCGGTGAGTAGTCTGGCTGCCGCTCACTGGACTAGTTGAAGTTTCCGAACAGTCTTCAAGGGCAACCCCACGTAGAGTGCGTTGCAGTAGTCTATTCGGGATGTAACAAGAGCGTGGGCCACTGTGGCCAGATCAGACTTCCCACTAAAAGGATCAAGGGTCTGGAGAATGAGCCCCATGACAGTGTTTCTCAACCTTCCTAATGCTGTGACCCCTTAATAGAGTTCCTCATGTTGTGGTGACCCCCAACCATAACATTATTTTTGTTGCTACTTCATAACTGTCATTTTGCTACTTGTCATGTAAATATGTGATATGCAGGATGTATTTTCAAATCCCAAATACCCGATATGCCCAAATTTGAATACTGGTGGGGTTGGGGGGTGATTGATTTTGTCATTTGGGAATGTTGGAGTTGCTGGGATTTATAATTCAATTGAATTGAATCAAACTTGGCACACAGAATTCCCATGACCAAGAGAAATTACTGGGAGGGTCTGGTGGACATTCACCTTGAGTTTTTGGAGTTGTAGTTCACCTACACCCAGAGAATACTGTGGACTCAAACAATGGGGGATATGGACCAAACTTGGCACAAATACTCAATATGCCCAAATGTGAACACTGGTCGAGTTTGGGGAAAATAGACCTTGACATTTGGGAGTTGGAGTTGTTGGGATTTATAGTTCACCCACAATGAAATAGCATTCTGAACCCCACCAATGATAGAATTGGACCAAACTTCCCACACAGAACCCCATGACCAACAGAAAATACTGTGTTTTCTGATGGTCTTTCGTGACCCCTATGACACCCCCTTGTGAGCCCCTCCCAGGGGTCCCGACCCCCAGGTTGAGAAACACTACCCTATGAGGAGTGGCTTAAAGAGCTGGGCATGTTTATCCTGCAGAAGAGAAGGCTTAGAAGAGACATGATGCGGGCCATGTATAAATATGTGAGGGGAAGTCATAGGGAGGAGGAACCAAGCTTGTTTTCGGCTGCCCTGGAGACTAGGACGCAATGGAAGAATGGCTTCAAGAAACTACAAGAAAGGAGATTCCACCTGAACATGCGGAAGAACTTCCTGACTCTGGGAGGTGTTCAGCAGTGGAACTGTCTGCCCCAGAGTGTGGTGGAGGCTCCTTCTTTGGAGGCTTTTAAGCAGAGGCTGGATGGCCATCTGTCAGGGGTGCTTTGAATGTGATTTTCCTGCTTCTTGGCAGAATGGGGTTGGACTGGATGGCCCATGAGGTCTCTTCCAACTCTAGGATTCTATGACCTTCAATCCACAAAGCTCTGAGTTCAAGTCCTGAAAACTCTGAATATCCTGCCTTGGTCAGACCACACTTGGAATCACACTGTGTCCAATTCTGAGCACGCCAATTGAAGGGAGATGTTGACAAGCTGGAATGTGTCCAAAGGGGGACAACTAAAAGGATCAAGGGTCTGGAGAACAAGCCCTATGAGGAGTGGCTTAAAACTCTGAATATCCTGCCTTGGTCAGACCACACTTGGAATCACACTGTGTCCAATTCTGAGCACGCCAATTGAAGGGAGATGTTGACAAGCTGGAATGTGTCCAAAGGGGGACAACTAAAAGGATCAAGGGTCTGGAGAACAAGCCCTATGAGGAGTGGCTTAAAACTCTGAATATCCTGCCTTGGTCAGACCACACTTGGAATCACACTGTGTCCAATTCTGAGCACCCGAATTGAAGGGAGATGTTGACAAGCTGGAATGTGTCCAAAGGGGGACAACTAAAATGATCAAGGGTCTGGAGAACAAGCCCTATGAGGAGTGGCTAAAAGAGGTTATGCTACTTGATGGAAAGATCCCGAATGAACCACGATGGACATTATGAGAAGAGGGAAAAATCCACGGCCACACAGAGTCTCATACAAAACAGTGAAACTTTTATTATTTTTTTCAAAGTTTTCCTTTGTTGCTGCTGCTGACGGAGGCAGCAATCACCTTAACACACTTTTAAAGGAAATCTCTCACAACTAAAAAAAGTGATTACTTTTTTTTTTAAAAAAGGCATACAGTTTTACACAGGACTTGAGCAAAAACAGACAAGTTTCAAATTTTCGTTTTTTAAAAAAAAAAGGTTGTAAAGTGTCAAGATTCTAGACCTTATGCCTGTCTGAAATAAAAGCATTGTGTTAGAACAAGAACAATAATAATTAAAATAGGAATAATAGGAATAATTTAGCTATGGCTCAGAGGAAAAGTCGGTCAAAACAAAACAACCCATATCAGATCTTCCCCTATGGATGACTTGAAGTTGCCCATAGAGTTACAAGCTGCAGAGTTTGGAAAAGTTACATTTTTGAACAACAGTTCCCAGAACACTGAGCAAGTTTAGTTTGCAGGATTCTGGGAGCTGGAATCCAACCCTTCCAGCAACTTTCCCAAGATATTGTCGAAGACTTTCATGGCAGGAATCATGGGGTTGTTGTGAGTTTTCCGGGCTGTCTGGCCATGTTCCATGGATGAACCCAGAGGGCTGGAGGTTGGACTGGATGGCCCATGAGGTCTCTTCCAACTCTTTGATTCTATGATTCTTTGATTCCAGAAGCATTCTCTCCTGACGTTTCCCCTGCATCTATGGCAGGCATACTCAGACGTTGTGAGGTCTGTTGGAAACTAGAAAAATGGGGACCGCATAGGGAAGCTGATGGAGAAACACAACCTACAAACTATCTACAGATCCACTAAGAAAATCCAACAAATGCTAGTAAGGACAAGAGGGATCCTCTCACCTCTGCAGGAGTCTACCGTATACCATGCTGTTGTGGACAAGTCTACATAGAAACCCCCAAATGCAGCAGCATTGCCCAGACATGAATCAAGGAACATGAAAGTCAACCAGAGAAGTCAGCCATAGCAGAGCACCTGATGAACCAACCTGGACACAGCATATTATCTGAGAACACAGAAATGCTGGACCACTCTCACAACTACCATGTCAGACAACACAGAGATGCCATTGAGATCCACAAGTATGTGGAAAATCTCAACAGAAAGGAAGAAACCATGAAAATGAGCAAAATCTGGCTGCCATTATTTAAAAAATCTCTAAAATCATAACAGTAAATAAAGAACAAAACTCAAAAACAGGGGGATTCCAGACAAGAAACAATCAGGGACAGCTAATCACCTCCCAACAAACGATTCCCCTAGGCAGGAAACAACCAGTCTTTGAAGATGCATGGCCATTCAATGCTAATCAAGGTGGCCAACGCAACATTCACACTTGCCTCAAGAAGACAAGAGTTCTTCCTTCCACCCTGGATATTATTCCACAGATATATACACCCCAATTGCCTATTTTCCGACAGACTTCACAATCTCTGAGGATGCCTGCTGTAAATGTGGGTGAAACGTCAGGAGAGAATGCTTCTGGAACATGGCCATACAACCCAGAAAACTCACAACCCAACTTTTCCAAGCACTGAAAAGGGGACATTTAAAAATCCTTTGGCTGAAGAAACAAGAAATCCAACGTTTAAGAAAAATAATATAGAACAAAGAACACATCCCAGCCAGTTGCTAGTGAAACTGAACCCAGGCCTAATAAGTCCATTTGAAATATAAGTATTCACGCTGTCCTCTTAAAACCTGTATAAAGTGGGTGTAGTTACAAAGAGGTACAAAATGAAGAATTCTGGCCACCCCGTAAAATTGTCCTTCAGTTTCCCAATTGATAGCCCATCACTTCAGCATTTTAAGGATTTAGGTAAACAAAGAAAAGGGGGAAAGGGGGCCATGAGGATATAGAAGTTCTAGGTGTGAACCATTTCCCACGTCTCTCTCCCTGAAATGCTGGAAATTAGAGGACTGAAAGGGAACTTCTTTTGGAGAGACAGTACCTATATTTTGCTCTCACTGCCTCCATCCCATACTGGTGTTGCATTCAAGATTGGCTTGGCAAAATTTCTGATGGCGAAGGAAGCTGCCCTAGAATGGTTTCTATTTATCTCAAGAATGGAAAACGGAACGTTGTTGGGCAGGAAAAGATATTTAAAGATGGGCTCAAAGCCAACCTTAAAAATTGTGGCATAGACACAACTGGGAAGCCCTGGCCCTTGAGCGCTCCAGCTGGAGGTCAGCTGTGACCAGCAGTGCTGTAGAATTCGAAGAGGCACGAATGGAGGGCGAAAGAGAGAAACGTGCCAAGAGGAAGGCACCTCATGCCAACCCCGAGACCGCCTTCCACCTGGAAACCAATGCCCTCACTGCGGGAGAAGACGCAGATCAAGAATAGGGCTCCACAGTCACCTATGTAGCCACCAGTACATTGATCTTGGAAGACTATCCTACTTGGACAACGAGGGATCACCTAAGTAAGTAAAGTCTATTTAGGAGCTCTGGTATCTCAATTGTCCAAGATCTTTCTGACAGCACATTGATGCACTTCTATTGCTCCATCTTGTGGAAACTTGGTGAGCCATTGGAATGGATAATCCTAAGTACCACACCAAACAACACATCTCAGCTTTCCACAGGATGGAGCCACAACAGTCAAATCCTAGAACTCTTAAGGATACATCCTCAGCAGTTAAAGCTGAAACAGTGTCTTACAACACTAAAGTGTGGAAGAAACATTAAGGAATCATAGTTGGAGGAGACCACATGGGCCATCTAGTCCAACTCCTTGCCATACAGGGAGCATAGAAAGATTCCCCTTCAGTTGGCCAAGTGAGAACTAAATCTATGGGACAAAAAGAGTTGAGAGGGCTGGGGGTATCATATAATTTCTACTACCAACCCATCATATCTTCCTCTATTTTGATAATTCTAGTGGAGTAGACTTCAAGTCCTCCATACACATGTTGAAACACAAATAGTACTGCTTGCACCTCCCATCCACATGTTCTCCTTCTGCTCAAGGTCTTGTTGGAAATGTATACTGAATGTAATAAGGCAGTGGTTCTCAACCTGGGGTCCCCAGATGTTTTTGGCCTTCAACTCCCTGAAATCCTAACAGCTGGTAAACTGGCTGGGATTTCTGGGAGTTGTAGGCCAAAAACATCTGGGGACCCCAGGTTGAGAACCACTGTAATAAGGCCTTGATGTGGTGGTTTCCATATCAGCAGGGTGAGAAATGCATCACAGGTTTTCACTAGCTTTGAAGGAGCTGTCCAAGGTAGCAAAGCTGCTTAGAAATGGGGTTCAGGACCTCGGAGAGCTCCTTCGAAGCCTGGAGTAAAAGCTTGGGATTGGTTCACTACTCCATTGACAGAACAGCTAGCTGGGATGTGTTTTGAGTGTATGAGTGTGAATCTTGACACCTTACAGCCCTTGGCTTTGGGCATGTGGTCATGAAGGAGCCCCTTCAAGATACATAGACTTCAATTAATATTACAGTATTTTTTCCAGCTGTAGTGCTGGCAGCTCCCAGTTTTTTGGGACGATGGATCTGCTCAGGGTTTTAAAGGATCTATGCAAGACTACTGCACCCTGGAACATGCCTTTAAAGTCTGGACTAAAACCAGGAGCAGATTCAATCTCATTCCCTGCTTCCGTTGGGTGATAGGAAATGCTATCCAAAGCCACCCATAATCCCAAGAAGAGGAAGTGCTGCCTTGCTTTTACAGTGTGCAAATTCAAATTCCCAGACGCTGTTTATGCGCCGTATCAAAAGGGGAACGAGAGGGCTTTGCGAGCCTCAAAATTCCCACAGTGTGGATTTTTTATTTTGAGACAAGAGAGGCTTGTGAACTACAAAAGGAACATCGTCGTTTTTTGCTCTACAAGAGTTGGGGCAAAAGGAAGGAAACACATCCACACCCACGCACCCGTACAAAACACAGAGGCATTGCCATTTTTTTTGTCTGGTTTTCGTTTTTATACATTTTTCCTCTCTCTTCCGGCTAAAAGGATACACACATTTTTTTGTTATTTTCAAATTTTATTTTTAAATTCAAGATTTCCACACTATAAGGCTATTAAAAATGCTGGTACGTCCGTGTCGGGCTGAGCCCACGTTTTTTTGAAGACATTTTCTGTGCTATGAATGGTTTTGGTATTGGTGTGTGTGGTTTCTTTTCAAAGAGGATTTTACAAAGGTAGACAGGATTGTGTGTTGTGTGCGCGCACGCAGCCTAGGGAAGGTCATCCTTTTCGGAAAGGGCTGTTTACAAAAACAACGTGGAGTTCTTGTGCCTTTTTAAAAAAAGACATTCTTTATGCACCTAGGTTGTAAAAAAAGGATAAGAGGACACATTTTGGCGCTTCAGGTCCACCATACTATCCGTCAAGGGACCCTTTCACACTTAATTAGAGCGATAGGATTCTGCTTGAACTAATACAGCTCCATCCAATGAAATCTTGGGAATTTTAGCTAAGGAGGAGAATCTGGATCTCTGAGCCAGATAACTTTAGTGCAGTGGTTCTCAATCTGTGGGTCCTCAGATGTCTTCAACTACCAAAAGTCCAAAACAGCTGGTAAACTGGCTAGGATTTCTGGAAGCTGTAGCCCAAAACTCCTGGGGACCCACAGGTTGAGAACCACTGCTTTAGTGCCACACTAAATGACAAATCCCAGGATCCCACGCTAAGAACTATGGAAGTTGAAGTGGAATCAGTCTACTACAATTGAGAAGTGTGAAGGGGCCCCAGGTGTGTAAAACTGGGATAAAACCCACTCTGGACCAGAGACAGGTAATGGTGGGGTGGACACACTATGTTTGCAGTGGTTCTCAACCTGTGGGTCCCCAGATGTTTTGGCCTTCAACTCCCAGAAATCCTAACAGCTGGTAAACTGGCTGGGATTTCTGGGAGTTGTAGGCCAAAACACCCAGGGACCCACAGGTTGAGAACCACTGTTTTACAGACTCTAATCCATTTATGTGTGTGTGTTGCTGGAACCCAGGGTCTATTTTAATGTTGGGGTCACCTACAAAAGGGGTGGGCAGTTAAGGTTTAGGGCAGTGGTTCTCAACCTGTGGGTCCCCAGGTGTTTTGGCCTACAGCTCCCAGAATTCCCAGGCAGTTTACCAGCTGTTAGTATTTCTGGGAGTTGAAGGCCAAAACATCTGGGGACCCATGTTGAGAACCACTGATTTACAATGTTGCACTGGTCCTCCTCCAGGATTTAGAGGACTGTCCTACCTAAATGCTGGGGAGGACCAAAGGGGATATGTCAACATTAGCTTCGTGGGGCCACACGTGGCCCGTTGGCCGCACATTGGTTGGGAGACTCCAACTGTGGCTGAAAAAGAGAATATTTCCAAATCCCAGATTACTAAAAAATATGCTTCTCAGAAAGATGGACAGGAATGGATTGGCAGTAAAACACATTGGCAGGCTGGTGGCTGCTGCTGCTTCTCTTGGCAATGTAGTGGTCATTTTGTGGGGGAAGGGGAGCTAAAATTTGGCAGCAATGGTTGGATAAACGCTGCTTGGGTCACAGCCAAGGTTGGAAATTCCTGTCCTGGTGATATCATGTCAGGTTGGATGGGTAGGGAGGGACAAACTGTATAGAAACAAACTTCCATCATGGCCAGTGAGGAGAGAGGACACAAAAACATCACAGATCAAGAGAAGGGGGTCAGCTGAGTCTTTAGAGGCTAGATATGTATAGGCAGGGAACTGTTTTGGACCAAAACAAATCCTGCAACTGCAGGGAAGTGTCTACCTTGGATTGGGTCAGATGGAAAACCTGATAAAATTCTGTTGCAGTTTCAGTGCAAAACAAAGGCTGCCCATTTTGACCTAAACGCCTGAAATTTGCACTGAAATTTGCTTGAGACCACCCTGTTGAGTATAATTCAGGCATGGGCAAACTTTGGCCCTCCAGGTGTTTTGGACTTCAACTCCCACAATTCCTAACAGCCAGTAGGCTGTTAGGAATTGTGGGAGATGAAGTCCACAACATCTGGAGGGCCTACGTTTGCCCATGCCTGGTATCGTTTACAGTTGCTTTCCAATCTCCCAACAACTTGCTTCTCAAAAAGAGGATCTCACATAGTCAACCTAGTCATTTCAAACATTCTTTGCAAGTTGTCTCCACTCATTACAACATAATTATATCAGTCCAACTTCCTCTGAATTGGAAATCTCACATCAAAACATTTCATGGGGTGGGCTTTCAAGCAAATTATTATCCACCCATTACTTTTCAGTGCTACCCTACCCTAGCCTTTCGAAACTCAGTGACCAAACCAGGTGGGCGAAATGGGAACTGTTGTCCAATGCATTTGGAGTTGAGGGAAAAGTAGTCTCAACAACCAAGACCTCAGCACTCAAAAAATCTCCAACATTTCCAGATAAGAGCTGGGAAACTTTTCGTCTCAGGCTGCATCCACTCTACATAATTATATCAGATTCACTTCACTTGAAATGTGCTCACAGAAATCTAAGGAAAAGGCTAGACTGCAAGACGAGCCACTAACATTCCTTATAGATGGATTTCGAGATTCAGAGCTTTTATGTTATCTCTTTTGCTTTGTACCCTCTCTTGGCACTCAAGGTGCCCAAAATCTGGCATAAATAAGCAATAAAATATATAAATAAATAGGTGTGGGGCCTAAAGGATCAGTTGCCAAGTGAGGTGGAGTTGGGGAATAGGTAGAGAGATGTTTTGGTGGAAACCAAAGCTGGGCCCACAAAACAAAGATCCAAGAAAGTCCAGCGAACAGTCTGAAACAGTCCAGAAAATAAGCTGGAATCTACTATGGATTGCTAACTCCAATATCCCGTCCCGAAAAGCAGAAAACTTCCAAAGTCCACTTCCATTACTGCATTAAAAATGGGGTGACAAAACTTGGGAGAATTTGAGTGGGACTCCAAAGTTGGTTTCCCCTTAAAACAAGGTTGCAGGGCCTTGGTGGTGGTGGTGATAAAGGGATTGTATGAAACTCACGAGTCACTGGATTCTTATCAGGCCATTTTGGCAACTTTGTGGCTACCCATGGTACGTTTGGAAGAATGTATGAACTTGGTAATGTCGTTCTTCCCAAGATAGTAAAAAAAACAGTATCACCTTTTACTCTGTCCTGCCTCTAATCCAGGCATAGACAAACTTTGGCTCTCCAGGTGGTTTGGACTTCAACTCCCACAATTCCTAACAGCCAGTAGGCTGTTAGGAATTGTGGGAGTTGAAGTCCAAAACACTTGGAGGGCTGAAGTTTGCTCATGCCTCTTCCAATCCTATACACCCTTCTGTTCAAACACTAATTCCGAACCCAGTGCTGGGAAAATCACTTTTGGGAGAACTGTTGCTCCCTAAATTCTCCAATCAGCACTATATTCTGAGAGTCATAGCCCCCAAAATCATTATTTCCAAACCATGCTCCTCAAATTGAATTGCTTCCCCTCCATCTCTGGAAAGAAAAGGAATCCAAAGTTTGGAGCTAAGGATGGGCATTTCATGATGAAAAATGTGAAGCACTGAACAACACACACACACATATACAATCCCACAACACTGAAACCACAACTGATGAAGCCTGTCTCCTTTTCTCTGCAGTTGGGCTGGTGGTTTGCTTATTTCTGGAGAAATGAATGCTCACCGAGTTTCAGTCTCAACTGTAAAGGAGTAGCGGCACTCCATCCACATTGGTGGGTGAAACATTCATAGATATTATTCATGGATGACTATGTTTGGTGCTGCATCCACCATTTTTAACGCTGGTTTTGCTGTAGCAATCTGCAGCACGCATGTTTGGGGGGCTTAAAATGTTTAGTTTTCTTACTTTTGTGGGGATTCTGCGCTTCTAAACCAGGCATGAGCTAACTTTGGACCTCCAGGTGATTTGGACTTCAACTCCCACAATTCCTAACAGCCGGTAGGCTGTTAGGAATTGTGGGAGTTGAAGTCCAAAACACCTGGAGGGCCAGAGTTTCCCTATCCTTGCCCTAACCACTGGTTCAGCTTGAATAGTTCCTCCACAGTTTGGATTAAAATCCTGAGGTTACCTGCTTCACTCCCATGAAATCGAACAGCTGCCACTTGCTGCACCAATCAACTACAACCCTCGCTGTCACTCTTCAAAGGAAAGGAGAGGATTCCTGCCTTCACATCGAACCCAAACTCTCCAAATTAGGTGCAACTATCACAACACAAAGGATGACAACACTATACTTCAAAGGGTGGAACTCAATCAAATATGTTGCAGCAGATTCTCCATCAGTGATTCAAGTCCTCTGCCAACTCATCCACTTTTCCCCACAACTCCTGAGCTTTACTGCAAACCCAACTGATCCAATATTGCTGGCCAAGAATGGACAATGACTTATCAAGCGGAGGAAATTCCACAGAAAAGGGAGATGTGTTGACCTGATGACCATGTTATAAAGTGAATATCAAATGATGCAATGCTCATGGAAAAGCCGAGGGAGGCAGAGTAGGGCTTTATAGGCAGCCCTATCTTGCAAATCTTCTAAACTCTGGTGTAAATAGTCTAGAGACCTGCCAGCCCCACTCTGCCAACCCCAGGACAATAGGAAATGGAAGGGGAATTGCATGGGTGAATGATGCCATTGCAAATATATTTCAAGAGATCACTTGGAAGGGCAAAAGAACAGAAACAATCCCTAGCGTTTGAAAGTTAAATTGGCCTTTCCCTTCCCCAGGTCTTGGCGAAATGTAAGGGGATCCTGCCCACCGAGAAAAGTAGTGAAGTCATGATCTCCTCTGACTCCAGAGCTCAAGCCCTGTGTGTATGAGTGTGATACGCCTTGTGTGTCCTCCCCACCGGTGTGTGTTTTGGCAAGAGGCTGTTACTGAGGTTATTACATGATGCAGCATTTGTTCTTATGGTTCTGAGGATCCTTGAACCGGAGCCGCTGCTTTGGTCGGTATTTCTCCAGGTAGGTGAGCTGCTTGCTGTTGATGGCTCCCCGGCGTTTCCTGGAAGAGAAAACGGAAGGAGGTGAGTGTGCTTTCCAATAATTCTATAAACACAAGGATGACAAACACAGAGATGGATACTCCACCTCAGACATCAGAAGAGCTGCAAAACCAAGAACAAGCCACGGGAATAAAGATGAAGATCCACCCAGAGAAAAAGTGTTCTTGCTATACATCAAGGGAATCTCTGACCGCATTGGGAAGCTGATGAGGAAACACAACATACAAACTATCTACAGACCCACCAAGAAAATCCAACAAATCCAGCAAAGGACAAGAGGGATCCTCTCACTTCGGCAGGAGTCTACCGTATACCATGCAGCTGTGGACAAGTCTACATAGGGACCACCAAACGCAGCATTGCCCAAACACGAATCAAGGAACATGAAAGGCACTGCAGACAACTCCAACCAGAGAAATCAGCCATAGCAGAGCACCTGATGAACCAACCTGGACACAGCATTTTATTTGAGAACTCAGAAATGCTGGATCACTCCAACAACCACCATGTCAGACTACACAGAGAAGCCATTGAAATCCACAAGCATGTGGACAATTTCAACAGAAAGGAGGAAACCATGAAAATGAACAAAATCTGGCTACCAGTATTAAAAAAACTCTAAAATTGCAACAGCACAACAACAGAGAGGAAACAAACAAGGACATCTAATCACCTCTCAACAAAAGTTTGCCCCAGGCACAGTCAGGCCATTGTATGCTAATCAAGTTGGTCAGTTGAAACATTCACACCTAGCTCCAGCAGAAAAGAGTCCTTTGTCCCTCCCTGGTCATTCCACAGATATATAAACCCTTTTCCCTAGTTCCAACAGACCTCACTACCTCTGAGGATGCTTGCCATAGATGCAGGCAAAACGTCAGGAGAGAATGCCTCTAGACCATGGCCATATAGCAAACACAGAGAGGTTCTGAAATACCCTTAGCGCAAAACGAACAAACGAACAATTGCACAAATATAATCTGGGGTTTGGGCCTAAGCATTGTTTACCTAAGTAATTCTAAAACAGCATTAGCTGTGATTAGAGAAATTAGGTACTGCTAAAAGCGGGAAAGGTGTTTTACAACGCCATAAAGAAAAAAGATCTTCTTCATGGCCTCATAAAACAGTTAATTTAGCCTCCCCACACTTTTTAAGGTGGTACCTTATTTTCCTACTTGACAGATGCAACTGTCTTTCGGGTTGCAAAGGTCGACAGCAGGCTACACATAATTGGTTGGAAACCCACTCCAACCTGGGCTGGCTTCAAACTCATGACCTTTTGGTCAGAGTGATCTTAATGCAGCTGACACTCAGCCTGCTGTACCACAATCCCAGTGGTTGTTGTTGTTGTTGTTATTATGAGAAGGCCTATATAGGGAGATGCAGTTGGACAAATTGCCTGGATCCAAACTGTTTAGGGCTTTATAGGGTTTTTTTTTTTTGTGTGTGTTATCAGGAGCGACTTGAGAAACTGCAAGTCGATTCTGGTGTGAGAGCATTGGCCATCTGCAAGGAAGTTGCCCAGGGGACACACAGATATTTTGATGTTTTACCATCCTTGTGGGAGGCTTCTCTCATGTCCACACATGGGGAGCTGGAGCTGACAGAGGGAGCTCAACCCGCTCTCCCTGGATTCAAATTGCTGACCTGTCAGTCTGCAGTCCTGCCGGCACATTACGCCAACGGGACCTCCAGGGTAATCACCAGAACTTTGTATTTAGCCCGGAAGCAGACCAGCAACCAGAGTTGTCGCAGTTTTTAAATTATTTATTGTTGTTTGATGAAAAACAAACAAACAATTGCACAATTTTAATCGGGGGTTTGGGCCTAATAATAATAATAATAATAATAATAATAATAATAATAATAATAATAATATCCCACTTAAATCCAATGCATTCTCAAGTACGCCACTGTACCTATTGGCTAGCTACCTTTGCCAAGACTGCTGGGCTAGTCTGAGTATTTTCAACTTCACTGTCCTGAAAACACACGGGAGGCCTCTAACCTAGAGCACAGAATAGACAGAACAATCCCCACTTTCATGGCTTGAGCAGAACATGCTAAGGAGATTACAGGAAAGGGGATTTAAGAGCAAATGCAAGGGCTGTCGCTGGCTGTGAGAGCCGGCTCCAAGGAAGGGCACAAGCAGCTTTTTCGGAGCAAGCTGAACTCGACAGCCAGATGGGATTGTAATCCTTGACTGTTTTCTCCGGACCCCTGGGTTCGTTTTAGTCCTTACCTAACCCTAAAGGACTTGCTGGAAGGGTACTGATGCGCTCCTTGGGAGGTGGAGGTGGCCCAAAGGACAGCATTACACAACCACGGTAAAATTCCAGTAGAGACACAAGGGTGACTTCATTGCAGAGTGCTGACTTGTGTCCTAGTTTGCACAGACAGCAGATTAAAGAGATAGATATGTGTCTGGGATGCTGGAATGGGATGGAAAAGCTGGTCCGCAAAGCTAGATTTCCCTTATCTGCCTTAAAATTACAAAGCAAGCAAATGGTTATGAAATTCTGCATGGAGATAGCTCATGTTTCAGGGAGATGGTGAGTTAGGTCTCTTTCCATTACACTTTTTGTTCCTGGATTATAAATGTCATTTCCTAATTGGCTTTATCATAAAAACATGGAAGTTTTTGTTAAACTGCAGTACACTTTACTGGTCACATGACCTTGGAGGTGTCTATGGACAACGCCGGCTCTTCGGCTTAGAATCATAGAATCATAGAATCAAAGAGTTGGAAGAGACCTCATGTGCCATCCAGTCCAACCCCATTCTGCCAAGAAGCAGGAATATTGCATTCAAATCACCCCTGACAGATGGCCATCCAGCCTCTGCTTAAAAGCTTCCAAAGAAGGAGCCTCCACCACACTCCGGGGCAGAGAGTTCCACTGCTGAACGGCTCTCACAGTCAGGAAGTTCTTCCTAATGTTCAGATGGAATCTCCTCTCTTGTAGTTTGAAGCCATTGTTCCGCGTCCTAGTCTCCAAGGAAGCAGAAAACAAGCTTGCTCCCTCCTCCCTGTGGCTTCCTCTCACATATTTATACATGGCTATCATATCTCCTCTCAGCCTTCTCTTCTTCAGGCTAAACATGCCCAGTTCCCTAAGCCGATCCTCATAGGGCTTGTTCTCTAGACCCTTGATCATTTTAGTCGCCCTCCTCTGGACACATTCCAGCTTGTCAATATCTCTCTTGAATTGTGGTGCCCAGAATTGGACACAATATTCCAGATGTGGTCTAACCAAAGCAGAATAGAGGGGTAGCATTACTTCCTTAGATCTAGACACTATGCTCCTATTGATGCAGGCCAAAATCCCATTGGCTTTTTTTGCCGCCACATCACATTGTTTAACTTGTTGTCCACGAGGACTCCAATATCTTTTTCACACGTACTGCTCTTGAGCCAGGCGTCACCCATTCTGTATCTTTGCATTTCGTTTTTTCTGCCAAAGTGGAGTCTCTTGCATTTGTCACTGTTGAACTTCATTTTGTTAGTTTTGGCCCATCTCTCTAATCTGTCAAGATCATTTTGAATTCTGCTCCTGTCCTCTGGACTATTGGCTATCCCTCCCAATTTGGTGTCGTCTGCAAACTTGATGATCATGCCTTCTAGCCCTTCATCTAAGTCGTTAATAAAGATGTTGAACAGGACCGGGCCCAGGACGGAACCCTGCGGCACTCCACTTTGGAGATGGAAATGGAGATGAGCACCACACCCCAGAGTCAGACATGACTGGACTTAATGTCAGGGGACAATCTTTACCTTTACCTTTACACTTTACTATAGTTTTATCAATAAATATCTCATAGACCAGGGGTCCTCAAACTTTTTAAACTGGGGGCCAGTTCACTGTCCCTCAGACTGTTGGAGGGCCGGACTATAGTTTTTTTTAAAATCAATAAAAAAATTCCTATGCACATTGCACATATCTTATTTTGCTGTGTGGAAGGGCCCTTAGAGGGAGGGGGTTCTTTCTAGCCCTCTTTGGGCAGTAATTCCAGGAGCAGAGAATGGGAAATCTTCCTATTTCTAGTCTGAACTAAATCTGGCTACCAGTATTTAAAAAAACTCTAAAATTATAACTGTAAATAAAGAACAACACTCAAACTCAGGGGAACTCCAGACAAGAAACAATCAGGGCCAGCTAATCACCTCTCCCTAAAAACTGTCAGGCTATGAAATGGTAATCAAGGTGGCCAATTGAAACATTCATACCTACCTCCAACAGACAAGAGTTCTTTCTCCCACCCTGGATCTTCCACAATTTTCCTAGTTAAAGGTTTTCCTCTGACATGAAGTCCAGTCGTGTCTGACTCTGGGGTGTGGTGCTCATCTGCATTTCTAAGTCGAAGAGCCGGCGTTGTCCGTAGACACCTCCAAGGTCATGTGGCCGGCATGACTGCATGGAGCGCCGGGGCATCCTCCCTTGGCTGGCTCACACTATCCGTCAGGCCTGATGGATAGCGCGAGCCTACCATGGGAGGAGCAGCACTGTGCGGCCTACTTTCACGTAAAGCACCTTGCCAGGTGCTTTACGCGCGAGTAGACAACGCGGAGCAGCTGCCCTTGGCTGGCTTACGCTGCCCATCGGGCCTGACAGATAGCGTGAGCCTGCCAAGGGAGGAGCAGCACCGCGCGACCTACTTTCGCGAGGTGCTTTATGCGCGAGTAGACAACGCGGAGCAGCTGCCCTTAGCTGGCTCACACTGCCCATCGGGCCTGACGGATAGCGTGAGCCAGCCAAGGGAGGGGCACTGTGAGGGGGGGCGCTCCTTCGCGGGCCGGATAAGTGCCCATGATGGGCCGGAAGTGGCCCGAGGGCCATAGTTTGAGGACCCCGTCATAGAGTCACAACCAACTCAACATAGTTTGTGGCAGCCAGAAAAACAAAGTTTCTGAAATTACTGAAAGTACTGCACAATAACAACAACAACAACAACAACAACAAAACTGGCAAAAGAAGGCTCTCCATGGACAGTTCCTGGGAAAAATTGAGAGCCAAATTGACAAAGAAAAAAAATGGCTGTGGGTCACAAGTGGAACTTGGAAAAAGGAGACAAAGGAGGGCCTGATTCTGGCAGTCCAAGAACAAGCCATTCGAACCAATGCCATCCAAGCCAGAATTGAAAGTCGCCAACAGATCCCAAATGTAGACAAAAGAAATAGAGGAAATAATTAGGAACATGAATAAAATAAAAACAGAAAAATATAATGAATTAGAAAAAAAGATGATATTAAGATGGTATACAACTCCTGAACAATGGGCTTATATGGTAAAGGGAAAGAATTCGAAGTGTTGGCATTGTAATAAAGAAATAGGTATTTTATTCACACATGTGGTGGGAGTGTTCTGAAATAAAAAAAATTCTGGCAAATGATACAAGGAAAAATTCAGAAGATATTCCAGATAAAAACTCAAATTAATAATGATTTGCTACTATGGGGGGTGTTGGATCATCTGAGTATAAAAACTAATTGCCAGGAGTTATTTAAGGTAACAATAAGAGCAGCCCATGCGGTGATTGCTAGAGGATGGAAAGACAAATCGAAATGGACGTTAAGTCAAGTGCTGTTAGATATTACGGGAATTATGACTAAGCAAGCACCAAGAATGGACAAAGAAAAGATCACTACAAATAGATGGAAGGTCTATGTGTTGTCGAAGGCTTTCATGGCCGGAATCACTAGGTTGTTGTAGGTTTTTTCGGGCTATCTGGCCATGGTCTAGAGGCATTCTCTCCTGACATTTCGCCTGCATCTATGGCCGCCCGGCAGGTCTGACTCCTCCATTACCCACCTTCGATGGTGCCACCCTATCTCCATCGACCACTGTTAAGAGCTTAGGCGTCATCCTGGATTCGCAGCTGACAATGGAAGCTCAGGCTGCTGCTGCCAGCAAACAGGCCTTTTTCCATCTACTACAAGCGAGGCAACTGGCACCCTACCTATCTGACGAGGCTCTGGCAACTGTCATCCATGCCACGGTCACGTCTAGGCTGTACTATTGCAACGCCCTGTATGTTGGCTTCCGATGTCTATGGCCCGAAAGCTTCGTATTGTTCAGAATGCGGCAGCCAGGTTACTCACAAGAACGGCCATGAAATGCCATATACACCAGTGCTGCAACATTTACATTGGCTTCCAACTGAGTACCGTGGGCTGTATAAGATGCTAGTTGTGACCTTTAAAACTCTTTACGGCCAGGGTCCATCGTACCTTAGGGACCGCCCCTCCTTCTCCCATCATCGGAGGGTGCAACGACCAGCCCAACGTGACTTACTCCATATACCGGGTCCTAGAGAAGTGCACTTGGAAAGGACCAGGCGCAGGGCTTTTTCTATTTCTGCCCCTGCCTTGTGGAATTCCTTGCCGCCCTACATGAGAGCCATGCGTGACTTAGGGCCTTTTACTCTAGCACTTAAGACCTGGCTTTTTACTAGAGCATTCGATCTCTGTTGATTTTTAATTTTTGTATGTATGTATTTTATCTTTTGTAATTTAGCTGTACATCGCCTAGAGCATTCTCGGATGGAGGGAGATTAATAAGTTATTAAATGATGATGATGATGATGATGAAGCATCCTCACTACCTCTGAGGATGCTTGCCATAGATGCAGGCGAAACGTCAGGAGAGAATGCCTCTAGACCATGGCCATATAGCCCGAAAAAACCTACAACAACCCAGATGGAAGGTCTACTTCAACTGGGTGAAAAATGGAGGAGCCAATGATCACATCAAAGAAAAAATACAAAGACTCTACCAGTGGCTGGATCTGCAAGATCAGTAGGAATATATTGTGGTTGAGGAGGAGGGAGAGGGAGGGAGGGAAGGTGGGGGATAATGTAATCTACATCAGTGTAAATTAGCATAATGTCTTTAATATTTGTCGGATTACTCAGGATTTATATGTGTAATACTTGGAATTTGGCTTATTGATTTGTGTTTATAACATAATAAAATATGTTTTAAAAAAAGAGAAGGTTTAGAGGTTGGCTACAGGACACTTACTGTCTAATGAACTGAATGGCGTCTTCGTACTTCATCCCGCTCTCAATCAGGGCCAATGCAACAAGAACAGGAGCCCTGGGAAAGAAAAGAGAGTGAGAATAAGGTGGTGAGTCAGACACTCTTTCTCCTGCCTGGTTAGAAAGAAATGACTGGCCCTAGATAGGTGTTGCCAACTCTTTGTCAAGTTTCTTCTTGTGACTCTGCAGATCTTAAAACAAGATGGGTGAACTGGAGCTCAGTTTCAATGTCTCCAGCAGCCACTGAGAAGCCCTCCTGCCATCATTAACTGTTATTCCACCAGCTGCTGAGTGGGAGGGAGCCATCCTACCAACCAGGCACCCTCTAGTATCCGTCGAGAGACCCTCCCACCATCTTTAACTGCTCCAGGGTGGACTTTTCCATTGACTACCTGGTTGACTAGCGTTCTACTGAGGGCCTGATTCCAGTGGGTTACCTATGGTCTCATGCATACCTGACTACGAGCTAGAGCAAGGAGTGCTACGACTCAATTGGCGGCTTCCCTGACTTGTGCTCCACTCAACCTTCCCTCCTGCTGCCCAACATTGACTTGGAGAGGTTGGTGCATCAGAGCCACTCTACCATCACTGCCATTTCTTGCTCCCACACCGTGAGCTCGCTCGCTTCTAGCTAGCCATAGTCTGCTAGCAAGTCACCAAAACCTTATAGGATGACAGTACTGGGAAATTTTACCAACCAGGCCCATTTTGACCATCAACTTATTACTGAAACTGGGCTTGGCTTGGGGCCACTGGCTTCTCTGTTGACACTCTACTTTTGACTCTGTTCCTCTTGGGCTTTAGTGGGGACTTTTGCTTTGTTTTCAGAGGCTTTTTTTTGTGTGTGTGGAGACTTTTCTTAATTTCTTGCTGGCTCATGTTTATCACCACTGAGCTTAGCGAAATATACTATTTAATTTATAAATATAACTATTTAATTTATATCTTGGGAAGTCAGACTTGGCCACGGTGGTCCACGCTCTCGTTACATCTAGGATAGACTACTGCAATGCACTCTACATGGGGTTGCCTTTGAAGACTGCTCAGAAGCTTCAAATAGTCCAACATGAGGCAGCCAGGTTAATAACTGGGGTGGGTTAATGTAAGTCTTAGTTCTAAAGGGTTGAGTAATCTGTAAGTAAGAGTTCATGGGTGAAAGCAATTGAGGGTGGAGGTATGCAAGAGATAGGTTGCAGCTGGATATAAGGAGCTAGCCTTGGGACTGATCTTTGTAAGAAGATCTTTGTAAAAAAAGTATTTGTCTTATTTTGGTGGTAGATGCTGCTGGTTTTGCCCCAGGTTTGTGGATTTTTGGTATCCTGATCTGTCTCTGGAATCCTTGGAAACCTGTAACCTTGAATCTTTAGACTGACTTTTGACTACACTATAGACTCTTGATCTCTGGACTTTGCTGAACTTCCAGCATTTTAACACTGGACTGGACCCCTTTGACTATGGTGTAGCGTTGCTATCAGTTTTTGTTTTATATTCTGTGGCTGAGTGCTATCTTTATGTTTTATGTTTTGGACTATTAAAACAGCCAGACAGTAAGTGCTGCTTTAATTAAATTGTTTAACACAGACTAGGAGTTTGTTTGATTCACCTCTTCCGGAATAACGGCAGAGCCCTGGCGTCGTGACAGCAGTACCTTTAAATCTCTCCTCGCTTCTGCCTCACCCTCGGAACTCAATATACATATATAGTTTGTGGATTTTCACTTTTTGCGGGTGGTCCTGAAACAGTGGTTCTCAACCTGGGGTCCCCAGATGTTTCTGGCCTACAACTCCCAGCTAGTTTACCAGCTATTAGGATTTCTGGGAGTTGAAGGCCAAAAACATCTGGGGACCCCAGGTTGAGAACCACTGTCCTGGAACGTAACACCCGCAATAAGTGAGGGAACACTGAATTACTATTATTATTTAAGACAACTATAATACAATACAAAACTTTATTACGGTCACTGACCTGCACACTTAAGACAATTAAATACAGAACTGCAAAAGCTGAGGTATGTTTGTGTTCTTGCTGAGGAATGTGGATAGCTACCCCTCCAGCAAGTGCAAGTTGGTTGTCCTATTGGAAGAGATGGTTATGCAACTTGAGGGGTTCTATACCTCAAGTGGTCCATGCCTTAGTTACATCTAGAATGGACTGTTGTAATGCCCTCTACATGGGGCTGCCTCTGAAGATGGTTCGGAAATTGCAGTTAGTGTAATGCTTTGACACTAAATAAATAACTCTCACGACTCCATTCTACAGAATCCTGGAGTTTGCAGTTCGACACCATACTCAAAATTCTCAGTTCTAGTTCAGTCCTCTAATCTAGAATACTAAGTCTCTTCCAAGTTCAAATCCAAACTACACATTCCATAAATCCACTGGAGGTCTTCACGGCAATCACAGTGGTGTTGGAGTGCTACATGTGTGTAATGCAAACACTCCTACATATTCTTCTCCCTCACCTCCTCTTCCGGTACTTTAAATGACCACTGAAGGGAACGGTAGGGGTCTCATTTGAGAAATGGCTCTTCCACACATCTTGAAGGAGGCTGGAGAAAACAGAGCAGGATGCTAAGGACCTTACCGTCCCAGACCAGCCACACAATGGACAGCCACACAACAGCCGGGGTCTTCGCAGAACCTGGTCTTGAGCAGGTTGAGCCAGTCATCCACAATCTTGGTGGGCGGCGGCGCTCCATCGTCAAATGGCCAGTCCTAGAAGAAGAGAGACGAAAGAAACAGAAAGGCAACATTATGACCACAACTCACATGAACAAGAACACTTTGATCTGCCTTCTTTCAAGGTTGCTAATCTTTCGACTACAAGCAGCTGGAACAGGCAAAGGAAGAGCAGAGAAGGTCAGATTTGATACGAAGTTCAGAAAAGGGGCGGTGAACTTTCCAACTCTCTCTTGACTGCTTGGCTCCTGGTTGCCTATGGATACTAAGATAATGTTGACAATGCAAAGGACTACTTGTCCCACTGGTCTTCTGGTGAACAGCCTTGCAGCAAAGTGGAAATCTCTGAATTGCAATCAGGATCAACATGGCTACTTGAAAGATCATCCATGAGAGCGTGTGACTCATCCAGGGTCACCCAGTGTATCTCCACAGCTGAGTAGGGGCTCAAACCCTGTTCTCCAGAGTCATGTCGGCTCATTTGCAAGCTTTACTTGACTATGTTGTTTTACTCCACACATGTGGATTCCAGTAGACAGGAGCGGAATTCTAAACAATCTTATCAGATTAGAGAGATGGGCCAAAACTAACAAAATGAAGTTCAACAGGGACAAATGCAAGATACTCCACTTAGGCAGAAAAAATGAAATGCAAAAAGACAGAATGGGGGACGCTCGAGAATAGTATGTGTGAAAAAGATCTTGGAATCCTCGTGGATAACAAGTTAAACACGAGACAATTTATTTATTTATTTCAAATAATTGTACCCCGCCCTTTTCTAGCCCCGAAGGGGGACTCAGGGTGGCTTACAGACGGCAACAATTCGATGCCCCGCATATACAACAGATAAAACAACAGTTACATCATTTGTAAAACATTAACATTACATTAAAAATCATATAAAATAGTCCAAAATAGAATTAGTTGGCATGTCAAGTCTGAGTTCTACAATCAACAACTTAATCCAAAGCTTGTCCAGAGTCTGTTTTTGTCATCATTTTGATTGTCCACCTGCTATCCAAATGCCTGGTCCCATAGCCATGTCTTCAACTTTTCCTGAAGGAAAGGAGGGAAGTCATTGACCTAATTTCACTGAGGAGCGAGTTCCATAGGCGGGGGGGCCACCGCTGCGAAGGCCCTGTGATGCAGCGGCAAAAAAAACCCAATGGGATTTTGGCCTGCATCTATAGGAGTATAATGTCTGGATCAAGGGAAATCATGCTACCCCTCTATTCTGCCTTGGTTAGACCACACCTGGAATATTGTGTCCAATTCTGGGCACCATAATTGAAGGGAGATATTGACAAGCTGGAATGTGTCCAGAGAAGGGCGACTAAAATGATCAAGGGTCTGGAGAACAAGCCCTATGAGGAGCTACTTAAAGAGTTGGGCATGTTTAGCCTGAAGAAGAGAAGGCTGAGAAGAGACATGATAGCCATGCATAAATACATGAGGAGAAGTCATAGGGAGGAGGGAGCAAGCTTGTTTTCTGCTTCCCTGGAGACTAGGACACAGAACAATGGCTTCAAACTACAAGAAAGAGTAATGCTAAATAGGTGCATATTAGGTACTAAAATGATCAAGGGTCTTGAGGACAAGCCCTATGAGGAGCGGCTTAAAGAGCTGGGTATGTTTAGCCTGAAGAAGGGAAGCGAACTTGTTTTCTGCTGTCCTGGAGACTAGGACGCAATGGAAGAATGGCTTCAAACTACAAGAAAGGAGACTCCATCTCAACATGAGGAAGAACTTCCTGACTGTGAGAGCTGTTCAGCAGTGGAACTCCCTGCCCGAGTGTGGTGGAGTGTGGTGGAGGCTTCTTCTTTGGAGGCTTTTAAAGAGAACCTGGATGGCCATCTGTCAGGGATGCTTCTTGGCAGGGGGTTGGACTGGATGGCCATGAGGTCTCTTCCAACTCTATGATGGCTAGTTTTGACTAAAATGGTTGCATGTTAAATTGCCGCTTTTGTGTATGTGTGGTGTTGGAATCTATCCTTGTTATTTCTACTTTTGTTACCAAATATTCTGCTAAAGACGTAAGATCCAGGCATGCCTCTCTGCTCTGTTTTACCCTACACTACAACCTGTCAAATGTCCTACGTTAGGAGAAAGGTGAGATAGGAAACAAACAATTAAACAACAAAGAAATAGTGGCTCCTTTTTAGGTGTGCTTGGCAAGTGAGCAAAAGTAAGCAATGAATCAAAAATAGTGATTTACTTGTGACTAAATGTTATTGTAATGTTTAGGTAGAAACCTCACACTCCTATCCTTGGATGAAAAAGTGAACAAGCCGGATTGTCTTTGGCTGATACTCGGAGACGGGTTGCTCATGCGGGGAGGGTAATAAATCTACCTTTAAGCATAACCACTGATGCAGAAACTCACGAAGAAAGGTTATACCATCTGCTTGTAAAATGGTTCATTTCTACGACGTGATCCCTTTCCTCCTGGCTACATACACTCCAAAGCGCATGGTGCACTTTGTTTGCGCTTGAAGTCTTGGGAATTTTTTTAATGGTGTTGACAAGGACCACCTGCCAGTTGTGCCCAAAAACACAAGCGGCATTGAAACCTCTTTCAGGACGAAAAAGAAAAAGTGGGAAAGGAACAACAAAAGGTGGACAACGAGCCATTTCCCTTTGGAGGTGGAGAGCCAGCTCTTGCAAACACACACACACACACACACATTAAATCCCTTCCTTTCTCTCCTCCTCCAGCTTTCTGATAAAATGTTTTATTAGCTGGCTAGCGTTCAGAGTCTGAGTAAAAGGCAACTCTCAACCAGAAAGGGAGAGGCAGATCTCCCCAACCCGTTCTTTTCTAAGGAGAGGCCATCCAAGGTAAGTAGGACAGTCCTTTTCAGGCTCGTAACCACAAAACGTGATGAAGGCAGATAAGGAAAGGAAACCACAAGGCTGCCTTGTTTCGCCTTGAAATGAGAACCACGTGGGACACTAATCCATCCGACACAAAGAGCCCTCCGCAATCAAAGTTGACTTTTGTTCAGTCCTGACAAGGGAGGGCAGGCATTGTTGTCGGGAAGCCAAAGGAGAAGACAGGATATACGAGAAGACGAAACAAGGGAAGAAATCGAGGTGCCCATCATTTCACAATGTCACAGAGAAACAGCATGGAAAGTCTTGGCACATGTGACACTTCAGACTATTCCCAGATGTGTTCCCTGTTTTGGAAGTGGTTGCCACAGAAGTATAGTATGACCCCTGTAACCAATAGTATCGGTATCCTTTACCAGTGTCTGACAAAACATGTCCTCACTAGGCATTTTCTAAGTCCTCCAAGCAATTCAATAGTATGGGTTGTTGTAGGTTTTTTCGGGCTATATGGCCATGTTCTAGAGGCATTCTCTCCTGACGTTTCGCCTGCATCTATGGCAAGCATCCTCAGAGGTAGTGAGGTCTGTTGGAACTAGGAAAATGGGTTTATATATCGGTGGAATGACCAGGGTGGGACAAGGAACTCTTGTCCCACCCTGTTTGGGAGTGATCCTGGACTCATCGTTGAGCCTGGAGCCCCAGGTTTCAGTGGTGGTCAGGGGAGCTTTTGCACAATTAAAACTCATGCGCCAGCTGCGCTCGTACCTTGGTAAGTCTGACTTGGCCACGGTGGCCCACGCTTTGGTTGCATCCCGTTTAGATTACTGCAACGCTCTCTATGTGGGGTTGCCTCTGAAGACTGCCCGGAAGCTCCAATTAGTCCAATGTGCGGCAGCCAGAATGCTAACACGAGCAGGGTACAGGGAGCATACTACTCTTCTGTTGCGCCAGCTCCACTGCCTGCCAATTAGCTTCCGAGCACAATTCAAAGTGCTGGTGTTAACCTATAAAGTCCTAAACGACTCTGGTCCAGTTTACCTGTCCGAACGTATTCTCCCCTATGAACCATCTAGGTTGTTAAGATCGTCTGGAGGGGCCCTGCTCTCAGTCCCACCGGCCTCGCAAGTGCGTCTGGTGGGGACGAGGGGCGGGGCCTTCTCGGTGGTGGTCCCTCGACTCTGGAACTCTCTCCCACTGGAGATCAGAACTGCTGAATTCAGATCTGTGTTTATTTTTTCCTCTATTCTGTGATGAGGCTAATCAAATCACAGAAACTGATATCAATAGAATCTAATTAATCACAAGCCAACCAGTATTTTTCATCAGATATGATTTTACGTCATTCTTATAGAATTTTTGTGCTGAATTCAGATCTGTGTTTATTTTTTCTCTATCACGTATAGTTTCTGTGATGAGGCTAATCAAATCATTAATGCATTTACACACTGATATCAATAGAATCTAATTAATCATAAGCCAACAAATATTTATCATCAGATATGATTCTACATCATTTTTTGTAGAATTTTTGCGCTGAATTCAGATTTGTGTTTATTTTTTTTCTCTATCACGTGTAGTTTTTGTGATGAGGCTAATCAAATCATTAATGCAATTTGTAAACACTTATATCAACAGAATCTAATTAATAATAAGCCAACAAGTATTTTTCATCCGATATGATTTTACGTCATTCTTGTAGAATTTTTTGCGCTGAATTTAGATCTGTGTTTATTTTTTTTCTCTATCACGTGTAGTTTCTGTGATGAGGCTAATCAAATCATTAATGCATTTACACACTGATTTCAACAGAATCTAATTAATCACAAGTATTTTTCATCCGATATGATTTTACGTCATTCATGTAGAATTTTTTTGTGCTGAATTCAGATCTGTGTTTATTTTTTTCTCTATCACGTGTAGTTTTTGTGACGAGGCTAATCAAATCATCAATGCATTTACACACTGATATCAATAGAATCTAATTAATCAAAAGCCAACAAGTATTTATCATCAGATATGATTCTACATCATTTTTTGTAGAATTTTTGCGCTGAATTCAGATTTGTGTTTATTTTTTTTCTCTATCACGTGTAGTTTTTGTGATGAGGCTAATCAAATCATTAATGCATTCATGCACTATATTAATTAGATTCTATTGTTATCAGTGCATAAATGCATTGATTATTCTATTAGCATCATTGCAAAAATTACACGAGAAAAAATAAGCACAGATCTGAAGCACTATATGAATGACCTAAAATTATATCTGATGAAAAATACTTGTTGACTTTTGTTATTATTGTGAGGAAATCATTTCCATTTGTTTCCTTTTTTCTGAGAAAGAGAAACTCTGCGGAGTTTAGCCCAAATCCCTCTTTTTGCGGCATTCCCTTGCAGGCTTTTGATGAGTGCGTTGTACCATTAATGCTGGTATTAATACGGACATTAATATGTTCAATCCAACATGGTAATCCAAACTGCTCCTTTGTGGGAGGGTCTCAAAATTGTGTAATCCACAGAGCATCATTCAGGAATACACTGGCGACAACTTGGGCAAAACAAGTTGGCAGGGGGTTGGACTGGATGGTCCACGAAGTCTCTTCCAACTCTATGATTATATGAAAACAATACATTCCAGAAGTCCTCTGTATATTATTTATCCAAATGCTGCCTCCCGAAAAAGTACACGAAGATCCAAGTACCACTTTGTTCCTATTTTACAAGGAACATTTCTTTGGAAAGACACAAGGTATGCACTCTCTAGAAGCGTGGTCACGTGCAGCGTTTAGGACTACTGTCTCCCTGTGTACCTTCTATTTTTACCCAAATCCTTGTTCTGCTTTTGCTCCTTGACAGTAAATCGCCTTATGCCTGGGCTCAAAAAACCTGGCATGTGCCGAGTGCTGTAATCCTGGCGCAATGCTGCACACTCTTGGCGCACTGACTCATCTGCCAGCCACTCCTGCGATGCTGTGTATACTGTATCACACACACAGAAGCTAGCTTCGCAATGCATTTTCTATCATCTTAATAGTAATCGTAGTACGGCACAGATTCTCAAGTACAAAAGAAATAGGCAGGTCATCACATGGGGACAGATGCGGTTTAGAAAAGAATAGACGTATTCCTCCACTCTAAATAGATGGAAGACTGTGTGAGATCCCTGTTCTGGCTATCACTTGGCACGTTTGAAAAATGAATTCATATTTGCATGAGCAACAATACAATCTGAGTATTTTATAGCCCCTGAGTGCAGGATGCTCTAGGATAGGGGAGTCAAACTCATTTACTGAGGGCCACAACAGCCTTATGGTTGTCTTCAAAGGGCTCTTTGTAATTGTAAGACCATTGAAAGCCTTGTAGACTACATTAAATGACAAGTCAGGGTGGATTAATTTTGCAGGATCATCAAGTTTGCAGACGACACCAAATTGGGAGGGAGAGCCAATACTCCAGAGGACAGGAGCAGTATTCAAAACGATCTTCACAGATTAGAGAGATGGGCCAAAACTAACAAAATGAAGTTCAACAGTGACAAATGCAAGATACTCCACTTCGGCAGGAAAAACGAAATGCAAAGATACAGAATGGGTGACACCTGGCTCGAGAGCAGTACGTGTGAAAAAGATCTTGGAGTCCTGGTGGACAACAAGTTAAACATGAGCCAACAATGTGATGTGGCGGCAAAAAAAGCCAATGGGATTTTGGCCTGCATCAAGAGGAGCCTAGTGTCTAGATCTAGGGAAGTCATGCTACCCCTCTATTCTGCTCTGGTTAGACCACATCTGGAATATTGTGTCCAATTCTGGGCACCACAATTCAAGAGAGATATTGACAAGCTGGAATATGTCCAGAGGAGAGCGACTAAAATGATAAAAGGTCTGGAGAACAAGCCCTATGAGGAGCACCTTAAGGAGCTGGGCATGTTTAGCCTGAAGAAGAGAAGGCTGAGAGGAGATATGATAGCCATGTATAAATATGTGAGAGGAAGCCACAGGGAGGAGGGAGCAAGCTTGTTTTCTGCTTCCCTGGAGACTAGGACGCAGAACAATGGTTCCAAACTACAAGAGAGGAGATTCTGAACATGAGGAAGTACTTCCTGACTGTGAGAGCTGTTCAGCAGTGGAACTCTCTGCCCCGGAATGTGGTGGAGGCTCCTTCTTTGGAAGCTTTTAAACAGAGGCAGGATGGCCATCTGTCAGGGGTGATTTGAATGCAATATTCCTGCTTCTTGGCAGAATGGGGTTGGACTGGATGGCCCATGAGGTCTCTTCCAACTCTTTGATTCTATGATGGCCTTGAATTTAACATGTGTGCTCTAGGAGAATCCAGACTACCACTTGGATTTCCACCAAACTGGAGTCACTTTGACCAACAAATCTATGACACTCATACATGTAGGACGAAACATTTGGGAAGGTCACCCTATAGCCCATAATCAATCAATCAATCAATCAATCTTTATTTATATCCCGCCACCATCTCCCTGAAGGGACTCAGGGCGGCTCCCAAAAGCACTCAATAGTGCAACCATATAAAATACAACAAAGTATTTATTATTTATTTATTTACTGCATTCTCCATTGTGCCCTGCCTCATGTACAGAGGAGGAATTGTTGGAGGCTACAGACAATGCCATTGCTGTTGCCCGTTTTTGGTCAGAAGATATTTAGCCGCCTGCTCTCCTTCTATTTTTATCAGTTTTATACTGATTTATGCAATGCTTTTGATATGAAATAAATAATTACCAAGAATGGGAAAAGAAATATCAGTGGACAACAAATGAGGTCTAAAGATGGGCTTAAAGCTAACCTTAAACAAATGTGGAATGAACAGTGAGAATGGGGAAGCCTTGACCCTCAAGTGTTGGAACTGGAGGTCAGATGTTACCAACAATGCTATGCATTTTGGAGATGCACAAATGGAGGGGGAAAGGGAGAATCTGCCAAGAAGAAGAAACATCAAGCAAACCTTTGTTGGGACTACCTTCCATCTGGAAATCTATGTCCTCACCCACCACCTAGACTAGTGGTTCTCAACCTGTGGGTCCCCAGGTGTTTTGGCCTACAACTCCCAGAAATCCCATCTAGTTTACCAGCTGTTAGGATTGCTGGGAGTTGAAGGCCAAAACATCTGGGGAGCCACAGGTTGAGAACCACTGACCTAGACTCTACCCTTAGAACAGTGGTTCTCAACCTTCCAAGTACCGTGACCCCTTAATAGAGTTCCTCATGTGGTGGTGACCCCCAACTATAACATTATTTTCATTGCTACTTCATAACTGGAATTTTGCTACTGTTATGAATTGTAATGTAAATATCTGACACACAGGATGTATTTTCATTCACTGGACAAAATTTGGCACAAATACCCGATTCGCCCAAATTTTAATACTGGTGGGGTTGGGAGGGATTGATTTTGTCATTTGGGAGTTGTAGTTGCTGGGATTTATAGTTCACCTACAACCAAAGAGGATTTTGAACTTGACTAATGATGGAATTGAACCAATCTTGGCACACAGAACTTCCATGAGCAAGAGAAAATACTGGAAAGGTTTGGTGGGCATTGACCTTGAGTTTTGGAATTGTAGTTCACCTACATCCAGAGAGCACTGTGGACTCAAGCAAGGATGGATCTGGACCATACTTGGCACAAATACTCAACATGCCCAAACGTGAACACTGGTAGAGTTTGGGGAAAATAGACCTTCACATTTGGAAGTTGTAGTTGCTGGGATTTGTAGTTCACCTACAACCAAAGAGGATTTTGATCGAATTGAACCTATCTTGGCACACAGAACTTCCATGAACAAGAGAAAATACTGGAAAGGTTTGGTGGGCATTGACCTTGAGTTTTGGAATTGTAGTTCACCTACATCCAGAGAGCACTGTGGACTCAAGCAAGGATGGATCTGGACCATACTTGGCACAAATACTCAACATGCCCAAACGTGAACACTGGTAGAGTTTGGGGAAAATAGACCTTGACATTTGGGAGTTGTAGTTGCTGGGATTTGTAGTTCACCCACAATCAAAGAGCATTCTGAACCCCACCAATGATAGAATTGGGCCAAACTTCCCACAAAGAATCCCCATGACCAACAGAATAAATAAAAATACTGTGTTTTCTAATGGTCTTTGGCGACCCCTCTGAGAACCCCTCAAGACCCCCACAGGGGTCCCGACCCCCAGGTTGAGAAACGCTGCCTTAGAAGATGAAGATATTTGGGCACAACTGATCACCTATGATGATGGTGGTGTGTATTCAAATTTTGGTAACCCCATGCATTTTATATTTTTTTCTTAATGCAACAAATGATCAGAAATGGTTCGGTTAGTTCCTCTGAAATGTAAGCTAAAGCACCTGGTATTTATTGGCAATCTCCCATTAATACCAAGTGCCATAAGCCAGATGTTCGAGGAATGGAAACACCATCTCTGAGCAGTCTTTGCCTAAGAAAGCCCTATAAAGTTCATGGGGTCACCATAAGTCAACAGGCAACCTGTAGGCACATACAAACCACATGGCTTACCCTCCCCACCACTCCAATAAAGGGAGGAAGCCTGAATTTACAACTTCAGTTGAAGCACTATCGTTTCAGATACTGTGCAATTATCTTTAAGCTCCAAAAAGTCCCACCTGAAATGCAAGTAGAGATTCTAGCCTTGGAGAGCCCGAAAAGCTCTTCCTGCCCCATCCCTCGCCATAAGCACACAAGATCGCATCCAACGCTGCCTTTAATTATTTCTAATTAAAGAGGGCAAAACAAGCACTTGCCAAATCTGTCTATTTTTTCTGTGCATTCGGGCGTTTCTTTTTTGCTGACGGCTTGAAACAGCCGAGCCAACTGCTGAAACGAGGAACTCGCAAGCGTCATAATTTCATGCATTCCATGTGAGATAATCATAGTGGGTAAGACAAGCAGCTGGCCTTACTCAAAACAAACTTGGGCCTTTGAGAGCCCTTTAAACATGTTTTATGGCTCCCTGTGGAAGGTTAAGCCGACCAGCCCATTGGGCATTTCCATCTACACCTGCTTTGGAAAAGGGGCGTTCTTGCTTGGAGAAGTGATGCAGAAGCCCGTGCACATCTCCATCTCATTCATGATTCAGTCACACAGGGGCCAAGACAACTTGGTGGAGGAAAACCATCTTCATGCCTGATCCTATGCTCAGCACCCCACTTTTCTCTTTTTCCACAACTTCACCCAGTGTATTTCTTCATGGCATCAATCTATATCAGGTATGGGAAAACCCAGGTCCCGGGGACAGATGCAACCCCTTGGGCTCTTTTCTCAGGCCCTCCTCTCTCTCAACATCCTATCCTTCCTTTCTTCTCCCTTTCCTTCCTCCCTCCCTCTTTCTCCTTCCCTTCCACCTTTCCTTCTTTCCTTCCCTCCCTTTTGTCCTTCCTTTCTTCTCTGTTTACTTTCTCCTTTCCTTCCTTCCTTCCTTCCTTCCTTCCTTCCCCTTCCCTTCCACACTTTCATCATTCTTTCCCTTTCTCCCTCCTTCCTTTTCTCTCTTTCCTCCCTCCCTCCCTTCCCTTTCTCCTTCCCTCCATTCCCTTCCTTTCTTTTGTCCTTCCTTCTCTCTTTCCTTCTTTCCTCCTTCCTTTCCTTCCTTCCCTCCCTCCATTCCCTTCCTCCCTTTCTTCTCTCTTTACTTCCTCCTTCCTTTCCCTTCCCTTCCACACTTTTGTCATTCCTTCCCTCTCTCCCTCTTTCTCCTTCCTTCCTTCTCTTTCCTCCCTCTCTTCCCCCCTTTTCTCCCTCCCCCTCTCATCCTTCCTTTCTTCTCTCTTTACTTTCTCCCTCCTTCCCCTCCCCTTCTACACTTGTGTCATTCCTTTCCTCCCTCCCTTCCCTCTTCCTCCCTCCCTCCTTCTCCCTCCCTCCATTCCCTTCCTTCCTTTTGTCCTTCTTTCTCTCTTTCCATTTTTCCTCCTTCCTTTCCTTTCCTCCCTTTCTCCCTCCTTCCATTTCCTCCCTCCGTCCCTCTCATCCTTCCTTCCTTCTCTTTACTTTCTCCCTCCCTCCCCTCCCCTTCCACACTTTCATCATTCCTTCCCTCTTTCTCCTTCCTTCCTTCCTTCCCTCCCTTTCCTCCCTCCCTTCCCTCCCTCTTTCTCCCTCCCTCCATTCCCTTCCTTCCTTTTGTCTTTCCTTCTCTCCTTCCTTCCTTCCTTCCTTCCTTCCTTCCTTCCTTCCTTCTTTCCTTCCCTCCATCCATTCATGCTTCTCTTCTACCCTTCCTTCCCTTTTGTCTTTCCTTCCTTCCCTCTTCCTTCACCCCTTCTCTCTTTCTCCTTCCACCCTTCCCTTCCCTTCCGTCCTTCCATTCTCCTTCCCTTCTTTCCATCCATCCATCCATCCATCCATCCATCCATCCATCCATCCATCACCAGGCAGCCAGTCCTCCTAGTAGGGAGTGCTAGCATATGGCCTTCAAATTAGAAAGTTTGCCCATGCCTGGTCTATAGTCATCATTCTGGAGAACCTAGGCTGGATCTAAAATGCCATATAATCCAATTTCTGAATCTGCGCTATCTGCTTTGAACTTGATTATATGGTAGTGTAGACCCTAGAAAACAACAACAACAAAAACTTTATTTTGGTATCCTGCCACCATCTCCCCGAAGGCACTCAGGGCAGCTTGCATGAGGACAAGCCCGGTCAAACACTGAACTAAATCAACACAGTAAAATTTATAAAAACAAGATCACAGAACAACATAAACAGAATACAATAACATCCTCTATCATCCCAAAGACTACAAAGTAATCAAATACTAGACTTGGGCGGTCAAGGTTTGAGTAATATGACTTCCCCTCACATATTTATACATGGCTATCATGTCTCCTCTCAGCCTTCTCTTCGGCAGACTAAATATGCCCAGCTCTTTAAGCTGCTCCTCATAGGGCATTTGAGTCGCCCTCCTCTGGACACATTCCAGCTTGTCAACATCTCCCTTCAATTGCGGTGACCAGAATTGGACACAGTGTGATTCCAGATGTGGTCTGACCAAGGCAGAATGGAGGGGTAACATGACTTCCCTGGATCTAGGCACTAGGCTCCTATTGATGCAGACCAAAATCCCATTGGCTTTTTTAGCTGCCGCAGCACATTGTAGGCTTCTGTTAAATGGTAATCCATGAGGACTCCAAGATCCTTTTCACACATACAAGCCCTGGCCCTTGAGCGCTCCAGCTGGAGGTCAGCTGTGACTAGCAGTGCTGTAGAATTTGAAGAGGCAAGAATGGAGGGTGAAAGAGAGAAACGTGCCAAGAGGAAAGCGTCTCAAGCCAACCCCGACCGAGACCGCCTTCCATCTAGAAACTGATGCCCTCACTGCGGGAGAAGATGCAGGTCAAGAATAGGTCTCCACAGTCACCTACAGACCCACCAGTACACTGATCTTGGAAGACTATCCTACTCGGACAACGAGGGATCATCTAAGTAAGTAAGGGGTCAAGGGCCTTTCCAACCTTTTTCTTTTTAGAGTACACTGTAGTGCCTCCCAACCTTTGGGCCTCCAGGTGTTTTGGGCTCCCAACTCCCAGAAATCTCAGCCAGCTTACCAGCTGTTAAGAAATGTAGGAGCTGAAGTCCAAAATACCTGGAGGGCCCAAGTTTGCCCATAGAATAAGCAAACTAAATTCCAACAAGGACTATAATGACCATGGTAACTTTCAATACAGGTTTCAATAAACAAGCCAAGTTCCAATGCAGGGTTACAGCAAGCAAGCTAGATTTGAGCCAACGATCTCAGGCTAAGTTGCTTACCATGACAGTAATGCCATCCTTCTCCAGTGGAGTCTTGTCATAAGTTACTTCACACACTCTCACGACTGTTGTTGCACCATACTTCTTCAGATCCTGGACAATATGAAAGGGGAGACAACAGCAATAACATTTAGTCCACTTGCGTTTTGTCTGGAAGCAACATTGGCATCAATTATCTGACAATGGTTCACTTTGTATTTATTTTGGCCAAGATGGTTTGCCCACCAAATGCCCAAACTGGATGAGCTTCGCAAAGACATGTCTGGAATTAAAATACCTAGAAAAGGAGGCTTCGGGGTCTGAAGGGGCTGGCAAGAATATATCCAAATATATCCAAAAATTGAAATTTTAAATTGAAAAGTTGGGGGGGGGGGGGGTCGTCTTATGCACCCAGTCGTCTAGTACGCCAGAAAATACGGTACTTGCAAACAGATAATGAAGACTCAGTGAAATGGCATCACCGGTTCCATGGTGACCCTATCATGGGGTTTTCTAGGAAAGATTTTATCACAGGGTGTTTTCCCAATGCCTTCCCCTAAGGCAGTGGTTCTCAACCTGTGGGTTTCCAGATATTTTGGCCTTCAACTCTCAAAAATCCTAACAGTTGGTAAACTGGTTGGGATCTGTGGGAGTTGTAGGCCAACACACCTGGGGACCCACAGGTTGAGAACTACTGACTTGAGATTAAGAGATGATAGTTGTCATCACTAAGATGACTTAGTGGATTTCCAATGCTCTAATCACTATATCATGATGGCTACATGACACAGTACTCTATATCACAAAAATTCTGGCAGTGGGTCAACTTCCGATGGCACTTGACCTTGGAATTACATCAGAGGACCTACAAAGGTCTAGTTAAGAGATCTCTCTAGGTCCTCCAGCAAGTCTATATTTAATTTCTGGTGGAAGCTGACCACAGATTCACCTTGCAGAATTTTGAGATATCATGAGAACAATCAAATCCACAAAAGTTAAACGTACAACTGTAGACAGTCAACTGTAAATCCAACTTCACCAGGTTTTCAGCAGGTCTTAAACAGCTTTACCCATGTGTTTTAAAATTGAATTATTGTTGATTTCTTTGACATAAACCCTACTCTAATTCAAGTTATATTTATTTTTTGCTTCAGGATATTGTAAGGTATTTTGGGTCCCATGCTGAGAGAAAAGTAGCGTATGTATGTATGTATGTGTAACTACATAAATATTGAACAAGACCAAAACAGAGGTGATTTTTTCGCAGAGCAATGAAGGAGGATGCATGAGTAACAGTATTAATAAAACAAGACCTTTCACTCTGCAGTTGTTCTCAACCTTCCTAATGCCGCAACCCCTTAATACAGTTTCTCATGTTGTGGGGACCCCCCCCCAACATATTTTTTCCATTGCTATGTCATAACTGTAATTTTGCTACTATTATGAATTGCAATGTAAATATCTGATATGGAGGATGTATTTTCATTCACTGTTCCAAATTTGGCACAAATACGTGATACGTCCAAATTTGAATACTGGTGGGGTTGTGGGGGATTGATTTTGTCATTTGGAAGTTGTAGTTGCTGGGATTTATAGTTCACCTACAATCAAAGAGCATACTGAACCCCACCAACAATGGAATTCAACTAAACTTGGCACACAGAACTCCCATGACCAAAAAAAAATACTGGAAGGGTTTAGTCAGCATTGATCTTGGGTTTTGGAGTTGTAGTTCACCTACATCCAGAAAGCACTGTGGACTTAAAAAATGATGGATCTGAACAAAACTTGGCAGGGATACCCATTATGCCCAAATGTGAACACTGGGAAAATAGACCTTGACATTTGGGAGTTGTAGTTGCTTGGATTTATAGTTCACCAACAATGGAATTCAACCAAACTTGGCACACAGAAACCTCACGACCAACAGAAAATACTGTGTTTTCTGCTGGTCTTTGGCAACCCCTCTGACACCCCCGCGTGACCCCCCCAGGGGTCCCGACTCCCAGGTTGAGAAACACTGCTCTGTAGCAATTCAAAAAGTGAACTAATATGAGAATAATAACAGGCATGGACAAACTTTGGCCTTCCAGGTGTTTTGGGCATCAATTCCCACAACTCCTAACAGCTGGTAGGCTGGAGGGCCAAATGTTGCCCATGCCTGATAATATCCTTTGGGTATACGCTGGGATTTGGATCCGGCACTCCTTGTTGTTCATTCGTTCAGTCGTCTCCGACTCTTCGTGACCTCATGGACCAGCCCATGCCAGAGCTCCCTGTCAGCCGTCACCACCCCCAGCTCCTTCAAGGTCAGTCCAGTCACTTCAAGGATGCCATCCATCCATCTTGCCCTTGGTTGGCCCCTCTTCCTTTTGCCTTCCACTTTCCCCAGCATAATTGTCTTCTCTAGGCTTTGCTGTCTCCTCATGATGTGGCCAAAGTACTTCAACTTTGTCTCTAGTATCCTTCCCTCCAGTGAGCAGTCGGGCTTTATTTCCTGGAGGATGGACTGGTTGGATCTTCTCGCAGTCCAAGGCACTCTCAGAACTTTCCTCCAACACCACAGCTCAAAAGCATCGATCTTCCTTCGCTCAGCCTTCCCTAAGGTCCAGCTCTCACATCCGTAGGTTACTACAGGGAATACCATGGCTTTGACTAGGCGATGGATCTTTGTTGCCAGTCTGATGTCTCTACTCTTGACTATTTTATTGAGATTGGACATTGCTCTCCTCCCAAGAAGGAATCGTCTTCTGATTTCCTGGCCACAGTCTGCATCTGCAGTCATCTTTGCGCCTAGAAATACAAAGTCTGTCACGGCCTCCACATTTTCTATCTCTATTTTCCAGTTGTCAATCATTTTTGTTGCCATAATCTGGGTTTTTTGACGTTTAGCTGCAACCCGGCTTTTGCGCTTTCTTCTTTCACCTTGATTAGAAGGCTCCTCAGCTCCTCCTCGCTTTCGGCCATCAGAGTGGTGTCATCTGCATATCTGAGGTTGTTAATGTTTCTTCCAGCCATTTTCACCCCAGCTTTGCATTCATCAAGCCCCGCACATCGCATGATGTGTTCTGCATACACGTTAAAAAGGTTGGGTGAGAGGATGCAGCCTTGCCGTACGCCTTTCCCAATCTTGAACCAGCACTCCTATGGATACTGAAATCCATGGTTACTGAAGACCCCTTAGGTACAGTGGAGCAGATACATGGTGCCCCTTATATAAAATGGCAAATGTTTGCTTTTTGGAATTTTCTAAAATGTCAAGCTGTTGTGCAATACATGGGTGCAGAATCTGTGGATACGGAGGTCCAAATATGTCTTCAGCTTTGGTTGCCCCGGTCCAAAGAGTGCAACTTTAGAGAAAATGTATCCTGGGCGGAGCAAAAGACTGGGTTGCTTTGTACTGCTCCACTTCCAAGAGTAAACAAGGGCATTTATTTTTAATCCGTGTAGGTATGCAACAGTTGCCCACGTAACCAGAGCAACATCTGTGGACAACAGAGCCAACTTGGCTGGGGCAGCAATGGAGAGGGGAGGAGGAGGAGGAGGTGCGGAGAAGAGATGCGCGGCTAAAAACAGCGCACTGGCTCCCAGCCCGGGCATTAAAGAGGGCAAGAAGTGTCAAGTCCGAGTCCAGAAGCACTCGATGGGCCAGGAAGGGAGAGGGAGGAATTACAAGGCGGGGGGAGGAACACAAGGCGCATTATGAAAAACGACTTTGCCTGAAGAATCCACGGTAGGAAACGCTGCTTTGAAGGAAAGCACAGCTGGGGTGTTCGGCGTCACCTGGACCTGCCCAGGCAGGTTCTGCAATCCAAGACCTCACAGCTGTCTCTCAAAGGAAGTTCAAGATTCAATTCAACATCAAGCCTAGAACTTCTGTGCATGTTCATTTTCTCTGGAAGGCACGAGTTGCAGAGGAGGGAGAGGAAATGGCACGGCTATGTTTATTTCATTACGATCCCAAAAAGGGTATCTGAGGGAGGGAGGAAGAAAAGCTCCCCCAGGTTCAGAAACTGAAGGATCACAGAGTCATAGAATCAAAGAGTTGGAAGAGACCTCATGGGCCATCCAGTCCAACCCCCTGCCAAGAAGCAGGAATATTGCATTCAAATCACCCCCGACAGATGGCCATCCAGCCTCTGTTTAAAAGCCTCAACTTCTGGTCTTCAAGATGGATTATATTTCAACTCAAATCATAGAATCCTAGAGTTAGACCTCCTGGGCCATCCGGTCCAACCCCATTCTGCCAAGAAGCAGAAAAATTGCATTCAAGGCACCCCCGACAGATGGCCATCCAGCCCCTGTTCAAAAGCTTCCAAAGAAGGAGCCTCCACCACACTCCACGGCAGAGAGTTCCACTGCTGAACGGCTCTCACAGTCAGGAAGTTCTTCCTCATGTTCAGATGGAATCTCCTCTCTTGTAGTTTGAAGCCATTGCTCCATTGCGTCCTAGTCTCCAAGGAAGAAGAAAGCAAGCTTGCTCCCTCCTCCCTGTGGCTTCCTCTCACATATTTATACATGGCTATCATGTCTCCTCTCAGCTTTCTCTTCTTCAGGCTAAACATGCCCAGCTCCTTAAGCCGCTCCTCATAGGGCTTGTTCTCCAGAACCTTGATCATTTTATTCGCCCTCCTCTGGACACAATATTCCAGGTGTGGTCTAACCAAAGCAGAATAGAGGGGTAGTATGACTTCCTTAGATCTAGACACTATGCTCCTATTGGAGGCCAAAATCCCATTGGTTTTTTTTGCCGCCACATCACATTGCTGACTCATGTTTAACTTGTTGTCCACGAGGACTCCAAGGTCTTTTTCACACGTACTGCTCTCGAGCCAGGAATGGAGCACTGTCTCCGTTAAGGAGATACGTTTTTCCAACCTGGTTCCCATTGGGTTTAATGGACTGTTGTTGTTTATTTGTTCAGTCGCTTCCGACTCTTTGTGACCTCCAGCACAGGTCAGAGTTTCCTGTGGGCCGTGGTCACCCCCACGGTCAAGTCAGTCACTTCAAGGATACCATCCATTTTGCCCTTGCTCTGCCCCTCTTCCTTTTTCCTTCCCTTTTCCCCAACATCATCATCTTCTCCAAGCTTTCCTGTCTTCTCATGATGTGGCCAAAGTACTTCATCTATGCCTCTAATATCCTTCCTTTCAGTGAGAAGTTGGGCTTTATTTGAGTATTGTTATATGTTCTGCAGTTGATGATGCTTGGTGATGGAAGTGTTACTGTAAGTATTTGTTCTGAAGGGTTTAGTAATCTGTAAGTAAGAGTTCATGGGTAAAAACAATTAAGGGTGGATGTATGCAAGAGATGGGTTGCAGCTGGGTGTTTGTGGATATAAGGAGTGAGCCTTGGAAGTGATCTTGGGGAGAAAAATATTGTCATATTTTGGTGGTGGATGCTGCTGGTTTTCCCCCCAGGTCTGTTGGATTTTTGGTATCCAGACCTGTCTCCTGTAATCTTGGAACCTTGAACCTTTGGACTGGCTTTTGACTACAGTATAGACTCTTGATCCCTGGACTTTGTTTATTGAACTCTTGGTGTTTGACCACTGGACTGGACCCTTTGACTACGGTGTAGTTTTTGCTATCAGTTTTTGTTTATTCTTTGGCTGAGTGCTATCTTTATGTTTTATATTTTGGTCAATTAAAACAGCCAGCAAGTAAGTGCTGTTTTAATTAAACTGTTTGATAAAACTGGGACTTTGGTTCATCTCTACCTAAATAAGGCAAAGGCCTGGCAACGTGACAAGTATGGACTGGTTAGATCTTCTCGTGGCCCAAGGCACTCTCCGAATTTTCCTCCAGGACCACAGTTCAAAAGCGCCTATCTTCCTTCACTCAGCCTTCCTTATGGTCCAGCTCTCGCAACCATAGGTTACTATGGGGAATACTATTGCTTTAACTATGCGGATCTTTGTTGCCAGTGTGATGTCTCTACTCTTAACTGGACTGCAATTGCTATTATCCCCTGGGAGCATTTTAGTTAAAGATGAACAAATCCCCATGGATGGGTCCAAAGCAGACTTCCTTCCCTCCTTTTCAGATCCACCCTCCAATTTGTGGATGCTATAGGGCAAAGTCTCAGGAAGAAAGGAAGGAGGGAAGTAAGGGTTGTAGAAAGTAGGCACACTGTGAAAATAACAAATATAGGCACTCTGGGAAACACCCCTATTAAATCAGCTTCATTGGCTGCCAATAAGTTGCTGAGCCAAATTCAAGGTGCAGGTCATGACCTATAAAGCCCTAAATGGTTCGGGACCCGCCAATTCCGCAATAGAATCTCATTCTATGAACCGGCACAAGCTCTAAGATCTTCCAGGGAGGCCCTCCTCTTGGTCCTACCTCCGTCACAAGCACGGTTGGTGGGGACGAGAGAGAGGGCCTTCTCGGTGGTGGCCCCCCGCCTCTGGAACACCCTTCCAAGGGAAATAACACAGGCCCCATCCCTCCCCTCCTTTTGTAAGAGCTTGAAGACCTGGTGGTTTCAACAAGCCTTTGAAAATGACCAGTTCTAACTCAGTCTTACACATTGTCGAATACGGATTTATTCTTCCTACCAATTACCCAGATCACTTCCTCTAATCGGCCTTGGAATGAACAGCCATACACCCGTACCTAATATTATTGTTGCCTGCCATAGCATTGGACTTAATTCCCAGGCCCCCTAGAATTTCTGGGCTTGCACAAATCTTGGCCCAGCCTTTTAAATTTTTTAATTGCCTCGAACAGGCAGGATTACTTTTAATATAGGTGTATTATGGTGACAATGCTTATATTGTTTAGTTAAACTTATGGTTATGTTGTTTTACTTTGTATGTTTTGTGATGTTACCTGGGGACCGCTCTGAATCCCTTCGGGGAGATAGAGCGGTATATAAATAAATTATTAGTATTATTATTATTCCAATTTTCTGAATCAGCATCCCAAATAACCAAACCAAATCCAAAGTTGACCAAAAATTGATTCATAATCCTTTTGGTACTAAAGTTGGAGAGTGGTTCTTGGTCAAAGTGGTTCCTGGTCAAGGTGGTCCCTGGTTACAGTGGTCACTGGTCAACAAGAAAGGTTGCTTTAGATGCTGAAACTTTGTGTCCCATTCAGCAGAGCCTCAAAATTCAAGGCACCATCCCTGAGAAGGTTTATGCAATTATTATGAACGAATAATATCACCGCAAAGAGTTTTATGCTATTATAGTCATTGCTGAACTCCACTTACCTCAATGAAGGTGTTCAGCGTGGCATTGGTAGGATTGTGAGTGATCAGGAATCTCATGTTCTTGTAGCAGACCTCGACAGGGGCAGGTCTGTTCATACGGGCCATGGTGGTGGTACTGGTGGTACTGGTGGTGAAGGGCAAAATAAGATGGACTGGAGGGGAGGAGGAAAAATGAACAAAAACAAAGAATTCGCCCTCCTAAAAGCCGGGACAGAAGAAGAGAATTTCGGGGCAAAAGGAAAACAAAAAGGACTCTAAAGTTTGGCAAAACACTATCTTTTTCCCTCTCTTTGCCCCACCGAATCGACACAAATTTGTGCAAATCTCCCCAGTTTTCAGGACACAGCGTAGGCTGGATTCTCTAAACCATCCAATTAGAATCAAAGAAACCCTGTGCTCGACTGATGAAAAGGAAAACAAAACAAAACAAAAATATATCCGCCAATACTTAAAAGGAAAAAAAATGTATAGATATATATCTGCCGTAGTGTCAATTTCCTTGGTGTGTGCAAATTTAGAGTAGTCGTCGTTCGGCTTCCCTTCTTAAGCTCTCTTCAGAAAGGCTTCTGCATTCGGTGGACCTGCCGGCGCTGCTCTTGCGCTGTCACGTTACCCCATCTGGATATGTAAAATATTTGCGGGGAGCGAGGGGAGCCTGGCGCAGGTCAGGCTGGGGCGGCACCCAGCAAGAGTCTTCCTGAGGCGGCAAGAGCCATGCACAGGAGACCCGAATGGTGATGCCCGGGGGCTCAGGGCGCCAGCTTTGTGCAAGGCAGCAGCGGGGTTCGGGCTTCAACGGGCCGGATGTTGTGCGTGGCAGTGCTTAAAGGTGCGGCCAGGCCCCTCCATAAATCCACAGCCGATCAGCATACGAGACAATCTGGGGGAGAAACAAAAAAACGGGAGAGAAGGAGAGAGAGAAAGCTTTGGTCAGTGGAAGTCTCATTGAATTCCGCCTCGGAGTTTAAGATCCACCGGGGAGGCCCTGCTCTTGGTCCCACCAGCATCACAAATGCGTCTGGTGGGAATGAGGGACAGGGCCTTCTCGGTGGTGACCTCCCTCCACTGGTTGCCTAGCACATTTCAAAGTGCTGGTCTTGGCCTATAAAGCCCTATATGGCTCTGGCCCAGCTTACTTGTCCGAACGTATTTTCCCTCTACGTTCCGCCTCATAGTTTAAGATCCACCAGGGAGGCCCTGCTCTCAGTCCCACCAGCCTCGCAAATGTGTCTGATGGGAACAAGGGACAGGGCCTTCTCGGTGGTGACTCCCCTCCACTGGCTACCAATCCATTTCCAAGCACAATTCAAAGTGGTAGTCTTGGCCTATAAAGCCCTATACGACTCTGGCCCAGCTTACTTGTCCGAACGTATTTTCCCTCTATGTTCCACCTCATAGTTTAAGATCCACCAGGGAGCTCCTGCTCTCAGTCCCACCAGCCTCGCAAATGCAAGGGACAGGTCCGTCTTGGTAGTGACCCCCCTCCACTGGCTGCCAGTCCATTCCCAAGAATAATTCAAAGTGGTAGTCTTGGCCTATAAAGCCCTATACGACTCTGGCCCAGCTTACTTGTCCGAACATATTTTCCCTCTATGTTCCACCTAATAGTTTAAGATCCACCAGGGAGGCCCTGCTCTCAGTCCCACCAGCCTCGCAAATGCAAGGGACAGGTCCGTCTTGGTAGTGACCCCACTCCACTGGCTGCCAGTCCATTTCCGAGCACAATTCAAAATGCTGGTATTGGCCTATAAAGCCCTATACGGCTCCGGCCCAGCTTACTTGTCAGAATGTATTTCCCTCTATGTTCTGCCTCATAGTTTAAGATCCACTGGGGAGGCCCTGCTCTCCGTCCCACCAGCCTTACAAATGCATCTGGTGGGAATGAGGGACAGGGCCTTCTTGGTGGTGACTCCCCTCCACTGGCTGTTGGTCCATTTCCGAGCACAAAGTGCTGGTCTGTCGCAACTCAGGATTGATTCACCTTGCTCAAGACACCACCACACACCAAGGCTGTAGGTTTTTTAGTTTATTGAAGAAAAAGCAAAATCAAAAACATAGAAGTAAAGTTGCAAAAGTTCAATAGCCAAAACAGAGTCTTAAATGCAAAGGCAAAGTTTCCAAGATCCAAAGACAAATAACATGAAGTATAATCCATTAGCATTGGTTAAACAAGAATCTATGGCAGCATGACAAGGTCCCCAAAAATCAAGTTTAGAACCAAAGTCCCAAAGAGCTAGAAGCTTTCCCCAAAAGCCGAGATAATTTCAGAGAAGTTAACAGGGTGTAAGCAACATTGCACTGACAAAGGACTGACTTCAATCAGATCATTAAGTATGTTTCCCTAGCATGAAAGCATTACGTTGACCTTGAACTTCCCGTTTGTTGGCAAGCCGCGCACTTCGACGTATCCTTAATTGCATACGGTCCTCCCTAATCAAATCTCTATCACCTTCAAGGCCGGAAAACTCATTATGCTGGGACTGGTCACCCTGGGAACCGAGAGGCACTAAACTCCCAGATGGAGCCGACTCGTCCACCTGCAGCTGTGAAGTTTCACTATCTTCATCTAAAACAACATTCCTTTCTCTGGAAAACAGAAATGCCGTCTCTTCTTCAGAATCAACACTGTCTGCCTCAATAACAGGGACATGTTCAGAAATCGGTAACCCATCATCCTTCTCATCCTGAGGAAACTCAGGCTCAGAAAGCTCAGGCTCAAAGTGAGCCACAACATGGTCCTGGCCTATAAAGCCCTATACAGCTCCAGCCCAGCTTACTTGTCCGAACGTATTTCCCTCTATGTTCTGCCTCACAGTTTAAGATCCACCGGGGAGGCCCTGTTTTTGGTCCCACCAGCCTCACAAATGCATCTGGTGGTGACGAGGGACAGGACCTTCTCGGTGGTGACGCCCCTCTTGTGGAATTCGCTCCCCAGTGAGATTAGATCGGCCTCGGAGTTTAAAATCCACCGGAGAGACCCTGCTCTCGGTCCCACCAGCCTCGCAAACACGTCTGGTGGGAAGGAGGGACAGAGCCTTCTCGGTGGTGACCCCCCTCCACTGGTTGTCGGTCCATAATCCTTTCCTTTAGGAAAAAACCGAAATCGTGGTTTTGGAACCAGGCTTTCGGCTAGCAGGCACAACGGCACTTCGGACATTGAACTGGACCATATGATTGTGATACTAATGGAAACTGCAATATGATTGTTTAACTAATGTTATTGTTTTTAAATGATTGTGTATTGATGGTTTTATATTGTTGTTATATTGTGATTTGCGGCATCGAATGGTTGCCAGTGTTGCCCGCTCTGAGTCCCCCCTCGGGGGTTGAGAAGGGCGGAGTAGAGATGTTGTAAATAAATAAATTTGGAAGAGGTCACAAAGGGATTTCAGAGAAGTGGACACCTCAGCAAAGGTGTCCAGGCATGGGCCAACTTCGGCCCTCCCTCCAGGTGTTTTGGACTTCAACTCCCACAATTCCTAACAGCCTACCGGCTGCTGGCACAATTTTTGAAAATGATGGGTTTTGCGAATGAGAAAAGAACATAAAGAGAGCTCCGAGAATGAACATAGCACACGTTTCACAAGCCTGCGTGTCCCAGCAATCCCTATAATTTGGGATTGGGAATGCACAAGGGATCATAGCAAGCATTGTGGGAACATTAATTGTAACTAAACGTGTGTGTGGTTTCAAGTCATTTCCTACCTATGGTGAACCTGTTTCGAGATTTCCTTGGCAAAATTTGCCTTTGTCTTCCTCTGAAACCTGAATGTGTGACTCATTCAAAGGCAACCAAAGAGTTTCCATGGCTGAGTCAAGATTTGAATTCTGGTCTCCGGAACCATCATCCAACACCCAAATGAAATGTGCCACCTGCTTATTTAAATCCCAACAATGGTGTGTCATCCTATAAAGTCATATTTCTTGTTTCCAAACAAGTTTTAAATTGTTTTATACTTCTTTATATCAATGATGTTTTAATAAAATAGTTTAACTTCCTTTTAACATGTTTAATTCTGGAAGCTCTGGTGGAACAGTGGATTAAACTGCTGAACTTGCTGACCAAAAGGTCAGCGGTTCGAATCTGGGGAGTGGGGTGAGCTCCTGCTGTTAGCCCCAGCTTCTGCCGACCTAGCAGTTCGAAAACATGCAAATGTGAGTAGATCAATAGGTACCGCTTCTGCAGGAAGGCAACAGCACTCCATGCAGTCACGCCGGTCACATGACCTTGGAGGTGTCTATGGACAATGCCGGCTCTTCGGCTTAGAAAGGGGAGATGAGCACCACAACTAGACTTAATGTCAAAGGGAAATCTTTACTTAACTTTTTTTTATTGTCAGGTTTTCAAGTTGTATCATTACACTAAACATAGGATATTGTTGCAATCCAGAGCAGGAAACGAGGTCCTATCCACCACACTTGACTGTGAAAAACAATCCTTTTTTATTGAAGAAAAATGGTTACAAAATAAAGGAAAAATGCAAGTCAAAAGCCACAGCAAAATCAGCAAACATGAATTTAAATGTACAAAACAAAACCCAAAGCCACACTGTAAAATACTGGAATCTGTTAGCAATCCAATAACCGTACTTGATATCCTAGAAATCTTTCAAGACCATGACCAGGGAAACCGGGAGAACTGCCAAGGTCTTCATCAATCTGAAACGATGCCTGAACTGAGAAAGTCAGCCCGGCGGAAGGCACTTAAAGCCGAAGAATTGGTTCCGTGAACCGCCCCTCTGCTTTGAAGCCATTGTTTGTATTTCTTTTAATCGGGAAGACCTTCGCAAGCTGCGTGATTTACTTCTGTCTTGCCAAATCTGGCCCCTTCTGTTGTCATTAAAGTTACCAGGTGCAGAAGGGAGTGAAAGGTCATGGCTTCCCTCTGAAACATTCTCATGAACACTGGTACTTTCATTTTCCAAATCTACAGAAGTTCCTTCCTCACTAATTTCAGGAACATTGGCATTTTCCAAATCTACAGAAGTTTCTTCCTCACTAATTTCAGGAGCATTGGCATCAAGAGGTACATTTCCACTAGCATCAGTAAATATATTTTCATTAGCATCAGGAAGAACAAACAGAGAATCAGGTTCAAGTTCAAACTCAGGCTGAACCCCAACAGATATCTGGCCATTTTTGTAGTTTTAAATAATATTATTTCAACAGAATTCATATTCTATCTTTCAATGGTTTGGGTTGCTGGAGGTTTTTAGTGCTATATGGCCATGTTCTAGAAGCATTCTCTTCTGACGTTTTGCCTGCATCTACGTCAAGCATCCTCAGAGGTTGTGAGGTCTGTTGGAAACTAGGAAAATTGGTTTTAACATGGAAGTGGAAGGGGAAGAAAGTGGAAGGGAAAGAAAAGAGGGGGAGGAGGAAGGAAGGAGAGAAGGAAAGAAAAAAAGTAAGGAGAGAAAGAAAGGAGAGAAAGAGGAAGAGAAGATTGGCCACAGCTAGTATATTATATTCCGTACAGTGGCCCTAATTTCTCATGCCAGTAAGGTAATGCTCAAGATCCTGCAAGGAAGACTCCAGCAAGACATGGAGCGAGAGATGCCAGATGTTCAAGCTGGGTTCAGAAAAGGCAGAGGAACGAGAGACCAGATTGCCAATATCTGCTGGTTAATGGAGAAAGACAGGGAGTTTCAGAAAAACATCTACTTCTGCTTCATTGACTATTCTAAAGCCTTTGACTGTGTGGATCATAATAAATTGTGGCAAGTTCTTGGTGGGATGGGCATACCAAGCCCCCTTCCCTCTCTCCTGAGGAATCTGTACAAGGACCAAGTAGCAACAGTCAGAACTGACCACGGAACAACAGACTGGTTCAAGATTGGGAAAGGCGTACGGCAAGGCTGCACCCAACCTTTTTAACTTGTATGCAGAACACATCATGCGATGTGCGGGGCTGGATGAATGCAAGGCTGGGGTGAAAATTGCTGGAAGAAACATTAACAACCTCAGATATGCAGATGACACCACTCTGATGGCCGAAAGCGAGGAGGAGCTGAGGAGCCTTCTAATCAAGGTGAAAGAAGAAAGCGCAAAAGCTGGGTTGCAGCTAAACGTCAAAAAAACCAAGATTATGGCAACAAGAATGATTGACAACTGGAAAATAGAGGGAGAAACCGTGGAGGCAGTGACAGACTTTGTATTTCTAGGTGCAAAGATTACTGCAGATGCAGACTGTGGCCAGGAAATCAGAAGACACTTACTTCTTGGGAGGAGAGCAATGTCCAGTCTCGATAAAATAGTGAAGAGTAGAGACATCAGACTGGCAACAAAGATCCGCCTAGTCAAAGCCATGGTATTCCCTGTAGTAACCTACGGATGTGAGAGCTGGACCTTAGGGAAGGCTGAGCGAAGGAAGATCGATGCTTTTGAGCTGTGGTGTTGGAGGAAAGTGCTGAGAGTGCCTTGGACTGCGAGAAGATCCAACCAGTCCATCCTCCAGGAAATAAAGCCCGACTGCTCACTGGAGGGAAAGATACTAGAGACAAAGTTGAAGTACTTTGGCCACATCATGAGGAGACAGGAAAGGCTAGAGAAGACAATTATGCTGGGGAAAGTGGAAGGCAAAAGGAAGAGGGGCCGACGAAGGGCAAGATGGATGGATGGCATCCTTGAAGTGACTGGACTGACCTTGAGGGAGCTGGGGGTGGTAACGGCCGACAGGGAGCTCTGGCGTGGGCTGGTCCATGAGGTCACGAAGAGTCGGAGACGACTGAACGTATGAACAACAACAACAACAAGTATATTATATTATTATTACAAGGTTTTTAGCCTTTTTCTGCCAAATAGTGTGGACTTCATGAAAATGACAGCTCAGAAATGAGAGCACTGAGTAATGGCAATTAATGTCCAAAATCTATCTGAATAAACAAGGTCTCTACCTACTGGCAGAAGAAAAGCAGAGAGAAGGGTCCAATTTTCTGTCTGGTGTGAAACAGTTCCACGGGTTTGGACAATTAACACAGTTTGACACCACTTTCACTGCCGTGACTCAATGCTATGGAAAGCTGGGACTTGTCATATTTTGGTGCATCAACACCTCCTTGGCAAAGACTTTGTAAAATGACACCTTCTGCGATTCCATGGCATGGAGTCATGGCAGCTCAAATGGTGCCAAACTGAATTCATTGTACAGTGTAGATCAGGCATGGGCAAACTTCGGCCCTCCAGGTGTTTTGGACTTCAACTCCCACAATTCCTAACAGCCGCTAGGCTGTTAGGAATTGTGGGAGTTGAAGTCCAAAACACCTGGAGGGCCAAAGTTTTCCCATGCCTGGTCCAGATACACCCTTGACTATACATACTCCAGGGAATCTAAATATCGAATCCATAACTCCTGCTTACTTCCACAAAGCTCAGAAATTTATTTTTGGCTTTTGCGGGGAGAAAAAGGCAGGATAGCATCTGTTGAACGATCTGCAAACAAAGGAAGGTGCCTCCTGATAAGAAAGCTCCAGCTGGGAATGGGTGTGTTTGAGAACGCTTCCTGTCCCTTGCTCACCGCTTCCGAAATCAACCAGGAGCCAGCTTTTCCATCTCAGCCATGTTTTCCATCTGAATCCTTGCTATGAAAATAAAAGTAAACCGGCTTTCCGCTTCCATTTAGGGTGCAGGCTATGGCAACAAAGGTGCCAGTTTGGGCGGGTTGGCAAGGCAGGTTTCGAAGGTAAACACACCTCTTTCCCATTTTGTAATGCAAGAGGGAAACGATCAAGAGAGAACCAATACCACAGAGTGCTTAAAAAGACCGATACCGTACTTCTTGGAGTCGACAAAACACATTTTCCCCCATTTAAAGATCTCGAAAAATAAGGTGTGTCTTAAGAAAGACAGATAGATAGATAGATACACACAAACAAAGGTAAAGTTTTTCCCCTGACATTAAATCCAGTCGTGTCCGATTCTGGGGGTTGGTGCTCATCTCTATTTCTGAGCTAAAGAGCCGGCGTTGTCCATAGACACCTCCTAGGTCATGTGGCCGGCATGACTTCATAGATAGATAGATAGATAGATAGATAGATAGATAGATAGATAGACAGACAGACAGACAGACAGAAAGAAAGAAAGAAAGATAGATAGATAGACAGACACAAACAAAGGTAAAGGTTTTCCCCGACATTAAGTTCAGTTGTGTCCGACTCTGGGTAGTTGGTGCTCATCTCTATTTCTAAGCCAAAGAGCCGGCGTTGTCCATAGACACCTCCTAGGTCATGTGGCTGGCATGACTTCATGGATAGATAGATAGACAGACAGACAGAAAGATAGATAGATACACACAAACAAAGGTAAAGTTTTCCCCCTGACATTAAGTTCAGTTGTGTCCGACTCTGGGTAGTTGGTGCTCATCTCTATTTCTAAGCGAAAGAGCCGGCGTTGTCCATAGACACCTCCTAGGTCATGTGGCCAGCATGACTGCATGGAGTGCCATTACCTTCCAGCTGAAGCAGTACCTTTTGATCTATCCACATTTGCATGTTTTCAAACTGTTAGGTTGGCAGAAGCTGGGGCTAACAGCAGGAGCTCACCCTGCTCCCATATATAATAGACACACCTAGATAGACAGATAGATAGATACACACAAAAAGGTAAAGGTTTTCCCCTGACATTAAGTCCAGTTGTATCAGACTCTGGGTAGTTGGTGCTCATCTCTATTTCCAAGCCAAAGAGTCAGCATTGTCTATAGACACCTCCTAGATCATGTCGCCAGCATGACTGCATGGAGCGCCGTTACCTTCCAGTGGAAGTGGTACTTATTGATCTACTCACATTTACATGTTTTTGAACTGTTAGGTTGGCAGAAGCTGGGGCTAACAGCAGGAGCTCACCCCGCTCCTGTATATAATGCACACACAGAAATATAGATGATTTTATTTTTGTTGTGCTGGTGGTACTGACATTAGTGTGCACCTTAGAATCGATGGCTAACTTAGAATGGAAGAGATACAGTAAACGTGCCATAAATAAAATCAAGCCTTAGAAGACAACTCTCCTTAGAAGACAACATGATAAACTGAAGTTGTAATCTTTGGAGATAGCACAAGACAACACAACTCATAAATAAAAACAATAATGCTAGTTAACGCAGAAGGCATTTGTAAAAGAGGCATATTGTATTATTATAGATAGCAGATCAACTCAATCAAGGAAACCACAACTCGGAATTGGCAAAACCTAAATAAAGGCAACCTGTTGAAGACAGAGAGACTTGGAAGCATCTTATTCAAAAGGAACTCCTGAAGTCAAAGTGGACTTGACAGCAATTGACAGCAACAACAACATGTTTCAGATTCTAGATTCACCAGCCATATTGGATGGAAGTCATGGAAATATTGTGACTAATTCTGGGCACCACAATTGAAGGGAGATGTTGACTCTAAGCTGGAATGTGTCCAGAGGAGGATGACTAAAATGATCAAGGGTCTGGAGAACAAGCCCTATGAGGAACGGCTTAAAGAGCTGGACATGTTTAGCCTATAGAAGAGAAAACTGAGAAGAGACATGATGGCCCTCTATAAATATGTGAGAGGAAGTCACAGGGAGGAGGGAGCAAGCTTGTTTTCTGCTTCCCTGGAGACTAGGATGCAGAAGAATGGCTTCAAACTACAAGAAAGGAGATTCCACCTGAACATGAGGAAGAACTTCCTGACTGTGAGAGCTGTTCAGCAGTGGAACTCTCTGCCCCAGAGTGTGGTGAAGACTCCTTCTTTGGAGGCTTTTAAACAGACGCTGGATGGCCATCTGTTGGGGGTGCTTTGAATGCAATATTCCTGCTTCTTGGCAGGATGGGGTTGGACTGGATGGCACACGAGGTCTCTTCCAACTCTAGGATTCTATGATATTGTTGAAATAAAATCCATCTTGAAGGCCAGAGGTTGAGAAACCCTGGTTTCAAAAACTATTTCGACACAGTAATGCTAATAAAAATATAGTGCACATCAATTAAAAGAGCGACTGGAACAACCAGATACTCGTTAACTACCTGGATAAATAAGGTCTTTGTCTGCCAATGGAAAGAGAATGCAGAAGGGACCATCTTATTCTCCCTTGAGGATCTTAAAACAAACCCACTCATACAGTCTATCTTCCATATCCATGGATTTTGCATCCAAGGACACAAACAGCCATGGCTTGAAAATATTCAAAAAGAAATTTCCATCTATATAAATAAGAATGTCATGTTCGTTTCTGGGATTAGCATAATTCAAAAGCCACTGGACGAATTGCCACTAAATTTGGCCACAAGACACCTACAAACCCAAGGAGTGACCATCACTCAAAAAATGTTATTTTGTCATGAGTTGTAGTTGCTGGGATTTATAGTTCACCCACAATCAAAGAGAACTACATCATAACTACAATGTTGCTACTGTTATGAATCATAATGTAAATATCTGATATGCAGGATGTATTTTCATTCATTGGACCAAATTTGGGACAAATATCTGATACACATCCTTGAAGTGACTGGATTGACCTTGAAGGAGCTGGGGGTGGTGACGGCCGACAGAGAGCTCTAGCGTGGGCTGGTCCATGAGGTCACGAAGAGTCGGAAACGACTGAACGAATGAACAACAACAAACCTGATACACCCAAATCTGAATACTGGTGGGGTTGGGGGGGATTGATTTTGCCATTTGGGAGATGTAGTTGCTGGGATTTATAGTTCATCTACAATCAAAGAGCATTCTGAACTCTATTAATGATGGAATTGAACCAAACTTGGCACACAGAACTCCCATGACCAACAGAAAATATTGGAAGTGTTTGGTGGGCATTGTTCTTGAGTTTGGGAGTTGCAGTTCACCTACATCCAGGCAGCACTGTGGACTCAAACAATGATGATCTGGACCAAACTTGGTACAAATATCCCATATGCCCAAATATGAACACAGATGGGGTTTGGGGGAAATAGACCTTGACATTTGGGAGTTGTAGTTACTGGGATTTATAGTTCATCTACAACGAAAGAGCATTCTGAACCTCATCAATGACAGAATTGGGGCAAACTTCCCACAAGAACCCCCATGACCAACAGAAAATATTGTGCTTTCTGATGGTCTTTGGCGACCCTTCTGACACCCCTTCATTACCTCCCCCCAGGGATCCCAACCCCCAAGTTGAGAAATTACTGGGATTTATAGTTCACCTACAATCAAAGACCATTCTGAATCCCACCAGCAATAGAATTGGGCTAAATTTCCCACACAGAACCCCCATAACCAACAGAAAATACTTAAGGCCATCCAGTCCAACTTCCTTCACTAGGGCAAGAAAACGTAAACAAAGCCCTCCTGACAAAGAGCCATACAGCTAGTTATAGATATATATGATTCAAACACCCAGAGATATAGTATCACAGATTTGAAAGGGACCCCTAAACAAGGACAATTGAATGTTGCATGTTCCATAGTAGGCCAAGAAGACAATCTCTACATTAACACAAGCATAAAGAAATTACCTATATTAGAAACCAACACTTTCTCATTACTTTATTTCCCAGATCACCAGACTGGGCCACAGCAACGCATGGCAGGGGATGGCTAGTTTTATATAACAGAGACCATTTTACGATGCTGTTGTATATAATGGGACTTGAGCATCCACAAATCTTTGCTATCCGTGGAGGGTCCAGACACAAACCACAACAGTTACCAAGAGCCCACTATACCATCTCTCACATAAGGTACAACCTAAACACAAAAGAGAATCTTCACCTTACCTTTTCCCAAGATCAGAATTTCCCAAAACGGAGTATTTCAAAGCACTACGGAGGACGAGCAAAGGCAGGTTTGGTTCACGAATTAAACACAATGGCTGGAAACCGACCCAAAGGTGCCTCTCCTTTTCCCCTCCATGCACGGACTCCAAATAGTATAGCGTTGCTGGCAGACGGCTAAAGTCTCCGGTGTCACCTTCGCTTTGCACGGAGGTGCTTCTCCCATTTTCGGAGAGGCATTTCCTCCTTCCAGCTCGTTGCCTCTCCTTGGAAGGCAGAAGAAGGGCTTTCCACGAAGATCTGCTGAGAAAAGGCCGTCCGAATAAGACGCCGCGGCCTGTGGGAACCCGTGTGCAATGGTGCTCCTCCTGTCCCAACACTCAGAGCACACCAATGTTTGCGCCTGCACTGAATGCCGGCCAGAGACAAACAGCAGCTTTTCACCTTCCTCCTACACAGCAGGGATGGGTGTGCCCAATCATCGTCACTTCACCATTTCCTCTTGTTTTCCAACCTTGAAACTGCTGTGCCAAGAATTTCACCGACCAATCCCCTGCGCGTCCAAATCGGAAACTGCCTGGGATCGTTGCCAGCGGCACCGCACATGGCTTTTGGGTGGTCACGACCAGACAACGACACACAAGGTGTGTACAGAGGAGTGGGCAGGAGAGATTGAATGCAGTCAAAGATCTGTTAGGATAACAGCCAACGAGAAGTACAGATCTGAACTCCTTTCAGCAAAAACTAATATGGCAGATTGTAAGTCTTTCCAACAGGTTAATACAAGGTTGAGTAGTACTTGAGGAGCCCCCTGTGGCGCAGTGGGTTCAACTGCTGAGCTGCTGAACTTGTTGACTAAAAGGTCACTGGTTTGAATCCGGGGAGCGTGGTGAGCTCCCGCTGTTAGCCCCAGCTTCTGCCAACCTAGCAGTTCGAAAACATGCAAATGTGGTCCCTCAGCTGTGGAACTCCCTAATAATGAAATCAGATCTGTCCCCTCCCTCCTGACCTTCCGGAAGAAACTCAAATCCTGGATGTGGGATCAAGCATTTGCAGAATAGGACTTAATATCAATGGAAAACCTTTACCTTTACCAAGTAGTACTTGAGACACATGTCACGGCATTGATTCTTCTCACTCAGTTGGCTGGATCCAGCATTTTAGACTGAGCATTTTCCCTGTTTGGAAATGAGTGACCAGCTCATGGCTTCTAGGTCAAAACAGGAGACAACATAGCAGTGAGCTGAGTGCAATCTGTAGCTTGCATATCCCTCCTGGACTCCATTTTTATCGTTTCTAAAGCCCACCTATAGTTTCTCAAAGCTTCCTAACCAACCTTGAAAAATGTGTTGTTGAATGCTTTCATGGCTGGAATCACTGGGTTGCTGTGAGTTTTCCAGGGTGTGTCGTCATCTTCCAGAAGCATTCTCTCCTGATGTTTCACCCACATCTATGGCACACAACCACTGAGGATGCCTGCCATAGACGTGTGTGAAACGTCAGGAGAAAATGCTTCTGAAACATGGCAATACAGACCAGAAAACTCACAGCAACCTTGAAAACACTGGCATGAGTTTTTGGGGAATCTTTGTCCCCAAACCAAACAAAATACCTCACAATGAATGACAACATCTGATCTCATTCTCATAAGCAATCTAGAACCCTGTGCTATTCCTCAACACCCTATGTTTTCCTCTCAAAATGGTGAAAAAAAATCCTGATGTAGGTTTTCTGCCCAGGGCAAGTGCGGGTCTATGAGATGCAGATAAGACAGAGCAACAAACAGGAAAAGTACTGAAAGCAACAGAGGATGACTGCAGCATGGCTGAGGGCTAGTTTTGAGGAGGACTGCAAATTTTGCCCTTTTGAGAAGAACTGTGTAAGAAAATGGAAGTGTCTGGATTTGCAACCCATGAAGGAGTCTGGGGGATAAACACTGTCTTGTCTTGCAGGCAACTGTCCATTGCCATGCTCGACCAACCAAGGAGAACAGTGCACAGTACACTTTGGGTATCTCCTTGTGTCCAATTCTGGGCACCACAATTCAAGAGAGATATTGACAAGCTGGAATATGTCCAGAGGAGGGTGACTAAAATGATCAAGGGTCTGGAGAACAAGCCCTATGAGGAGCGGCTTAAGGAGCTGGGCATGTTTAGCCTGAAGAAGAGAAGGCGGAGAGGAGATATGATAGCCATGTATAAATATGTGAGAGGAAGCCACAGGGAGGAGGGAGCAAGCTTGTTTTCTGCTTCCCTGGAGACTAGGACGCGGAACAATGGCTTCAAACTACAAGAGAGGAGATTCCATCTGAACACGAGGAGAGCCGTTCAGCAGTGGAACTCTCTGCCCCGGAGTGTGGTGGAGGCTCCTTCTTTGGAAGCTTTTAAACAGAGGCTGGATAGCCATCTGTCAGGGGCGATTTGAATGCAATATTCCTGCTTCTTGGCAGAATGGAGTTGGACTGGATGGCCCATGAGGTCTCTTCCAACTCTTTGATTCTATGATCCTCCAAAACTTGGAGTGGATGCATTGCCTAACTGACATGGATGCCAGAGATTGAACCTAGAGATGCTGGAAATCATCTACCCTGTCATTGAATTAATGAGACACATCAAAGCTAGCGTACCATGTGAGCTTGCCTGGTCTAGTCTTCATGAAACTCTACTTTGCACTTTTGCAAGGGAAGTAATTGTTCCAAGAGCTGGTGACTAATCTACAACCTTGCACCTTTAAATGTGTTGTACATATGCTGAAACTGACATGGGGTATAAGGGGGCAGAGTTATGGAAAGAAAAGGATAGGATGGGGATTTTTTCTTCTTATCAGGAGCGACTCAAGAAACTTCAAGTTGCTTCTGGTGTGAGAGAATTGGCAGTCTGCAAGGACTGCAAGGGATGCCTGGATATTTTTACCATCCTGTGGGGGGCTTCTCTCATGTCCCCGCATGAAGGATGGGAATGAGTAAGTATCTTTGGAAAAGCCATCTACCTTCTATGCATTAATATACCCAAAGAACTGGGTTTATATCAGTGGTTCTCAACCTTCCTAATGCTGCGATCTGCTCAATACAGTTCCTCATGTTTTGGTGACACCCAACCACAAAAATTATTTTTGTTGCTACTTCACAACTGTACTTTTGCTACTGTTATGAAGCATAATGTAAATATCTGATATGCAAGATGTATTTTCATTCACTGGACGAAATTTGGCACAAATATCCCATATGCCCAAAATTGAATACTGGTGGGGTTGCGTGTGTGTGTGTGTGTGTGTGATTTTGTCATTTTGGAGTTGTAGTTATTTTATTTATTTATTTACTTCATTTATATACAACTTTTCTCAGCCCTTGGGCGACTCAAAGCGGTTAACAACAACAATTTCAATACAAACAGTACAAAATCACTGAAACATTCAAAAGCAATAGCATAACAATAATTAAACATCAATATGACAAATTGTTTACGTCTCATCAATACAATCAGAATCCAGTCTCATCATCCGTTATTTCGTGTTCCTATACTCAATCTGATGTCTGTAGGAAGGCCATTCCACAGCCGAGGGGCCACCACTGAGAAGACCCTATCTCTCGTCCCCGGAAGATGTGCTTGTGATGCCGGCGGGACCGAGAGAAGGGCTCCCCAGATGATCTTAATGTCGCTGGGATTTATAGTTCACTTACAATCAAAGAGCATTCTGAGCTCCACCAACAATGAAACAGAACCAAACTTGGCACACAGAAATCCCATGACCAATAAAAAATACTGGAAGGGTTTGGTGGGCACTGACCTTGAGTTTTGGAATTGTAGTTCACCTACTTTCAGAGAGCACTGTGGACTCCAACAATGATGGATCTGGACCAAACTTGGCACGGATACTCAACATGCCCAAACGGGAACATCGGTGGAGTTTGAGGAAAATAGACTTGACATTTGGGAGTTGCAGTTGCTGGGATTTATAGTTCACCTACAATTAAAGGACATTCCGAAGTCCACCAACAATGGAATTGAACCAAACTTGGCACAAAGAACACTCATAGAATCATAGAATCAAAGAGTTGGAAGAGACCTCATGGGCCATCCAGTCCAACCCCCTGCCAAGAAGCAGGAATATTGCATTCAAATCACCCCTGACAGATGGCCATCCAGCCTCTGTTTAAAAGCTTCCAAAGAAGGAGCCTCCACCACACTCCGGGGCAGAGAGTTCCACTGCTGAACGGCTCTCACAGTCAGGAAGTTCTTCCTAATGTTCAGATGGAATCTCCTCTCTTGTAGTTTGAAGCCATTGTTCCGCGTCCTAGTCTCCAGGGAAGCAGAAAACAAGCTTGTTCCCTCCTCTCTGTGGCTTGACCAACATAAAATGCTGGAAGGGTTTGGTGACCTTGCATTTTGGAGTTGTAGTTCACCTACATCCAGAGAGCACTGTGGACTGAAACAATGATGGATCTGGACCAAACTTGGAAAATAGACCTTGACTTTTGGGAGTTATAGTTGGAGGGATTGATAGCATTTTACGAACCCCACCAATGATAGAATTGGGCCAAACCCTTACTACTAACAGAAAATACTGTATTTTCCTATGGTCTTTGGTGACCACTCTGATACCCCTTTGCAACCCCCCCAGGGGTCCTGACTCCCAGTTTGAGAAACACTAGTTAATATAGTAAGCTCTCAAGTTAAGCAGAACCCAAGCAACCAGAACTTTAAGCAGTTGGCAAAAAATAAAAAATAATATGTACTATTATTTATTTATTTAAAACTTTTGTATCCCGATCTTCTCGACCTCCGTAGAGTGACTCAGACTGGCTTTAAATAAAAATATACTATAAATAAAAAGATGTTTTTATAATACAATAAAACAGTGGTACATTAGGTTTGTCCTCATTTGCTTTTAATTACTGTATTTCAATATTATATCAAGTCAATACAGAGGCTATGGTATGATATTGTCTGGAGTATTAGGCATATTTTAATAGTAACTCTCAAGCAACCAGAAGATTTGATATATCAATCTGCATTGGTGCCAGTTAACTGAGTCTACCGTATTTATGAAATCTCATGGGGGGAAAAAAAGGAAAGTTTTAAAGGAGCTGCCACGTTTTTTTTGGCTCTCTCTGCTTTCTTCTGCCTTAAATACAAGAGAAATACTCCTTTGCAAACGAAGAAGAAGGGTTTGCAAAGAAATCAAACCCTTTAAGAAAATGAGAACTAATCAGGCTTGTGGAGATACTTCCTACTTTGCGCAGCTTACCTTTCCCTGGAACTAAGAGACCCCCAGGTTGGCCCAGGACCCCTCGCAGCCAGTTTTCCGGTAGCTCCTGCCTTTCGCTCCCCTCGAAAGAGGCTTCCAGCGGCGGAGAAGCTACTGGTGGCTCTAACCCACGGGCTCTTGTTTTGCAACGCTTACCTTCGGCAGGGTCACAGGCTGCTTAGCATTGCGCCGGGGACTCAAAATAGAACATAAGCACATAAGCAAACTGAGACAGGGTAGCCGAAGGAAGTGGGGAGGGGAAAGGAGTAAAAGGGTGTGTGTATGCGTAAGTTTGTGTGTGTTTACTGGCCACTGCTCTCCCTCTTCCCCATTTTTGGTTTGCGAGCAAGATAACAAAAAAACAGCTCCTAAAGAAAGGCTCACCATTAGTATTATTATTGTTTACAAAAGGGAGGTTTGCACTGGATGCTGGTGTAGGCTTTCTGCCCACGGCAAGTGTGGGTCTCTGAGATGCAGATAAGTCCCAAAGGGACTGTACTTTGCATTTAAAGCAAAGGACGACAACTGCAGCAAGGATGAGGGCAAATGTCCTGTCTGTCCCTAGGACACTCCGAGGATTGTGTGGGCTGTCAAAAATGCTCCCCGCAAACCAATGTAGCCGGAAAACCACCTCTGATCATAGAGTTGGAAGAGGCCACAAAGGACATCCAGTCCACCTCCTAACATGCAGGAATACCCAAACAAAGCACTCCCACAGATGGCCATCCAATCTCTGTACAAAATCCCCCAGAAAGGGAGACTCAACTTATTTATTTTATTTATTTATTTGCTATACTTGTATACCGCCGTTTCTCAGCCTAGCCGGCGACTCAACGCGGTTTACAACAACTTATAACAAACAACAGTATACAGTTTAAAAGCATAAAAACACGATCCACAATACATATATCAATAAACAATCCAATTCATCTCTTGACTAAAATCGCGATCCAGTTTCGTCGTCCAAATTGCCAGTCCTTCAATCATTACACTTATTGCACTGGGTTAACCGAACGCCTGCTCGAACATCCAGGTTTTTAGTCTTTTCCGGAAAACCATCAATGAGGGGGCTGATCTTACCTCCATGGGGAGGGCGTTCCATAGCCGCGGGGCCACCACAGAAAAGGCCCTGTCTCTCGTCTCCGCCAGCCGCAACTGTGAAGCAGGCGGGATAGAGAGCAGCCCCCCCCCCCCAGAAGATCTTAGGGTCCTGGTGGACTGATAGGCTGAGATACATTCGGATAGGTAAGTTGGGCCAGAACCGTTTAGGGCTTTAAAGGCCAGCGCCAGCACTTTTACTTACTTAGGTGATTCCTCAACGACCGAGAAGGATGGTCAGTGTTCTGGTGGGTCACCTATGGAGGGGACTGTGGAGCCCTATTCTTGACCTGCATGTTCTCCCACAGTGAGGGCATTGGTTTCCAGGTGGAAGGTGGTCTCGGTCGGGGTTGGCTTGACGAGCCATCCTCTTAGCACATTTCTCTCTTTCGCCCTCCATTCGTGCCTCTTCAATTTCTACAGCACTGCTGGTCACAGATGACCTCCAGCTGGAACGCTCAAGGGCCAGGGCTTCCAGGTTCTCAGTGTCTATGCCAGATCAACAGAAAATACTGGAAGCGTTTGGAGGACATTGACGTTGAGTTTTGGAGTTGTAGTTCACCAACATCCAGAGAGGACTGTTGACTCAAGCAATGATGGATCTGGACCAAATTTGGCACAAATACTCAATATGCCTAGATGTGGACACTACAGAGTTTGGGGAAAATAGATCTTGACATTTGGGAGTTGTAATTGCTGAGATTTATAATTAACCTACAATCAGAGAACTCTGAACCCAGCCCACAATGGATCTGCACCAAAAATGGCACATACCTACAAGGCCAACAGTGAATACTGGTGAGGTTGGGGGCGAGGGCTGTTTTTATGTTCTGGGAATTGTAGTTCACCAACCCCAAAAAGGAAGAGGACAGGCGGAGAGATCTTCAGCCTTCTCTGTCAAAGGGGTTCCTAAGACCATCAGAAATATGTGTTTTCTGATGATCTTTGGCAACACCTCTGAAACCACACATGCGACCCTTCCTGGGCTGACAAACACTAATCTAGACACTATACTTAGAATCATAGAATCAAAGAGTTGGAAGAGACCTCATGGGCCATCCAGTCCAACCGTATTCTGCCAAGAAGCAGGAATATTGCATTCAAATCACCCCTGACAGATGACAGATGGCCATCCAGCCTCTGCTTAAAAGCTTCCAAAGAAGGAGCCTCCACCACACGCCAGGGCAGAGAGTTCCACGGCTGAACGGCTCTCTAAGGAAGCAGAAAACAAGCTTGCTTCCTCCTCCCTGTGGCTTCCTCTCACATATTTATCATATCTCCTCTCAGCCTTCTCTTCTTCAGGCTAAACATGCCCAGCTCCTTAAGCCGCTCCTCATAGGGCTTGTTCTCCAGACCCTTGATCATTTTAGTCGCCCTCCTCTGGACACATTCCAGCTTGTCAATATCTCTCTTGAATTGTGGTGCCCAGAATTGGATACAATATTCCAAGTGTGATCACTCAAACAACAACAACAACAATGGTATACTTTATTTATATTCCACCTATCTCCCTGAGGGGATGCAGGGTGGATTACAGTACACATATACGGTAAACATTCAATGGACAGACAATACATAAACAGAAGGAAAGACTTCCCATCTTTTTCCATCTCCGGCATCTGGAGGCTGTGTTCGAGTCTGGCCACAGGGGGTGCTATTGCTCTATCTTCCATGCTGAGGAGCTTTGTTGTCCTTAGACCAGTGTTTCTCAACCTTCCTAATGCTGCGACCCCTTAATACAAATCCTCATGTTGTGGTGACCCCCAACCAATTATTTTTGTTGCTACTTCATAACTGTAATTTTGCTACTGTTATGAATCATAATGTAAATATCTGATAGGAGGAGTATAAGTATTTTTATTCCCTGGACCAAATTTGGCACAAATACTCAATATACCCAAATTTGAATACTGATGGAGTTGTAGTTACTTGGATTTATAGTTCACTTATGATCAAAGAGCATTCTGAACTCCATCAATGATGGAATTGAACCAAACATGGCACATAGCACTCCCATGACCAACAGAAAATACTGGAATGGTTTGGAGGACATTGACCTTGAGTTTTGGACTTGTAGTTCGCCTATACCCAAAGAGCAATGTGGAGTCAAACAATGACTCCAGTCTATGGTCCTAGTCTAACAGGCTAGGACTGCATTGGCCTTTTTAGCTGCTGCATCACACTGTTGGCTCATGCTCAACTTGTGGTCCAAAGCAAAAAAGAGTTTGAGCATTACAACTCAATTGTCTTGTGCTTTCAATTCCTTTCCAACTTATGGCAAGCTTAAGGATTGTCTTACCAAGTTTTCTTCCAAGGGAATATACCACTGCCTTCCTTCAAGGTTTTGTCAAAAATAGTCACTGCCTTTTTTTGAGGCTGAGAGAGTGCGACATGCCACCCAGTGAGCTTCACAACTGAGAGGGGATTTAAATTCTAGTCTCTCTGAGCCTCAAACCATTATGCCAAACTGGCTCGTAAAAGTTTCCATTCAACTTTTATTGCCCTTTCGACTAGTGGAAGCAACAATACTACAAGCCTTCAACATCAGGTTGAACTGGAAATGAATGCCACAACTCAGAATTCCAGGAAGCTCAGATCCTCCACCTTTTAAACGTAAGATTCTAGTCCTCAGGGCTGAAAGCATGAAATGCTCAAACTCCACAGATACTTGTAAGAATCTGAGCAGACAGGATGCATTGGCAATCAAGTGGCGGCAAAGAGAGGAAGGATGTCGTTTTGCACAGCTCTATTTCCCTTTCACAACAACAACAACAACAACAACAAAGTCAGAAAACGTTGTTCCCTAACGTCTTGAGACTTGTTAGTAAGAGACATACACACAGACCATCATCTTTAAAGCAACTGTCAGCAGTTCAGCTACTTTGGGACCTTGAGGGAAATTTTAGATCAGCAGACATAGAAAGAGATGCTAAAAAAACACCCAAGTGAATACCATTTGTAATGTTGTACTACCTATCCCTATAAAGTCTGTGTGTGTGATTGCAAGAAACTCTTTAATATCTTTTAAATTAACCTGACAACAACATGGGAACTGCATATAAAATTTGCAATTTTCCTAGTAAATAAACATATTTATGATGACAATATGCAAGACGATCAGAACTGGCTTATTTGGTGTGTGTGTTTATGTATCTTCTATTGCTCTCTTAAATATTTATTTATCTGATGAAGGGTTAGAAAGCATGATCATCAATGTATTGTCGAAGACTTTCATGGCCAGAATCACTGGGTTGTTGTAGGTTTTTTTGGGCTATATGGCCATGTTCTAGAGGCATTCTCTCCTGACATTTCACCTGCATCTATGGCAAGCATCCTCAGAACAAACCTAGACACAGCATATTATTTGGGAACACAGAAATGCTGGACCACTCTCACAACAAGCTGGAATGTGTCCAGAGGAGGGTGACTAAAATGATCAAGGGTCTGGAGAACAAGCCCTATGAGGAGCGGCTTAAGGAGCTGGGCATGTTTAGCCTGAAGAAGAGAAGGCTGAGAGGAGACATGATAGCCATGTATAAATATGTGAGAGGAAGCCACAGGGAGGAGGGAGCAAGCTTGTTTTCTGCTTCCCTGGAGACTAGGACGCAGAACAATGGTTTCAAACTACAAGAGAGGAGATTCCATCTGAACATGAGGAAGAACTTCCTGACTGTGAGAGCCATTCAGCAGTGGAACTCTCTGCCCCGGAGTGTGGTGGAGGCTCCTTCTTTGGAAGCTTTTAAACAGAGGCTGAATGGCCATCTGTCGGGGGTGGTTTGAATGCAATATTCCTACCTCTTGGCAGAATGGGGTTGGACTGGGTGGCCCATGAGGTCTCTTCCAACTCTTTGATTCTATGAGTCTATGATTCTATTTTAGACTACACAGCGAAGCCATTGAAATCCATAAGCATGTGGACAATTTCAACAGAAAGGAGGAAACCATGAAAATGAACAAAATCTGGCTACCAGTATTAAAAAACTCTAAAATTACAACAGCAAAACAACAGAGAGGAAACAATCAGGGACATCTAATCACCTCTCAACAAAAGATCCCCCCAGGCACTAACAAGCCACACCAAAAAATTGCCAGGCCATCAAATGCTAATTAAGGTGGTCAGTTGAAACATTCACATGAGCCAACAATGGCACAAGGCACCTAAAAAGCCAATGGGATTTTGGCCTGCATCAATAAGAGTCTAGTGTCTAGATCCAGAGAAGTCATGCTACCCTTCTATTCTGTCTTGGTTAGACCATACCTGGAATACTGTGTCCAATTCTGGGCACAGCAATTGAAAAGAGATGTTGACATGTTTAGCCTGTAGAAGAGAAGACTGAGAAGAGACATGATGACCCTCTATAAATATGTGAGGGGAAATCACAAGGAGGAAGGAGCAAGCTTGTTTTATGCTGGCCTGGTGACTAGGACACAATGGAACAATGGCTTCAAACTACAAGAGAGGAGATTCCATCTGAACATTAGGGAGAACTTCCCGATTGTGAGAGCTGTTCAGCAGCGGAACTCTCTGCCCCAGAGTGTGGTGAAGACTCATTCTTTGGAGGCTTTTAAACAGGCTGGGAGGCCATCTGATAGGGTGCTTTGAATGCGATTTTCCTGCTTCTTGGCAGAATGTGGTTGATGCATGGTTTCTTCCAACTGATTCTAGAAAGATTAGTCAAAATTGACCCAAACTCCTGGGTTGACTTATCCACATGTAAATATATACATGGTACATCTCTGATTAGAGCAGTGAAGGGCAAGAAGAAGCTAAAAGAAGCACCAACCCTCCTCTACTCCCTCTGTCACAGAACTATTTCTGGGATTTTTGAATGCCTGTATGGAAAAATGGTGGTGATGGTGGCCAGGGGTAGCCGGCCCTGAAGGAGTGTGGGGTGCATCTCCCTCTGAAGAATGCCCCTCTACTTATCCATGCATCACATAAAAACCTTGGTCCAAAAAACTGCCTCCAACTAATACACAAGTGTATAAGGGTTGGTAGGCTTGCAAAACACCCAAAGACAATCATGCCACTTTGGGAGACATTCTGCGTTCGGTGCCAATCCGGTTCTCCTAAGATTAGACTCATGTACCTTGTTTTCTTCTCTGCACAACGTGCAGATGAGTGTTGTGCTTTGCAAAACACTTGTCTCTTCTGTGACATTTGGAAACATCCTTTGGGCTTGTTTGTTTTTGCCTGAGGATTTGATAAGCTGTGGATATTCATCTGGTCTTTTATACCACAGCTCAGCGTTATGTGATCAATCTTCCTCTGATGGAGTGGTTAGTTACACCAGAGGGAGAAATGAGAAGTAAACAAGTCTGGATGTTGACAAGATGGATCATGCCCTGAGAGAGTGACCAAGAAGGTAAACAGAGGCCAAGCCCTGGGAGAAAGGACTTAGTGACCTGGGAGAAGATTGAGTGGTGAGATGAAAGTCATCTTGACACATCCAACGCAGTATCATATAGAAGCTGGAGTGAGCTTGTTTTCTGCTACTCCAGAGGCTAGAACCAATGGATTCAAATGACAACAGATGGATTCCACCTAAAGGGTCTGGAGAACAAGCCCTATGAGGAGCCGCTTAAAGAGCTGGGCATGTTTATGTTGTGACTCTGCTGAAACCACAGACACAGACTGATAGTGTTGTGGCTCAGATGGGGTCTCAGAGTGACTCTGATGAGGATGATGGGATTCAGGTTCACAATCAGGTTCAAAATGTTCCTGTTGTAGACAATGAGGAACAGGGTGTGCAAGTTCAGTTTCCCACAGAAGGGAATGATGTTTTAGATACTGAAACTAGCCAGGTGCAAATTGACTCAGAAAAGGAGGACAGTTCTCAGCCTGATAGTAAGCAAGAAGACAACCAGGTTGACACTAATGAGCAGCCTGATCTTGATGAAACGGGAATCTTAGATTGGGCTGAATTCAGAGTTCGAAGGAGTGTGATAATAGCTAACAAGAAGGAGGTCAGAGGCCAAATAAATGCTTTCATGTATTGCAAAGGGTATTAAGCAGTGTCTTAGAAAACAAACCATTGTCAGAGCAAATTCTCGCTCAACCAAGCAGCTTGTGCTCATTTTCCAGTGTCCATAGTCTTGGGATTTTGTCATGTTCTCATGGGACTTTGTTTCGTTGGCGCCATTTGGAATTCTGCTTTACAGTGCTATGTTTTATTGATCTTTGGAACACTACTTGCTTTTTAAACTTTTCATCTTTTACTTTTTAATAAATTACAAAGACTTCAGTCTGTGTGCAGTTCTGGTGATTTCAGCAAGGTGAATCTATTCTGAGGTGCGACAGTTTAGCCTGAAGAAGAGAAGGCTGAGAGGAGACATGATAGCCATGTATAAGTATGTGAGAGGAAGTCTTAGGAAGGAGGGAGCAGGCTTGTTTTCTGCTGCCCTGGAGACTAGGATGCGGAACAATGGCTTCAAACTACAAGAAAGGAGATTCCATCTGAACATTAGAAGAACTTCCTGACTGTGAGAGCCGTTCAGCAGTGGAACTCTCTGCCCCGGAGTGTGGCGGAGACTCCTTCTTTGGAAGCTTTCAAACAGAGGCTGAATGGCCATCTGTCGGGGATACTTTGAATGCAATTTTCCTGCTTCTTGGCAGGGGGTTGGACTGGATGGCCCATGAGGTCTCTTCCAACTCCACGATTCTATGATTCTAAACATCGGGAAGAATGTCTCCATGAATAGCAGACTCTCCATCTTTGGAGATGTTGGATGGCTACCTTTTCAGGAATGCTTTAGCTGACTAAAAGGGAGGTGGACCAGATCAGTGATTTCTAACCTTTGACCCTCCAGATGTTTTGGACTCCAGCTCCCAGAACACTTGACAGCTGGCCAATCTAACTGGGGCTTCTGGAAACCGAAATCCCCAAACATGAGGAATCGTAGGTAGGCAACCAGTAGACCAAATGGTCATTGTGTTCTCTTCTAACCCAGTGATTCATGTTTCTTGCCTGAGGCCTATTTATACTCAGAACTCACATTACATCTGCAAGAGCCAGGATGCACTCGTTTGGGGCTGTTTTGGAGACCTATATATCTTTTGCAAATTTCTCACGCTGTTTGGGGGGAAAATCAGATGCTTCCTTTCTTGCACCAGACACCTGTATTTCTGCATCTGGCTTTTGTTTTCGAGTTGAGAGCAGTGTCAAATTATTATTTATTTATTATTTATTATTTGCATTTATTGACCGCCCCTCTCAGCCCGAAGGCGACTCGGGGCGGTGCACAGTAACAAAAAGAACAATGTACAATAAGTCAAGACAATACAGACCAGACAGTACAGACAAACATATACTTATGCTAGAAATCAAAGAACTGTTACAGGAAAGCAGGGGGGTGGATTTTCTGCTTTGCAAAACATTTGCATCAAGTCTCAAGATACTAAGAAAAGCACTGCTGCTGGGAAAGACCAAAGCCCCCAGTCTGATTTTCATAAGCCACGGTTACCACTTGTGAAAATTAAAATAAATGCAGAAAGAACAAAGCAAAATCAACTTGCAGTTTCAAGAGGGAGTTTCACTATTGCCTTGGCACCCCAGTATATACTGCTACAGCGCACTGAATTTTACCTACTGGACTTTCACCCACTGTGCATTCCCAATTTTTGGTCTGAGTTGAAAACTGTAAAGGATATGGCTGCAAAATGTTTGTGGGTAAATAGTATTTCTTCTTGTTTCTTTGTCAGTGTTGATGTGGAGATTGTCTGGTTTGCCTACCCTGGAATATGCAACATATAATTGTCCTTCATTAGGAGTCCCTTTCAAATCTATGATACTATATCTGTCATATACATATATGTGTGTATGTGTGAATCATATCTATCTATATCTATGGCTGGATGGCTCTCTGTCAGGAGGGCTTTGGTTATGTTTTCTTGCCCTGGTGAAGGGAGTTGGACTGGGTGGCCTTAAGATAGCATTTCTCAACCTGGGGGTTGGGGTCCCTTGGGGGGCGGGATGAAGGGGTGTCAAAAGGGTTGCCAAAGACCACCAGAAAACACAATATTTTCTGTTGGTCATGGGGGTTCTGTGTGGGAAGTTTGGCCGAATTCTGTCATTGGTGCAGTTCAGAATGCTCTTTGATTGTAGGTAACTATAAATCCAGTAACTACAACTCCCAAATGTCAAGGTCTATTTCCCCCAAACTCCATCTGTATTCATATTTGGGCATATGGAATATTCGTGCCAAGTTTGGTCCAGATCCATCATCTTTGAGTCCACAGTGCTCTCTGGATGTAGGTGAACTACAACTCCCAAACTCAAGGTCAATGCCCACCAAATCCTTCTAGTATTTTCTGTTGGTCATAGAAGTCCTGAGTGCCACGTTTGGTCCAGATCTATCATTGTTTGAGTCCACAGTGCTCTTTGCATGTGGGAGCTGTAGAGCATCCAGAGAGCACTGTGGACTCAAACAATAATGGATCCTGGACCAAACTTGGCATGAATACTCAATATACCCAAATGTGAACACTGGTGGAGTTTGAGGAGAAATGACTTGACATTTGGGAGTTGCAGTTGCTGAGATTTATAGTTCACCTACAATCAAAGGACCTTCCAAAGTCCACCAACAATGGAACTGAACCAAACCTGGCACAAAGAACTGACCTTGCATTTTGGAGTTGTAGTTCATCTACATCCAGAGAGCATTGCGGACTCAAACAATAATGGATCCTGGAACAAACTTGGCATGAATACTCAATATACCCAAATGTGAACACTGGTGGTGTTTGAGGAAAATAGACTTGACATTTGGGAGTTGCAGTTGCTGGGGTTTATAGTTCACCTACAATCAAAGGACATTCCGAAGTCCACCAACAACGGAACTGAACTAAACTTGGCACACAGAACTGACCTTGCATTTTGGAGTTGTAGTTCATCTACATCCAGAGAGCACTGCAGACTCAAACAATGATGGATCTGGACCAAACTTGGCACAAATACTCAATATACTCATATGTGCAAACTGGTGGAACTTGGGGAAAACAGACATTTGAAAGTTGCCATTGCTGGGATTTATAGTTCATGTACAATCAAAGAGCATTCTGATACACACCGACAATAGAATTGGCCCAGACTTCCCATACAGAACCACCATGACCAACGGAAAATATTGTGTTTTCTGATGGTCTTTGGCCACCCCTTTGACACTCCCTCGCAACAACCCCAGGGGTCCCGACCCCCAGGTTGACAAACACTGTGATATTGGTCCTCTGTTGTCTCAGCCACCCTGCTTCGTTTAATGCAGGAATGGGCAAATGTTGGCCCTCTAGGTGTTTTGGACTCTAACTTCCACAATTTCTAACAGCCTATCAGCTGTTAGAAATTGTGGGAGTTGAAGTCCAAAAAACCTGGAGGGCCAACGTTTGCCTAGGCCTGCTCTAATGATGGGAGAAGCTAAGGAATAGCCAATATTCCAGAGGACAGGAGCAGAATTCAAAACGATCTTGACTGATTAGAGAGATGGGCCAAAACTAACAAAATGAAGTTCAACAGTGACAAATGCAAGATACTCCACTTAGGCAGATAAAATGAAAAGCAAAGATACAAAATGGGGGACAATGCCTGGCTCGAGAGCAGTACGTGTGAAAAAGATCTTGGAGTCCTCGTGGACAACAAATTAAATATGAGCCAACAATGTGAAGTGGCGGCAAAAAAAGCCAATGGGATTTTGGCCTGCATCAATAGGAGCATAGTGTCTAGGTCCAGGGAAGTCATGCTACCCCTCTATTCCGCTTTGGTTAGACCACACCTGGAATATTGTGTCCAATTCTGGGCACCACAATTCAAGAGAGATATTGACAAGCTGGAATGTGTCCAGAGGAGGGCGACTAAAATGATCAAGGGTCTGGAGAACAAGCCCTATGAGGAGCGGCTTAAGGAGCTGGGCATGTTTAGCCTGAAGAAGAGAAGGCTGAGAGGAGACATGATAGCCATGTATAAATATGTGAGAGGAAGTCACAGGGAGGAGGGAGCAAGCTTGTTTTCTGCTTCCTTGGAGACTGGCTTCAAACTACAAGAGAGGAGAATCCATCTGAACATGAGGAAGAACTTCCTGACTGTGAGAGCCGTTCAGCAGTGGAACTCTCTGCCCCGGAGTGTGGTGGAGGCTCCTTCTTTGGAGGCTTTTAAACAGAGGCTGGATGGCCATCTGTCGGGGGTGATTTGAATGCAATATTCCTGCTTCTTGGCAGGGAGTTGGACTGGATGGCCCATGAGGTCTCTTCCAACTCTTTGATTCTATGATTTATGGATGGAACTCCAGTTATATCTGGCATGCTTCTCAATGACAAAAACTGCAAATCCTTTTTCTAGTGAGCTTCTGAGTTTGTTCCCTCTCCCACACTCCTTCTCTTTCCATAGTTCATAATACTGCAACGCTGCCAAGCATCCCTTTGCCACGGAAGATGTTTTTTAAGCATTCCATTGATAATTTGAGAAGTTACAGAATGCGCACATCGGGAGGTTCACTGTCAGAAGCAGGACTCAGCGGTGCATGAACACACACACATGCCAACAATGACGCCAGCTCACCACCTGCCAAGCGATTACTCATCTGGCAGCGCTCTGCACACATCACAGAAGAAGCCAGTGTTAAGGAGGATTTAACGAAGGATCACAAAGAGATCAAACTCTTAACCAACCTGATCCCGATTTCAAACACTCCGAAACCTAGTCAAGCAACCCGCTGCCTTCCAAAAGGTCCTGGTTAACTTCCCACTGGTCTTTGGAGAAAGTCCCCTTCCTCAATATGGGCACAGTGGACAAGAAAAGTTACATACAATGAGCAGAAGTGGGGCAAGCAATGAGAATCCTTATAGTAAATCTTTGCAAAAATATCCAAAATGGGATGGATCTGTTGCCAATATGCAGAAAGGTAAACAATTCCCCTTTTCTTTCCATTATTCCCTTGCCTTTTGCAAAATCAGAAAGTTGTCAGACCCAGTGTTTCTCAACCTTCCTAATGCCGTGACCCCTTTAATACAGTTCCTCATGTTGTGGTGACCCACAACCATAAAATTATTTTCGTTGCTACTTCGTCATTGTAATTTTGCTACTGTTATGAATTGCAGTGTAAATATCTGATATGCAGTATGCATTTTCATTCAACCAACCAAATTTGGCACAAATGCCTGATATGCCCAGATTTCAAAACTGGTGCAGTTGGAGGGCTGGGAGAGAGGAAACTGATTTTGTCATTTGAGAGTTGTGGTTGCTGGAATTTATAGTTCACCTACAATCAAAGAGCATTCTGAACTCTACCAATTGATCCAAACTTGGCATACAGAACTACCATGACCAACAGAAAATACTGGAAGGGTTTGGTGGGCATTGACCTTGAATTCTGGAGTTGTAGTTCACCTACATCCACAGAGCACTGTGGACTCAAACAATGATGGATCTGGACCAAATTTGGAACAAATACCCAATATATCCAAATGTGAACACTGGTGGAGTTTGGGGAAAATAGGGTCATTGGGAGGTGTAGTTACTGGGATTTATAGTGCACCTACAATCAAAGAGCATTCTGAACCATACCAATGATAGAATTGGGCCAAACTTAACACACAGAACCCTCATGACCAACATAAAATACTGTGTTTTCTGATGGTCTTTGGTGACCCCTCTGACACCTCCTTGCGACCTCCAGGTTGAGAAACACTGCTGTAGGCAGGATATAGTTGATGTGTCCCTGCCAGACCAAAATATAGTAAATATAGGCAGCTGGACAAACAACCAGAATCCTGTTTTGTTTCTTCCGTGCGTACAGGTTTCCCTACCGAAATAGCCAGATACTTCTGTCTGATGTCAAAGGGTTCAAGATTACAGAAGTGGCTGCACATGGATGTGGATCGCACATGGAAGACACTACAAGGGTCATACAGTCCAACTCCCTGCTATGCAAGAAAACACATTCCAAATGCTCCTGACAGATGTCCATCCAGCCTACGCTTAAAAACCTCTGGAGAAGGAGATTCCAACGAACTCCACTGTGAAACAACTCTTACCATCAGGAAGTTCTTCCTAATCTTTCGTTGGAATCTCTTTTGATTCAATTGGAATCCACTGCACTTGTCCTAAATCAGCGTATCTCAACATGGGGGTCGGGTTCCCTAGGGAGGTCGCGAAGGGGTTTCAGAGGGGTCACCAAAGACCATCAGAAAACATATATTTCTGATGGACTTAGGAACCCCTTTGGCAGAGAAGGCTGAATATTTCACCGCCGGTCCTTCTCCTTTTTTCCCCCGGAAATAGACAGCAAACCTTCCCACCAAAAGCCTTCTCCACTATGATTAGCTGGTTTCTCAGCTAGCTTCTCTGCTGAGGCGAGAGCTGTTTCTGAGACTCCCAGTGGGGAGGGGAGAGTAGGCATGCACGGCACATGGCGGCGTGCTACACTCATGGTATGGGCGAGGGAGAGTGTGCGAGGCTGGAGGAGGCATGCAGGCAGGCGACAGTGAGTCACTTCAACGCATGAGAGTTCGGTGTAGTAAGTTTGGCCAAATTGTATCGTTGCTGGGGTTCAGAATGCTCTTTGATTGTAGGTGAACTATAAATCCCAACAAGTACAACTCCTAAATGACAAAATCAACGTCACTCCCAATCCCACCAATATTCAAATTTGGGCGTATTGGATATTTGTGCCAAATTTGGTTCAGTGAATGTGAATACATCCTCCTGTATATCAGATACTTACATTATAATTCATAACAGTTATGAAGTAGCAACAAAAATAATGTTATGGTTGGGGGTCACCACAAACAGGAGGAACGAATATTAAGGGTTTGTGCCATTAGTAACATTGAGAAACACTGTCCTAGATTCTGCGCCCGTACCTTGGGAAGTCTGACTTGGCCACGGTGGTCCACGCTTTGGTTACATCCCGTTTAGATTACTGCAACGCTCTCTACGTGGGGCTGCCTCTGAAGACTGCCCGGAAGCTTCAACTAGTCCAACATGCGGCAGCCAGATTACTAACAGGAGTGGGGTACAGGGAGCACACCACTCCTCTGTTACGCCAGCTCCACTGGCTGCCAGTTAGCTTCCGAGCACAATTCAAAGTGCTGGTGTTAACCTATAAAGCCCTAAACGACTCTGGCCCAGTTTACCTGCCCGAATGTTTTCTCCCCTATGAGCCATCAAGATTGCTAAGATCGTTTGGAGGGGCCCTGCTCTCGGTCCCACCAGCCTCACAAGTGCATCTGGTGGGGACGACGGACGGCGCCTTTTCAGTGGTGGCCCCTCGACTCTGGAACTCCCTTCCACTGGAGACTAGAACTGCCCCTTCTATCTTGACGTTCAGAAAACAGGTGAAAACTTGGCTATGGAAACGGGCATTCGACGAATGAGTCAAGATCCTGTGATATGGATGGATGTTGACGACAAGCTGGAATGTGTCCAGAGGAGGGTGACTAAAATGATCAAGGGTCTGGAGAACAAGCCCTATGAGGAGCGGCTTAGAGAACTGGGCATGTTTAGCCTGAAGAAGAGAAGGCTGAGAGGAGATATGATAGCCATGTATAAATATGTGAGGGGAAGCCACAGGGAGGAGGGAGCAAGCTTGTTTTCTGCTTCCTTGGAGACTAGGACACGGAACAATGGCTTCAAACTACAAGAGAGGAGATTCCATCTGAACATTAGGAAGAACTTCCTGACTGTGAGAGCCGTTCAGCAGTGGAACTCTCTGCCCCAGAGTGTGGTGGAGGCTCCTTCTTTGGAGGCTTTTAAGCAGAGGCTGGATGGCCATTTGTCAGGGGTGATTTGAATGCAATATTCCTGCTTCTTGGCGGAATGGGGCTGGACTGGATGGCCCATGAGGTCTCTTCCAACTCTTTGATTCTATGATTCTATGAATGATTTTAGGATGACGACTGACCACTGTAATTATGACTGTACTCCTTTCAAATATTTAAACAAGGCTCTCATGTCTCTTTCTCTCAGCCTTCTTTTCTCCAGGCTAAATTTACCCTGCTCTTTAAGCTGCTCCTCACAGTGCATACATTCCATTTTGGTTGCCCTTTTCTGGTCACTTTCCAGCTTGTCAAAATCCTTCTTGAATTGTGGTGCCCAGATTGGGACACCTTGGTACTATCCCAGGTGAGATCTGACCAACGCAGAAGAGAGTGGGACTATGATTTTCTTCAATCTAGACACCATACTCCCATTGATGCAGCCTAGAATCACATTCTAACTTGGATGCATATTGTGCAAAAATACTTGTGTATGTATTTCCTCATACAACTGGTGTCCAGCTTGAGCTGTGTAATGTTGCCACATAACACAAGGCTTGCGTGGAAGAATTAATTTGGAACTCTGCATAGAGATATTTAGGCTGTACAACCTAGAGACAGGATCTCAGCCAAACTTTCCAGCATTACATCAGCTCCAAGGAGGCTTCAATGTCAGACCAGGAGACATAATATTGGAGTGCTGCAGATGCGGTTTACTAGCTATTGTTTTTCAAGGCTTTTTGCCTTCACAGAACCACTCCCGTGCACCCACCTTGGGGAGTCACGTACTGGTGCCTTTTTCTGCATTGCAAAAAACAGGTCCTTGAGGTTAGGGATGGGAAGTATTTGGGTTGCAAATCCCAGAAGTCTTGCTGGAGCGGTCATAAATGAGGCTGGCCACGTTGTCTGAATGCCCGATCACCATCTCCCAAAGCAGTTACTCTACTCCGAACTCATGTTGGTGGACAGGAAAAGAGATTTAAAGATGGGCTCAAAGCCAATCTGTGGCATAGACACCAAGAATTGGGAAGTCCTGGCCCTTGAGTGATCTAACTGGAGTTCAGCTGTGACCACCAGTGCTGCAGAATTCAAAGAGGCACGAATGGAGGGCAAAAGGGAGAAACCTGCCAAGAGGAAGGCATGTCAAGCCAACTCTGACTGGGACTGACTTCCATCTGGAAACCGATGTCCTCACTGTGGGAGAACATGCGGATCAAGAATAGGGTTCCACAGCTACCTATGGATTCACCACCAAGACACATCACTTGGAGGACCATCATCCTCGATCTACGAGGGATCGCCTAAGTAAATAAATGAGGCATGCTGGGAGGTGCAGTCCAACAGTATTAGGAAAGTCACACAGTATTCAGTCCTGCTGTACAATATGTAAACAACAGCACTGGCTATGCAGCCTTCTACATTTAACTTTTGTGGATTTGATTATTAATGGGTTTCATTAATACGTCCTCCTGAGGAATATCTAGGTCAGTGGTTCTCAACCTGGGGTCCCCAAATGTTTTTGGCCTACAACTCCCAGAAATCCCAGCTAGTTTACCAGCTGTTAGGATTTCTGGGAGTTGAAGGCCAAAAACATCTGGGGACCCCAGGTTGAGAACCACTGATCTAAGTCATCCAGTGCAACACTATGGGAAACTTCCAGCATAACAGAGGTTAAGGCTGTCTTCTGAACATCTTGACATCTTCACAAAAAACCACAATGGCTTTGCATTGATAATATATATGGCCTTTCAAACAGCCTTAACTACAAGTTGCGTGGATTTTTCATAGTTGAGAACTAGCTCTTTGGGTTCTCCTGGGAAATGAAGTTCTTGTAACAGCAAAACTAGGATCCTGGCTGTAACCAGAACTTGGAGATGTTACTTTAGGACAATGACCCCTTAATACAGTTCCTTATGTTGTGGTGACCCCCCAACCATGAAATGATTTTTGTTGCTACTTCATAACTGTAATTTTGCTACTGTTATGAATCGTAATGTAAATATCTGCATACAGCATGTGTTTTCATTCACTGGACCAAATTTGGCCCAAATTTTGTCATTTGAGAGTTGTAGTTACTGGGATTTATAGTTCACCTACAATCAAAGAGCATTCAGAACTCCACCAATGATGAAATTGAACCAAACTTGGCACACAGAACTCCCTGATCAATAGGAAAAACTGGAAGAGTTTGGTGGGCATTGACCTTGAGTTCTGGAGTTGTAGTTCACCTACATCTGGAGAGCACTGTGGACTCAAACAATGATGGATCTGGACCAAACTTGGCACAAATACTCAATATGCCTAAACGTGAACATTGGTGGAGTTTGGGGGGAAATAGATTTGACATTTGGGAGGTGTAGTTGCTGGGATTTATAGTTCACCTACAATCAAAGAGCATTCTGAACCAATACATTTGGGCCAAACTTCCCACACAGAATCCCCATGACCAATTGAAAGTACTGTGTTTTCGGATGGTCTTTGGCGACCGCTTTGATACCCCCTCACAACCCCCCCCCCCCAAGGGTCCTGACACCCAGGTTGAGAAGCACTGCTTTAGGATCACAAGTTCCGGCATACACATGCCTATGCTGGGTAGGTGCAGCTTCTAAATTAAGCTGAAATACATATAAATACTACCCAACTCCCAGCTTTTCCTGTAACTGGTTGCAGTTACTGGAAGTGTCAGCAGAAACCTCAGCAGAAGTTTCAAATCACTTTTCAACAGCAGCCCAATGAGGAGTGTTATAGCCACTCAAATGGAAAGTACCGAACATGAGCCAGTGCTGCAAAGCTCCATTTGAGCTTTGGTACACATGGACAACCGGTCTTCCTAGGAAGTATGTCTTTCACAACGGACAACCTCTTTGTGGAACCTTTGTTTCCTTTTGAGGAATCCCAGGCTTCCCTGGAAATCAATCTGAAGTCCACAACACCAAAGTAGGTGTGGCAAAAATGAGATTTTTTTGGCTGCATGATATCCTCAAGCCTGTTTATGAGAAAAGTTAAATAGCCTCTGACAGTCTGTCTATATCTGTTGTGTGTCTTTGGCATTGAATGTTTGCCATATATGTGCATTGTAATCTGCCCTGAGTCCCCTGCGGGGTGAGAAGGGTGGAATATAAATTCTGTCAATAAGTAAATAAATCCAGCCTCTGTTTAAAGGTTCAAAAGAAGGAGCCCCCACACTCCAGGGAAGAAAGTTCCACTGCTGAACAGCACTCACAGTTAGAATATTCTTCCTCATGTTCAGATGGAATCTCCTCTCTTGTAGTTTGAAGCCATTGTTCCACGTCCTAGTCTCCAAGGAAGCAGAAAACAAGCTTGCTCCCTCCTCCCTATGACTTCCTCCAACATATTTATACATGGCTATCATGTCTCCTCTCAGCCTTCTCTTCTTCAGGCTAAACATGCCCAGCTCTTTAAGCTGCTCCTCATAGGGCTTATTCTCCAGACCCTTGATCCTTTTAGTTGCCATCCTCTGGACACATTCCAGCTTGTCAACATCTCCCTTCAATTGTGGTGCCCAGAATTTACACCTTTCTCAGCCAGAGACGAATTGGACACAGTATTCCAGGGATGGTCTAACCAAGGCAGAATAGAGCATGGGTGGCATGACTTCCCTGGATCTAGACACTAGACTCCTATTGATGCAATCTAAAATCCCGTTGGCTTTTTTTTGCAGCCGCATCACATTGTTGGCTCATGTTTAACTTGTCCACAAGGACTCCAAGACCTTTTTCACATGTACTGCTCTTGAGCCAGGTGTCCCCCATTCTGTATCTTTGCATTTCATTTCTTCTGCCTAAGTGGAGTATCTCGCATTTGTCTCTGTTGAACTTCATTTTGTTAGTTTTGGCCTATCATCTCTCTGATTTGTTAAGATCGTTTTGAATTCTGTTCCTGTCTTCTGGAGTATAAGCTATCCCTCCTAATTTGATGATCCTGCCTTCTAACTCTTCATCTAAGTCGTTAATAAAGATGTTGAACAGGACCGGGCCCAGGACAGAACCCTGCTTTTGGCACTCCGCTTGTCACTTCTTTCCAAGATGAAGAGGAAGCATTGGGGAGACTCACCCTCTGGGTTCGTCCATTTAACCAATTACAGATCCACCTCACCGTAGTTTTGCCTAGCCCACATTGGACTAGTTTCCTTGCCAGAAGGTCATGGGGGACCTTGTCGAAGGCCTTACTGAAATCCAGGTACGCTACCTCCACGGCATTCCCTGCATTTACCCAGCTTGTAACTCTATCGAAAAAAGAGATCAGATTAGTCTGGCAATTTCTTCTCCAAATTGAATTTGATTTATGGAATGCTTCTAGGATTTCCTAGCAATATTTATTGGTGGGGTGGCTATTGGGTTCCTCTTGTCACCATAGAATCATAGAGTTGGAAGAGAACTTGTGGGCCATCCAGTCCAACCCCATTCTGCCAAGAAGCAGGAAAATTGCATTCAAAGCACCCCATTCAGCCTCTGTTTAGAAGCCTCCATAGAAGGAGCCTCCACCACACTCTGGAGCAGAGAGTTCCATTGCTGAACGGCTCTCACAGTCAGGAAGTTCTTATAGAATGATAGAATCATAGAATCAAAGAGTTGGAAGAGACCTCATGGGCCATCCAGTCCAACCCCCTGCCAAGAAGCAGGAATATTGCATTCAAATCACCCCTGACAGATGGCCATCCAGCCTCTGCTTAAAAGCTTCCAAAGAAGGAGCCTCCACCACACTCTGGGGCAGAGAGTTCCACTGCTGAACGGCTCTCACAGTCAGGAAGTTCTTCCTCGTGTTCAGATGGAATCTCCTCTCTTGTAGTTTGAAGCCATTGTTCCACTGCATCCTAGTCTCCAGGGAAGCAGAAAACAAGCTTGCTCCATCCCACCTCCAACTACCATCTCTTCTTTCACACACACACACACACACACACAAAATCCAATCCAAATGTGATGGAGTCTCCTTCTTTGGAGATTTTTAAGAGGCTGGGTGACTCTATGTCAGGAGTGCTTTTGCTGTGGATTCTTGCATCTCAGAATGGGCTTGATGGCTCTTGTGGTCTCTTCCAACTCAACAATTCTATGAATGGGAAAGAAGGAATGAATGGTGGGTGGACAGATCGAGAGAAAAGCCGAAGCCAGGCTAGTATCATATCCTTCGCAGGCATCTCAACATTTCTCCTGAGTGAAAATTCTTGGCCGAAGAACCTGGGAAAACAAACTGTGGTTCCCGAGATTGATGGGGCCTCCGAAGAAGCATCCCAGCCAAAACAGCTGTCACCAGCAGGAAGCCTGAGAAATGTCTCTTTTAATTAAAATGCAGATTCTGGAACTCGCGCCTTGCTTTTTTACACGCCTTTAAGAGAGGAAAATATTCAGGGCCTCAAAGGCACTGTATTCCATCTGATCTTGGAAGCTAAGCAAGGCTAGCCCATGTCAGTACTTGGATGGAAGACTGCCAATGAATACCAGGTGCTTTCGTATACATGTCAGAGGAAGGTTTTGAGAAATGCAATCTCTGCGTATTCCTTGCTCAAGAAAACCCTACGAAATTCACACATTTACACCTCCCAAGAATAGGATTTTCCTGTACCACTTGAAGAAGGGATGCAGATTTGTGTGAGGACTTCTCCAGAAAGGAAGATGACATCCCGGAAATGCAAAAATAACAACGATAGAATAATAATAAAATAATTAAACTTTATTTATATACTACTCCACCTCAAGGCTGTTGACTCAGGGCTGTTTCCAAGCAACAACATCAAAATATACAGAGTCACAACATGAACAAACAATAACAATAACAGCAACATAAGCATGGAATTACCCAACAACACACCAATATTAAAACAAATATCCTGCCTGCTCTTCATGTCTATTTGTTAGGGCAGTGTTTCTCAACCTGGGGTTCGGGATCCCTGGGGGGGTCACGAGTGGGGTGTCAGAGGGGTCGCCAAAGACCATCAGAAAGCACAATATTTTCTGTTGGTCATGGATGATCTGTGTGGGAAGTTTCACCCAATTCTATCATTGATGGGGTATTGAAGGTTCTTTGATTGTAGGTGAACTAGAAATCCCAGCAACCACAACTTGCAAATGTCAAGGTCTATTTTCCCCAAACTCCACCAGTGTTCAGATTTGGGCATATTGGGTATCCGTGTCAAGTTTAGTCCAGATCCATCATTGTTTGGGTCCGCAGTGGTCTCTGGATGTAGGTGAACTACAACTCCAAAACTCAAGATCAATGCACACCAAATCCTTCCAGTAATTTCTGTTGGTCATGGGAGTTCTGTGTGCCAAGTTTGGTTCAATTCCATTGTTGGTAGAGTTCAGAATGCTCTTTGATTGTAGGTGAACTATAAATCCCAGCAACCACAACTTCCAAATGTCAAGGTCTATTTTCCCCAAACTCCACCAGTGTTCACATTTGGGCATATTGATTATCCGTGTCAAGTTTAGTCCAGATCCATCATTGTTTGAGTCCACAGTGGTCTCTGGATGTAGGTGAACTACAACTCCAAAACTCAAGGTCAATGCACACCAAATCCTTCCAGTAATTTCTGTTGGTCATGGGAGTTCTGTGTGCCAAGTTTGGTTCAATTCCATTGTTGGTGGAGTTCAGAATGCTCTTTGATTGTAGGTGAACTATAAATCCCAGCAACCACAACTTCCAAATGTCAAGGTCTATTTTCCCCAAACTCCACCAGTGTTCACATTTGGGCAAATTGAGTATCCGTGTCAAGTTTAGTCCAGATCCATCATTGTTTGAGTCCACAGTGGTCTCTGGATGTAGGTGAACTACAACTCCAAAACTCAAGGTCAATGCACACCAAATCCTTCCAGTAATTTCTGTTGGTCATGGGAGTTCTGTGTGCCAAGTTTGGTTCCATTCCATTGTTGGTGGAGTTCAGAATGCTCTTTGATTGTAGGTGAACTATAAATCCCAGCAACTACAACTCCCAAATGACAAAACCAATCCCACTCCCATATTATGATTCATAACAGTAGCAACATTACAGTTATGAAGTAGCAACGAAAATAATTTTATTGTTGGGGGTCACCACAACATGAGGTACTGTATTAAGGGGTCACGGCATTCAGAAGGTTGAGAACCACTGTGTTAGGGCATGGAAAAGTAATTAAAAAGGCTGGGTCAAAACTGATACAAATTGAAATATTAATGGGACCGGCATTTGAAATGGGACAGCACTGTAATAGGTAAACGACAAAAGTGGGGACAGGCTATTTCCAGGGGGCCTGTTAGGAGAATGACCAGGGTAATATATAGGGGGCTAGGTCGTGTCTGGACAGTGTCTGGGCTGAGCTAGCACTGGTCACTCTCAAAGATTTGCTGAAATACCAAGTCTTCAAACTCTTACGAAAAGAGGGGAGAGATGGGGCCTGTCTTATTTTCCTTGGAAGGGCGTTCCAGAGGTGGGGGGCCACCACCAAGAAGACCCTATCTCTTGTCCCACCAACCGTGCTTGTGACAGAGGTGGGAATGAGAGGAGGGCCTCCCCAGAGGATCTTAAGAGTTCTTAGAGGGTTACAACAACAAAAAAGGAGAAGCGGGCAACAAAATGACATGCAGCTTGGAAAGCGAGGGGGGGATAGGTTGTGTCCGAACAGTGTCTGGGCTGAGCTAGCACTGGTCACTCTTGAAGATTTGTTGAAACCACCAAGTCTTCAAACTCTTACGAAAGGAGGGGAAGGATGGGGCCTGTCTTATTTCCCTTAGAAGAGCGTTCCAGAGGTGGGGGACCATCACCAAGAAGACCCTATCTCTCATCCCCACCAACCGTGCTTGTGACGGAGGTGGGAGCGAGAGGAGGGCCTCCCTGGAGGATCTTAGAGGGTTACAACAAAAAAGGAGAGGGGGACAACAAAATGACATGCAGCTTGGAAAGAAAGGATGAGGAGGAGATGCTGGTGGAAGGCTCAGCAGTCGAGCTGGAGGCCAGCAGCTCCCTCAGCCAAGCTGTGAAGTAGCACCCATGGAAGGAGCTACTACTTCTTAACCTGAAGAGTAAGCTAGTTCCTCTGAGTAGGCTGAGGGAGAGTTAACTGTTCCAACTTTCATGGATGTGCAAAAAGAGAGGTTTCAGCCTCGCTGCTCCTCTAGATTTGCTGAGAAGAGAGCCAGCAACAAGTAACACTTGAGAATTTAGGATTTAAGGAACTCAAGCCTGGGACCTTCTTGCTAGCTGCAACGTCAGTTCTAGAAGCTACAATCCTGGGCTCTTGATATCTTGTGTATCCTGAACCCTTGACATTCCTCAGACCTTGGCGATGGATTCTGATTCAACCTTGCACTCTGGACATTCTGGGATTTGGCTTACGACTTTGGAATGGACATTCAGCTTCTCTGTTGTATCATCCTGTTAATCTTTGAACCTCTGTTGGACTATCAGCTTAACCTTGGGCTCTGGATTAATGCTCTGCTAGAAGGTCGAGGCTTCTGACATGACTAATCGAAGTGCATATGGTTTTAAACTGTTTTGAAGCTCTTAAACATGTTTTTAAACTGTTGAACATATTTTTACTCTGGTTACTTTTAAAAACTGTGATGTCCAAACTTTGGTCCTGCAAATATTTTGGACCATAGCTCCCAGAATACTTGCTTGCCAAATTGGCTGAGGCTTCTCTTCTGAGAGTTGAACTCTGGAAGATATTTGGAAGACCAAGATTTGAGGATTGTTTTAATTGCTATCAACTGATTTTATGTATGCATATGTTTTCTTGAGATCTTGGCACATAGGGCAGGATAGACAGTACAACCTCCTGTATCCATGGGATATAAATTCCCAGATTTCCTATGGCCACACAAAACTTTAGGTAACAGTGAACCCCATGTGGTTGAAGGCTTTCATGGTCAGAATGACTGGGTTGTTGTGAGTTTTCCGGGCTGCATGGCCATGTTCCAGAAGTCATCTCTCTTGACATTTCACCCACATCTATGGCAAGCAACTTTAGAGGTTGTGAGGTCTGCTGGTAACTAGGCAAGTGAGTTTTATATATTTGTGAAATGATGTCCAGGTGGGAGAAAGAACTCTTGTCTGTTGGAGGCTGGTGTGGATGTTGCAATTGGCCACCTTGATTAGCATTGAATGGCCAATATTAAAAAACTCTAAAATCAGGACAATAAATAAAGAGTAACACTCAAAAAACAGGGGATTTCCAGACAGGAAACAATCAGGACCAATTAACACCTCCCAACAAAGGATTATAGAGCCCCCGGTGGCGCAGTGGGTTAAACCCCTGTGCCGGCAGGACTGAAGACCGACAGGTCGCAGGTTCAAATCCGGGGAGAGGCAGATGAGCTCCCTCTATCAGCTCCAGCTCCTCATACAGGAACATGAGAGAAGCCTCCCACAAGAATAATAAAAATATCAAATCATCTGGGCGTCCCCTGGGCAACGTTCTTGCAGACGGCCAATTCTCTCACACCAGAAGTGACTTGCAGTTTCTCAAGCCGCTCCTGACACAACAAAACAAACAAACAAACAAACAAACAAAACAAAACAAAACCAAAGGATTCCCCCAGGCAAGAAGGAGTCGGGCTTTGAACCTGCAAGGCCATTAAATGCTAATTAAGGTGGCCAATTGCAACATTCACAAATGCCTCCAATAAACAAGAGTTCTTGCTCCTATTTTGGACATTCCACAGATATATAAACCTTAGATTCTTGTGGGTTTTTTCGGGCTATAGGGCCATGTTCTAGAGGCATTTCTCCTGACGTTTCGCCTGCATCTATGGCAAGCATCCTCAGAGGTAGTGAGGTCTGTTGGAAATAGGAAAATGGGTTTATATATCTGTGGCATGGCTGGGGTGGGGCAAGGAGCTCTTCCCTGCTGCAGCTAGGTGTGAATGTTTCAACTGATCACCTTCATTAGCATTTGAAGTCCTGCCTGAGCCTGGGAAAATCTCTTGCTGGGAGGTGTTAATATGTGCCTGGTTGTTTCCTCTCTGTTGTTTTGCTGTTGTAATTTTAGAGTTTTTTTTAATACTGGTAGCCAGTATATAAACCTTACTTGCCTAGCTTCCAACAGACCACATAATCTCTGAGGATGCTTGCCATAGATGTGGGTGAAATGTCAGGAGAGAATGCTTCTGGAACATGGCCATACAGCTCAGAAAATTCACAACAAGCCAATAGTGAACCCTATTGAAATGAAGGACTTCTGGCTCAAGAATACAAAAGCGTTATCTGGAGTACTTAGAAAATGCTTAGAGAGAACATATTTTGTTGGACTGTAGGAATGAAACTGCAGATACTGGTTCCCTGCGTATGTGGGTTATTCTAACTCGGTGTGTGTGGGTAAATCAATCAATTAATCTGGAAATTTCTGCCTCTCAAAAGGGTGGCTTCCCAGATCAGCACAAGGAAGTATGCAACTCCTTGTGGACAATGATGAATCAGATGCCAAAACCCACACAAGTACACTTGCATGCCAGCATTGCATTCTCTTATGCATACATACAAATTTGGATCATGGATACACTGCCAGAATCTCAAGAATCCTTTAAAAACCACAGAGTTGTCTAAAAAATCCCCTGAGTATTTCTCAAGATTGATGTCTCGACATTTGGACTCCCCATGTTGAAACGTTGGAGTATCTTTTTCCCCCAATGGAGCTGGTAGACTGGACCTGGAGTAGCATGATTCTTGTCAAAGGCTTTCATGGCCGGAATCACTGGGTTGTTGTAGGTTTTTCGGCCTGTATGGCCATGCTCTAGAAGCATTCTCCACTGACATTTTGCCTGCATCTATGGCAGGCATCCTCAGAGGTTGTGAGGTCTCACAAGCTCTGAGGATGCCTGCCATAGATGCAGGCAAAACGTCAGTGGAGAATGCTTCCAGAACATGGCCATACAACCCGAAAAACCTACAACAACCTGGCACGATTCTTGTTTCCACGTAATTATGCAGGCTTTTCCCCTTTAGAAATTGTTTGCATGTCATATTCATCTAACCCTTTCCAAACTTTTCAGATAAAAGTCAGGAGGAGGAGAGAACAAAAAAGAGCAACTCTCTTTGGAATATCACAGCCCCAAGGTCCTAGGCTAGAAGAGACATGTTGCTTTCATGAAAAGTCCCTAGGATCAAAGAGTGTAAGCAGGAAGAGACATTGCCCTGGAGGAAAAGAAGGGATCGTCCATGTTTTGCATAAAGAGGAACGTGAGCCAGACCACGTTCTTGACAGAATGGAGGAAGGTGAACACTGGAAGGTGATTCGACAGTTCACTGCAAAGGTGTGGCATGCGATATGTCAAGAGTTGTATGGATTACCTCCCACAACGCAAAGATGAGGAGGCCAGTTGGGTTCATCTGGTCTACTGAAATATCTGTTGCACTCCAGAGTGGGATCCCCTCTGACTCCCAACTTTTCCCGAATGAAGCAGGGAGTGTTTGAGGACCGGGACATCCGTAGGGATACCAAGGTGCTTGTCTATAAAGCTATTGTCCTCCCAACCCTGCTCTATGCCTGCGAAACGTGGACTGTCTATAGACGTCACATGCAACTCCTGGAACGATTCCATCAGCGCTGCCTCCGGAAAATCCTGCAAATCTCTTGGGAAGACAAGCGGACAAACGTCAGCATGCTGGAAGAAGCAAAGACCACCAGCACTGAAGCGATGGTCCTCTGCCATCAACTCTGCTGGGCCGGCCATGTTGTCCGGATGCCTGACCACCGTCTCCCAAAGCAGTTGCTCTACTCTGAACTTAAGAATGGAAAACGAAATGTTGGTGGACAGGAAAAGAGATTTAAAGATGGGCTCAAAGCCAACCTTAAAAACTCTGGCATAGACACTGAGAACTGGGAAGCCCTGGCCCTTGAGCACTCCAGCTGGAGGTCAACTGTGACCAGCAGTGCTGCAGAATTCGAGGAGGCACGAGTGGAGGGTGAAAGAGAGAAACGTGCCAGGAGGAAGGCGCGTCAAGACAACCCCGACCGGGACCACGTTCCACCTGGAAACCAATGCCCTCACTGTGGGAGAAGATGCGGGTCAAGAATAGGGCTCCACAGCCACCTACAAACCCACAAAAATAGCCATCAAGGAAGACCATCTTACTCATCCAACGAGGGATTGCCTAAGTGAAGTGACTCCTAACACCACACAGTTTAGTTAAATATAGCAAGCAGTTTATTGAAAATAGTAAAATCCACAGCAAATAAAGTAATCCACAGTAAAAAAAAATTAAGGAAGTAAAAAAAGAGCAATAAATCCACAGAAAGTCCAATGAACTAGAGGTTTGAATTCAAAGGCAAAAAACAACACCAAAGGTACTTAAACAAGAATCAAACAAAGAACAAGGTCCAGGTTCATGGCAAGGAGAACTATCCATGAAATCAAACAATGCTTCATCTGAATCTAAGTTCCGTACTTGGCACTCTATATCGACTTTGCTTACCAAACAGCTAGAAATTGATTTTTTCTTAGTTTTGGTTTGTCTACTAGCTTCTGCTCTAATCTGGATAAGCACCTAAGTTTCTGATTTGTTTGTCTCTGTCGGCTGAAAGCTCTGTCTGTTCAAGGTCTCATTAAAATCTACACCTGGAGATACCTGACTCTGTGACTGTAGTTCAGGGCTTCTCACAGGCTCAAGACCTTGAGATTCCCTTTGCAGCAACACAGGCCTGTCTAAGACATCCACCAAACTGCATTCAGGCTCCACATCCTTAAAAGTAGTCCCAGGAACCAGACCATCATCCCCATTCACTTTAGGAACATCTACATCAATGGTTCTCAACCTGTGGGTCCCCAGATGTTTTGGGCTTCAACTCCCAGAAATCCCTACAGCTGGCTGGGATTTCTGGGAGTTGTGGGCCAAAACACTTGGGGACCCACAGGTTGAGAACCACTCATACACATGAACAGCATCCCCATTCCCATCAGAGGAATCATCTTGAACATGAACAACATTGTCATTCCCATCATCCAAATGAACCTAATCATTAGACACAACATTGTCAATCCCATCATCCAAAGCAACCTGATCATTAGACACAATCACAGGCTGACATACAACAATATCTCCAGCAGCTAGAGCTCTGGGAAACCTCAAACCAGGACATAAATGTCACTCCATACTTTGACCTCACCAACACGTCTCTTTCATGGAGGTCCATTCCTCGTGAATTCAGATTAGGGGTGGCAACTGGCTTCTGTGTCAGCAAGGGAGTTGAATCGCACTCTGGATTTTAATCCGAATTTAAACATGATCTTCAAATTTGTTCTACAACTTGGAGAACCTCTTTGAAGTTCAGGCTAAAACTCAGAGACATTTTGGAATCACCAAACACGAGGTTCTATTTAATCCACAGTGACTGGGTCTCCTGTTTTGTAGCAGAAAGAATATAATTTCAGTATAGTTAGGTGCAACATCACACATTCAATCCCTGCTCTCTCTCTCATTATTGGGATCGCATGGGAAAATTTCTGCATGACACCCATGGAAGAATAGCCATCTGGTGAGAGAGAGCTCACAGAATACTGAGTTTGATGGTCTGCACGTGTTGCAAATTTCTCTAATGTTCTCTAATAGATTTAATGTGTAGCTGGACATAGAAGGAGTATAGTATGATTCCTCTATCTACATGGGATACATTCCTGGACATATCATGGAAACACAAAGTCATGGATGATAGCCAACTCCACAGAAATGAGCAACTTCCAGTGGAAACATGCCATTGTTATGCTGGAAGACCTAGAAAACACCGAAAAAAACCTAGAAACCTAGAAAACACCGAAAAAGAGAAGACCACTTTTGCATTTGTAGTCCTTCAGAGCAGTTATGTGGTCTTCTGGTAGAAGATCACCATAGAACTGAACTGGAGGACCTAGAAAATGCAGTGTTTCTCAACCTAGGGGTCAGGACCCCGGGGAAATCACTGGGTTGTTGTAGGTTTTTTTTTGGGCTATATGGCCATATTCTAGAGGCATTCTCTCCTGATGTTTCGCCTGCATCTATGGCAAACATCCTCAGAGGTAGTGAGGACCTCACTACCTCTGAGGATGCTTGCCATAGATGTAGGCGAAACGTCAGGAGAGAATGCCTCTAGAATATGGCCATATAGCCCAAAAAAACCTACAACAACGCAGTGATTCCGGCCACGAAAGCCCGACAATACACAGTATTTCATGTTGGTCATGAGGGTTTTGAGTGGGAAGTTGGACCCAATTCTATCCTTAGTAGGGTTCAAAATGCTCTTTGATTGTAGGTGAACTATGAATCCCATCAATTACAACTCCCAACTATCGAAGTCTATTTCCCGCAAACTCTACCAGTGTTCACATTTGAGGATATTGAGTATTCATGCCAACTCTGGTCCAGATCCATCATTGTTTGAATCCACAGTGCTCTCAGGGTGTAGGTGAACTACAACTCCAAAACTCAAGATCAATGTCCACCAAACCTTTCCAGTATTTTCTGTTGATCATGGGAGTTCTGTGTGCCAAGTTTGGTTTAATTCCATTGTTGGTGGAGTTCAGAATGTTCTTTGATTGTAGGTGAACTATAAATCCCAGCAACTACGACTCCCAAATGACAAAATAACACCCCCCCCCCAAAAAAAACCCACCAACAGTATTCAAATTTAGGCGTATTGGGTATTTGCGCCAAATTTGGTCCAGTGAATCAAAATACATCCTGCATTATCAGATATTTACGTTACGATTAATAACAGTCGTAAAATTAAAGTTATGAAGTAGGAATGAAAACGATTTTACGTTTGGGGGTCACCAATATGAGGAACTGTATTAAGGGGTCGCGGCATTAGGAAGGTTGGGAAACACTGGCGTAGAGAGAATACATTATTGGGTGGATGAGTGGGTAAATAAAATTGTGGATACTGGTCCTGCAGATACGAAGGAACACTTTTGTATTGCTTTTTACAATTGTACATTGGGCTCCTGGTATTGGCTGGGGCTTGGTTCAATGATCCCTTGGTTCGATACCATAGCATACTAAAATGGCAAAATCAAGGTCTGGTTTTTTGATATTTATTTGTTTTGAAATATTTCCAAATCACGGATTCAGAAGGCCAGCTGTAGCTTGCTTTAAATGACTGTCTTGGATCATGTGTTGGGAGAAAGACAGGATATAAATCGTCATGGATTCAGCATACTTGACATCGTAACTACTAATTTAGCACCCTCTAGGTCCGTGAAAAATAAGAAGGGAAGGAAAAGCAAAACAAAAACAAAAAAACAGGAAATGCATCAAATGCTGATTTCACCTTTCTGGTTTGGGAAGCAAAGGAGACTCTGAGGTCAGCGAGGGACTGTTGTTGTGCCTTCTAATTTGTATAGATAGAAGTGGTAGTTTTTCAGGTTTGCACCTTCCACACCTCTAGGAAGTCTAGACCTTTGCATTTTTTTCTCACCACTGCAAAGCAACAAGGCACAGAACAGGCACGTTGTTATTACGTTCTGCCACAAGCGTCTTTTTTGCAGACCCGAGATGATACGACTGGAAGGGGAAAAGTGGGTGCTGCTTAAAAGATGAGCACACTTCCAAAAAACATCTCCTTTTAATTACCGCTTCATGGGATGACACCCTTTGAATTAAGGTGTGTGTTGAGAACAGCGGAAACCCTTAGTGGCTTGGCTACCAAGTTGGTTAGCCACCGGAAAGCAAATTCCACTGTTGAATTAATGCAGTTTAACACCACTTTAATTGGTAAGGCTCAATGGCACAGAATGCCGGGAGTTGTAGATTTGGCAGAGGAAGCTAAAGATCTGGCAAAACCACAACTCCAATGATTGGGAATCACTGCCTTAAGGGGGCCTATGCATTATGGATTCTGTTGTATGTCAGCCTGTGATTGTGTCTGATGCTCATGATGGGAATGATTCTCATGTTGGGAATGATGTTCATGTTGATGTACATAATTGGAATGGGGATTCTGTTCCTGATAATGGACCCAGACCAGAAAGGTTCAGAAGAGAGGCCTGAGCAAGATCACAATCCCGGGAAAGACCTTTTATCAGAGCAACAGCCTGAAAATGATACTGAGGTTGCTTTGCCAGGTGCAGGAGAGGAGGATAGTGAAACCTTGCACAGAAAGCAAAGTTTTAGTAAACAGAGGCAGAACTTTCAGAATCTCAGGCACTCTGCTCGTTTATAACCAAAGAAAGACAACAAACTATTATCTAGTGGGAAAGTGAGAAAGAATGCTTTCCTGTCAGTTTCGGCTTTTGGAAAGGTTTAGTGTCTCAGTCGAGTCAACGTTGTTAATTCACACCAGTTTCGTTTTCAAGTGCTCTATGTTTCATGTATCAAGTTGTTGCCAAGTTTAAGGTTTTAACCTGAAAGTTCCTGCTATTTTGCTTCATGGTTTCAAGTTCTGACTTCATGGTGTAACATTAGAAAATGTTGATCATTTCCGCTACCTTGGCAGTCACCTCTCCACCAAAGTCAACATCGACACCGAAATACAACACCGCCTGAGCTCTGCGAACGCAGCATTTTTCCGAATGAAGCAGAGAGTGTTTGAGGACTGGGACATCCGTAGGGATACCAAGGTGCTGGTTTATAGAGCTATTGTCCTCCCAACCCTGCTATATGCCTGTGAGACGTGGACTGTCTACAGACTTCACATGCAACTCCTGGAACGATTCCATCAGCGCTGCCTCCGGAAAATCCTGCAAATCTCTTGGGAAGACAGGCGGACAAACGTCAGCATGCTGGAAGAAGCAAAGATCACCAGCATTGAAGCGATGGTCCTCCGCCATCAACTCCGCTGGACCGGCCACGTTGTCCGGACGCCTGACCACCGTCTCCCAAAGCAGTTGCTCTACTCTGAACTCAAGAACGGAAAACGGAATGTTGGTGGACAGGAAAAGAGATTTAAAGATGGGCTCAAAGCCAACCTTAAAAACTCTGGCATAGACACTGAGAACTGGGAAGCCCTGTGTTGGGGTTCAGCCTGAGTTTGAACTTGAACCTGATTCTCTGTTTGTTCCTCCTGATGCAAATGAAAGTATATTTACTGATGCTAGTGGAAATGTACCTTTTGATGCCAATGCTCCTGAAATTAGTGAGGAAGAAACTGCTGTAGGTTTGGAAAATGCCAATGTTCCTGAAATTAGTGAGGAAGGAACTTCTGTAGATTTGGAAAATGAAAGTACCAGTGTTCATGAGAATGTTTCAGAGGGAGACCTTGAACTTTCCCTCCCTTCTGCACCTGTTAACTGTAATGACAACAGAAGGGGCCAAATTTGGGAAGACAGAAGTAAATCACTCAGTTTGCGTCGATCCTCCCAAATTCAAGAATTAAAAACATTGGCTTCAAAACAGAAGGGCGGTTCACGGAACCCATTCTTGAGTTTTAATTGCAATACGCCAGGCTGATTGCCTCAGTTCAGGCATTGTTTCAGAATTGATGAAGACCTTGGCAGTTGTCCCGGTTCCCTGGCCATAGTTTGGGAAGATTTCTAGGATATCAAGTACGGTTAGTGGATTGCTAACAGATTCCAGTAATTCCCAGTGAGGCTTTGGGTTTTGCTTTGTCCATTTAAATTCATGTTTGCTGATTTTGCTGTGGCTTTTGACTTGCATTTTTCCTTTATTTTGTAACCATTTTTCTTCAATAAAAAAGGATAGTTTTTCACAGCCAAGTGTGGTGGATAGTTATCTTAGGGCCTTGTTCCTGCTCTGGATTGCAACACCCTGGCCCTTGACTGCTCCTGCTGGAGGTCAGCTGTGACCAGCAGTGCTGCAGAATTTGAGGAGGCACGAATGGAGGGCGAAAGGGAGAAGCGTGCCAAGAGGAAGGCGCATCAAGCCAACCCCGACCAAGACCGCCTTCCACCTGGAAACCAATGCCCTCACTGCGGAAGAAGATGCAGAGCAAGAATAGGGCTCCACAGCCACACAGGGACCCACAAGAATACTGGAAGACAATCATCCTCGGAAAACGAGGGATCGCCTAAGTGAAAGTCATGGATTTTACTGTACTAAGAGACATGGTTTACTTTTAATGTTCATGGATTATCTTGGGATTTTGGATTTTACTTTGCCTACATATATTCTACAATAAACTGCTTGCTGATTTTACCAAGCTGGTGTGATGTTTCAAGTCAGAGGTGTTCCTGCTCTGGAGTACAACGGTTTGAGAACTCCAAGTCGACTGCTGTGGGGATTAATATTCATGTCAGAGACCGGCCTCATCAGAGCCTTGGGGGTGTTGGGGTGGAAGCAATTTCCAATGCTCTGTTCTCAGCCTCCCTTGTCAGCCACAACATTCGACTCTTGATGGAGTTCTTTGTATGGCAAGCTGGCATGACAAGTGTGCATAATGAAATCCCGCTGATTCTTTAGACGTTTCTCCTTGCAGAAAAGGCATATTCCAACAAAGGACACGATTGGCAAAAGTGGACAGGAGATTTTAATGGCACTTCTGCCTTTTAATTAAAATAATAATAACACTGATTAGAGTTTTCAAGCCTTTCACCTGTAATCCCATCCAAACATTCAATATGATTTCTTTTTTTATTTTGATATTTTTTCTGGTATCTTGAGTAGCATAAACATTTAAATCAGTGGTTCTCAACCTTCCTAATGCCACAACCCCTTAATACAGTTCCTCACGTTGTGGAGACCCCTAACCATAACATTATTTTTGTTGATACTTCATAACTGTCATTTTGCTATTGTTATGCATCATTATGTAAATATCAGATATGCATTTTGTATTTTCATTCACTGGACTAAATTTCACACAAATACCCAATATGGCCAAATTTGAATACTGGTGGATTGGGGGGGGGGGGTGATTTTGTCATTTGGGAGTTGTAGTTGCTGGGATTTATAGTTCACCTACAATCTATGAGCATTCTGAACTCCATCAATGATGGAATTGAACCAAACCTGGCACACAGAACTCCCATGACCAACAGAAAATACTGGAAGGGTTTGGTGGGCACTGTTCTTGAGTTTTGGAGTTGTAGAGGGCACTGGGAATCAGGTGAGTTAAAGCAGCTCAGAAAAGTCTGCCCGTAACCCAAAGACCTTTCAATCTATAGGCTGTCTCCGAGTTACAAACATCTAACTTACAAACAAGTCATAGTTAAGAATGGGAGAGAGGCAACAGGAAGTGAGAGAAATCTATTCCTTGGAAGGGAAATACACTCCTGAGAGAGTTATTATCATGGGGAAAAGGTGTCTCCACTGAAGCTTTATCATCAATCCTTGTTTCCACAACAAGCCAAATTCTTCAAAATCCAATTATCACGGGAACAGAAAGTTAGGCACAAACAGCAAAACGAACACCACAGGGGAGTTAACCCAATGCAATGCAAGCTAAAGCTACACACACAAATACATACGTACATAAATCCATACATACAAACTTATGGGTTGGAGTTATACTTAAAAAATGCATCTGTTCCGACTTACAAACAAATTCAACTTAGAATCATATTGCTGGAATGGGGTTGTGGGAGGTCCAGTCCAACTCCATTCTGCCAAGAAGCAGGAAAATTGCATTCAAAGTACCCCGACAGATGGCCATCCAGCCTTTCTTTCAAAGCCTCCAAAGAAGGAGCCTCCACCACACTCTGGAGCAGAGAGTTCCAATGCTGAAAAGCTCTCACAGTCAGGAAGGTCTTCCTCATGTTCAGGTGGAATCTCCTACACTGTAGTTTGAAACCATTGTTCTGCATCCTAGCCTCCAGGGCAACAGAAAACAATCCTCCTCCCTCCTTCCTATCACATTTATACATGGTCATCATCATGTCTACCTGGGAAGGAATCCCACTGGAGCATTGCAGCACATTCAAATACCTGGGAGTCACTCTGGACCATGCTCTGACCTACAAGAAGCACTGCCTGAACATCAAGCAAAAAGTGGGCGCTAGAAACAATATCATACGAAAGCTGACTGGCACAACCTGGGGATCACAACCAGACACAGTGAAGACATCTGCCCTTGCGCTATGCTACTCTGCTGCTGAGTATGCATGCCCAGTGTGGAACACATCTCACCACACTGAAACAGTGGATGTGGCTCTTAATGAGACATGCCGCATTATCACGGGGTGTCTGCGCCCTACACCACTGGAGAAATTACACTGCTTAGCCGGTATTGCATTACCTGACATTTGCCGGGAAGTAGCAGCCAATAGTGAAAAGACCAAGGCAGAGACATCTCCAGCCCATCCCCTGTTTGGGTGTCAGCCAGCACGTCAACGACTTAAATCAAGAAATAGTTTTCTTAGATCTACAGAGACACTTGCTGGAACACCTCAGCAAGTTAGAGTCCAAAAGTGGCAGGCTCAAACCCAGAACCTCAATCAATGGCTGATACCAAATGAGAGACCCCCCCCCCCCCGGGGCACACAGAAAACTGGGCGACTTGGAAGGCGCTGAACAGACTGCGCTCTGGCACCATGAGATGCAAAGCCAGCCTTAAGAAATGGGGTTACAAAGTGGAGTCGACCTCATGCGAGTGTGGAGTAGAGCAAACCACTGACCACCTGCTGCAATGCAACCTGAGCCCTGCCTCATGCACAATGGAGGACCTCCTTGCGGCAACACCAGAGGCACTCCAAGTGGCCAGATACTAGTCAAAGGACATTTAATCAACTACCAAGCTTGCAAACTTTGTGTTTTGTTTGTTTGTTTAAAAAAATGCAATACAACTGTCTGGCTTGCTCCTCATGTCTCCTCTCAGCCTTCTCTTCTGCAGGCTAAACATGCCCATCTCTTTAAGCTGCTCCTCATAGGGCTTGTTCTCCAGACCCTTGACCATTTTAGTCGCCCTTTTTTGGACACCTTCCAGGTTGTCAACATCTCCCTTCAACTGTGGTGCCCAGACCTGGACACAGTATTATGGACAAGATAACACATACAGAATCTATCTTCTTCATAATGTGGGGACTGCCTGTATTCCTAAGGGAAGGAGACAAATCAAATGATGGATCCAATAACAAGATCACACAGATGTGCCTGGAAGAATGCACTTCAAACTGGCTGGTTTACAGCATCAGAGAATGAACACAGGAGTCAATGGACCACACACGATGTACTGGCAGATACTCTGAAGAGATTTCTCTGGGCATCTGTTGTGACTCGAGGAGAGAAAGTAGTATTGGTGATTTATTTTAAAATCCAGGTGAAGGCACTCCCTTGGCTGCAGTTTAAGAGCTACATTCGTAAAATAGTTCAGGGCTCACAGTTTCTAGCCCTGCCCATGAACTCGGCACAAAGGTTGTTGGCCTTTCACAAAAACACACTTGTGGTGCTATGAGTCCATCCTTAGTGCATATTTCTGTCCTCTGGAAAAATGAGATTTGGAGTTCTACTTGCAATCTATCAACAGGATTGGAAAATATGCTACATTTTTTCACTGCTGTACTTGCATTTTTTGTTGAAAGTTCAATTACTTTTGAACTTTTGTATGTGTCAGAAATATTTAAAAAAATAACCAGGTATTTTTAATTACAAAAATGTGAGTCAAGCACTGAAAGAGTTAAATAGATGCAATAAATCAGCATAAGTAGGTGTGCCTGTAACTTAGCAGCCAACTGTCTGAGGTAAACCTCAGTCTGTGAGAAGGCCTCACAGTGTGTAAAGGTAAAGGTTGTCCCCTGACATTAAGTCCAGTCATGTCTGACTCTGGGGTGTGGTGCTCATCTCCATTTCTAAGCTGAAGAGCCGGCGTTGTTCATAGACATCTCCAAGGTCATGTGGCTGGCATGACTGCATGGAGTGCCATTACCTTCCCGCCGGAGCGGTACCTATTGATATACTCACATTTGCATGTTTTCAAACTGCTAGGTTGGCAGAAGCTAGGGCTGACAGCGGAAGCTCACGCTGCTCCCTGGAATCGAACCTGCGACCTTTTGGTCAACATGCTCAGCAGCTCAGCGCTTTAACCCACTGCGCCACCAGGGACTCCCTCACAGTGTGAGATAGGCCTTAATCTGTGAGAGAAGCCTCTGTGTGAGATAGATCTCACAGTGTGAGGTAGGCCTGGTGTGAGAAGCTTTGGTGTAAGAAACCCAAGGTTAAAGGGCTCGTGTGTAAAGCTGTGAGTAAGAAGCTACTGTGTGAAGCTCCTGTGTAACTTTGGTGTGAGAGGAAGCTCTGTGAGAGCGAAGCTATTTATCTGCATGAGAAAAAAGCTCAGCATGGAAGAAAAGAAGAAAGTATGAATAACTTTATTTGTGTTATGGAAATCTTGTTCTCGTAAATAGTGCAACTATATTATTTTACTATAAAGAAAGCCTCCTAAGGAAAAGATAACATTAGTCTGTGTGTTTTTGTTCTTTTTATCACTTTGGGCTACTAGTACTAGGTATCATATGTTCTGCAGATGACAGTGATAATGAGGGAAGGGTTAATGTGAGTATTAGTTTTAGAGGGTTTGGTAATCTGTAAGTGGGAGTTCATGGGTGAAAGCAATTAGGGGTGGAGGTGTGCAGGAGATGGGTTGCAGCTGGGTGTTACTGGATTTAAGGAGTTACCCTTGAGACTGATCTTGGGGAGAAAAGTATCTGTTGTATTTTGGTGGTGGATGCTGCTGGTTCCCCCCCCCCCCCCCCCCAGGTCTGTTGGACTTTTCGGTATCCTGACCTGTCTCCTTTAATCTTGGAATCTTAGAACCTTGGACTGGCTTTTGACTACGGTATAGACTCTTGATCCCTAGACTTTGTTTATTGAACTCTCAGTGTTTGACCATTGGACTGGGCTCCTTTAACTACGGAGTTATTTTTGCTATCAGTTTTTGTTTATTCTGTGGCTGGGTGCTATCTTTATGTTTTGGTCTATTAAAACAACCAGCAAGTAAGTGCTGTTTTAATCAAACTGTTTGATAAAACTGGGAGTCTGATTCATCTCTACCTAAATAAGGCAGAGCCCTGGCAATGTGACACTAGGTCTCGCTGCTGCTAATAAGTTACTCTGCTGTATGTTTATGAGGAGGGTCTTTTGTTAATAAGCCCACTCTCCCCAACAGTATGCTCTGAATTTTTAACTCATGTTTGTTTTAACTGTGTTTGTTGTTATATGCCTTGAATCCCACTCTGGGCGGGGGAAAATATAAACATAGCAAATGCAACAAGAAGGACACACAGGCCTACCTTGCACAATCGTTCTGAATATGATATGATACAAATGCATTTCTCTAAACACATAGCAGGAATGTTTGGGAAAGATGGCAAACCCTTATCTGAAGCTTTTGCAACCAGTTTTTCAAAATGTGTCCAGTCTCTAAGAAAGAAGCTTCTGATTTTTATCCCAGAGTTCATACACTAACCAATCCTGACATTTCTGCTAGGCAAGGCTCAAAAGAAATCAGTCTGTTTTCCTGTTCCTCTGCACAAAAGCCATTTCCCAAGAGAACTGGCCTAGATCTCCCCTTTGCCTCCGTCACTGAATAGTGAAAGCACAGATATTATCCCATGTTGCCCAGCAAAGCAAAACTGAAGCAACACAGATTTTCTGGAACTCTGCACAAAGTTTGTTTCCAGATTCAGGAGAGGTTCCCTCCAGCTCTTTTAATTTAGGAGCATTGGAAGCAGCCTTAAATTGAACCCAGGATTGTTGGGTTCATCAAGTTCAGTATTGTTGGCTTTAAGAGTTAGCCACCGCTCCTAGGTACAATTCCTTTGCTAATTCTGGGCACATCTCCACTGCAGAATTAATGCAGTTTGGCGCCACTTTATTTATTTATTTACCATATTTATATACCGCCTTTCTCAGCCCAAAGGTGGTTTACAGTTGGCAATCAATGCCTCCAACAACATAAACTATAATTAAGAACATTAGCATATAATATAAGCCATATAAAAACAGTAGAAACAATAAAAAAGCATCTCATTACTAAAATCATTATCCAGTCGCATCGTCCAATCATTCCATGGATCTAAATTGGCCCGTTACACTGCATTTGCAAAAGCTTGCTTTAAAAGCCAGGTTTTAACTCTTTTTCTAAATGTTAATAGGGAGGGGGCCAACCTGATATCCCGAGGGAGGGCGTTCCATAGCCAAGGCGCCACCGCAGAGAAGGCCCCGACTCTCATTCCCGCCAATCGCATCTGCAAAGGAGGTGGGACCAAGAGCAGGGCCTTCCCAGATGATCTTAAGCTCCTAGCTGGTTCATAGAGAGAGATACATTCAGACAGATAAGCTGAGCCGGAACCTTTTAGGGCTTTAGAGGCTAAAGCCAGCACTTTGAATTGTGCCCGGTAGCAAACTGGCAGCCAGTGGAGTTGGCGCAACAGGGGAGTTGTATGCTCCCTGAGTGCCGCTCCTGTTAGTAACCTGGCTGCCATCCGTTGGACCATTTGAAGCTTCCGAACAGTCTTCAAAGGCAGTCCCATGTAGACCGTGTTGCAGTAGTCTATACAGGATGTAATCAGAATGTGGACTACCGTGGCCAAGTCAGACTTCCTAAAGTACGTGCGCAGCTGGCACACAAGTTTTAATTGTGCAAATGCTCTCCTGGCTCAATAACTGCCATGGCTCAATCCTATGGAGTCATGGAAGCGGTAGTTGGTGAGGCACCATCCCTCTTTAGGGGAGAAGGCTCTGTAGAACTAAAACTCACACTGTTCCACAGTATTGAGCTATGCTAAGTCAAAGCAATATCAAACTACATTCATTCTGCAGTGCAGATGCAGCCTGCATTCTGTACCCCTTCTTGTTGATAGTCTTCTATCCCAAGAACAGCAAGTTCTTCCATATCTATAGGGAACACATTTACACCTGGACTGTAGAAAACTACTGGTATAACCCAAAAAGACTTTTCAATTCCTGTATTCACCAAGTCTGATCCTGCTTTGTTTCCATATTCAGGAAAGACTGAGTATGTTTAGGGCAGGAGAGTGATAGCTGCTTTTGTCATGCGCTAGCATGAGAAGCATGCGGATTGACTCTAGCCCAGTTAACAGTGTGTGATGAATTGGCTCATAAAAGAAAAAACTCATGAGACGTTGACTTCAAGTAGAAAAGAAAATATTGTTGTATTGGCAGCATACAAAATAAAGTAGCAGGATTACTGTTTCCACAAAAATAACATAATACAATATCTTCTGAGAGATATCACCAGTCAGCTGAGATAAGCAGGAATCCTTGTCCTCTTCTCAAGGCTGTGTCTTCACAGGACATCTGCAGCATAGTCCCCGACAGAACGGCACAGAAGCAAACATGCACAATGGCAAACACGCACAATGGCATTAAGGCACAACGGCAAAAAACTAAACACACAGTAGCTATCTTTATACACATGAAAATAATACTCTCAATTAACTCTACAATTAACTGAAACAGCTGTAGCACAAACAGCCTTGAACCTTACAGTAAGTTAAAGGTATAGCACAAACAACATTGATCCTTACAACAACTTAGATAAAGTACATTGCAACCTCTTAGTAGCAACATGCCCCTTCACTTTATCTAAGTTACATTATTTACAAATTTTGTTTTAATTCTACTAGGCCTAACTTTCTGGTTGCTTCACCATGCTTAGCTGCCGTTAGAGGTTTTGTAAAAATATCTGCCAAGTTATCTTCAGACCTACAATAAACCATTTTGATAAATCCTTCCTTGATTAAGGTTCTTATATTTTGATACTTCGCTGCTATGTATTTTGTTGTATTCTTTAAACTTTCGCTTTCTGACATAGCTATACACGTTTGAGAATCGTCATACACAGTAATAGGCAATTTACATTCTACACCTAAATCATCAAATAACTGTTTAATCCAAAGTAACTCATTTGCAGCTTGAGACAACGCCGCATATTCTGCTTCAGCCGTAGAAACTGCAACAGTTGTTTGCTTTCTGGACCTCCAGCAGATAGGAGATTTTCCATGTAGCACTATGTATCCACTTATAGATTTTCTATCTTTTTCATCAGCAAAAGAACTGTCGGCGTACATTACCAGTTCTTTGTCAGCCTCTTTAGAAAAACACAAACAATAATTAGCAGTTCCTTTTAAATACCTAATCAACCTTTTTAATGCTAGCCAGTCACTTATAGTTGGTTTTGATACTTTCCTACTAAGTAAACTCACTGCATATGCAATATCTGGCCGAGACCAATTTGCAATGTGCAAAAGACTTCCAACAAAAGAATGATATAACTTTGTGTTTTTTAGTTCTCTTGTGTCTTCCATTCTTAAGAAATCTCCTGTTAAAGGAGTTTTAACAGCATTAGCATCTTGTAAACCTGCTTTGGTTACAAGGTCTAAAATTTTCCTTGTTTGATTTAGAAATATCACCCCTTCATTGTTTACTACTTCGATGCCTAAATAATGTTTCAAACATCCCAAATCTTTTAGCCTAAAATGTTTTGACAAATACGTATATACAGTTTGTATTTTAGAGTCAGTTTGTGCGGCTATACATAGATCATCTACATAAATTAACACAATTATCTTATCTTTGCCTTCACCTAGTGTATAAACACATGCATCGGCCACACTTTGTTTAAATCCTAATTTTACCAATACTTCATGTATACACTGGTTCCACCTCCGGGCCGATTGTTTCAAACCATACAATGCTTTCCGAAGCCGACAAACCTTTCCTGCTTGAATTTCGTATCCAGGCGCTTGCCTCATATATATCTCCTCATTAATTGTGGCATTTAAATACGCTGTTTCAAAATCAAAATGTTTTAACTTAAATCCTTCTTGCTCAGCTAAAGCAATTATAATTCTCATTGATTCAGCTTTTGCTGTAGGGGCAAAGGTGTTATCATAATTTACGAATTGCTTTTGCGCAAATCCTTGAGCTACTAGCCTAGCTTTATATTTACAACTTCCATCGGGTAATAGTTTCTTCCTAAAAACCCATCTGCACCCAATCACTGGCTTATCTATAGGAACATCAACAATATCAAACACTTCTAAATTTAGCAAAGAATCAAATTCATTGTCCATTGCCTTTTTCCAATTTCTTTGTTCTTCTGGACTACAATTATTTAAATCCTGAAAGGTTTCAGGTTCCATTTCAGGCTGACAAGTCATTACCCCCTGAATCACGAACCTATCTGGAGGTACACCTTTGTTAGATCTTTGTGACCTTCTTGGTATTACAATTTGCTCCTCAGCATCAGCTTCCTGTAAACTTAATTCAGGCTCTTCTTTTATAACATCCTCACTTTGTTCCTCAATGTGTTCATCAGACTCAGATTTTAAATCTATCTTTGATGGCATATGTTCCTTCAAATGAAAAAACACTTCACTATTCTGATGAACATGTTCCCAACCTGTATTCTTTTCAAAGTTTGCACTTCTTGAAATCACAATTTTATTATTGTCTTTAATAAAACGATACCCCTTAGTATCATCCTGGTAACCGAGAAAACGTAGTCTCTGCCATTTTTTCTGACCTTTTGTTCTAGTTTGTCTAGGTACCAGCACGTTAGCATAGCTTCCAAATATTCTAAGATGTTTTAGAACTGGCCTTTTCTTATGCAACAAATATGGAGTATTATTTACACATGAACTCCAACTTCTATTTAAGATATATGTAGCAGTGGAAATTGCTTCTGCCCAATACCTATTAGACATTTTCGCATCTACTAACATGCAGTCTTTCATAGTTTTCAAAACACCTATTTTTCTTTCTGCCACACCATTCTCAGCAGGTGAATATGGGTTTGTTTTATGGTGTCTAATTCCTCTCTTTCTTAACCAGTCTTGAAATTGTGTCCCCATAAATTCTCCACCACGATCAGTCCTTAAACATGATACCTTAAAAGGAAATCTTCTCTCAACCATGGCTACCCACTCTTTGAATTTACTGAAAGCTTGAAACTTTGATTTCAAAATAATACAATAAGTGAATCGTGAAAAATCATCCACTAACACAAATATAAATTTTGCATTTCCAAGTGAAAGAGGAAATGGTCCTGCTAAATCAGCGTGAACTAATTCAAATGGTCTGGTAGTTGTGTTTAAACTTTTCTTAGGTATTGGATGTGCCTTTACTTTTGCTTTAGAGCACACAGCACAGTCTAAATACTTTTGACATGGCTTTACCTCTAAATCAGTCACTTTTGATAATTTTTGTAGATAATTAAAGTTCACGTGACCAAAAACTCTATGCAAGTAATGAATACAATCATTATGTATAGGTTTGTTATTTACACAGGAAACATTTGGTGAACTATCCTTGTTACTCATCACATATACTTTGTTAACTAATTTACCTTTGACACATAACTTATTTTCTTTCCATACAGTACACCCAGAACTATTAAGTTTGATGTCATATCCTTGCAGACACAAACTTGATGCACTTAATAAACAAAAATCAAGTTTTTCAACCAACATAACATTATCTAAATATCTTCCTAAACTAGGAACAAATGCTGAGCCTACAAGCTTGCACTCAGCTAATGATCCATCTGCTAAAGTAACATGATTAATATCTGGCTTTTTAGTGTCCTTTAACAATTTTAAGTTATTAACACAATGCTCTGCACACCCAGAGTCAAGTAACCATGTGGCCTCATCATACTTAGCCTTTGATAACACAGTCATTACATCAGCATTTCTTCCCCTTGCATTTCTGTCATGCCACCCAGGGTTCCTCTTCATTTCTTCTTTCTTCTTCTTCTTCTTGGGACAGGCCTTGACAAGATGGTTCACATCTCCACAACTGAAGCACCGCCTTACGTTACACACAGCAGGGTTCTTTCTGCATCCAACCCCTTCACAAGCTGCATTTTCTGAAATGGTGTTTGTTTCTTTAAGAAACTGCTTTCTTCTTTCTTCCTCAAGAAGCCTTGCAGAAACCAAATCCAAGGTTAATTGTGCTTCAGGCACACTCTGCATACTGAACACAAAATTGTCCCAACTAGAGTCCAAAGAAGATAACAAAATGAAAGCTTTATGTGTTTCGGTAAACACCATTTGTCTATTTTCCAACTCCATCAACAAGTGCCTGAGCTTTTGCAAATGCTCAGTTATGTTGTCACCCCTTTTTAGCTTCAAATTATAAAGCTGCCGGGTCAAAATAATTTTTATGCCAGAAGTTTCAGTTTGATAAACTTCCTTTAACTTCTGCCAACAGTCTGCTGCAGATATAGTGTCCCTTAAGTAAATTAATTGCCCGTCCTCAACAGCGAGAAAAATGCTCGCCCTGGCAATTCGGTCTTGGTTTTTTACCTCTTCACTCGAAGCTTCTGTGGGTGGGGTTTCAACCACAGTCCACAAATCTTCTCTTATGAGAAAACTCTTCATTTTCACATTCCAAGCCATGTAGTTGTCAGCATTTAAACGCTCAAATGGTAAGCTTGCCATATGATGAGCCATAGCTGCTTACTTTTCTATTTAAGCACAAAAAACACACACAAAAAACTCTCCCAAAGTCTCAGAGTTATGGGCTTTGGAGTCCTTATGCCGCTATGCTGGGCCCATAACCTATGTCATGCGCTAGCATGAGAAGCATGCGGATTGACTCTAGCCCAGTTAACAGTGTGTGATGAATTGGCTCATAAAAGAAAAAACTCATGAGACGTTGACTTCAAGTAGAAAAGAAAATATTGTTGTATTGGCAGCATACAAAATAAAGTAGCAGGATTACTGTTTCCACAAAAATAACATAATACAATATCTTCTGAGAGATATCACCACTCAGCTGAGATAAGCAGGAATCCTTGTCCTCTTCTCAAGGCTGTGTCTTCACAGGACATCTGCAGCATAGTCCCCGACAGAACGGCACAGAAGCAAACATGCACAATGGCAAACACGCACAATGGCATTAAGGCACAACGGCAAAAAACTAAACACACAGTAGCTATCTTTATACACATGAAAATAATACTCTCAATTAACTCTTCAATTAACTGAAACAGCTGTAGCACAAACAGCCTTGAACCTTACAGTAAGTTAAAGGTATAGCACAAACAACATTGATCCTTACAACAACTTAGATAAAGTACATTGCAACCTCTTAGTAGCAACAGCTTTAGTTCGCACCTGTCTTCCCCAAATTGCCATTTGCACATATATGTATGTGTTAGACAATATGAAACATTTACCGAGTACAGACAGGTTGAAAATTTTCAAGGTAAGTGGGATGGGTTATTTACTGCAGCCTACCACTGCGATCCAAGACAGAGAGATATTGACAAGCTGGAATGTGTCCAGAGGGCGACTAAAATGATCAAGGGTCTGGAGAACAAGCGCTATGAGGAGCGGCTTAAGGAACTGGGAATGTTTAGCCGGAAGAAGAGAAGGCTGAGAGGGGATATGATAGCCATGTATAAATATGTGAGAGGAAGCCACAGGGAGGAGGGAGCAAGGTTATTTTCTGCTTCCTTGGAGACTAGGACGTGAAACAATGGCTTCAAACTTCAAGAGAGGAGATTCCATCTGAACACGAGGAAGAACTTCCTGACTGTGAGAGCCGTTCAGCAGTGGAACTCTCTGCCCCGGAGTGTGGAGGAGACTCCTTCTTTGGAAGCTTTTAAACAGAGGCTGGATGACCATCTGTCAGGGGTGCTTTGAATGCAACATTCCTGCTTCTTGGCAGAATGGGGTTGGACTGGATGGCCCATGAGGTCTCTTCCAACTCTTTGATTCTATGATTCTATAATCAGAAATGACCAAATACATGATGCCATGGGTGGAAAATGTCTACAGGTAGGGCTACTGGAGTTGGGTCACCATTTGGCCAAAGCGCAATAAAAAGGCTGACTTGACCTTACCCATGCATATGAACTTGCCCCCAATATTGCCATTGGTCAGTAGCCTTGCAGCATGTCACCGCACATCTGTCAACACACTTTGTGGTGGCACGTCCCTTATGAATCTTCCTTCTCTGAAAAAATACAGTTGCCCCCAAGTCTTGTGTTTTTGGATGGAAGTTAAAAACACACCTTTTGTCAATAAGCCAAGTGTTGCTTTCTCTTTTTACCATTTCTGATTTGTGTTGTGCTTTAGTAGAGTACAGTAATTTGTAATCTGTCAATTAACAATGCCTCTGGGAGCCAATTCCATGTTCAAGAAACAATGCCTAGGAATACATTTATCTTATTAACTGAGATTTGCCTCTCTGTGTTTCTCTCTCTCTGGGCATGCACATGCCCCACCTTTCTCTTTTTTTAAACCTTTGTGTTTTTGTGTGCGTGGCCCACTTTAAAAAATCTCCTCTTGAAACAGGAACCAATCTGAGCAATGCCTATTTCGGACACCGATGTTCTCACGCAGGTCAACACCGTGCTTTGCCAAAATCCTCGGATTACAGATTGTTCATCAAAAGATTAGCGTGAGTCACACACGGCACATCTGCTCAGCCCTCCTTCTTTCTGGTCCCTTTTTACAGGTGGTTTAAGGTTGGAAGCTGGTTCTCCTTCGTTCCCATTGCCACACCACCACCTCTGTTGTGGGTCATCACAACCAACCTCAAGTCCTCTGTCCTATGCCAAGGTAAAAGGGCAGAAAATTATCCATTGATTATACCAAGGGAACAAGCAACAGCAGTAAGAGACAGCATGGTTTCAGTGTTCAGTGTTCATGGGTTGACTTTGGTAAGTTGCATTCACTCATTCTCAGAGGAAGGCAAAGGCCACCCTTCTGAACAAAGGGTTGTTGTAGGTTTTTCGGCCTGTATGGACATGTTCTAGAAGCATTCTCTCCTGATGTTTCCCCTGCATCTATGACAGGCATCCTCAGAGGTTGTGAGGCCATGAAAGCCTTTGACAATACATCTTCTGAACAAATATTGCCAAGAAAGCCCCATATAAAAGGGTCTCCATAAACAACTTAAAGACACACAACCACCAGCAACTGTGGACCGGGCTTTAGCACAGCTGGTAAATCACCAGCAGCAATAGATCTTTACCAACCAAAAGGTTGGCACTTCGAGCCCAGGTCGGGTTGAGCACCTCACCTTCAGCCTAGTTTACTATTCACCCTAAGCAGTTTGGAAACAGCTGAGCTGTGAGTAGAGAAGTTAGGCACCGCTTAAGCGGGGAGGTCTTTTATGGCACCTTAAAAAAGCTGGTGATCAAAGCACAGGAGGAAACTGTCGGAACCCAGATGCTTTAAAGAGCCAGACACAGGAGTAGGTCCAAAACAATAGTTTATTAAAGCAAAGTAAACAGGAATCAGAGACACCTGCTTCAGTTCCTCTAGTCAAAACTCAAAGTTTGCAGGTATTTTATGGCACCTTAAAAAAGCTGGTGATCAAAGCACAGGAGGAAAGTCTGTGGACTGGGCTTTAGCACAGCTGGTTAATCACGAGCAGCAATAGATCTTTACCAATAAAAAGGTTGGCATTTCGAGCCCAGGTCGGGGTGAGCTCTTGTTGTCATAGAGGATGGAGCGACAGCACCCCCTGTGGCCAGAATCGAGCATAACCTCCAGGACGCCGAAGTTGGAAAAATGCCAGCGTTGTCTATAGACACCTCCAAGGTCATGTGGGTGGCATGACTGCATGGAGCGCCATTACCTTCCCGCCAGAGCGGTACCCAATTATCTACTCACATTTGCATGTTTTCAAACTGCTAGGTTGGCAGAAGCTGGGGTTGACAGTAGGAGTTCATGGTGCTCCCTGGATTCGAACCCGCAACCTTTCGGTCAACAAGTTCAGCAGCTCAGTGCTTTAACCCACTGTGCCACTGTATATGCCCTGGGAAATGTGATGTATATGCTCTGGGAAATGTGATGTCCAGAACTCAACTTAGCCTTCCTGCTGACTGAAAGCCCCAGCATTCCTCACCACTGGCTTAACAGATGAGTACTGCATTCTAATAACATCCAAAGGACCAAACTTTGCTCGCCCTCTTTTTACAGACGGTAGGAGGCATATCTCCAAAATACTTTCTAATCTAAATGCAGACAATGGGTTTCTGTTTTATTTTTCACAGAAAGGATGTGGCTGCAATGTTGATGGTGCGGTTCCTTCTGCAACATTTCTGCATTCCTACACAGCCACTGTGTGGGAAGAAGTGGTCCTCTGAGCATCAACCATCCCAGGCTTCTAAATTAAAAACTAGTATGAGGCTACCATGGAAGGTGATTACTACATGGAGAATCTGTGGGCAACTTGTGGTAAGTCAAGCATGCCAAGAAGGGCATCTGAGTACATTTATTTGTGGTTGAGAGCAGGACAGACCTCCCTTCCCTCTCCCCGGTGCCAAAGAACCCTTTGCCCCTTCTCATGACCAGCAATAGAGTAACAAACTGTGTGAGTAGAAATTCAACTTAAATTATACATATATCAGCCTTTTGCAACCTGGTTCCTTCCAGACTGGTGGACCACAACTCCCAGCATGGCTTTTGCTGGCCATGAAAGCCTTCGACAACAAACTGTATATTATTCTGTTACATGCCTGCATATCGTCATTGATTGAGGAGGACTCACCGAAGATATCGTTTCTGTTATATTTTGGTGAGAGCAATTCTTCTGTCTTGTTTTGTATACAGTGAATAGAACTACATTTTATTTCTACTTAAAGCAGAAGACTCGTGTGTTTTTATGAGTTATTTTTATCACACTTAAAGTTAAAAAGGGCTAAGTCATTATGTGGGCTACTAACGCTAACACTGACATTTGTTTCTGTTTGTGCGCCTTCCAAAAAAGGGCACCTTTCCGAATGAACTTTTTAGTTCCGCATCCCAAAAAACCCGAAAATTTTTGGACCATTGGCCAATATAGGCGGATTTGTCCCGGTCCCGCTTCCCCCACTTTTAGGGCTTGAGGGGTGAAAATTGCCACACTTGGGAGGCACATCTACCACTTTTAGCACACCAAGTTTTATAATGTTTGGGTCATCCCCCGATTTTTAGGGATTTTTTTTCCTTTCTGGAAATAGTATCGCCTTAAAAACATTCCATCTTTTCCCGCGCTGGCCCACCCCCTAACTTCTCCAATCCTTCCTGCCACCTGTAAATGATGCTCTATACACACACCACACACACAGCCCAGTGTCCAGCCCCACAATTTCACTTTCTTCTTTAATTAAAAAAAATAACTGAACAGCAAGCTATTGAAGGCGTTTGGAGCAGAAGACGCACACTTTGCAATGAGGGCTTTGGAGGTGCTCGTTCCAATAAATACAATGATCAATGCGTGTCCATGTGACAATGTTCATATCCTCTGATTGGCCCAACAGGCAAAGCTCGGAGGTAAATACTCGCATGTGGCAATTCTCCGTGGGGCGTGTGAGGAGTGCCATATGGCTCAAAAATCAGGCAAGTAAATGCCAATTGTTTATGCTTTCTATCATTTTTCAGCTTATTTTCATACTGGAGGGGGGTTACCGTTTCGTGCCCCCAAAACGAAACAAATGGAAGAAAATGTGAATTAAACAGCACAAACGGGTACCACAAACATGACTAAGATGTATTTTGGGTTCATAGATATTTACGAATTTAAACTGCTCATTTCAGCAGCTTCCACCTGAAATATTGCATGGCAAGTCTTAAGATCATATACATACAGTTATTGATAAGGCAGGGGTGAGGAAAGTATGGACCTGTCGTGTATCATGTCCCACAATTGATGGTGGTTGGTGGTGGCAGACCTAGCAGTTGGTGATGGAAGGGTTAATATAAGTCTTAGTTCTAAAGGGCTGACTAATTTGTAACAGTTTAAAGGCAAAAGCAATTAAAGGTGGAGGCATGCAAGGGATAGGTTGCAGCTGGGTGTTACTGGATTTAAGGAGCTAACCTTGGGGCTGATCTTTGGAAGTAAAGTATTTGTCTTATTTTGGTGGTAGATGCTGCTGTTTTCCCCCTAGGTTTCTGGATTTTTAGTATTCTGACCTGTCTTCTGAACTCTTGGAACCCCGGGACCTTGAATCTTTGGACTGGCTTTGGACTATGGTATAGACCAGTGGTTCTCAACTTGGGGTCCCCAGATGTTTTTGTCCTACAACTCCCAGAAATCTTAACAGCTGGTAAACTAGCTGGGATTCCTGGGAGTTGTCGGTCAAAAACATCTGGGGACCCCAGGTTGAGAACCACTGGTATAGACTCTTGATCCCTGGACTTTGCTCATTGAACTCTCAGCATGTTACCACTGGACTGGACCCTTTGACTATGATGTAGCGTCTGCTATCAATTTTGTTTTATATTCTGTGGCTATCTTCATGTTTTATATTTTGGACGATTAAAACAGCCAGAAAGTATGTGCTGTTTTAATTAAACTGTTTGATACAAACTGGGTGTGTGTTTGATTCACCTCTGCCTGAACCGGCAGAGGAGTGGCATCATGACAGGACCACAGGCAACCTCCAGAGATCTATTTTTAAATATATGTATGCACCAAATTAGGTGTCTTGGCACAATGTTGTCATTTAGTGCAAGACTTGCATGCACAATTAATACTGATTCCACATATGGAGATTGAAGATACGAAATCCGAAAATTGTGGCCTTTACTTCCCAAATAACCCATCAAGTACCGCTCTTGTTACATCCCGAATAGATTACTGCAACGCACTCTACGTGGGGTTGCCTTTGAAGACTGTTCGAAAACTTCAATTAGTCCAATGGCTGGCAGCCAGATTACTCACCGGAGCATCATACAGGGAGCATACCACCCCCCTGTTATGTCAGCTCCACTGGCTGCTGATCCAGTTCCGAGCACAATTCAAAGTACTGGTTTTGACCTACAAAACCCTATACGGCTCCGGCCCAGCGTACCTGTCCGAACGCATCTCCCTCTACGTCCCGTCTTGGAGTTTAAGATCTTCTGGGGAGGCCCTGCTCTGGTGGGGACGAGGAGCAGGGCCTTCTTGGTGGTGGCCCCTCGCCTGTGGAATTCACTCCCTGGGGAAATCAGGTCATCGACATCCCTCCTCTCTTTTAGAAGGAAACTAAAAACATGGATATGGGACCAGGCTTTTGGGTAACCTGGCAGATAGATAAAGGACAATGACGACTAGTACTGATAGGAATGAATTTACGGATTCCGAACTGGCGAATGTTGAGCATGAGATTGGTTTTTATTGATTGTGATGTATAATTGATAGTTTTAATTGTTTATAATTGCTGTTTATATATGTTTTATTTTATTGTTTGTGTAGGCATTGAATGATGCCTTTTGTAAGCCGCCCTGAGTCCCCCCTCGGGGGTTGAGAAGGGCGGGGTAGAAATGTACGAAATAAATAATATAATAATAATAAGGATGGCCAATGACCGCGGTCCCTTGCACTGACAAAGCATATACCTTTTCGGACTACTAGAATCCCTCAGTTAGTTAGTGAGTGTACTGTCTGGAGGACTGTGAGAATCGCAGTCCAAAAAAGGTAACTTTTCCAATCCCCACAAAATGCCAGGTCCCAGCGAGACAGACTTGAAAGACTTTCAAGCACAATTATGATCAAGGTTCTGGAGAACAAGCCCTATGAGGAGCGGCTTAAGGAGCTGGGCATGTTTAGCCTGAAGAAGAGAAGACTGAGCGGAGATATGATAGCTATGTATAAATATGTGAGGGGAAGTCACAGGGAGGAGGGAGCAAGCTTGTTTTCTGCTTCCTTGGAGACGAGGACGCGGAACAATGGCTTCAAACTACAAGAGAGGAGATTCCATCTGAACATGAGGAAGAACTTCCTGACTGTGAGAGCCGTTCAGCAGTGGAACTCTCTGCCCCGGAGTGTGGTGGAGGCTCCTTCTTTGGAAGCTTTTAAACAGGGGCTGGATGGCCATCTGTCAGGGGTGCTTTGAATGCAATATTCCTGCTTCTTGGCAGGGGGTTGGACTGGATGGCCCATGAGGTCTCTTTGATTCTATGATTCTATGATTCTATGAATTAATACTGATTCCACATATGGAGATTCAAGATACGAAATCCTAATGTCAATTTGTGGCTTTTACTTCCCAAATAACCCATCACGTCTGGCCAATGACCGTGGTCCCTTGCACTGACAAAGCATATACCTTTTTGGACTACCAGAATCCTCCAGTTAGTTAGTTGGTGTACTGGCTGAAGGACTGTGAGAATCGCAGTCCAAAAAAGGTAACTTTTCCAATCCCCACAAAATGCCAGGTCCCAGCGAGACAGACTTTGCTCATGCTTCTGCAGCTGAGCTTTCAGGATCGACTTTGGGGTTTTGCAGCTTGTAAACCCAAGGACCGTTTGGAAGGAGGACAAAGAGCAGCTGTGTGTGTCTGCGTGGTGCGTTAGTGGGACATGATCAGAGGAGCAACAGGAAAGCAACGTTTGCCCAATTCCCAATGGGTGGGAGGAAGCGGAAAGAGGCAGGATGTCAAGATGAAAGGGGGACAGGGAGGAGACGTTGTCCATCCATCGGGGAGACAGGCGGAAGAAATCCCACCACCCCACATCTGCATCAATAATACTCTTTCAGTGCAAATGGTGGAAGGCGGCTGCCAATGAAGACCTTTTTCCGGACGAGAGAAGAGCAGACAAGGGCCGGTAGGGAGGAAGTCAAAGCGTGTCATCTGCGCAGACCGTTTTTGTGAATGAACAAAAGCCACCCAGACCCACAGCCATCTGCCACCAGGACAGGAAACGTGTCCCGGCAGAAGGATGACAGAGGCAGACACTGTCCAAGCGCTTTTGCATTTGGAAGCCAGAGGAAATGGTGTTGGCTATAAAAAGGACAGCGCTGTCATTCAGAACACACACGCCGGAACTGATCTTCCGCTCTCCCCTCCTTCGACCCTCTTTTCCTCTGGTGAAACACTCCTTGGCAGCCGGTGCTTGTTTACCGTCACCTGGTCGAGATTCTCCCAGCGAGAAGGAGGAAGAGGAAAAAGGAAGGGGGTGGCGGAGGGAGAGGAAACCATCTCCAAGAACTTTGCAGGAGACATAAACATTCATTTATTTGTTTCAACTGTTTCTGCCCATAGCACAAGAATACCATTTCTCTACAATTTTTCACCACTAGTTGCATTTCCGGACTTTTTCCATTAGGAAAATTACTGAAAACCATGTTTATGTATTTTTTGCACAACACTTTAGGCGTTACACGGGGAGACACGTGGGACATAAATAAAATAAACTAGCTGTGCCCTGCCACGCGTTGCTGTGGCCTATAGTAAAACTTATCAAAGTTGAGGTAGATATCTGGACTATTATGAAAGAGAGGTCCCTACCTATTCCTTCCCCCTTTTCCTCCCCCTTTCTCTCCTTTCTTCCTTCTCTACCTCTTTCTTTCTTTCCTTCTTTCACTACTTGGTTTCATCCTTCTCTCTTTCCTTCATTCCCTCCCCCTTTCTTCCTTTGCCTTTCTTCCCTCCCTGTTTGCTTCCTTCTTTCTCTTTTTATTTCCTTTTATTTCACCACCATCATAACAATAACAATAATGCAATGCATTGCCTCCGGGACCTGACACCTCTCCCATTCCCCCTAAAAGGGTCTCAGAGGAAGAATAGCATCATCATAATAATCATAGAAATAACAACCTTTACCCACCACGCGTTGCTGTGGCCAACCTTCCCTCTTTCTCTCCTTCTCTCCCTCCTTCCTTCCTTCCTTCCCTCCCACCTTTCCTTCTCCTCTTCCTTCTCTATCTCTTTCCTTCCTTCCCCCTTTTTCTTTCTCTTCTGGTCTCTTTTCTTCCTTCTCTCTTTCCTTCTTTCCTTCCTTCCCTCTTTCTCTACATCTTCCCCCTTCATTCACTCCCTCTTTCCTTCCTTCATTCCCTTTTTTCTTCTCTCCTTCTTTCCTTCCCCCTTTTTCTTTCTCTTCTGGTCTCTTTTCTTCCTTCTCTCTTTCCTTCTTTCCTTCCTTCCCTCTTTCTCTACATCTTCCCCCTTCCTTCACTCCCTCTTTCCTTCCTTCATTCCCTTTTTTCTTCTCTCCTTCTTTCCTTCCCCCTTTTTCTTTCTCTTCTGGTCTCTTTTCTTCCTTCTCTCTTTCCTTCTTTCCTTCCCTCAGTCTTTCTCTACATCTTCCCCCTTCCTTCACTCCCTCTTTCCTTCCTTTATTCCCTTTTTCCTTCTCTCCTTCCTTCCTTCCTTCCCCCTTTTTCTTTCCCTCCCTCTGTCTCTCATTTCTTCCTTCTCTACCTCTTTCCTTCCTTCCCCCCTTTTCTTTCTCTTCTTCTGTCTCTCTTTTCTTTCCTTCCATCTTTCCTTTTCTTTCCTTTTCTTCTTCCTTCTTTCTCTAACTTTCCTTCCTTCCCCCTTTTCTTTATCTCCCTTCCTCTTTCTTCCTTCTTTCCTTCCTTCCTGTCTTTCCTGGATTTTGACAGGGCGGGAAGGGGCGGGGTGGAATTTGGAGGTGGCGTGAAGTAAAAGGAGGTAAGATTGGGGCAGGCGAGTGATGGAGCGTGAGGTTGTGTGTGTGTGTGCGGCAGCGGGGGGAGTGATGGAGCGTGGGGTTGCGTGTGTGTGTGCGGCAGCGGGGGGGAGTGGGGTTGCGCGTGTGTGTGTGGCGGTGGGGGAGTGATGGAGCATGGGGTTGCGTGTGTGTGTGCGGCAGGGGGAGTGATGGAGCGTGGGGTTGTGTGTGTGCATGCGGCAGGGGGGGTGTGTGCGGGAAGCGGGCGCGGCGGGGCTTGGAGTGGGCATGGCTTCCGCAGAGGGAACGTTGGCCGGAAGACTGTGTGTGCGCGCCAGGGAACTTGTGGCTGGGCACCAGTGCACATGCTCAGTTGTTTTGCTGTTTTGTGAGTGTGTTGTTGTGTTGTTTTTCATTTTGAGTAGATATGTTTGTACCTTATGGGTTGTGTTATGGGCATGGGAATTTTGGTTAAGTTTCGTTGGGAGGTTTGTGAGTTTTGTTGTTTTGCCGTTTTGTGAGTGTGTTGTTGTGTTGTTTTTCATTTTGAGTAGATATGTTTGTACCTTGTGGGTTGTGTTATGGGCATGGGAATTTTGGTTAAGTTTCGTTGGTTTTTTTTTAGTTTTGTTGTTTTGCCGTTTTGTGAGTGTGTTGTTGTGTTGTTTTTCATTTTGAGTAGATATGTTTGTACCTTATGGGTTGTGTTATGGGCATGGGAATTTTGGTTAAGTTTCGTTGGGGGGTTTGTGAGTTTTGTTGTTTTGCCGTTTTGTGAGTGTGTTGTTGTGTTGTTTTTCATTTTGAGTAGATATGTTTGTACCTTGTGGGTTGTGTTATGGGCATGGGAATTTTGGTTAAGTTTCGTTGGTTTTTTTTTTAGTTTTGTTGTTTTGCCGTTTTGTGAGTGTGTTGTTGTGTTGTTTTTCATTTTGAGTAGATATGTTTTTACCTTGTGGGTTGTGTTATGGGCATGTGAATTTTGGTTAAGTTTCGTTGGTTTTTTTTGAGGTTTGTTGTTTTGCCATTTTGTGAGTGTGTTGTTGTGTTGTTTTTCATTTTGAGTAGATATGTTTGTACCTTGTGGGTTGTGTTATGGGCATGTGAATTTTGGTTAAGTTTCGTTGGTTTTTTTGAGTTTTGTTGTTTTGCCGTTTTGTGAGTGTGTTGTTGTGTTGTTTTTCATTTTGAGTAGATATGTTTGTACCTTGTGGGTTGTGTTATGGGCATGGCAATTTTGGTACAGTTTCGTTGGGGGGTTGTGGAGTTTTGCTGTCCGGTTGAACCAACCTAACAGATTTATATATATAGATTAGCGTAATAAACAAAAGCAAGAATCCTAACAGGGACTTACTTGACTATGGCTTGGGAAAGTTACTTTTTTAAATCAAACTTTTCCTGGAAGCAGGAAGCAGAGCTATCACTAGGACTGTGGTTACCTGCTTTGGTAATTCATTGTTATCTCCCCCATGTACCGGACCATATAACAATGAACAAAATCTGGCTACCAGTATTAAAGGACTCAAAAATCACAACAGCAAAACAACAGAGGGGAAACAAACAGGCACATAAAATCACTCTCAACAAGGGATTCCCCCCGGGCACTTCCAAGCCATTGAATGCTAATCAAGGTGATCAGCTGAAACATTCATATCTAGCCCCAGCAGACAAAAGTCCTTTGTCTCACCCTGGTCATTCCACAGATATATAAACCCGTTTTTCCTACTTCCAACAGACCTCACTATCTCTGAGGATGCTTGCCATAGATGCAGGCGAAACGTCAGGAGAAAAATTGCCTCCAGAACATGGCCATATAGCCCGGAAAAACCTACAACAACCCATATAACAATAGTAAAGGTGAAGGTTTCCCCTGACATTAAGTCTAGTCGAGTCCGACTCTGGGGGGTGGGTGGGTGCTTATCTCCAATTCTAAGCCGAAGAGCCGGCGTTGTCCGCAGACACCTCCAAGGTCACATGACCTGCATGACTGCTTGGAGAGCCATTACCTTCCCGTCGGAGTGGTACCTATTGACCTACTCACATTTGCATGTTTTTGAACTGCTAGGTTGGCAGGAGCTGGGGCTACCAGCAGGAGCTTACACCGCTCTCCTGATTCGAACAGCTGACTTTTTGGTCAGGAAGTTCAGTAGCTTGGTGGTTTAACCTGCTGTGCCACTGGAAGCTCCGTCATGTAACAATATTTTAGTAAAAATATCAGAAAATTTGACAAAATCAGAGACTATTTTAAAAATTTCAGCAGTAAAGAAAACAACTGTGTGTGCTCATGATTCTGCTTTGGTTAGACTACACCTGGAATATTGTGTCCAATTCTGGGCACCACAATTCAAGAGAGATATTGACAAGCTGGAATGTGTCCAGAGGAGGGCGACTAAAATGATCCAGGGTTTGGAGAACAAGCCCTATGAGGAGTGACTTAAGGAGCCGGGCATGTTTAGCCTGAAGAAGAGAAGGCTGAGAGGAGATATGATAGTCATGTATAAATATGTGAGAGAAAGCCACAGGGAAGAGGGAGCAAGCTTGTTTTCTGCTTCCCTGGAGACTAGGACGCGGAACAATGGCTTCGAACTACAAGAGAGGAGATTCCATCTGAACATGAGGAAGAACTTCCTGACTGTGAGAGCCGTTCAGCAGTGGAACTCTCTGCTCCGGAGTGTGGTGGAGGCTCCTTCTTTCAAAGCTTTTAAACAAAGGTTAGATGGCTATCTGTCAGGGGTGATTTGAATGCACTATTCCTGCTTCTTGGCAGAATGGGGTTGGACTGGATTTTCATGATGATTCATAATAGTAGCAAAATTACAGTTATGAAGTAGCAACAAAATAATGGTATTGTTTGGGGGTCACCACAACATGAGGAACTGGATCAAAGGGTCTCGCCATTCGGAAGGTTGAGAACCACTGGCCTAAATAAAAGCTAATGGGGCCACACAGTGTAGTTTGCACCCCTTGCACCCTTTCCAGCAGAGAGTACAGTTTTATATTTTCTGCAACACTCTTATATGCTCCTGAATGAACACGGAAAACATGCAAGCGACCATACTTGGAACAGACATTCTACGCTCTTTTCTTGCAAGCCAGTCAATTACTTCGGCCTGTGAAAAGCGAAGACGTGCAAGGCCTGGAAGGCTTTAACAGCGACACTTGGAGAGCAGAGAAGGCACTGGTCTTTCCTTTCCATATGTTTCCAAGCTGTTTGCATTCAGAGCCAACACACCGCCTCCTCCTCCTCTTATCCCTAGCCTACCCGAGTTGCAAGAAAAGGGGGAGGATGGGGAGAGGGAAGGTCCAACTTAAGCTGTTTATTGGGATCTCCCTTGAAAACCTTTCCCTCTTCCCAAAGCTGACAGCTGCAAGCCCTCCAATCTTCCGCTCACGGCAAAGAGAGACATTCCCAACCCGAAACTCTCAGGGAGACCGGCCAAATCCTCTGGACGTTCGCAAGGGGGAGGAATGGCGTGAAAAGAGAAGCAGATAGAAAGAGAAATGCAAGAAGACAGTATGGGGAGAAACTCTTATCTCTTGGCTTCCAGACCTACCTTAAGTGTTGCCTCCGGGACGCTAGGGTTGCCACTTCCACGTCTTCCAGTGAAAAGCGGTGTGTGCTTTTAGGGAGGGGGATATTTCCTGGGGGAAAGGGTGGGAAACCACACAATGTATGCCCAGCAGTAGAGGAAGCGACAGGTCTCTCCGTCCCGCTCTAAGCCAGAATGTCTGCCTTCAATTAGCAATCTCAAGTGCCAGTTGAGAAGAGGGAATGGGGAGGGAGACCGAGAAGAGGGAGGCCAACTCTATGGGGAATCGTAATATAATCATCGAAACTGGCAGCCTCGCAAAGCAGAATCTTCCAGCTCTGCCTGGCGGTGGGCCAGCGCTTGGAGAGGCAGCCAGAAGAGAAAGGGATTCCGGGAGAAAGAGAATGAGATCGGGAGGCTGGTCTGGAAAGCCAGAGAGACACAACCTGGCACATTTCTGCTCTGGAAACAGGTAACCAAAGGACACTGGGTGACTGAAGGATGTCCTAGGGCCACTGCTCTTCAATATCTCTAGCAACAGAATCCTAGAGTTGGAAGAGACCTCATGGGCCATCCAGTCCAACCCCATTCTGCCAAGAAGCAGGAAAATTGCATTCAAAGCACCCCCGACAGATGGCCATCCAACCTCTGTTTAAAAGCTTCCAAAGAAGGAGCCTCCACCACACTCCGGGGCAGGTGAGTTAAAGACACTCAGAAAAGTCTCCCTGCGCCCTAAAGGACTTTCAATCTTTAGGCTGTCTCCAAGGAACAAACATCCAACTTACAAACAACTCATAGTTAAGAACGGGGGTGAGACAACAGGAAGTGAGAAAAATTTACTCCTCGGAAGGTAAATTCACTCCTGAAAGAATGATTATCAAGGCGATCATAGAATCCTAGAGTTGGAAGAGACCTCGTGGGCTATCCAGTCCAACCCCATTCTGCCAAGAAGTAGAAAAAATTACATTCAAAGCACCCCCGACAGATGGCCATCCAGCCTCTGTTTCAAAGCTTCCAAAGAAGGAGCCTCCATCACACTCTGAGGCAGAGAGTTCCACTGCTGAACAGCTATCACAGTCAGGAAGTTCTTCCCCATGTTCAGATGGAATCTCCTTTCTTGTAGTTTGAAGCCATTGTTCCATTGCGTCCTAGTCTCCAGGCCAGCAGAAACAAGCTTGCTCCCTCCTCCCTATGACTTCCTCTCACATACTTATACATGGCTATCATGTCTCCTCTCAGCCTTCTCTTCTTCAGGCTAAACATGCTCATCTCTTTAAGCCGTTCTTCATAGGGCTTGTTCTCCAGACCCTTGATCATTTTAGTACCCTCCTCTGGACACATTCCAGCTTGTCAATATCTCTCTTCAACTGTGGTGCCCAGAATTGGACACAATATTCCAGGTGTGGTCTAGCCAAGGCATTACTTTCCTGGATCTAAACACTATGCTCCTATTGATGCAGGCCAAAATTCCATTGGCTTTTTTTTTGCCGCCACATCACATTGTCGGCTCATGTTTAACTTATTGTCCATGATGACCTCAAGATCATTTTCACATGTAATGCTCTCGAGTCATGCATCCCCCATTCTGTATCTTTGTATTCAGAATGGGGGACGCATAGCTCGAGAGCAGTACGTGTAAAAAAGATCTTGGGGTCGTCAGGAAACGATATCACCACTGAATCTTTACCCCTCAATCCTTGTTTCAACAAGCCAAATTTTTCAAAATCCAATTCTTATAGGGACAGAAAGTGAGGTGAAATCTTCCGAACAGAGGCTCAGACAGAAAGACAAACACCCTTCCCTATGCTATCCAAAGATATATGATTTTGGCTGGAGTTACACTTAAAAAAATGTCATTTCTTTCAACTTAAGAATTGAAATCTACAGAACCTATCTTGCTTGTAACTTGGGGACTGCCTGGAGTAGGCATTTCTAGGTCCTTCGGCATTACTCTATTAGTATGTTTCCAATGACAGTCATTCATTTCAAGAGGGTTCGTTACGGTCTGTGGTCAGTCCAGGACAGGATCGTCGAAGCCTTTCATGGCCGGAATCACTGAGTTGTTGTAGATTTTTTCAGGCTATATGGTCATGTTCTAGAGCAGTGTTCCTCAACCTGGGGGTCGGGACCCCAGGGGGGGGTCGTGAGGGGGTGTCAGAGGGGTCGCCAAAGAGAATCAGAAAGCACAGTATTTTCTGTTGGTCATGGGGGTTCTGTGTGGGAAGTTTGGCCCAATTCTATCATTGGTGGGGTTCAGAAAACTACAAATCCCAGCAGCTACAACTCCCAAATGTCAAGGTCTATTTATCCCAAACTCCACCAGTGTTCACATTTGGGTATATTGAGTATTTGTGCCACATTTGGTCCAGATCCATCATTGTTTGAGTCTACAGTTCTCTCTGGATGTAGGTAAACTACAATTCCCAAAACTCAAGGTCAGTGCCCACCAAACCCTTCCAGTATTTTTTTTGTTGGTCATGGGAATTCTGTGTGCCAAGTTTGATTCAGTTCCATCGTTGGTGGAGTTCAGAATGCTCTTTGATTGTAGGTGAACTATAAATCCCAGCAACTACAACCCCCACATATCAAGGTCTATTTCCCCCAAACTCTACTAGTTTTTACATTTCGGTATACTGAGAATTCGTGCCAAGTTTGGTCCAGATCCATCATTGTTTGACTCCACAGTGCTCTCTGGATGTAGGTAAACTACAACTCCGAAAACTCAAGGTCAGTGCCCACCAAACCTTTTCCAGTATTTTCTGTTGGTCATGGGAATTCTGTGTGCCAAGTTTGATTCAGTTCCATCGTTGGTGGAGTTCAGAATGCTCTTTGATTGTAGGTGAACTATAAATCCCAGCAACTACAACCCCCACATATCAAGGTCTATTTCCCCCAAACTCTACTAGTTTTTACATTTCGGTATACTGAGAATTCGTGCCAAGTTTGGTCCAGATCCATCATTGTTTGACTCCACAGTGCTCTCTGGATGTAGGTAAACTACAACTCCGAAAACTCAAGGTCAGTGCCCACCAAACCTTTTCCAGTATTTTCTGTTGGTCATGGGAATTCTGTGTGCCAAGTTTGATTCAGTTCCATCGTTGGTGGAGTTCAGAATGCTCTTTGATTGTAGGTGAACTATAAATCCCAGCAATTACAACTCCCCCAGTACAAAATCAATATCCTCCCTCAATCTGTTACTATTCATAACAGCAGCAAAATGAGTTATGAAGTAGCAACGAAACTAATTTTATAGTTGGAGGTCACCATAACATGAGGAAGCGTATTAAGGGGTCGTGGCATTAGGAAGGCTGAGAAACACTGTTCTAGAGGCATTTTCTCCTGACGTTTCGCCTGCATCTATGGCAAGCATCCTCTGAGTGATGTGGAGGTCTCTCATTCGTGGGGTGACCACAAGTCAAAGTCGATTCGATGGCCATTAGCAACTCAACATCCTCCCTCTCGTGGCTATTGGCATTTTATGAGCACCAAGGCTATGTGTGTACTATACATTGTGCATAATCCATTTTGCAATATTTAATTAAATCACAGACCACGTAATTAAATATAAGCTGAGAGAGCAGAAGCAGCCGATAATTAGGGCACTCCTCGAAAAGCTTGACAACACAGGAAAGCATTATTACAGGCCTTATTGAATGCTTGCTTGGACAGGAGGAATGAAGCGCAGGGGCCCTTTCACGCTGCGCAATTAGAGTGCTATCAGTCCACTTTATCTGCCACGGCTCCTTCCTATAGACTTGCATTTTCCTTGAGGTGTGTTTTGAATTCTCTGTCAACAAGCCAAGAGTCCATAGGATGCATCTAAGTCAATTCAAGTGAAATAATAGTGGCATATTGATGGGATGTGAAAGGGCCTGGACATTGAGCAATGGTGATAAAGGGCTCAGGAACATCTGCAAGAACCATAGAATCCTAGACTTGGAAGAGACCTCATGTGCCATCCAGTCCAACCCAATTCTGCCAAGAAGCAGGAATATTGCATTCAAATAACCCCTGACAGATGGCCATCCAGTCTCTGTTTAAATGTGTCCAGAGGAGGGCAACTAAAGTAATCAAGGATCTGGAGAACAACCCCTATGAGGAGCGGCTTAAAGAGCTTGACATGTTTAGCCTGTTGAAGAGAAGACTGAGAAGAGACACGATGGCCCTCTATAAATATGTGAGGGGAAATCACAGGGAGGAGGGAATATTTATTTTTCTTGGTAGAGACCTCATGGGCCATCCAGTCCAACCCCCTGCCAAGAGGCAGGAATATTGCATTCAAATCACCCCTGACAGATGGCCATCCAGTCTCTGTTTAAAGGTGTCCAGAGGAGGGCAACTAAAGTAATCAAGGGTCTGGAGAACAAGCCCTATGAGGAGCGGCTTAAAGAGCTTGACATGTTTAGCCTGTTGAAGAGAAGACTGAGAAGAGACATAATGGCCCTCTATAAATATGTGAGGGGAAATCACAGGGAGGAGGGAATATTTACATTTCTTGGTAGAGACCTCATGGGCCATCCAGTCCAACCCCCTGCCAAGAAGCAGGAATGTTGCATTCAAAGCACCCCTGACAGATGGCCATCCAGCCTCTGTTTAAAAGCTTCCAAAGAAGGAGCCTCCACCACACTCCGGGGCAGAGAGTTCCACTGCTGAACGGCTCTCACAGTTAGGAAGTTCTTCCTCATGTTCAGATGGAATCTCTTCCCTTGTAGTTTGAAGCCATTGTTCCGCATCCTAGTTTCCAAGGAAGCAGAAAACAAGCTTGCTCCCTCCTCCCTGTGTCTGTTCTTAAGGTGAAAAGCACATGTCTGTGTTTTAAGTGGATTAGGAATAAGTTGGTTTTCCCTGTAATAGGCAGTAAGAGCACCTAAAGCTTCGGAGAGCTCCTGTTCAGCCATTTCAAAGCTCCCTGCTTGATTGGTGATGGCACGATCATCAGCGTAGATGAAACTCTTTGTCCCTTCTGGCAGTGGCTAGTCATTTGTGTCAATGTTAAACGTTGATGGAGCCTAAATTGGATGATGTTGATAGAATCATAGAATCAAAGAGTTGTAAGAGACCTCCTGGGCAATCCAGTCCAACCCCCTGCCAAGAAGTAAGAATGTTGCATTCAAATCACCCCTGACAGATGGCCATCCAGCCTCTGTTTAAAAGCTTCCAAAGAAGGAGCCACCACCACACTCCGGGGCAGAGAGTTCCACTGCTGAACAGCTCTCACAGTCAGGAAGTTCTTCCTAATGTTCAGATGGAATCTCCTTTCTTGTAGTTTGAAGCCATTGTTTCGCATCCTAGTCTCAGGGCAGCAGAAAACAAGCTTGCTCCCTCCTCCCTATGACTTCCTCCCCCATACTTATACATGGCTATCATACCTCCTCTCAGCCTTCTCTTCTTCAGGCTAAACATGCCCAGCTCTTTAAGCCGCTCCTCATAGGGCTTGTTCTCCTGACCCTTGATCATTTGAGTCGCCCTCCTCTGGACACATTCCAGCTTCTCACTATCTCCCTTCAATTGTGGTGCCCAGAATTGGACACAATATTCCAGGTGTGGTCTAACCAAGGCAGAATAGAGCATGGGGAGCATCACTTCCTTAGATCTAGACACTATGCTCCTATTGATGCAGGCCAAAATCCCATTGGCTTTTTTGCTGCCACATGACATTGTTGGCTCATGTTTAACTTGCTGTCCACGAGAACTCCAAGATCTTTTTCACATGTCCTGCTCTCAAGCCATGCGTCCCGCTGTAGCACACACTTTCCATGCAGAACCACAGAACTTTAAGAAATACCTCTGTCTGAAACCCTCAGTATCTATTTCCAGACACAGTGTGGAGTGTACTGAGATACACATCTTTTGGAATGGATAGATGGAAAGGAGTCAGGGGAGAATATTTCAGTATATGATCATGGCAGCAGGATTGCTCTTTGCACAAAGATTGAAGGATTCATCCCTATCCACTATGGAGGAGAATCCCTGGTGGCGCAATGGGTTAAACCCTTGTGCTTGCGGGACTGCTGACTGACAGCTCAGTGGTTCAAATCTGGGGAGAGTGGGTTGAGCTCCCTCTGTCAGCTCCAACATACCATGCGGGGGCATGAGAGAATCCTTCCATAAGGATGGTAAAACATCAAAACATTCAGGCATTTCCTGGACAATGTCCTTACAGATGGCCAATTCTCTCACACCAGAAGCGACTTGCAGTTTTTCAAGTTGCTCCTGACATGGGGAAAGAAAACCTTATGGAGAAAAGGAGGTTGAAATTGACAGTTTTCAGATACACACAGAGCATCCCTTATCCATGATTCTGATATCTTTGAGGCTTTTGGGAGTCATGATCTCAGGTGTCCCAAGAGAGTACTGGAGTTTGCGTCTTAGAAATTACATTATTATTACTACTACTACTACTACTACTATTTATTTATTTACAACATATATATGCGGCCGTTCTCACCCCGAAGGAGACTCAGAGCGGCTTACAAGATATATATACATACAATATATTATATTATTAGCATAGTACAATATCATTATTATATATTACTATATTGTGCTATACCATTATATTTGAATATTATTAGTAATATTATATGTAATATAAAACATGTAATTAAAATTATAATATTGTATTATACATATATTATAGGTAAAGGTTGTCCCCTGACGTTAAGTCCAGTCATGCCTGACTTGGGGGTGTGGTGCTCATCTCCATTTCTAAGCCAGAGCCGGCGTTGTCCATAGACACTTCCAAGGTCATGTGGCCGCATGACTGCATGAAGTGCCGTTACCTTCCCGCCGGAGCAGTACCTATTGATCTATTCACATTTGCATGTTTTTGAACTGCTAGGTTGGCAGAAGCTAGGGCTGACAGTGGAAGCTCACGCCGCTCCCCAGAATTGAACCTGTGACCTTTCGGTCAACAAGCTCAGCAGCTCAGCGCTTTAACCCACTGCACCCCTCGGGGCTTCACATATATTATATGTATATACAATTTATTATTATTATTATTATTATTATTATTATTATTATTCTACAAGGACACTCAAATGGAAATGAAACTTCCAGAAAGGAACACTGACTTTGGAGAACATCGAAGAACTTGGTTCTTGTGGGTTTTTTTGGGCTATAGGGCTATGTTCTAGAGACATTTCTCCTGACGTTTCGCCTGCATCTATGCCAAGCATCCTCAAAGGTAGTGAGGTCTGTTGGAATTAGGACAATGGGTTTATATATCTGTGGAATGGCTGGGGTGGACAAAGGACTCTTCTCTGCTGGAGCTAGGTGTGAATGTTTCAACTGACCACCTTCATTAGCATTTGAAGGCCTGGCTGAGGCTGGGAAAATCTTTTGTTGAGAGGTGTTAAGATGTGCCTGGTTGTTTCCTCTCTGCTGTTTTGCTGTTGTAATAATTACAACAGCAAAACAGCAGAGAGGAAACAACCAGGCACATCTTAACACCTCTCAACAAAAGATTTTCCCAGCCTCAGCCAGTTGAAACATTCACACCCAGCTCCAGCAGAGAAGAGCTCTTTGCCCCACCCCAGCCATTCCACAGATATGTAAACCCATTGTCCTAATTCCAACAGACTTCACTACCTCTGAGGATCCTTGCCATAGATGCAGGCGAAACGTCAGGAGAAATGCCTCTAGAACATGGCCCTATAGCCCGAAAAAACCCACAAGAACCTAGTGATTCCAGCCATGAAAGCCTTCGACAATACATCGAATAACTTGATATCAATGGTCCAGTTCTGCTGATGGGTTAACGTTTGCCAATGCAACGTCTCTTAACAGAAGATTTCCAGGAACCAAACATACATAACACGCCCTCCACTGCCAGGATTTTCAAGTCCTGTCCTTTAAAAGTAGATTTGCTCAGTCTAGCATGGATCCAAATCTGGCAGGGAAAAGTTGCCTCCTGGTTAACCAAACGCTGCCAACAGACACTCGCAGTGCTTTTCGGGTGCCCAAGCAACTAGGCACCTGGGAGATTTCCAACTTCTATAATTCTCAACATCAGACAGATGGAAGGAACCCAAACATCATGTTCTCCTTTCAAATTGTGGGTTTACTGGCTTAAGAGAGGTAAAAAAGAAGGGGATGAAAACCCAGTGCTAGTCTGGTGACACTTTTAAGTGACACGATGCACAATGTTCTCAATGGCGAAGGAAAGGAACGCTGGCAACAGCTTAACGCTATCAGTTTTATTGACACTTAACAATTGAGTTAATTGGTCAAACACAATATTCCTCAAGTAATTGATGGCAATGCAGTCAACCTTCCAAATTTGTTGGGATTACACTCACAGAATGACCACAAAAGATAGGGAAAAACTGCAAAAAACAAAACAAAAACAAAGTAAACAAATAAACAAAAAAATCTGCTTTTTTTGGACCTGGAAAACTCCTCTAGATCCTCCCAGCATTTCCAATATAAGCTGACTAGAGTTATAGTGGGAAACCTAACGAGAACTTATTAATCAAATCCCCCTTTGACGTCTCATAAATCCACTCCTTTGGGATGTTGACTTGAATTTGCTTACTGCAATTTGGGTGACAACACAAGGTATTCAGTATAATATCCCGATGTGGTTATAGATGTGTGTCTGAACACAGACACAGTCATCATTATGCATTAGCAAGAGATTTTGTGGATCTTGGACTCGCAGATATTCTCTTCTATTGTTACACAATTGAAAAAGATCTGTGATTTTGTGGATTTTGGAAGTTGAAACTTATATTCTGTCTTTATACCTTGGAAATATATTTTCTCTGGATCTTTCTGGAGGACACAACCCACCATTGGCAAAAAAAAAAAAAGCCAATGGGATTTTGGCCTGCATCAATAGGAGCCTAGTGTCTAGATCTAGGGAAGTCATGCTCCCCATGCTCTATTCTGCTTTGGTTAGACCACACCTGGGATATTGTGTCCAATTCTGGGCACCACAATTGAAGAGTGCGTTGCAATTGAGATGTAACTAAGGAATGTACTACCATGGCCTGATCTGGCATCTCAAGATATGGGAGCAGCTAGGAATAAGGGTTAATTGTGCAAAGGTGCTCCTGATCACCGCTGACACCTGGGGTTCCAGGGTCAGCAATGAATCCAGGATCACCCCCAGACTGCGTATCTGTGTCTTCAGAAGTGTGATACTATCCAGAATGAGTTGTATCCCCATACCGTGATCTGCCTTACGACTGACGAGGGATATCTCTGTCTTGTCAGGATTTAGTTTCAATCTATTCGCCCTCATCCAGTCCATTACTGATGTCACATTGCCAGGGCTTTGCCTTAGTTAGGCAGAGATGAACCAAACTTCCAGTTCTATCGAACAGTTTAATTAAAACAGCACTTACTTGCTGGCTGTTTTAATAGACCAAAATATAAAACATAAAGATAACACTCAGCCACAGAATAAACAAAAACTGATAGCAAAAACAACTCCGTAGTCAAAAGGGTCCAGTCCAGTGGTCAAACGCCAAGAGTTCAATAAACAAAGTCCAGGGATCAAGAGTCTATACCAGGGGTCCACAAACATTTTAAACAGAGGGCCAGGTCACAGTTCCTCAAACTGTTGGAAGGCCAGATTATAATTTGAAAAAAAAAATTAATGAATTCCTATGCATATCACATATCTTATTTGTAGTACAAAAATCACTTAAAACAATACAATAATTAAAATGAAGAACAATTTTAACAAAAATATACTTATTAGTATCTCAGTGGGAAGTGTGGACCTGCTTTTGGCTGATGAGATAGGATTATTGTCACTGTTGTTGTGTGCTTTAAAGTCATTTCAGACTTAAGTTGACCCTGAGCGAGGGCCAGGTAAATGACCTTGGAGGGCCACATCCAGCCCCCGGGCCTTAGTTTGAGGACCCCTGGTCTATACCGTAGTGAAAAGCCAGTCCAAAGGTTCAAGGTTCAAGGTTCCAGGATTCCAAGATTACAGGAGACAGGTCAGGATACCGAAAATCCAACAGACCTGGAGGGAAAATCAGCAGCATCCACCACCAAAGCGTCCACCACCTAAAGATCAGTCCCAAGGTTAACTCCTTAAATCCAGTAACACCCAGCTGCAACCTATCCCCTGCATATCTCCACCCTTAATTGCTTTTACCTGTAAACTGTTACTTACAAACTACTCAGCCCTTTAGAACCAAGACTTACATTAACCATTCCATCACCAACTGCCAGGTCTACCACCACTAACCACCATCAACTATGGAACATATGACAACTGATGACAGGCACCACTTCAGGATCAGAATGGCATCCTTGGCTTTTGGCGCAAAGGAGTAATAGAAAGTTGGGTGTCATTTGCATAAATATGACACCGAACTCCAAAACTCCTATGATCTCTCCAAGCGGTTTCATGTAAATTATTCATGGAATCTATGTGCATCTTATAATCAATGGTGTTTTAGAATTGATTAAATACGCTATGATGATGATAATGAATATTATTATTTCAGATTTCATGAAGAAATGCTTCTTCTTTATTCCAAAAATCCCAAATAAAATGGAATAAATAAATCCTAACCCCAAAGCACACCTGGTCCCAATCTTTTCAGATAAGGGATGTTCAACCTGTACATAAACAAATAAACATAAATGCAAGGCACGCAGTTAAATGAAGGACGGTCTCTCTGAGCGCCAGCAAACGCTCCAATGGAAACCCGAGAGCTGTTGGCAACCCCAGGCGCCCAAGCTGCCATTGGCTGCTTCTCATGCACGGCTGGCTCTTTGCAGATCTGCTGGGCCTCCATCTGGGCGGTCAACCAGAAACAGAAAGTAGGTTACTGTCCCAGCAGCCCAGCCAACCATCCATCCCCATGCAACTACCTTTTGCGAGGCAGCTGGAGCTGCTCTAACAGCCACAGTGAGAACCAGAAGCCACAAAATAGGCATACAACATACACAACCAGCTGCTAGGATTTTTGATTTTCACGGCTCTCAGTACTTCTCACAAAGGCTTCCTGTCAAGACAGAAATGTCAAAGAGGGGGAAAGAAACCAAGGGTGCATCTACACTGTAGAATTCATGCCGTTCGACAGTAGTTCACCTTCCATGGCTGTCTGATATGGAAAATTCAGGGAGTTGTAGTTTTACAAGGCTGGTAACCTAGCCAAAACAAACACAATGGATTTGTGGGTTGTTGTAGGTTTTTTTGGGCTATATGGCCATGGTCTAGAGGCATTCTCTCCTGATGTTTCGCCTGCATCTATGGCAAGCATCCTCAGAGGTAGTGAGGTCTGTTGGAAGTAGGAAAAAGGGTTTATATATCTGTGGAATGACCTAGTTCCAACAGACCTCACTACCTCTGAGGATGCTTGCCATAGATGCAGGCGAAACGTCAGGAGAGAATGCCTCTAGACCATGGCCATATAGCCCCAAAAAAGGGGAGAAGCAAATAAAGTTCCATGTAAATTTAAGGACTTCAGATGTGCCTCCAATTCCCGGCTGACTTTCTGAACACATCAGAGCAGGTACTGCCAGTTGCTAACGTTTGATTACAGTCACAACTCTTAGCAAGCCTTACTGGGAGAAAGAAAAAGGAAATTCATTTCTCAGGAATCCAAACCAGCAACAGATTTTGCACAGCTGTTGAAACCCTCTGGCTTCAAGCCCTCGATAACTGCTGATTTAAAACAAGACAAGACTTAAAAGAAACATGCACCTAGCTATTAGGAGCCCTGGCAAGGTGGCTGCGACAAGAATCCCATGCGTGGAAAATCAGTTAACCTGTTTGTCACCATCAATTCTTCCAGGCGAGACTTGGAAGGGAAGAGGAGCTTTGCCAACCCACGCTGGTGGGATTCCCACAGAAAAAACACCTGCTTCCTACATCTTTAATGTTGTTTGCATGAAGGGCCACGTTGTTGAAGCAATGCAAATATTTTACGGGAAGGGAAGGCCTCTCAACAGCTAATTTTGCAAAAGTCGGTAAAGACACTCTCATATCAACATTACTGCAACTCACACAGATTTTGCTATATCCTTGCAGTAAAAACAAAAGTGCAATTTGCATTATAGGGTAATGTGAATTCAGAGAAGGTCGGTAGCTCCATAATAAGTTTGCAAAAGGTCCTCTATTTCAACCACAGTGTGAATCAATCAATCAATCAATGGTGGCGCAGTGAGTTAAAGCCCTGTGCCGGCAGGACTGAAGACCGACAGGTTGCAGGTTCGAATCCGGGGAGAGGCGGATGAGCTCCCTCTATCAGCTCCAGCTCCTCATGTGGGGACATGAGAGAAGCCTCTCACATCAAATCATCCGGGCGTCTCCTGGGCAACGTCCTTGCAGGCGGCCAATTCTCTCACACCAGAAGCGACTTGCAGTTTCTCAAGTCGCTCCTGACACGACTAATAATAATAATCAATCAATTAAATCAATAAATCAGAGGTTTGAGCATTGGACTATTCTGAAGGTAAAGGTCTCCCCTTGACATTAAGTCTAGTCATGTCCAACTCTAGGGGGTTGGTGCTCATCTCCATTTCAAAGCCAAAGAGCTGGTGTTGTCCATAGACACCTCCAAGGCAATGTAGTCAACATGACTGCATGGAGTGCTGGTACCTTTCCGCCAAAGTGGTACCTATTGATCTACTCATATTTGCATGTTTTCCAACTGCTAAGTTAGCAGAAGCTGGGGCTATCAGTGGGACATCATCCTGCTCCCTGGATTTGAACTGCTGATCTTTCAGTCAGCAAGTTCAGCAGTTTAATGCGCTGCACCACTGGAGGATGACTTTGGGCAAGTCACACTATTTCAGCTTCAGAGGAAGGGAAAGGCAAACCACCTCTTGCCAAGACACCCCAGTGAAAGGTTTGCCTTAGGTTTGCCATAAGTTGGAAACAACTTGAAAAGCAAATAACAACAAATCAATAACATCTATCGACATCATCACCCGTGCCACTGCATTTCCGATTTCCACGTACAGCTATGAAAACTGGACAGTGCATAAAGCTGACAGGAGGAGAGTAATCCTATCAGAAATGTGGTACTAGAGGGGATTTCTGCAGGCAACCTGTATTGCTAAAAAGACAAATAGCTCAAATCAAGCCTGAACTCTCCCTAGAAGCCACGATGACAATACTGAAAGTGTTGTACTTTCAACATGTTGTGAGAAGTCATGCCATGCCAGCACGTCAACGACTTAAATCAAGAAATAGTTTTCTAAGATCTACAGAGACACCCGCTGGAACACCTCAGCAAGCGAGAGTCCAAAAGTGGCAGGCTCAAAACCAGAACCTCAATCAATGGCTGATACCCAATGAGAGACTCCCCTCTGGGCACACAGAGGACTGGGCGACTTGGAAGGTGCTGAACAGACTGCGCTCTGGCACCATGAGATGCAGAGCCAACCTCAAGAAATGGGGCCACAAAGTGGAATCCACGACATGCGAGTGTGGAGAAGAGCAAACCACTGACCACCTGTTGCAATGCAACCTGAGCCCCGCCACATGCACAATGGAGGACCTCCTTGCGGCAACACCAGAAGCACTCCAAGTGGCCAGATACTGGTCAAAGGACATCTAATCAACTACCAACCTTGCAAACTTTGTGTTTTGCTTGTTTGTTTGTTTAAAAAAATGTTTGGTCTGCTCCTGACACGATAAATAAATAAAATAAATGCCTGGTCCTTGCCTTCCCCCATGAAAAACACAGAACTTTCCCTTTTCTGAGATGATGATGGAAGACGAGAGAGAGCTCCATGGGAGGATGCCAACATTGCAGGATGGTTATCAGCAAGCTGGTCTTTGGTTTGCTTCTTGCAAAAGGAACTGGGAGCGGGGGAATGTTGTGTTAGTTGCTCACTCAGCACATGGCAGCCAGCCAGTGTGTCGGCCCAACAGTGACTCCTTGGCTGGCACCGAGTTCAAATAATGTCTGCCCAGGCAAGCAGTCTTCCTGATAGAGGGAGAGAAACCCTTTTGCTGCATCTCTCTCACATAGAATCATAGAATCAAAGAGTTGGAAGAGACCCCATGGGCCATCCAGTCCAACCCCCTGCCAAGAAGCAGGAATATTGCATTCAAATCACCCCTGACAAATGGCCATCCAGCCTCTGTTTAAAAGCTTCCAAAGAAGGAGCCTCCACCACACTCCGGGGCAGAGAGTTCCATGTCTCTTTGAAGTTGGCAGGAGACCGGGCACATCGATCACACATTAGTCTGTACCACCATCACCAAGAATTGAATCACCAGTTTGCCATAGGAATTGAATGGAAACAGAGCATAAAATGTTCTATGCTCTATATAAATATTGATATAAATGTTCTATGTAAATATAGTAAATAAATAAATATGTCAGCATTTCTCGACCTGGGGGTGTCAGGAGGGGGTGTCAGAGGGGTCGCCAGAGACCATCAGAAAACACAGTATGTTCTGTTGGTCATGGGGCTTCTGTGTGGGAAGTTTGGCCCAATTCTATCCTTGGTGGGGTTCAGAATGCTTTTTGATTATAGGTGAACTATAAATCCCAGCAACTACAACTCCCAAATGTCAAAGTCTATTTTCCCCAAACTCCATTTGTGTTCACATTTGGGCATATAGAATATTCATGACATTGGTCCAGATACATCATTGTTTGAGTCCACAGTGTTCTCTGGATGCAGGTGAACTACAACTCCAAAACTCAAGGTCAGTGCCCACCAAACCCTTCCAGTATTTTCTGTTGGTCATGGGAGTTCTGAGTGCCAAGTTTGGCCCAATTCCATCGTTGGTAGAGTCCAGAATGTTCTTTGATTGTAGGTGAACTAGAAATCCCAGCAACTATAACTCTTAAATGACAAAATCAATCCCCACCAACTCCACCAGTATTCAAATTTGGGTGTATCGGGTACTTGTGCCAAATTTGGTCCAGTGAATGAAAATGCATCCTGCATATCAGATATTTACATTACGATTAATAACAGTTATGAAGTAGCAATGAAAATAATGTTATGGTTGGGGGTCACCACAACATGAGGAACTGTATTAAGGGGTTGTCACATTAGGAAGGTTGGGAATCACTGTTCTAAAGCTACATTAACTACTGCTATATATATTTCATTAACTACTGCATGCATATTTCAAAATTTTTCCATGTTCTTTGGACCTTCCAAAACTACAGGAATTACTGCAATGCAATGCTGCTTAGCCATTGTTCAAGATCTAGCTGCAAATGCAGAGTTACAGTCACTTGATCTCCATCTAAATCGTAGCTTCATCCTGGGATTTGTAGCATGGTAAGGTCCTCGGAATTCTTTGCTAGAGAGCTCTCGTGCCTGTTTAACAATGGTCCGTTAGTTCTTCACTCAACGGTGAGTGAGAAGCCTGAATGGTTGAAAAGCCATTGACCGCACAATTGAAGTATAATTTTCCTATCGAAGTGGAATTTCACTTCTCAATATTCCCAGCTTTCTTGCTTTTTTAATTCTCCAAAACCCAGGTTCCCAGGCCTTCTGGGCCTTTGAAGACATGCCTGGAAACACCCACATGTGATCACAGCCTTTGACCGGCTGACTCGACAGAAATTCTGGGAGCCTAGGCCTCAATGCTTTGCAAACCAAACACAGTCAGCAAACGCAGCAGTATTTCGTGGCACTATGATCATACCCAGTTGGGCATTCTTCTTCCAGGGCTTTCAACCATTCCCAATGCTGACATGGAGTGAGGTGCTGAAGCATCACATCTACTTCATAAGGTTGACTTGGTGAGAATTTCTGTTGATGCGTTTGCTTTATGTGTGCAAGTTTTCCCATGGAAGCCGTTGGCATGTGTAGTTCAATGTGGAATGGCTCCATGCCACATAATGAAAGTTCTGCATGGATGGGCGTAAGTCTCTAGCTGTGCATCTAGTGTATCTCAACCTGGGGATCAGGATCCCTGGAGGGGTCACCAAAGACCATCAGAAAACATGTATTTCTGATGATCTGAGGAACCTCTTTGGCTTGAAGATCTCAACAAGGTCCATACAGACCATCAGAAATCATAATATTTCTGATATTTCTTGTCCTGAATCAGTGTTTCCCAACCTGGGGGCCAGGACCCCTGGAGGGGTCATGAGAGGGTTTCAGAGGGGTCACCAAAGACCATCAGAAAACATGTATTTCTGATTATCTGAGGAACCTCTTTGGCAGAGAAGGCTTGAAGATCTCTACAAGGCCCATACAGTCCAACTCCCTATCATCCTGACAGATGTCCATCCAGCCTATGCCTAAAAACTTTCAGAGAAGGAGACTCCACCACACTCCACTGTGAAACAGCTCTTACCATCAGGAATTTCTTCCTAATGTTTTGTTGGAATCTCTTTTCATTCAGTTTGAATCCACTGCGCTTGTCCTAGATCAGTGTTTTCCAACCTAGGGGTCGGGATCCCTGGGGAGGGGTCACGAGGGGGTTTCAGAGGGGTCACCAAAGACCATCAAAAAAACATGCATTTCTGATGATCTGAGGAACCTCTTTGGCAGAGAAGGCTTGAAGATCTCTACAAGGCCCATACAGTCCAACTCCCTGTCACCCTGACAGATGGCCATCCAGTCTCTGCCTAAAAACGTTCAGAGAAGGAGACTCCACCACACTCCACTGTGAAACAAGTCAAAACTTTTGGAGAAGAAGATTGCACCACACTCCACTGTGAAACAACTCTCACCATTGGGAAGTTCTTCCTAATGTTTTGTTGGAATCTCTTTTCATTCAACTTGAATCCACTGCACTTATCCTAGATCACTGTTTTCCAACCTAGGGGTCGGGATCCCGGGGGGGGGGGGGGAGGGAGCAAGGGGATTTTAGAGGGGTCATCAAAGACCATCAGAAAACACATATTTATGATGGTCTTAGGAACCTCTTTGACAGAGAAGGCTTGGAGATCTCTCTGCTTATCATTCTCTTGCTTTTTGGAAACACACAGCGAATCCTCCCACCAAAAGCCCTCCTCCACTGTGATTGGCTGGCCTCACAGCCAAGGTGAGGGCTGTTTCTGAGTCTCCAAGCGGGGAGGGGAGAGCAGGCATGCTCAGTGCATGACAGTGTGGTGCATATGCACGGGTAAAGGAAAGCATGAGAAGCTGGAGGGAGGCTCATGCCTGTGAATCCCTTCAAGACATGGTAATTCTGTATGGGAAGTTTGGCCCAACTGTATTATTGGTGAGGTTCAGAATGCTCTTTGATTGTAGGTGAACTATACATCCTAGCAACTACAACTCCCAAATGTCAAGATTCTATTTTCCCCAAACTCTGCCAGTGTTCACATTTGGGCATATTGAGTATTCATGTCAAAGTTGATCCTGATCTATCATTATTTGAGTCCACAGTGCTCTCTGGATGTAGTTGTACTACAACTCCAAAACTCAAGGTCAATGCCCACCAAACCCTTCCAGTATTTTCTGTTGGTCATGGGAGAACTGTGTGCCAAGTTTGATTCAATTCCATCATAGGTGAAGTTCAGAATGTTCTTTGATTGTAGGTGAACTATAAATCTCAGCAACTACAACTCCCAAATGTCAAGGTCTATTTCCCCCAACTTCCACCAGTGTTTACATTTCGGCATATTGAGTATTCACGCCAAATTTGCTCCTGATCTATCATTGTTTTGAGTCTACAGTGCTCTATGGATGTAGATGAACTACAACTCCTAAACTTAAGGTCAACGCCCACCAAACCCTTCTAGTCTTTTCTGTACATCATGGGAGTTCTGTGTGCGAAGTTTGGTTCAATTCTATATTTAGTGGAGTTCATTATGCAGGTAAAATAATGTTATGGTTGGGGGTCACCACAACATGAGGAACTGTATTAAGGGTCGCGGCATTAGGAAGGTTGAGAACCACTGATCTAGTGCAACATAGGATGAGTTTCCCTTCTCCAGAATTCTGAAGTCCAAAATACTCCAAAATCCAACATTGTTGGTAGAGAAGGTCATGACACCTTTGCTTTCTGTTGGTTCAATGTACTGACTTGGTTTCATGCTCAAACCTATTCAAATATTGTACAAAATTATCTTCAGGCTACATGTACAAGGTGTATATCAAACTTCAATGAATTTCGTGTTTAGACTTGGGTCCTATCTTAAGATATCTCATACTGTATATGCAAAAAAAAATCCACTTCAAATCCAAAATATAGAACATTTTATGCCTCAAGCATTTTGGATAAGGAGTACTCAACCTTGGCCATCAACACATGGCTTGCCTAAGAAAACCCCATGAGGTGGGCTGAGGTACAGTGTGTGTGAACATGTTTCCATGTCACCTGTTGAACTTATGGTGACTCTCTGAATTTCACAGGGTTTTCTTAGGTAAGGAATCCTAAAAGGTGGTTTTACTTGTTCCTGCTTCTGAAACGTAGCCTAATCTTCATTGGTGGTCTCCCATCCAAGTACATCTCATAGCTGACCCTGCTTGCTCTCCAAAATCAGATGGGAACTGGTGCCTTTGGGGTATCTGGGCCCTCCCATGTGCAAATATTTAGGATGAAAGCTCTCATAAGGGACTCATTTCACCAACAAAACCGTTCTGCTGCGCTGTTCCTATTTAAAACTGCACCCCTGCTGATCTCTCCCCTCCCTGCCTTAGAGTCACCCCCCTTCCATATTCACTGTTGCTGCAACTGCTTTTCTGATGTGGTTGAAAGCTTCCTTTGAAATTCAGATCATTAGCCAAAAAGTCCAGGGTGGTCCCTTTAGTATCTCGTGATCCTTTTAACGTTCCTATTGCATTTGCTTGCGCCCAGGAATGGTGCACAGCATTCTGGTGCCCCTGAGGCTCATGGTGGGCCTGCTTTCAAGGTTATACGGCATCTGTTCAACACTGAATGCATACCCAGATACTTGGCCAAGAATATGTCCTTCAATCTTTTTTTAATTTTGGGGAGCAATCATATAGTAAGCCTACTCTCTTCTCCTGCTCTCTCTTTCTCCCTGTATACACAACCACACACAAGTATGACCCTCCATACGCAAGGTAAGTGCTGTAGTAGAGTGTGCTGGTCAAGCTACAACTGGTAGTAGAAGGGGAAAGAGGGCTGCTCAGGTGTTGGAGCAAGAGCAGAAAAGGAAACGAATTAGGGAGATATTCATGACACCTACAGATACTGATTTGTTCGAAGGTTTCTCAAATTCTGAAATGGTGGAGGAGGGAGATGGGGGCAGAGGTTTGAAGCGGGTTACTCGGGAGTAAGAGTCAGATGAAGAATAGGAAAGGAAGCAGATCCATGAAATACTTAACGCTCCAACTGAGGAGGAAGACTTTATGGGATTCACGGGGAGTGATGGGACTGGGAGTGATAACGGAGAGGAGGACGGGCTGGACTGGACCCGTGTGCAAGAGATCAGGGACATATGTACACAACCAACATCTAGTGAGGAGTTTGAAGGGTTTTCTGGAGAGTGGCAACCTGATAATACATGGGGTGATCTAAGTCTTTATAGACACTGGAAAAGTTGGAGGGACGGGCGGTGGCGAGCAGCTGTGGAAGCCAAAGCAGCTGAGAGTGATGAAGACAGGGTGGGGAACAGTTCATCATCCGATAATGAGTTATAGGATAAAAGAAGGTATCAAATATTGGGAACTTTGCAGTAGGCAAAGTGTTGTATTCATGTTTGGGACTTTGTTGCTGCCACTACTCTTGACTTGGGTCCTGGGACTGCAGACTGCTGTGTTACCGTGCTTCTACAGATTGGAATCTCGTAAGTGCTGACTTCAACTCCCGTTTTGACTTCGGATTGGTTTTGGATGACGACATCGCTTCCTGGACTTTATCTTCTGTTTCTGGACGTGCTTTGACTTGGGACTGTTTTTTGACAGCGATTCTGTTTGCTTCCACCTTGTTTCCTCATGCTTACTGAACTCGTGATTTTGAAGCAGTTTGCTAAAACTTTTTGTTATTTCGGATTATATTCCAGTATAATCCGGATTTTCCGCTACGTTTTGTTTTTTTGCACAGCAGTTGCTGCAGACTTTTTAGTTATTGCTAGAAACACTGAGTTAAGTGTTCCTAAGCTATTTTTGTTGTGTTAATAAACATTGTTTGGACCTTTACTTTGTGTTTGGCTCCTTTAAGGCATTTGGTTCACGACAGTAAACATATGGGTGCACAAAACTACAGGTTATTATAGCAACCCCTACTGAACAATTAATGTTTGGCAGAATTATACTATCTATCTATATAAAAATGCTCTCTTCGTTTTGAGTGACATAATTAAAAAAAACGACTGGACTAATTGCCACCAAATTTGGCCACAAGAAACCTACTAATCCAAGGAGTGACCATCACTCAAAAGTATTGTTTTTGTCATTTGGGAGTTGTAGTTGCTGGGATTTATAGTTCACCTACAATCAAAGAGCATTCTGAACTCCATCAACGATGGAATTTAACCAAACTTGGCACATAGAACTCCCATGACCAACAGAAAACACTAGAAGGGTTTGGTGGGCATTGACCTTGAGTTTGGGAGTTGTAGTTCACCTACACTCAGAGAGCACTATGGACTCAACAATGAAGGATCTATATCAAACTTGGCACGAATACTCCATATGCCCAAGTATGAACACAGATGGAGTTTGGGGAAAATAGGCCTTCACATTTGGGAGTTGTCATTGCTGGGATTTATAGTTCACCTACAATCAAGGAGCATTCTGAACTCCACCAATGACAGGATTGCGCCAAACTTCCCACACAGAACCCTCATGACCAACAGAAAATACTGTGTTTTCTGGTGGTCTTTGGCAGCCCTTCTGACACCCCCTCGCAACCCCCCCCCAAGAGTCCCAAACCCCAGGTTGAGAAATGCTGCCTTAACGCCATCCAGTCCAACTCCCTTCACCAGGGCAAGAAAACATAATCAAAGCCCTCCTGACAAAGGGCCATCCAGCCATTCACACACACACACACAAATGTATATGACAGATGCAATATCAAAGATTTGAAAGGGACCCCTCAAGGACAGTGATATGTTGCATGTTCCATGGTGGGCAAACCAGACAGTCTCCACATCAACACTGACAAAGAAACAGCAAGAAATACTGTTTACCCACAAACATAAAGACATTACATATATTAGAAATCAATACTTTCTCATTACTTTATTTTCCAGATCAACAGACTGGGCCACAGCAACGCCTTGCAGGGGACCACTAGTATATTATAATTATGTATTTTATATTACATGTAATATTACTAATAATATTGTCATGGTTGGTCCTGAAAAGGACCGTTGGTTGTTTTGCTTGCTTGCTTGCATGCTGGTCGCTTCTGTGGCGAGAGAATCTGCCGTCTACGAAGACGTTGCCCAGGGGACGCCCGGATGTCTTGCAGTCCTGCAAGGAGGCTTCTCTCATGTCCCCAGCAAGCGAGAGTCCAAAAGTGGCAGGCTCAAACCCAGCACCTCAGCCAATGGCTGATACCAAATGAGAGACTCCCTCCTGGGCACACAGAAGACTGGGCGACTTGGAAGGCGCTGAACAGACTGCGCTCTGGCACCACGAGATGCAGAGCCAACCTTCAGAAATGGGGCTACAAAGTAGAATCCTCGACATGCGAGTGTGGAGAAAGCAAACCACTGACCACCTGCTGCAATGCAGCCTGAGCACAATGGGGGACCTTCTTGAAGCAACACCAGAAGCACTCCAAGTGGCCAGATACTGGTCAAAGGACATTTAATCAACTACCAAACTCACAAGTTGTGTATTTTTCTGTTTGTTTGCTTTGTTCTGTTAGACTGGTTGTTCTGACATGACAAATAAATACTAATAATATTACAGTATAATGGTATAGTACAATATAGTAATATATAATACTAATATTGTGCTATGCTAATAATATAATATGTTGTATTTACATATTACTTGTAAGCCACTCTGAGTCCCTTTTCTGGGTGCATCTGGGTGCACCACAACCATTACACATTGTTGTTATGTATGATTTTTAGATCCCACTCGACTTTGTGAAATTTGAGGGAAGCATTCAATTAAAATACATTTAGCAGCTTAAGCAGTAAGTCATCCTAACCCTTTTAATCCAATGTTAGAAGGAGTAACCTCCAACATATTCATAACTACAATTCTCATGCAGAACAAACACAACGCACCACAATTCCAGACAACTCTCCTTCTGCTCCGACACTGCAGTGTCCCCGACAAGACATACAAATAACGTGGCCCAAATTCAGAACACACAATGAGCCCAACACAACAAAACTACTGCCCGAGAGAAGGATAAGAATCTTGAGTTCTCCAGATATGGTTGGACTACAAATCCCACTTCCAGTCATCATAGCCAATGGAAGTTACAGTTCACAAAGTCTGTTGAGCCACTTTAGTCTCACTTTGGATTTAAAGGGGGAAAGCCACACATTCTTGATGACAAAACAACCCTGAAAGCAATTTAAACAAGAGCACATTCTTCATAGTTATTTGAGTTAGTTTATTTTCCTCCAAGGGAGAATAGTAGACACAAGTTAACGACTTACCTAAATTAACACAGACATCCAGGAAAGCCCCTCAGAACACATCCAAGTGCCGGCCGCAGTAATTTCATCTCCATTCAATTATTTTCATCCTCAGCACTTTCCTAAGTCACCATCCATCCATGATTCGCACCTGCAAAGAGAAAGAGAGGTGTGAAATTGTATGTCCAGTAGCCTAGATGTTTGGAATTAAAGCTGGTACCACACAGGTATCTTACGGTTTCCTTATAGAGGTAGTCTGATATTTCTGTCTGATCAGGAATCACCACACTCTGTTCAAGATTGTACAAAACATGCATATGGTGGTGATGCATACATGCAGTGGGTTGTGCATTCAGCTGTACATTCAGTATCTGGATTCAAGTTGTACAACACTGACATTCAACACAAGTTAGACCACACCTGGAATATTGTGTCCAATTCTGGGCACCACAATTCAAGAGAGATATTGACAAGCTGGAATGTGTCCAGAGGAGGGCGACTAAAATATCAAGGGTCTAGAGAACAAGCCCTATGAGGAGTGGCTTAAGGAGCTGGGCATGTTTATCCTGAAGAAGAGAAGGCTGAGAGGAGATATGATAGCCAATGCCATGTATAAATATGTGAGAGGAAGCCACAGGGAGGAGGGAGCAAGCTTGTTTACTGCTTCCATGGAGATTAGGACAAGGTACAATGGCTTCCAACTACAAGAGAGGAGATTCCACCTGAACATGAGGAAGAACTTCCTGACTGTGAGAGCTGTTCAGCAGTGGAACTCTCTGCCCTAGAGTGTGGTGGAAGCTTTTAAACAGAGGCTGGATGGTCATCTGTCAGGGGTGATTTGAATGCAATATTTCTGCTTCTTGGCAGGGGGTTGGACAGGATGGCCCATGAGGTCTCTTCCAACTCTTGATTCTATGATTCCGTACCAGAATTCATGCATAACTTGAGACATGAGGATTTACATGCCATGCTGTAGACCAGTGGTTCCCAACCTTTTTTGGACCAGGGACCACTTTGACCAGGGACCTCACTCCAACATTAGTACCAAAAGGATTATGAATCTGTTTTTGGTCAATTTTGGATTCAGTTTGGTTATTTGGGTTGCAGATTCAGAAAATTGCATTGAATAGACCACATCAGCTCTAGTTTCTGATACAGAACATAAGCCACCCACTAGTCGCCGTCTGCTCATTCACAGAAAACCATATTGGATAATCTAGAGCTGATATGGTACTAGTAATCTCTCATGGGTAGTCAGCCTCTACCCCTTCCGACATCCCTGTTGTCTTGGCACTATAAGATGGTTTCGTGAGATCAGTTGCTCTCGCTGCCATGTGGTTTCAAGGCAACGTTGTAGTAATGGTGAGACCATGGACCGTATTTTCATTCTTGTGGACCACTGGTGGTTCACGGACTACAGGTTGGGAACCACTGCTGTGGACTGATGCATTTCCAAAAACCCAGTTTACAACCCCATTTGAAACAGTCAACCACTTTGAAGTCACACCGGAGTCTGGGAGAATAAAGGATTCAAATCCTGCTTTGTCCAAGGTGAGCAACAGCAGAGTTTCTCTAAAGGTATATTGCAACCAAACAAACAAAACCCCAGCATCACAGGTTGTCGTAAATCAGAAATGGCTTTGAAGGCTCACAGCAACAAAACAGTTCCTAAATAGAAGTGATTTCTGATCACCTTGTGTCATCCAACAATGAATCTAAACCCTTAAAAGGTTTTAGTCTGCCCAGTGTTTTACTACTCTAAACACCTTCGCAGAAGCATACAAGAAGCTCAGCCTGTCATTGAACATCGAGAAAAACGAAGTTCTCTTCCAGCAGTCACCAGCCAATCCCTTTCCAATGCCAGAAATACAGCTTAATGGTGTAAGATTAGAAAATGTTGACCATTTCCGCTACCTTGGCAGCCACCTCTCCACAAAGATCAATAGTAAAGGTAAAGGTAGTCCCCTGACATTAAGTCAGTCATGTCTGACTCTGGGGTGTGGTGCTCATCTCCATTTCTAAGCCGAAGAGCCAGCGTTGTCCGTAGACACCTCCAAGGTCATGTGGCCAGCATGACTGCATGGAGCGCCGTTAATATTGATCAATATTGACACTGAAATACAACACCGCCTGAGCTCTGTGAGGGCAGCTTTTTTCTGAATGAAGCAGAGAGTGTTTGAGGACTGAGAAATCTGTAGGGAGACCAAGGTGCTTGTTTATAAAGCTATTGTCCTCCCAACCCTGCTATACACCTGCGAGACGTGGACTATCTACAGACATCACATGCAACTCCTGGAACGATTCCATCAGCGCTGCCTCCAGAAAATCCTGCAAATCTCTTGGGAAGACAAGCAGACAAATGTCAGCACGCTGGAAGAAGCAAAGACCACCAGCATCGAAGCAATGGTCTTCCATCAACAACTCCGCTGGACCGGCCACGTTGTCTGGATGCCCAACCACCGTCTCCCAAAGCAGTTGTTCTACTCTGAACTCAAGAATGGAAAATGGAATGTTGGTGGGCAAGAAAAGAGATTTAAAGATGGGCTCAAAGCCAACCTTAAAAATTCTGGCATAGACACTGAGAACTGGGAAGCCCTTGAGCACTCCAGCTGGATGTCAGTTGTGACCAGCAGTGCTGCAGAATTGGAAGAGGCACAAATGGAGGGCGAAAAAGCGAAATGTGCCAAGTGAAAGGCGTGTCAAGCCAACCCAGACCAGGATCGCCTTCCACTTGGAAACCAATGCCCTCACTGCAGGAGAAGATGCAGATCAAGAATAGGGTTCCACAGTCACCTACGGACCCACCGCCAGTACACTAACCTTGGAAGACAATCCTACTCGGACGAGGGATCGCCTAAATAAGTAAGTACCAGTCTGTTGCATAGGAGGAAAGGAAGGGTACACGTTGTTATTTCTGTGGCATCTCTGTTCAGACATACAGCCAAAACCATGGTTTACTTATCTCAAATACGTAACTGTAAGCCATGGTTTATTACTGCCAAACAATAGAACACTGAGTTGCCCTTCTACTACAATGGTTCTCAACCTGTGGGTCCCCAGGTGTTTTGGCCTACAACCCCAGCTGTTAGGGTTTCTGGGAGTTGAAGACCAAACCATCTGGGGAGCCAGAGGTTGAGAACCACTGTTCTACTAAGATAAAGGATTTTCCAAACCAGGATTCGTTTTACACATTGGTTCCCAAGATCTCACCCCAAAGCCTGGCACTAAAGAAACAGGCTCCTTGTAACTGGCAACCTTCCCCGCCCAATAAAAACTTCTGCCTTCCTCGCTGCCAATGCACAAGCCTGGGAAAAGTGCAACTGCTAACGCAACAGAACGTCACAGATGCAATGAACCAAAAAGGCTTCTGACCGCTGCGAGGCGGGTCTCAGCAGTGAGTAAACTTTGCTAGGTTGGGATCACTGCTCTGCCTGCAAATTATACCAATCCTTGTGTTTGGACTGTGGTGTGCATTACATCAGATGGTGTTTATCGGGGTCGTCACTTGTATACAGAGACACACAAATGGAAATCGGTAGATTTCGTAATTGCACCTTGCATCTACACTGATAATTCTATAGTGAGCAACTGAATGTTTTAGATGACACTTATGGGTTTTATGTAAGCTCTGTGTACTTACAAGATGAATGTTTTACTGTTGTAAACACACATGATGGTGCAAGCTTATTTAGGAAGCGTTTCTAATTATGGGGAAATCATAAGATATGTAGTTTAAAAGAGTGCATGTTTGTAAGGGTATATGGGTGGGTGATTCAGTTCAATTCAGACTGTAATGAGATGGAAAATACATAGGTTTGTGTGTGTTAAATCACTTGAAGGTAAAATAATCATAGAATCATAGAATCAAAGAGTTGGAAGAGACCTCATGGGCCATCTAGTCCAACCCCCTGCCAAGAAGCAGGAATATTGCATTCAAACCATCCCTGACAGATGGCCATCCAGCCTCTGTTTAAAAGCTTCCAAAGAAGGAGCCTCCACCACACTCCGGGGCAGAGAGTTCCACTGCTGAACGGCTCTCACAGTCAGGAAGTTCTTCCTCGTGTTCAGATGGAATCTCCTCTCTTGTAGTTTGAAGCCATTGTTCCGCGTCCTAGTCTCCAAGGAAGCAGAAAACAAGCTTGCTCCCTCCTCCCTGTGGCTTCCTCTCACATATTTATACATGGCTATCATATCCCCTCTCAGCCTTCTCTTCTTCAGGCTAAACATGACGAGCTCCTTAAGCCGCTCCTCATAGGGCTTGTTCTCCAGACCTTTTATCATTTTAGTCACTCTCCTCTGGACACATTCCAGCTTGTCAATATCTCTCTTGAATTGTGGTGCCCAGAATTGGACACAATATTCCAGGTGTGGTCTAACCAAAGCGGGATAGAGGGGTAGCATGGCTTCCCTAGATCTAGACACTATGCTCCTATTGATGCAGGCCAAAATCCCATTGGCTTTTTTTGCCGCCACATCACATTGTTGGCTCATGTTTAACTTGTTGTCCACGAGGACTCCAAGATCTTTTTCACACGTACTGCTCTCGAGCCAGGCATTGTCCCCCATTCTGTATCTTTGCATTTCGTTTTTCCTGCCAAAGTGGAGTATCTTGCATTTGTCACTGTTGAACTTCATTTTGTTAGTTTTGGTCCATCTCTCTAATCTGTCAAGATCGTTTTGAATCCTGCTCCTATCCTCTGGAGTATTGGCTATCCCTATGCAAATGGGGACATTCCAGTTTCTAAAGGATTTTGCAGCTCTGAGTTTTCATGGAGAAATTCTCCAATATTGGAGTAGACTGCAATGCTTTCCTCCTTATCCAAGGATCAAATACTTTTCAAAATAAGAGAACAGAGAGGCATTGTGTTCTAAGGTTTGGCTTCTCCCAAACTTTCAACTGCAGAGCTTTAAAGAGAGCCAATTTGACTTGTATTTACTTAGCAAATCAAAGCTGTATCTCCACCTGAGAAAGGTTTAAAAAGAAAACTAGAATATACAATTGACTTCATGCTGAACAGTATATCTCAGCACTGAGGGTTCCCAGACTTTTAGATTTCCACAAGAATTGAACCCAAACATATTAGATACCTGCATACGAGAAATTTTACAAGACAATACAAATATGTGTCTTGTTTTGTTTTAAATAAAGAAATTAACCCTGAAGAGCATAGTTATCTTGCGTTTATTTCCATGAGAAATTCCTTAGGACTGAAAAATAAAATTCCTGGGGAGAAATATGGGGACGTAACGCTTCATCTCACTGGAGAATGAATCCCTAAAGGCTCCTCCCTGAACTACAAACCCCAGAATTCTGCAGGATCATAGAATCATAGAATCAAAGAGTTGGAAGAGACCTCATGGGCCATCCAGTCCAACCTCCTACCAAGAAGCAGGAATATTGCATTCAAATCACCCCTGACAGATGGCCATCCAGCCTATGTTTAAAAGCTTCCAAAGAAGGCGCCTCCACCACACTCCGGGGCAGAGAGTTCCACTGCTGAACGGCTCTCACAGTCAGGAAGTTCTTCCTCGTGTTCAGATGGAATCTCCTTCCTTGTAGTTTGAAGCCATTGTTCCTTGTCCTAGTCTCCAGGGAAGCAGAAAACAAGCTTGCTCCCTCCTCCCTGTGGCTTCCTCTCACATATTTATACATGGCTATCATATCTCCTCTCAGCCTTCTCTTCTTCAGGCTAAACATGCCCAGCTCCTTAAGCCGCTCCTCAAAGGGCTTGTTCTCCAGAACCTTGATCATTTTTGTCACCTAGATGCAGGCGAAACGTCAGGAGAGAAGGCTTCTAGAACATGGCCATATAGCCCAAAAAACCTACAACAACCCAGCGGTTCCAGCCATGAAAGCCTTCGACAAACACGAATCAAGGAACATGAAAGGCACTGCAGACTACTTCAACCAGAGAAGACAGCCATAGCAGAGCACCTGATGAACCAACCTGGACACAGCATGTTATCTGAGAAGACAGAAATGCTGGACCACTCTCACAACCACCATGTCAGATTACACAGAAAAGCCATTGAAATCCACAAGCATGTGGACAATTTCAACAAAAAGGAGGAAACCATGAAAATGAACAAAATCTGGCTAACAGCCGGTATACTGCCTGGGATTTCTGGGAGTTGTAGGACAAAGCACCTGGGGACCTACAGGTTGAGAACCACTGTCATAGTGGATCATCCACCTGCAAAGGACCAAGGCAGTGACATCTCCAGCCCACCCCCTGTTTGGGTATCAGCCAGCACGTCAACGACTTAAATCAAGAAATAGTTTTCTAAGATCTACAGAGACACTCGCTGGAAGACCTCAACAAGCGAGAGTCCAAAAGTGGCAGGCTCAAACCCAGAACCTCAATCCATGGATGAGGTTGAGAACCACTGACCTATGGAAACTTGACTAACAGAGCTAATAGGGTCAAAACAGTCTAGCTATACCATTTGTAAATGCATGCTTACTGAGGAAAGCCCTTTGGAAGTTCCTTCCCATGGTGTGTCCACACCAACGATGTGCCAGAATGGCCCCTTTGTGCCCAGTAAGCTCTGAAATGTGGCAAATGGAAGACATCGCAAGAATGAGAGGGGTGCTTGAAGGAATGACAGCATGCCTCTCATGCCATATCCCTGGAATCACTGGTCATTATGCAGACTGGATGTTGAAAGGGCATGGCGAAGGCATTGCCCATGAATCTGAGCATATCCAGATTCCTGGGCTTTTTGCCAGCGTGCACCCACATGCCGACAATTGGGGTTTTGTTCCCTGCACTATAACATCTCAAGGGATGCGTTCCAGTAGCTGTAATGCGTAACACCACCCTACAAAAGACTCCTCCATCCCATTACTACTGAACGTCAGACCCATCAAGAATGACTTTTTGGAAGATGGGGAGGAACGGGACCCTCTGGGAGGCTTGAATTTTGACTAAAATTATGGAAGTTTGTAGCAGGCATGGGCAAACTTCGGCCCTCCGGGTGTTTTGGACTTCAACTCCCACAATTCCTAACAGCCTATCGGCTGTTAGGAATTGTGGGAGTTGAAGTCCAAAACACCCGGAGGGCCGAAGTTTGCCCATGCCTGCTATATAGGCTACATGAGAATATAGGGTAAATAGCATCCATCCAAAGACAGGACTACTGTGCTATGTCTTAGGGAAATCAGCTTGAGTTTGAAATATGCATGGCATTCTCCAAATATATTCATCTCCCAGCGAATTCTTCTCCCACAAGGCGCACAAGGCATGCTCCAAAAGTATGCTTGCAGGCAGAACGAAATGGACCGAGCCCTGGGACATGGCTTGAATTTTTCTGCTCGATTAGCAGCAACGATGCCATCAATTTTGGAGTGAACGGGTTATTTGTTCTCCCTACGTCCCTGAAAAAGGATACGCGGGGACGGAGACGTCCTCTGGGCGCTTCACAAATGGCCACACCGACAACCCTGCAGGGTTTGTAAATGAGTCTCCAGGTGTAGGAACGAAATTAAGGCTGAGACCATTTCTGCTGCTGGAACAGAAGCATGACCAAAACGCACCCGGGAGACAAACAGCCATAGCAGAGGGTGACTCGGATACAGCAGAAATTACTCCACACAATATAAATGCTAATGGGTGAAGTGACTTCTGCCAGTTTCCAGACAACCATTGCTCTCCTTTTTTGCAAAGAGGTTATCTGCATACACCTTGAAATAGCTGGAAGTCAAGTCTACATGTTTTCATAACCATTGATGTTATTTGCTTTCAGGCACACTCTGGCATGGAGAGTGACATACGAGGGTTGAATGAAAAGTAATGCCTCCACCTTCATTACTTGGGTTTGGATATTTATTTGTCGTGTCAGGACAACCAGTCAAATTATATTACATTTCTAACAGAACAAAGCAAACAAACAGACAAAATACAAAACTTATGAGTTTGGTAGTTGATTAAATGTCCTTTTACCAGTATCTGGCTACTTGGAGTGCTTCTGGTGTTGCCGCAAGAAGGTCCTCCCTTGTGCATGTGGCAGGGCTCAGGTTGCATTGCAGCAGGTGGTCAGTGGTTTGCTCTTCTCCACACTCGCATGTCGAGGATTCCACTTTGTAGCCCCATTTCTGAAGGTTGGCCCTGCATCTCGTGGTGCCAGAGCGCAGTCTGTTCAGCACCTTCCAAGTCGCCCAGTCCTCTGTGTGCCCAGGGGGGAGTCTCTCATTTGGTATCAGCCATTGGTTGAGGTGCTGGGTTTGAGCCTGCCACTTTTGGACTCTCGCTTGCTGAGGTGTTCCAGCAAGTGTCTCTGTAGATCTTAGAAAACTATTTCTAGATTTAAGTCGTTGACGTGCTGGCTGATACCCAAACAGGGGATGGGCTGGAGATGTCTCTGCCTTGGTCCTTTCACTATTGGCTGCTACTTCCCAGAGGATGTCAGGTGGTGCAATACCGGCTAAGCAGTGTAATTTCTCCAGTGGTGTAGGGCGCAGACACCCCATGATAATGCGGCATGTCTCATTAAGAGCCACATCCACTGTTTTAGCGTGGTGAGATGTGTTCCACCACACTAAAACAGTGGATGTGACTCTTAATTAGACTTGGGTTTGGATGGGAATATTTTAATAAATCAAACGCAGAAATAATCCTTAGAATGTGCTCTTTAACTACCACTATTCACTTTTCTCCATAATCACCACAGAATTGGAGACATTTCTGCCAACGATGAACAAGTTTTCTGAAGCCGTCACAGAAGAAGTCGAGACTCTGTTTCCGCAACCAGCATCTCACAGTTCTCTCAACGTCTTCATCAGAAGCATAATGATCTCCTTGCAGATCTTCTTTCATTATCGGGAACAGATGGAAGTCAAACGATTGTACTGTGATCTGTTTTCACCATTTAATCTGAATTCCTATATTACATCATTATTCATATATGTAAGTGAATAAAAGTGAATAAACTGAGATGATCCTGATCCTGTATAATTGCTCTGTTCTCATGATATCTCCTGTGCCATTTATATTCCTATCCACCTTATTGAACTATTTACCCTTTAATCAATTTGCCTTTCCCCCCCGCCCTCCAAAATTGGTTCGCTGTTTATTGATACTTGTTTATTACTGTTATGCTGTTTGTGCTATTTTAATTGGTAATTTGCTGTTGTCGTTGCTTTTAATCTGTATGTTGCTTGGGCTTGGTCCTTTGTAAGCCGTCCCCTTGGGGAGATGGAGGCGGGGTAGAAAAATAAAGTTGTTGTTGCTGTTGTTCTTCTTCTTCTTCCTTCTCCTCCTCCCCCTTCTTCTTTGCTAAATCTGGACTGTATGGAGGATGTCATATGGTGGTGAGATCCAGTCTCTGAAGTTTCAAGTCTGTGTGCTTTCATTTCATGCATCAGCATCCTGGGTACCCATTGTGCACAGATCTTCCAATAGCTAAGCAAAGCAATAATGTGACCCATGCGTTCTTGTGAAATGTCGATTATGCTTGAAATCTCTCTCTGAGTGATACGACAATCGTCCTAAATCAATCTGTCAACCTTTTGCTTGTGAAACTTGGTGGTTACTGTCACAGGACGTCCAACTCTTTGTCACATAAGTCAGATGTTCCCAGCTCAACATCTTTAAACTCACTCGCCCAATGACGCACAGTACTCTCATCAACACAATCACCATAAAGAGCTTGCACTCTCTGATGAATCTCCTTTGGGGTGACACCTTCTGCTGTCAAGAATTCAATGGCTGCACGTTGCTTAAGTTGCATTGACCGACCGTCTGTGCAGGGTTCCATACTTCACACTTTAACAACACAACTGTTCAATGCTAAGGCTTCCCGCCAAAATGGAACTGTAGAGGAGAGTCTACTGAACAAGCCAGTACCTGCCGCATACAAGTACTGCGGAGCAGTTACGAAGGCGGAGGCATTACTTTTCATTCAACCCTCGTATCTTAGCAGAAGTTGGAAGGGCATCTTTCAATAGGACCATAGCTGTATATTCTTATATAGAAAAGGGTTGGATTAGATGGCCATTGAAGTTGTTTCCCATTTGGCACTCCACGTGTTTTGGACTTCAAGTCCCACAATTCCTAACAGGGTTGTTGTTCACCTACATCCAGACCAACATGACCCCTAGGTTGAGAAACACTGTCCTAAATGATACACGCCACAAAGATGGATAAAGAAGCCCTGCATAAATACAGGTTTTTGCATCACTGAGTCTCTTCCAGATCAATAAGTAAAGAATTGGTGAAGCACAATGGCGTACTGTGATTGTTGTATGCCTTCAAGTCATTTCCGACTTATGGCAACCCATAAGTCAGAAATGACTTGAAGGCACTCAACAATTCCTCGCTACTGTTGTTCAACCTTGTAATATCTGCAACCACCAGTTGTGGTGCACCAGCTGGATTTTGGCCTATAATTTCCAGAAGACTTTCTGGTTTGCTTACTTCCTTGGATAAAAGAGGCCGCATGTCCTGCCGAAGGGTTTTGTCATGTTTTGTCCATTCGCTTACCTTAAGGTAAGCAAACCTAAATAAGGAAAAGCCCTAGAGAGTTCAACTAGGTTTGCTCCAGGCTACAACTTCAAAGCATGCCTTTCTCAGCCTCCCATCCTTAATGTGGAAACAGTCTATTAGACACACTTGCTTTATGGACTACGAAGGTTTATCGTGATAAAGGATACACATACTATAATTTTACTCCAAAACACACCACACCAAAGAGCTTACAAGACTTCAAAATCTCACATGATGCTTGCAGGCTGCAACTCTACACTCACACAGTTGAACGGTGGTTGCATTACTCCACTTTTCAGCTTAATACTGACACTATGCAACCAAACAGGGTGTTGTCAAAAGCCTGCCTAAATAGTGGAAGGACAACAGGGAGAAATTAGGATGGTCTTCTGCTGCAGTGGCATCTACACTGCACTTCTACAGCCACTGAAAACTGCTTACCGGCTAAGTGGCTAAACCAGATCATGGTTGAGATTCCACATTATGCTTGATTGGGATTAAATCACACTCACATTATTATAGAAGTGGAAGTGCTGCAGCAGTGCTACTCAAAATGGGGTTCTCTTGATTGATACAACACCCCCTGAGCTCTGCGAGTGCAGCATTTTTCCAAATGAAGCACAGAGTGTTTAAGGAGCAGAACATCTGTAGGGATATCAAGGTGCTTGTTTATAAAGCTATTGTCCTCCCAACCCTGCTATATGCCTGCGAAACGTGGACTATCTACAGACGTCACATGCAACTCCTGGAACTATTCCATCAGCGTTGCCTCCAAACAATCCTGCAAATCTCTTGGGAAGACAAGCGGATAAATATCAGTGTGCTGGAAGAAGCAAAGACTACCAGCACTGAAGTGACGGTCCTCCGCCATCAACTTCACTGGACTGGCCATGTTGTCCAGATGCCCGACCACCATCTCCCAAAGAAGTTCCTCTACTCTGAACTCAAGAACAGAAAATAGAATGTTGGTGGACAGGAAAAGGTATTTAAAGATTACCTAAAGTCAACCTTAAAAACTCTGGCATAGACACTGAAAACTGGGAAGCCCTGGCCCTTGAGCGCTCCAGCTGGAGGTAAGCTGTGACCATCAGTGCTGCCTGCAACACCTCCCCTCTAGAATACACAGCTTTAAGAACAAGAAACCTCCTGAAAGCATGTGCGCCTGCCTGAAGCTAAGCATCTCTCCTCTAGTGTAAGAAACAGATTTAAGAACTTGCGTCCTTTAAAATCTTTTGAAAGAGTGCTGCAGCCAAGTGCCTCTACTCTAGAGGAAGAAACAGGTAAGAAGCTGTAGGGGCTCAGCCTGTAATTGTTTCTTTGCCACAGGCTTCAAAAGAGAATGATCATGAACCTACAGAGGTTCCAATGTCTGACTTAAATGATCAGGTTTCTGCTGACTCTCGGGGGTTTGTGAATGGAGATGAATGATGGTCAAGAGAATACAGTTAGCCAGAGTGAAGCTGAGGATTCTGGGATAGTTGGTTCACAAGGCACAGATGCCTTGTTGCAGGCTGAGAAAGAGGCCGGCTTCGAACAGTCAAGGTTAGACAGAGATGGCGAAAGGAATGTACTAATTGGCAAACTGAGGGAGGCAATCTTTGATCGCAAAGGGCAAATTTATCAGGGTTTAAGGATTATGGGAGGAGGCGCTCAGCAAGATTGAGAGAGAAGAGGGTTCAGGGAGAGGTTTCCCAAGGGAAACGGGATGCTTTTGCTATGGCTTTCTGAATAAATATAGGGCCTGTGAATCTGTACTCTTGAGTGAGTCCAATGTTTGGTTTTCATGCCTGATCCATATCTTCTTGTTCATGATGAGATTCATGTAAACTCCTGCTTGGAATTCATGTTCATGCTGAGATTTTTGTAAGTTGTTTGTCCTGGTTTCAAGCTCCTGCCTTTGGATTATTTGGTTCAAGTTTGCTTCTATTTCTTCAAGGGACTTTTGGCTTTATAGTCTTCTGGAACTGAAATACTTTATTCCCGTGGTCTTGTTGATTGGATTTTGTGACTATGGATTTTGACTGGATATCATCACATCGCTCAACTGATTACTTTGTGGGAATTTCCTTATACTTTGTTGGAATGCTTTTTACCCTTTTTGGTTATTGCTATAGTAATCTTCAATAAACTGCTTTGCTTATAAAGGACCTTGGTGTGCTTACTGGTTCAAAGGAGCCAACCTCAGCCTTGGTGTGCAACAGTAGCCTCCTTGTAGGGACCATGCACTTGCCTGCAGCTGAGCACCTCTCCTCTAGAGTAGAAACAGCTTAAATGCCTAAAATGATGGAAAGGGGAGCATGGGAAGCCCCCCACCCCTATAATGGGCCAATAGGAAATTGATCTTTCAGCACCCCAGAGTGTCCAAAAATGGACTGGGAGGCTCCCAAAAAATGGATCGGTGTCCCCACCAAAACGGGTCAAGGTTTACCCGGATTGCACAAACCTACCAAAAAGTCTGAGCCAGCTAAAAAAACATGATAGCCTTTCAGAATCAAATAATTTCCTTTAATTGGCAAACAGAAAAATGAATGAGAAATGCTTTGAACACATTTACTACCCAAACATGCGATGTATTGTTTCTTATAGGAAACAATACAACATTTCTATATCCCAGAGACAGCAATTCTGCTCCCTGCTAACTCTTACATAATTAACTGGGCAATTCAATGTCTATTGAATCGAAGACAGAAATCCTGTGAACAAAGATAAATAAAGCTTTTCAAGATCAGCCAGGTTTACTCCTCCCATTTTTAAAGTTTCAAAGAAGTTGGAGTCCCAGAATAATTCACACAGACAAGCTCTGAGATCCATTTTGCACACCAAACTGGATGTTGATTTCACAGATCCTAGAGAGACATTTTGCCTAACAAACAGCTCAAGCATGCCAATATCTATTACTTTTGTTTCTAGGAACAAGCTGTGTTTATTTACAGCCACAGATCCGTCTCCAAAACAGAGACAGAGGCTTCCTGGCAATTGCTACAAAATCCAGAAAGTGGGAACGAATGAGCATCTGGTGTGAAAAAGTTGCTGCACGATTGAACCAGTTTCAGCTGGAGATGGCACTGACGAACAAAAGCAAGACAGCAGCTGAATAACAAACCACCGGGCAGATAGACAATAGGTCTGTTCGCCTTTCAACAGAGAACAATGCACAATAATGTCAGATTCAAAACTCCTATGCAAAATCGCTTCTTCTTTGAAAAGCACACACCTTCATTTGTAAACACAGCTCACAACACGGCCAGCAACACTTTCCAATGAGAGAAATATCTGCAGAAATGGAGATAAGTTTCAATCACCAGGTCATCTTGAGATCTGCCTTCAAGCTCTGGAGTTAACCACGAGGGCAGAGTGCCACGGCTCAGCTAAGTGGCATGCACCAGCCAGCAGATTTAGTTGCTGTAATTGCAAGTCTTGGGATCTGGCTGTGAGATGATTTGCAGCAAAACATGTGGGTAAATAATACTTTGGGGATCAATTACTCCCCCCTTCCCATCAGTATTGAAGACTTAGCACTCTCCACATGAGAGCTGAAATCCCAACCCCCAGGCACACATGCAAAGGAATGAGATAAGAGCAAATAAATGGGCATAAGCAATTTCCATGTTATAACAGGAAAATCATAAAATGGTATGATTAACATGGTAGGCCGTCTAGTCCTAGCTTTCTGCACAGTGCAGAAAGTGCTGAGAATTCATCCTGTACATTTGTTGTTGTTCATTCATTCAGTCGTCTCCGACTCTTCGTGACCTCATGGACCAGCCCACGCCAGAGCTCCCTGTCGGCTGTCACCACCCCCAGCTCCTTCAAGGTCTGTCCAGTCACTTCAAGTATGCCATCCATCCATCTTGCCCTTGGTCGGCCCCTCTTCCTTTTGCCTTCCACTTTCCCCAGCATCATTGTCTTCTCTAGGCTTTGCTGTCTTCTCATGATGTGGCCAAAGGACTTCAACTTTGTCTCTAGTCTCCTTCCCTCCAATGAGCAGTCGGGCTTTATTTCCTGGAGGATGGACTGGTTGGATCTTCTCGCAGTCCAAGGCACTCTCAGCACTTTCCTCCAACACCACAGCTCAAAAGTATCAATCTTCCTTCGCTCAGCCTTCCCTAAGGTCCAGCTCTCACATCCGTAGGTGACTACAGGGAATACCATGGCTTTGACTAGGCAATGGATCTTTGTTGCCAGTCTGATGTCTCTACTCTTTACGATTTTATCGAGACTGGACATTGCTCTCCTCCCAAGAAGTAAGCGTCTTCTGATTTCCTGGCCACAGTCCTGTACATTAAGGACCATCTAATCTCTGTTTGAACACTTTCAGAGAAAGGGGAGCCTACCACACCTCAAAAAAAAGTGGGAAAAAGGTATGTTTAGGACACCTTTCCAGGAATCCTCAGGTTCTCCAACACAGTTCCATGATTAACTTTCACCGGATGCATTGGAGGATCATAGTGGTTCTCAACCTGTGGGTCTCCAGATGTTTTGGCCTACAACTCCCAGAAATCCCAGGCAGTTTACAAGTTGTTAGGATTTCTGGGTGTTGAAGGCCAAAACATCTGGGGACCCACAGGTTGAGAACTCTTGATTAAGAGGGAGACCAAGGTAATCAATCAACTACAATTTACGGCCCTAGAGGATAAATCCATTGAATCTAGTCCTGCCTTGTGATGCTGCAAAGGACATGGCTTTTGCTCTTTTGTGATAACCTTAAGGAATGTGAGAGAATGCTATCATTGTCATCTCCATCATCTCTTCTATATTTATACCACTTTACCATGATGTCATTTTAGAGGACCTAGAATAGTGCAGTGGTTGGATCTCTAGGTGGGAAGAAGTTCTCCAACTTCTTGCTGCCTTCTCCTAACCCTAACACCTGAACTCTTTGGGAGCCCTTTCTGGGAACATCTACAAACCTCTTGACCATTCGTCATTCTTCGTCTTCAGCTCTTCTCCATAGGAGGCCCTTGTTAGAACCATAGAATCCTAGAGTTGGAAGAGACCTCATGGGCATTCCAGTCCAAACCTCTGCCAAGAAGAAGGAAAATTGCATTCAAAGCACCCCGACAGATGGCCATCCAGCCTCTGTTTAAAAGCTTCCAAAGAAGAAGCCTCCACCACACTCTGGGGCAGAGTGAACAGCTCTCACAGTCAAGAAGTTCTTCCTCGTGTTCAGATGGAATCTCCTCTCTTGTAGTTTGAAGCCATTGTTCCATTGCGTCCTAGTCTCCAGGGCAGCAGAAAACAAGCTTGCTCCCTCCTCCCTATGACTTCTTCTCACATATTTATACATGGCTATCATGTCTCCTCTCAGCCTTCTCTTCTTCAGGCAAAACATGGCCAGCTCTTTAAGCCGCTCCTCATAGGGCTTGTTCTCCAAACTCTTGATCATTTTAGTCACCCTTCTCTGGACACATTCCAGCTTGTCAATATCTCTCTTCAATTGTGGTGCCCAATTGTTCCCACGGTTCTTCCTGAGCCATGGACATCTTTCAATACTTTTCTCCATCGGCCAATCTCTCCTGTGCCTCTCAGATTTTCTCTTCTCTCCATGTGTATTATTTAACCTCTACTGTTTAGTTTTTTTCATCCTCTTTCCTCTCTCTTTTTAGTAATCTCTTAAATCCACCACAATCTTCTCATGTCATTTCCAGATCCTGCCTCTTTTCTCCCAAATAGCCTGAGCACTGGGTGATACTCGATCTGTACAGCACTTTTGTCATTAGTCAGTACTGCAAGCATATTGTTAAATGTCATATTGCCATGCAGAGCCCACTTGTGCAAGAGTAGAAGAATACGGTACTCCTTCTTCCTGTGTTTTGGAGACAATGATTGACTCACCACACTGTAGCAGCCCAACACCATGCTAAATATCCACCTTGATCACACTTCCAACTTGACCTTATGGTTAGCCACATGTCTCAGATTCTTCTTCCACGTATTGTTGCCAAACCAGGTAGTCTTCCATTTGTTGCTGTTCTGTCTAAATAAAGATGCTTGCATTCGTCTCTAGTGAGCATCCGTTTGTTGTCTGCAGCTCAATTTATCATTCTATGCAGGTCATTGGGAATGTTATTTCTATTTCTGGACACATTCGCAATTCCTCCTGGATGTGTACTGTTTATAGTTCTAAGGATTGATGAAATGGATCCAGCCAGCTCTGCATGCATATGAGATGGCATCACAGCGCTGCCAAAAGGTTTCAGACTATCAAGAAAAATTATGTCCACAGCACATTTTGAATCCACAAAAAAGAACCGGAAGAATATTTCTCCATCAATATATCATTCTTGGAAAATCCATCCTGCACCTGTTCTTAACAGCATTGTTATCAATTGCTATGCTTTAAATCAGACATGGGCAAACTTCGACTCTCTAGGTGTTTTGGACTTCAATTCACACAATTCCTAACAGCCAAAATTGTGGGAGTTGAAGTCCAAAACACCTGGAGGGCTGAAGTTAGCTCATACCTGCTGTAGAGTAACATACACATTCCTAATAATAATCTATATAAATAAAAATATAATTTTCGTTTGTGGGATTAACAGAACTCAAAAACCACTGGACAAATTGACACCAAATTTGGACACAATATACCTAACAGTCCAATGTATGTCCTTCACTCAAAAAAAATATGATTTTGTCATTTGGGAGTTGTAGTTTCTGGGATTTGTCGTTTATGAACAATCAAAGAGCATTCTGAACCCCACCAATGATGGAATTGAACCAAACTTGGCACACAGTTCTCCTATGACCAACAGAAAATACTGGAAGGGTTTGGTGGACAGTGTCCTTTGGTTTTGGAGTTGTAGTTCACCTAGATCCAGAAAGCACTGTGGACTCAAGCAATGATGGATCTGGACCAAACTCTACATGAATACTCAATATGCCCAAATGTGAACACTGGTGGAGTTTGGGGAAAATAGAATCTTGACATTCGGAAGTTGTAGTTCCTGGGATTTGTAGTTCACATACAATCACAGAGCATTCTGAACCCCACCAACGATAGAATTGGGCCAAAACTCCCACACAGAACAGCCATGTGGGCCACAGCAATGCGTGGCAGGGGACGGCTAGTAATAATAATAATAATGACAAGAACAACAATAAGCAGGATTGCAGAGAAACAACAGAAAAAGCTGACACAATATGAGGATTTGAAGATCGAACTGCAAAGACTCTGGCACAAGCCAGTAAATGTGGACCCAGTGGTGATCGGCACACTGGGTGCAATGCCTAAAGACCTTGGCCTGCACTTAAACATAATCGGCGTTGACAAAATTACCATTTGCCAATTGCAGAAGGCCACCTTACTGGGATCGGCACGCATTATTCGCCGATACATCACACAGTCCTAGACACTTGGGAAGTGTCCGACGTGTGATCCAATACAACAGCCAGCAGAGTGACCTTGTTTGCTGTGGACTTGTCTTCTTGTGTTTCAAATAATAATAATAATAATAATAATAATAAATGGAACTTTGAAAAGGAGATGGAGGGCCTGATTCTTGCAGACTAAGAACAAGCAATTGAAACAAATGCCATCAAAGCCAGAATTGAAAAGTTGACAACAGATCCCAAGTGTAGACTCTGCAAAGAAGCAGATGAAATGATGGATCAAATACTCAGCTGCTGCAAGAAGATTGTGAAGACAGACTACAAGCAGAGGCATAATACCATTACTCTGATGATTCATTGGTACTTGTGCCACAAATACCATCGGCCTGCGACAAAGGACTGGTGGGATCACAAGCCTGAAGAAGTTACAGAAAATGAACACTTCAAACTACTTTGGGACTTCCGAATTCAGGCGGAAAAAAGTTTTGACCTCACAATCATAGAAAAATACAAAGTATGGATCATCGATGTTGCAATCCCAAGTGACAGCAGGATTGACGAGAAGCAAATGGAAAAGCTGACACAATATGAGGATTTAAAGATCAAACTGCTAAGACTCTGGCTCAAGCCAGTCAAGGGGGTTCCAGTGGTGATTGGCACACTGGGTGCAGTGCCTAAAAACCTTGGCCAGCACTTAAAAACAATTGGTGCTGCCAAAATTACCAGCTGCAGAAGGCCACCTTATTGGGATCTGCATGCATTATTCACCAATACATCACACAGTCCTAGACAGTTGGGAAGTGTCCGACATGTGATCCAATAAAAAACCTAGAATAGTGATCGTGTTTGCTGTGTACTAATCTTGTTGTGTTTCAAATAATAATAATAATAATAATAATAATAATAATAATAATAATGTTTTATTTATATCCCACCCCCTCTCCCAAAGTGACTTGGGACGGCTTACAACAGAGAAAACACAGAATGCATAATAATACTCAACAACCAAATTGACAATAGAATCTGCGAAGCCCACCTCCACCACGATGAACTGAACAACCTAAACTGGGCTTTGCAGGCCAATGGAGACTCCACCTCAGACATCAGAGGAGCTGCAAGACCGAGAACAAGCCACGAGAGTCAAGACAAAGATCCACCCAGAGGAAAAGTGTTCTTGTCATACATCAAGGGAACCACTGACTGCATAGAGAAGCTGATGAGGAAACACAACATACAAACTATCTACAGACCCACCAAGAAAATCCAACAAATGCTACGTTCAGCAAAGGACAAGAGGGATCCTCTCACCTCTGCAGGAGTCTCCCATATACCATGCAGCTGTGGACAAGTCTACATAGGGACCACCAAACGCAGCGCCCAAACACGCATCAAGAAACATGAAAGGCACTGCAGACTCCTTCAACCAGAGAAATCAGCCATAGCAGGATTCGATGCGGCTTACACAGGCCGAGGCCACAACACACAACATAACAATACAATCTAAGCAAATCAAACAATTAAAAACAGAATAAAACAAAGTAAACCAACAACCCTAAAACAACCCAAACCGACAAAATTCATCAACCAACAAATCAACAAACTGTAATATAGACTAAAATAAAACCAGACAATAAACATATTAATTATAACATCCAAAAAGCATCACAAAATTCCCAAGACATTAAGAAGATACCAGCAATATTCTAAAAAATTGGGCAATCCCCAACTGTAACTGTGTAGGACCAGCTGTAAAGAGATTCCTATTTCCCCATCCGGATTTGTCCAGAGCTGGGGGAAAGACTTGCAGCACAGGCACCACAGCTGTTGAAGGAATTGCAAGGGGTGGTATTTCTCCCCCTCAGCCCAGGAATGTGGAGGAAGTTGTGCGTTGACTACAGCTGCAAACCAGCCCTTGCAGTTCAAAGTGATGCCTTGCTTTTGAAATTCAGACTGATATGTGAGAACATTTGGCTGCGGGTCCCTCATGCTGCTGCTCTTGTACTTCCCTATTTGCCAACCGTACAGAGTGAACGGTACAAGAAAATACTATAGTTTCAATACTACAGTTATGGTCCTCCAGGTGTTTCAGACTTCAAGTTCCAGAAGCCATAGCCAATGTATTGTTGAAGGCTTTCATGGCTGGAATCACTGGGTTGTTGTTGGTTTTTCGGGCTATATGGCCATGTTCTAGAGGCATTTTCTGCTGACGTTTCGCCTGCATCTATGGCAAGCATCCTCAGAGGTAGTGAGGTCTGTTGGAATTGGAAAATGGGTTTATATATCTGTGGAATGACCAGGGTGGGACAAAGGACTCTTGCCTGCTGGAGCTGTGTGTGAATGTTTCAACTGACCACCTTGATTAGCATTTGATGCCCTGGCAGTGCCTGGGGCAATCTTTTGCTGAGAGATTATTAGATGTCCCTGATTGTTTTTCCTCTGTTGCTTTGCTGTTGTAATTTTAGAGTTTTTCAATACTGGTAGCCAGATTTTGTTCATTTTCATGGTTTCTTCCTTTCTGTTGAAATTGTCCACATGCTTGCGTATTTCAATGGCTTCTCTGTGTAGTCTGACATGGTGGTTGTCAGAGTGGTCCAGCATTTCTGTGTTCTCAAATAATCTGCTGTGTCCAGGTTGGTTCATCAGGTGCTCTGCTATGGCTGACTTCTCTGGTTGAAGTAGTCTGCAGTGCCTTTCATGTTCCTTGATGCGTGTTTGTCGAAGGCTTTCATGGCTGGAATCACTGGGTTGTTGTAGGTTTTTCGGGCTATCAAACGTGGCACACAGAATTCCCACAGAATCATAGAATAAAAAAGGGTTGGAAGAGACCTCATGGGCCATCCAGTCCAATCCCATTCTGCCAAGAAGCCGGAATATTGCATTCAAATCACCCCTGACAGATGGCCATCCAGGCTCTGTTTAAAAGCTCCCAAAGAAGGAGCCTCCACCACACTCTGGGGCAGAGAGTTCCACTGCTGAACGGCTCTCACAGTCAGGAAGTTCTTCCTCATGTTAAGATGGAATCTCCTCTCTTGTAGTTTGAAGCCATTGCTCCATTGCGTCCTAGTCTCCAAGGAAGCAGAAAACAAGCTTGCTCCCTCCTCCCTGTGGCTTCCTCTCACATATTTATACATGGCTATCATATCTCCTGTCAGCCTTCTCTTCTTCAGGCTAAACATGCCCAGCTCCTTAAGCCATTCCTCATAGGGCTTGTTCTCCAGACCTTTGATGATTTTAGACCAAGGGAAAATACTGGAAGGGTTTGGTGAGCATTGACCTTGAGTTTTGGAGTTGTAGTTCACCTACATCCAGAGATCACTGTGGACTCAAACAATGATGGGTCTTGACCAAAGTTAACACGAATACTCAATATGCCGAAATATGAACACCGGTGGAGTTTGGGGAAAATAGATCTTGACATTTGGGAGTTGTAGTTGCTGGGATTTATAGTTCACCTACAATAAAAGAGCATTCTGAACCCCACCAACGATAGAATTGGGCCAAACTTTCCACACAGAACCCTTATGACCAACAGAAAATACTATGTTTTCAGATGGTCATTGATGACCCCAATGCTACCCCCTTGTGAACCCCTCCCAGGAGTCCTGACCCCTAGGTTGAGAAAAGTTGACCTAGAGAATCCATGTTTGGGAACCAATGGAATAGATTCCCAATATGATCACATTAGGCAGGATGTATTACAACATTAGAATCATAGAATCAAAGAGTTGGAAGAGACCTCATGGGCCATCCAGTCCAACCCCATTCTGCCAAGAAGCAGGAATATTGCATTCAAATCACCCCTGACAGATGGCCATCCAGCCTCTGTAATGATCAAGAAACTCCCCTAAAACTCAACTGATTTCTCAATGCTAAACCCAAGAGTATATCAGAACCAGACTTTGGGAAAGGCAGTCTCACCCCATGGTAGTTGTTTGCTCCATTTTATCATCCAGTTGGTAAGACATAAATCTCAAAACAATTATAAACGGGTAGATCAGAGTGGCCTCTATGAACAAAATGAATTACAGACATATAAATCATGCATTATATAAATTAGTTAAATATTTTGTACGCACAACAAGGAGAATAGCAGGGGAAGTAAATCAAAGTTATCACTGATGGTTATTATGGAAATAAAAATGGCACATTGAAATTGCTGCCAGTGATGACTAATAGCCATCTATGAAAAATCCCCTGTCTTTGTTGTAAAACCCCCCCTTTTCTTCAGATTGTCCAGGCCAATTCTGCTGCTGGTCTCATTTCTAAGCTGCGGGGATGCCCAGCGTGTCTCCACATTTGCTGCCCCGATGCCAGCATCCAAGTCCTACTTAAATATAATCAGGTTTAGCATGGATGGATGGACTTTCTCTGGAGAGAGGGAAAGATCTACAGAGCCATTTTCTAGATCTGTTCAACAGACTGTTTAGTGCCAAAGAAGGTGGTCCTCTAATAAGCAGGCTCTCTCTGCAGTGGTTCTCAACCTTCCTAATGCCGCAACCCCTTAATACAGTTCCTCAAGTTGTGGTGACCCCCAACCATAACCCTAACATTATGAATTGCCATGTAAATAATGATCTGCAGGATGTATTTTCATTCACTGCAGCAAATTTGGCACAAATACCCGGTATGCCCAAATTTGAATACTGGTGGGGTTGGTGGGAGGATTTATTTTGTCATTTGGGAGTTGTAGTTGCTGGGATTTATAGTTAACCTGTAAACAAAGAGCATTCTGAACCCCACCAACAATGGAATTGAACCAAAGTTGGCACACAAAACTCCCATGGCCAACAGAAAATACTGGAAGGGTTTGGTGGGCATTGACCTTGAGTTTGGGAGTTGAAGTTCACCTATATCCAGAGAGCACTCTAGACTCCAACGATGATGGATCTGGACCAAACTTGGCACGGATATTCCATATGCCCAAATGTGAACACTCGTGGGGTTTTGGGAAAATAGACCTTGGGATTTGGGAGTTGTACTTGCTGGGATTTATAGTTCACCTACAATCAAGGAGTGTTCTGAACCCCAACAATGATAGAATTGGGCCAAATTTCCTACACAGAGACCCCCATGACCAACTGTAAATTCTGTGTTTTCTGATGGACTTTGGTGACCCCTCTAACACCTCTTCGTGATCCCTCCAGGGGTCCCGACCTCCAGGTTGAGAAACACTGCTCTATAGGATGAAGACCACTCTAAACAAGACACCAATTTGACCCACTCTTCTGTTTATTTATTTATCGTACTAGGAGCAAACCAAACAGTTCTATTGTATCTAAAAAGTAAACAACCCCCCCCCCCCAAAAAAAACAAGCACACACAAAAACACAAAGTTTGAAAACATGGCATTCTATTAAATGTCCTTTGACCAGTAGCTGATCACTTGGAGTGCCCCTGGTGTTGCTATAAGAAGGTCCTCCATTGTGCATGTGGCAGGGCTCAGGTTGCATTGCAGCAGGTGGTCAGTGGTTTGCTCTTCTCCATACTCGCATGTTGTGGACTCCACTTTGTAGCCCTATTTCTTAAGGTTGGTTCTGCATCTCGTGGTGCCAGAGTGCAGTCTGTTCAGCACCTTCCAAGTCGCCCAGTTTTCTGTGTGCACAGGGGGGAGTCTCTCATTTGGTATCAGCTGTTGATTGAGGTACTGGGTTTTGATTGAGGTTCTGTGTTCTTGCCTGCCACTTTTGGACTCTTGCTTGCTGAGATGTTCCAGTGAATGTCTCTGTAGATCTTAGAAAACTATTTCTTAAGTCGTTAGCATGCTGGCCGATATTCGAAAAGAGGATGGGCTGGAGATAGAATCATAGAGTTGGAAGAGACCTCATCGGCCATCCAGTCCAACCCCCTGCCAAGAAGCAGGAATTTTGCATTCAAAGCACCCCTGACAGATTTCAATGCCTTGGTCCTTTCACTATTGGTTGCTACTTCCCGGCAGATGTCAGGTGGTGCAATACCGGCTAAGCAGTGTAATTTCTCCAGTGGTGTAGGGTGCAGACACCCTGTGATAATGCGGCATGTCTCATTAAAAGCCACATCCACTGTTTTAGCATGGTGAGATGTGTTCCACACTGGTATGCTTACTCAGCAGCAGAGTAGCAAAGCACAAGGGCAGATGTCTTCATTGTATCTGGTTGTGATCCCCAGGTTGTGCCAGTCAGCTTTCATATGATACTATTTCTAGTGCCCAATTTTTGCAAGCAGTGCTTCTTGTAGGTCAGATAACAGTCCAGGGTAACTCCCATAAGCAACTCTTCTGATGAAAAAGTTCTGGAGACTGCCAATGGAGTATGTTGCTTGAGAAAACAGCCACATTAATGCTTGTGGAATTCCAGGTAAGGGGTGCTCAAATTGTATTGTCAAATAACCACCATTTGCTTCTGCAGACCTGCTCAAAATGGTGACCAGATGCTACAAGAGAGGAGATTCCACCTGAACATGAGGAAGAACTTCCTGACTGTGAGAGCCATTCAGCAGTGGAACTCTCTGCCCCGGAGTGTGGTGGAGGCTCCTTCTTTGGAAGCTTTTAAACAGAGGCTGGATGGCCATCTGTCAGGGGTGATTTGAATGCAATATTCCTGCTTCTTGGCAGAATGGGGTTGGACTGGATGGCCCATGAGGTCTCTTCCACCTCTTTGATTCTATGATTCTATTTGGAGAGAGGCTGGATAGTAAAACAGGTGCATCTGGTGCCTGTGTGGTTGTGGTCCATGGTGGGGGAAGTCTCTGAGAAATTGCACCTTGGTCCATGTGCAGCTTGTTCTTCAGGATGAGCCCATGAAATGCATACTGAAACATGTTTACTAATAGTTCCTTTGGCCATAGTGTCACTCAATGTCAAATTAAAATGACCCAAACACCATCTTACTGTACTTTGGTAACCTCTATCTTCAATTCCTTTTTTCGTTCAACTCAGAATACTACATAAGTAAAGGTTTTCCCCTGATATTAAGTCCAACTCTGGGGGTTAGTGCTCATCTCCATTTCTAAGCCAAAGAGCCAAAGAGTCGGCATTGTCCATAGACACCTCCACGGTCATGTGGCTGGCATGACTGCATGGAGCACCATTACCTTCCTGCTGGAGCAGTACCTATTGATCTACTCACATTTGGATGTTTTCAAACTGCTATGTTGGCAGAAGCTCATGCTGCTCCCCGTATTTGAACCTGCGATCTTTCGGTCAACAAGTTTAACAGCTCAGCGGTTTAACCCACTGCAACACTGGGGGCTCCAAATACTACATATTGTACATGTTTTAAATGAAACAATTTCTATGTTAACGTTATTTCAGTATTATTAAACCTTCTACAAGTTTGATATTCCTTATTTGGAATTCCAAAACGGTCCAAAATACAATATTGTTGACACAATTGACTGAGATAGTGATACCCTTACTTTCCCATGAGTCAATGTAAATAAACTTTGTTTCATGCACAAAATTATTAATAATATTGTGCCTAAAATTACCTTCAGCTAGGTCTATTAGGTACATGTGAAAAAGAAATTAATTCATGTTTAGGCTTGAATTTGCATATAAATCTTCAATAAATCTTATTATACAAGTACATGCAAATGTAAGTATGACTCTGAAAATCACAGAGTAGGAAGGAGCCTCATGAGCCATCCAATCCAACCCAAACCCAATGTAGGATCTCTGGCTAAAGCATTCCCAGCAGATAGCTGCCCAGCCTCTTTCTGAAGACGTTCAAAGGAGACATTACAATCTCTCCAGCCAATTAGTTCCATTGCTGAACTAATGTGGCTTTCATGACATTCATACTTAAAAGAAGTCAAAATCTACCCTCCTATAACTTCAAACCTAGTTCTATCCTTTGGGAGAGCAGAAAACAGGCCTCCTACTCTATGTGATATCTTTTGAGGGACCTAGAGAAGGCCATCATAGAATTCTTTAGAATTGCTATATGTTGCAAATGACCTGAAAGGACGGAACAACTATCAAACATATTTCCATTGTTTGACGGTGGAATATGCTGCTTTGGAATGTGATAGAGCAGGGGTCCCCAAACTACGGCCCACGGGCCACTTCCGGCCCGCCAAGGGCCCTTATCCGGCCCACGGAGGAGGAGCGCCCCCCCCCTCACAGTGCCCCTCCATTGGCTGGCTCACCTTATCCGTCAGGTCCAATGGGCAGCCAAGGGCAGCTGCTCCACATGGCCTACTCGTGAGTAAAGCACCTCATGAGGTTCTTTACACACAAGTAGGCCGCACGGGGCTGCTCCTCCCTTGGCTAGCTCACGCTATCCGTCAGGCCCGATGGACAGCGTGAGCCAGCCAAGGGAGGCTGCCCCGGTGCTCCATGCAGTCATGCCGGCCACATGACCGTGGAGGTGTCTACGGACAACGACTTAGAAATGCAGATGAGCACCACACCGAAGAGTCAGACACGACTGGACTTCATGTCAGAGGAAACCTTTAACCAGGAAAATTGTGGAAGATCCAGGGTGGGAGAAAGAACTCTTGCTGTTGGAGGTAGGTATGAATGTTTCAATTGGCCATCTTGATTGCCATTTCATAGCCTGACAGGTTTTAGGGAGAATCCTTTGTTGAGAGGTGATTAGCTGGCCCTGATTGTTTCTTGTCTGGAGTTCCCCTGTGTTTTGAGTGTTGTTCTTTATTTACAGTTATAATTTTAGAGTTTTTGAAATACTGGTAGCCAGTTTTTGTTCAGACTAGAAATGCTCCTGGAATTACTGCCTAAAGAGGGCTAGAAAGAACCCCCTCTAAGGGCCCTTCCACACAGCAAAATAAGAAATGTGCAATGTGCATAGCAAAATTTTTATTGATTTTTTTTTTTTTAAAAAAACTATAGTCCGGCCCTCCAACGGTCTGAGGGACAGTAAACTGGCCCCCGGTTTAAAAAGTTTGAGGACCCCTGTGATAGAGTCTCCTTTTGGGGGGTTTATAAACAGTCTGGATGGCCATCTATTGGGGGTGCTTTGATTGCATATTGCATGGCAGTATGGGGGATTGAATGGCTCTTGCAGTCTCATCCAATTGCATATAACTACAACCTCAGAGGTCTTTAAACATAAGATGCTCCAGTGCAGTGATTTGTGTTCTGGACTATGACTCCGGAGACCAGTTTCCAATCCCTGCTCAGCCCGACAAACCCACTGGAAGGGACTTGTGCAAGTCACACTCTCTCAGCCTCTGAGGAAGAAAAAGGCAAATACTTTCTAAACAAACATATTAGGTAGACTCCATGATAGATTGACCACATGTGTATGGATAGTGTCTTCAAGTCACCTGTCAATTTATGCTAATCCCATGAATTTTTATATCGTTTTCTTGTACAAAGAATCCTCTAAGATGGTTTTGTCACCCCCTTCCTCTGAAATAGATTACTCACTGGATTACTCACTGGAGAATCATACAGGGAGCACACCACCCCTCTGTTATGCCAGCTCCACTGGCTGCTGGTCCAACTCAAAACTGCATTGTCTACAGTGTAGATGCAACCCAGGTAATAAAAACAGCTCCTGGCTACAAAGGGCAGCCATGCAAAGCAGTGCCCTTTCTATGTATCCATCCATCCTCAAGGTATCTTGGAGATGGGACCCAAGTCTAAACATTTATGTTTCACATGCACTTTATACGCATAGCCTGAAGGTCATTTTATACAGAATACTTTCAGTAATTATGTACGTGAAACAGTTTGCATACACTGAATCATTAGACAGCAAAAGGCGCCATCTACGCCATTAAATAAATGCAACTTGACACTCAATGCTATAGGATAGTGCGAATTAGTCTTCAGCCTTCTCTCTGCCAAAAAGTGCTTGTGTCACCACCGTGCTGTAACTCCCAGGATTCCAAAACATTGAGACACGGCAGTTAAAAGTGGTGTTAAACTGAGTTAATTCTACAGTGTAGATGCAACCAAGGACAGCACTCTCTACGCATCTGAAAGGATGTCATAAAGAAGAGGGAACAGGCTATGAGCCAGTTAGGACATTAAGATAGTCCGGGGAGGCCCTGCTCTCAATCCCGCCAGCCTCACAAGCACAACTGGTGGGGACGAGAGACAGGGCCTTCTCAGTGGTGGCCCCTCGGCTGTGGAACACCCTTCCCGCAGACATTAGATCGGCCCCCTCCCTGCTGGCGTTCAGGAGAAGAGTGAAGACCTGGCTCTTTGAACAGGCGTTTAATTAAGCAGTGCAACCAATTGATTGATCTTGGAACTTGGAATAATGGACGAGGAGATCGGATTATGACTTTACTGATGAGACGTGATGGATTAGTTATATGGATGTATTGATGTTATATTGATGTACTGATGTATTGTTATATTGAGGTAGTTGCCTTAGTTACTGTTTTAAATGCTAATGTTGTGCACTTTGTATATTGACCTGGCTGTAAACCGCACTGAGTCGCCTACGGGCTGAGAGAGTGCAGTATACAAACAAAGTAAGTAAATAAATAAATAAATTTTCTGCTGCCCTGGAAACTAGGACTCAATGAAGCAATGAGTTCAAATGACAGGAAAGGAGATTCCACCTGAACATGAGGAAGAACTTCCTGACCGTAAGGAGAACTGTTCACCAGTGGAACTCTCTGATTTGGAGTCTGGTGCATGCTCTTTCGTTGGAGGCTTTTAAACAGAGGCTGGATGGCCATCTGTGGGGGGTTCTTTGACAGCATGGCAGGGGATTGGACTCGTATTATTCTATGATTGCATCTACATGGAAAAGTCCTTCTTCTCTGAGGCCACCATTCAGCTCATAGAATCCAAGTGCCCTGCAAAGCAGCAGAGAAGGCAAAGCAAAGGCGGTGATGGCTTCTCTCTCCAAATTATCCCCAGTTCATTGGATCCCCACCTATGCCTTCCCCTTCCCTATATCATCCTCCACTTCTCTCCATCTCCATTTCCCCCAAAAGATCCCCTTTTGGCAAACCCATCCAGGATTGCAGGCGGGGATCTCGCACGTGCAGCCAAGGCAAGGCAGCAGCAGCCCTGCCCCTGGATGCATGCAGCGAACCACGCCAGGCACGTATCACACATAAAGGCACCCAACAGACATGCACAGTCCTGTATATTGCATACAATCCTGCATATACATACATATAAACACACAAAGAGTGTCTCGAAAAATATATACAATCTTACCACGCACGTCTTGCACATAAAGGCACCCATTGGAGACATGCACAATTCTGCATATTATACACACATACACACAAAGAGCATCCCAAAATGTATACAGCCTTAAAAGACATGTATTGCACAAAACGACTCCCATGAGATGCTTGAATCGTATTGCATATTTTATATAGATATATTATGCACACAAATACACATATATATAATAGACTCTCAGTTATTTATATAATATAAAATATAAATAATTAAAAATAGACTCTCCGGCCTATTTTGAATAGTAACTCTCAAGCAAACAGAAACTACATTTATCCAGCATCTACCAATCCTCATAGGTGGCGGTTAACTCACACGGACAAACACTCAGAGGTTGTCTCCAAAAATGTATACATCCCTGTTTAAAATAATAATTATATATATATATATATTGCATCCAGCCCCCTCAAACAATGTATTCACCCTTAACAGCTTCTTATTCGGACATTTTTATTTGCAATAATGTATATACCATTCAATTTCAGGAATATTATTTTCTCATTTCTCTTCCTTAATGTGTAACAACTTTGATTCTGTATATATTCATTTTTTGCCATTTTTATTTCAAACAATATATGCAACCTTAACAAGTTCTCATTCAGGAATATTTGTGTTTTTCTCTCTGAATAATATATATATATATATATATATATACACACACACAAACACACACCTTTATCAGCTTGTAATTTTGTGTGAAATGCATTTTTTCCAGAAACAATGTATACACATTTAACAGCTTCTAATGTTGTATTTTGATTTTTTTTTCAAACACCCTTTAGCTTTTAATTCTATAATTTCTGCTTGCAACCCACTCAAACCTGCTTCAAAATCAGGATTTTTTTTTTTGCAATTTTGAAAAATTCAGGAATATGTATTTTTCATATTTATTTTAAAATAAAGTATGCACTTCACCCTTTAGACAGCTTCTAATTCTATAATTTCTGCTTGCAAATCCCTCAACCCTGCTTCAAAATCAGGATTATTATTTTTTTGCAATTTTGAAAAATTCAGAAATATGTATTTTTCATATTTATTTTAAAATAAAGTATGCACTTTTTTAACCCTTTAGACAGCTTCTAATTCTATCATTTCTGCTTGCAAATCCCCCTCAAAGCTGCTTCAAAATCAGTAATTATTTCTTTTTTGCAATTTTTTGTAAAAAATCAGAAATATATATTTTTCATATTTATTTTAAAATAAAGTATGCACTTTTGAAATTCTGGATTATTATTATTTTTTTGCAATCCCCCCGCCCAAATAATCCCCGTATTAGCTGCAAAAGGGTGCATATATGTGTTTTTTGGGAAGGAGGGGCTCCTAACACATATATGTATATATTTGCATGCATGCATATAGATATAAATATATATGCTATTGCAAATGCAAAGCCAAATAAAAAGAAAGGGGGTAAAAAAAACCCCCACTGACCTGCTTTGCTCGCCAGCTTCCTGCAGCTCACGCCTGCAAAGCCCCTGCAAACAGGGAGACACAAGAGAAAGGGAAGAGACACAGAGAAAAAGGGAGTGCGCATGCGCGGGGGAGAGGCGCGTGGCTTGCCCTGGCGTGCGCCTTGTGCGCAGGCGCGCGCCTTCCTCCCCAGCGGAGGAACAAGGCGAGGGAGCGCGCGAGGACAAGGGAGAGCCCGGCCCAGCCAATCAGAGCGCGCTCCCCGGCCCTGGCGTAGCAACGCCTCCTGGAGTGGCTCGCGCTCTCCCTGGACGGGAGGGGGGGAAGCGGGCAGCCAATCAGAGCGCGCGTGTCTTCGCCCTGGCTCAACAACAACGCCTCTCTCGGCTGCCTGCCTGGGGCTGAAGGAAAGGAATCCAGCCAATCAGAGTGCGCGTCTCTTCCAAGCCGCTTGACGCCTTGGAGGCTCTCCCAGCCCACAAGCAGAAGGGGCGGGGCTAAGGTTCAAGCCACGCCTACTTGATATATGAAGAATGGGAAGAAACGATACGGGGCGGGGCCTGAACTTGAGGAGCAGGAGCGGCACCCAATCAGAGAAGGAGGTGTATGAGGAAGGAAAGGAAGAGCCACAAAGAGAGTCTGCCATGGTTGCCTGTGCGTTGCCATGGAGACATTGTGAGGTAGGCCTTCTCAGAGCTGGAGAAAGGAGAAAGCAGCCAATACCTAAGCAACACTATATATATATATATATATATATATATATATATTTACTACAACTTATGATATAGTACAATATATATTAGATAAAACTGATAGTATACTATATTGATAGTGTATTATATATACTGTGGTATAATAATATAGTACAATTTAATAATATATAATAATATAATTGTAGATTATAATTAGATGTAATATTAGTAATAATATTGCAGTATAGTGGTATACTGTAATATGATCACGGGTCTGGAGAACAAGCCCTATGAGGAGCGGCTTAAGGAGCTGGGCATGTTTAGCCTGAAGAAGAGAAAGCTGAGAGGAGATATGGCGGGGACAAGAGATAGGGCCTTCTCGGTGGTGGCTCCCCGGCTGTGGAACGCCCTTCCCACAGACATTAGGTTAGCACCATCTCTAATGGTATTCCGCAAGAAAGTAAAGACCTGGTTATTTGTGCAGGCATTCATAGATTCATAGAATCAAAGAGTTGGAAGAGACCTCATGGGCCATCCAGTCCAACTCCCTGCCAAGAAGCAGGAATATTGCATTCAAATCACCCCTGACAGATGGCCATCCAGCCTCTGTTTAAAAGCTTCCAAAGAAGGAGCCTCCACCACACTCCGGGGCAGAGAGTTCCACTGCTGAACGGCTCTCACAGTCAGGAAGTTCTTCCTCATGTTCAGATGGAATCTCCTCTCTTGTAGTTTGAAGCCATTGTTCCGCGTCCTAGTCTCCAAGGAAGCAGAAAACAAGCTTGCTCCCTCCTCCCTGTGACTTCCTCTCACATATTTATACATGGCCATCATACCCCCTCTCAGCCTTCTCTTCTTCAGGCTAAACATGCCCAGCTCGTTAAGCCGCTCCTCATAGGGCTTGTTCTCCAGACCTTTTATCATTTTAGTCGCTCTCCTCTGGACACATTCCAGCTTGTCAATATCTCTCTTCAATTGTGGTGCCCAGAATTGGACACAATATTCCAGGTGTGGTCTAACCAAGGCGGAATAGAGGGGTAGCATTACTTCCTTAGATCTAGACACTATGCTCCTATTGATGCAGGCCAAAATCCCATTGGCTTTTTTTGCCGCCACATCACATTGTTGGCTCATGTTTAACTTGTTGTCCACGATGACTCCAAGATCCTTTTCACACGTACTGCTCTCGAGCCAGGCCTCATCGTCCCCCATTCTGTATCTTTGCATTTCGTTTTTTCTGCCAAAGTGGAGTATCTTGCATTTGTCACTGTTGAACTTCATTTTGTTAGTTTTGGCCCATCATCTCTCTAATCTGTCAAGATCGTTTTGAATCCTGCTCCTGTCCTCTGGAGTATTGGCTATCCCTCCCAATTTGGTGTCGTCTGCAAACTTGATGATCCTGCCTTCTAACCCTTCATCTAAGTCATTAATAAAGATATATATTCGAATAATTTAGTGCAATGATTGGTAATGACAAAGGAATGGAACAATGGATGACGAATCTGGACCGTGTTTTTTAGTGATGGGACGTTAGTGAATGGTTATTATAGTAATTGTGTACTAACTGTGTATTAGATTAGGCTGTTAACTGTTTTTTATATTGATGCATTGAATTTTGCTTTTTCCACGTGCTGTGAACCACTGTGAGTCGCCTCCGGGCTGAGAACAGTGGTATAGAAGTAAAGTAAGTAAATAAATAAATAAATAATTGTATATTATATATTAGATGTAATATTACTAATAATATTGCATCTGTCAAGTAGGAAAATTAGGTACCACATTAAAGTGTGGGGAGGCTAAATTAACTAATTTATGAGGCCATAAAGAAGACTCCAGCAAAGCATTCGAGCCAGGCATCGTCCCCCATTCTGTGTCTTTGCATTTTGTTTTTTCTGCCTAAGTGGAGTATCTTGCATTTGTCCCCGTTGAACTTCATTTTGTTAGTTTTGGCCCATCTCTCTAATCTGTCAAGATCATTTTGAATTCTGCTCCTGTCCTTCATACCTTTCACCCTTTCCTTTCTTTCCTCCCTCGTTCCCTCCCGTTCTTCCTTCTTTCCTTCCTTTTTCCTTCTACCCCTACCCCCAGGCCCGTAGCCAGGATTTCGTTTCGGGGGGGTGGTGTGAATTTTTTTTCAGGGGGGGGTTTCAGGGGGGGCTTAGTTTTGGAGGGGGTGAGTCTGAGTGAAAGAGGGTCTACCCTAGCAAACCTTTTGTATCCTTACCCCAATACCCCCATGCATATGGGATATATTGAGTATGGTGATCAGATCATGATATGAATAAACATAACAGTTTAAATAATGCACCAATAAGGCCTTTTCGCGAACCACCATGAAAATTTCGGGGGGGGGGGCTGAAGCCGCCCCCCCCCCCCCCCGGCTACATGCCTGCCTCCCTCCCTCTGTTATTGAGACAGAAGCTCCCCCCCCCAAAAGATTTCTAGATTACCAAGATACTTTCAAGCAAAATACATTATTTTTTCTTTATTATTAAACCTTTTCTGCGGACCCGGAGTTGTGAAATGCCAAAGTGCACCCTACAAACTTTATCAGTTCTACTCCTTTAATAAAATGTATCAGTTTGATGATTTTTGTATAGCTTGTATCTTTATGTACTATGTCAATTCCTAAAAGTATAAAACTGTATAAACTGTATCAAATGAATTGTATCTAGAAGGCAGCTACCCCTCCGGTTGCATAATCCCTTGGGAAAGGTAATCACAACCAGTGTCCCTCTATCTATTTCCCAAGCCAGATATCTATCAAAATCTTTGTGATAAGGTTCTTGTGGTTTTTTTGGGGCTATAGGGCCATGTTCTAGAGGCATTTATCCTGACGTTTCGCCTGCATCTATGGCAAGCATCCTCAGAGGTAGTGAGGTCTGTTGGAAATAGGACAATGGGTTTATATATCTGTGGAATGTCTGGGGTGGGGCAAAGAGCTCTTCTCTGCTGGAGCTAGGTGTGAATGTTTCAACTGACCACCTTCATTAGCATTTGAAGGCCTGCCTGAGCCTGGGAAAATCTTTTGTTGAGAGGTGTTAAGCTGTGCCTGGTTGTTTCCTCTCTGCTGTTTTGCTGTTGTAATTTTAGAGTTTTTTAATACTGGTAGCCAGATTTTGTTCATTTTCATGGTCTTCGACAATACCTTTGTGATAGATTATTCTTTTTGTCACCAGGGTAAGTTCAGTATGTTTGTCCTTTCAACGTGAGGCTGAAAGCCTGCAGCTCCCACGGAAGAGGGGGCTCAGCCTGTGCTGTGGACTACTCTTCTGACTCTGAGGGAGAAGGAGAACGGGTATTGGAGAAACCACACTTGGGGATTTGGGGTTGAGTGGTGAAGTGGAGGAGGAAAAAGAAGGAGAGGTGGCAGATATATCAGAAATTTTCCCTACGTTTCTGGAATGTCGAATGGAGAGAGAGAGCAGAAGAAGATCAGTTAGGTTAGCTGCGATAATGCTGAGCAATAAGACCATACCCTAGTGTTAGCTGTGCTGAGAAGTTCGGGGCTATAAATTAGCAGCAAAGTCAGGGTCTCAGTGCTGGCTGCAACTGACCTGTTTTCGGAGGAGTTCCTGTTACCAGCGCTGTATCATTGTTCCAGCATCGGATCTCTGAAGGCTCTTGTTGTTCACAGCTTGTAAGACTTTATTTTGCTGTCTGATGTGAAGACTTCTATTTTATGTTACTTGAAGAGTGTGTATTGTCTTTATTTTGGCTGAAGTAAAGCCTTTTTATTTGCTTTCACCTGTATCTAAGGTTGTTTCTGTCAGGAGAGAGGGGGCCTTCTCCATGGTGGCACCTCGGCAGTGGAACTCCCTCCCTAAAGAGGTTAGAACTGCCCCCTCCCTCCTGACTTTTTGTAAGACACTATGATAAATTGTGTATTGTATTTTGTATTTTGTGAATCGAATTGTGCCTTTTGTAAGCCTCCCCGAGTCTCCTCTAGGGGGTTGAGAAGGGTGGGGTAGAAGCACTCCAAATAAATAATAATAATAATAAATTAAGACTTGGCTGTGGGAGCAAGCATTCACAGAATAGACAGTTTTTATTGGTGTAGATAAGATTTTATGGACCACATTTTTGGACTGATTTGGAGTACATTTTAAACTTGGCAAACTGTTTTTAAATGTATATTTATTATCATTTTATGTAATTGTCTATTTTATTGGTATTTTTATATTGTTGGAAGCCGCCCTGAGTCCCTCTTCAGAGGTTGAGAATAGGACGGGATACAAATGTTCTAAATAATAAATAAATAAATAAAACTGGACAACCGTCATGAATACATTGACTCTCTATACGGACAGCCAAGTCTTTGATTGTTTGAAATCACCACCTTTGTTGCTCCTGGTCAACGACTTAAATCAAGAAATAGTTTTCTAAGATCTACAGAGACACTTGCTGGAACGCCCCAGCAAGCAAGAGTCCAAAAGTGGCAGGCTCAAACCCAGAACCTCAATCAATGACTGATACCAAATGAGAAACTCCCCCCTGGGCACACAGAAAACTAGGCGACTTGGAAGGCGCTGAACAGACTGCACTCTGGCACCACGAGATGCAGAGCCAACCTCAAGAAATGGGGCTACAAAGTGGAATCCACGACATGTGAGTGTGGAGAAGAGCAAACCAGAGACCACCTGTGTTGCAATCCAGAGCAGAGAACGAGGCCTAAGATAACTATCCACCACACTTGGCAGTGAAAAACAATCCTTTTTTATTGAAGAAAAATGGTTACAAAATAAAGGAAAAATGCAAGTCAAAAGCCACAGCAAAATCAGCAAACATGAATTTAAATGGACAAAGCAAAACCAAAAGCCTCACTGGGAAATACTGGAATCTGTTAGCAATCCACTAACCGTACTTGATATCCTAGAAATCTTCCCAAACTATGGCCAGGGAACCGGGAGAACTGCCAAGGTCTTCATCAATTCTGAAACGATGCCTGAACTGAGACAATCAGCTCGGCGTATTGCAATTGAAACCCAAGAATTGGTTCCGTGAACCGCCCTTCTGTTTTGAAGCCAATGTTTTTAATTCTTGAATTCGGGAGGATCGACGCAAACTGAGTGATTTACTTCTGTCTTCCCAAATTTGGCCCCTTCTGTTGTCATTACAGTTAACAGGTGCAGAAGGGAGGGAAAGTTCAAGGTCTCCCTCTGAAACATTCTCATGAACACTGGTACTTTCATTTTCCAAATTTACAGAAGTTCCTTCTTCACTAATTTCAGGAACATTGGCATTTTCCAAACCTACAGCAGTTTCTTCCTCACTAATTTCAGGAGCATTGACATCAGAAGGTACATTTCCACTAGCATCAGAAAATATACTTTCATTAGCATCAGGAGGAACAAACAGAGAATCAGGTTCAAGTTCAAACTCAGGCTGAACCCCAACAACCTGCTGCAATGCAACCTGAACCCTGCCACATGCACAATGGAGGACCTTCTTGCAGCAACACCAGAGGCACTCCAAGTGGTCAGATACTTGTCAAAGGACATTGAATCAACTACCAAGCTTGCAAACTTTGTGTTTTGTCTGTTTGTTTGTTTGTTTATTTTGTTAAAAATGTAATACAACTGTCTGGTTGCTCCTGACATGATAAATAAATACCACCTTTGTCTTTTGTGTCTTTCACCTTTGTCTCACATGGAACTGGACACCTGAGTTAATCAGGGACGTATCAGCATATCCACACCATCATTTCCTCATGGACTGTGCTCTCCCACAGATTGGTTCTTTGAACTCTCATTATTCCTGTCATGGGAATCTCCTCCTGCAGGCTGTAACATCAAGGGAACCCCTGGCCAATCTGAGCGCAGATCCTAGCCTGCTTCTTTTTCAGCCAATCAGGAGAGCATGGGAAGTCTGAATAGCTGTCAGGACTGCATCATGTATTTCTCTGTGAATTTATTTTTGTACTTGCATACTTTTTGGCTGAATCGTAATTAACCTCTGTGACTTTGCCTTGAACCTGGAGATCTTGTTCTCTGTCCTGGCTGATCTGGTTTTGTGAATGCTCACCAGGCATGGACCCCTCTAACTGTGGTTGTAGCTAAAATCATTACACTGCCTCCCCCGTTCCCTCCCTTTTTCTTCCCTCCTTGCCTCCCTCCCTTCCTTTTTTTTCCTAACAGCAGTCAATCCCCTTTTGTTCCTTTTATTTCCTTCTGCTATGGGCCTGAAAGGGGTGGTTTTTCACATTTCAATCCCTTCAATTATATTTTAAGTTTAATAATGAAGGGTATATGTGCCACGTTCGGTCTGGATCCATCAGTCCATGTAGGAGCCTGCGTGATACAAGCATACATATATGACTATAGAGAGAGAGATGAAGTGCATCTTAACAAGCTTCCTACTCTTGTCCTAATGAGCTCAGAGTCATCATATTTTGCTCATATTTATTTCATCAGCCTGACATTTGCTGCAAATACACTTTGGCCTTTCCCCCCAATTTTTTTGATCTTCCCAACTTAGAAAGGGAATGAATATTTTAAAAATAATATCTCAAAGATATGTTTGCCAAAAGCAGAAGAGACATGCATTTTTAACGTCCCTATTTTATCTCCCATCACCTTTTCTACCTGCAACTTCTCTCCAAATTTGCCGCATCCATATATTCATGGGATTTCTGCAATGATCTCTGGTCCCACCTGGTGTGACTTTGTAGTTTTCATGTCTGCCTCCTGTATTTTTCGATAACCCATCGGTAGTTGCCAAGGCAACAATACCTTTTTTTTCTTTGTTCTCCCTCTTTCAGCATTTTTTGAAAGAAAGGGTGGATTTTATTTTACTTTTTCATGGATACTATTTTAATTATTATAATTATAACATTTGGGAAAGCAAATTCTCTAGGTATTGTACAATGTTAAGAGAGAAAAATAGTTCAATAAAGGATTCAACAAAATATTTAAAAATGATATAAAAGTAATGTAATACAAAGACACAGAATGGAAAAATGATTCCATTGAAATATAGTTGCTGTTTTTACGTGTATGAGCTAAAAGCTTCCAGACAATCAATTCAAACCAGGGAATAAATAAAGAATGATTAATTGATAATTCTTAAAAGCAGTTCACCCATTCAAGAAAAGAAGACAAGTGTTTCATCATTTCCTCCCTTAAATTCTCTAAATTTTCTAACTGGTGAGAGAAGCAGAATGTAAAGAAGCTGATGAATAGTCATTTATAGTCAATCTGTTGACTTAACTTTTATGCATTTCGTTTATTCTCAGATTTGGTCAATATGTTCTCTTTGGGAATCTAAAGGTCCTTCGACTCAATTCTAATGATTGATTTATGACAAGACATTGACCCAGAGTTCATAAGAGAAACATTCCTAAAGAGAGCATATTAACCAAATTTAATAATAATCAAATCCAAAAAAGTTAAGCCTAGCAGGCATGCCCAGTTTTAAACTAAGTATTTAAAATTGACATTTTAATAGATATGAATGATTTTAATGTTTGTTTTCATTTTATGTTTATTTGTTTTCAATCTATGTGTTTTAAACAAATCTGCTTGCCAAAAATTGGTTTTTATGAGTTCAAATCCTTTTTGGGAAAATTCCTTTTCAATGTAGACAATTGCTGAATTGACGCTGCTATATAATGCAGTTTGGAACTGCATTGTATGGTCAGTGTAGATCCATGCAAGGCAGTTTACCTGCACTGAGCTGCTTTATATGGGTCAACACTGACTATAGAATCCAAGGTCAGGATTGTCCATACCATCGTATTACCCATTTCTATGTACGGTTCTGAAAGCCGAACTATGAAGCAAACTGATAGGAAGAATCAACTCAAAATATGATGCTGGAGGAGAGTTCTATGGAGTTTGTGCACTGCTAAAGCCCCAAAAATAAATGGATCCTAAAGAAAATCAAGCCCCTAAGTCATGGCCATATGTAGTAATTAGTTATTGTGATTTTTTCTTGGTTTTGTCATATATTGACATTGAATTGTTGCCATTGGTATCTTGTAAACCACCTTGAGACTGTCCCAGGGGTGAGAATACAGCAAATAAATAAATAAATAAATAAATAGAAACAAAGAAGGCTAAACTTATACTTTGACTATGTTATGACAAGACTGGAAAAGATAATAATCCTTGGTAAGCTAGAAGGCAGTAGTAAAAGAGGAAGACTGCATTAGAGACGGAAAGGCTCACCAGGGAAGCCATGGTCCTGAATTTGCAAGACCTGAGCAGGGCTGTTTAAAATAGGGTGACTCTGAGATTTCTTATTCATGGAGCCAACACAAGTCCAAGTCAACTTGATGGTAGTTAAAAACAACAATAACAAAATGTGTAGTGCACCATGCTGTAGTTATTTAATAGAGCCTGTGTGTATGTGTGACAGCTACACTTTTGAACTCATGCATCTTGAATCCACTTAAACTGCCATGGTTCAATGCTATTGAATCTTAGGGTTTGTAGTTTGGTGAGCTCTCTTTGGCAGAAAAAGCTAAGCACCAGCACAGTGTACCTGTCCGAACGTATCTCCATCTACGTCCCAACTCAGAGTTTAAGATCTTCTGGGGAGGCGCTGCTCTCAATCCCGCCTTTGTCGCAAAAACACTTGGCGGGGACGAGGGTGTTGCACCTCAGAGTAGATTCACTTTGCTGAAAACACCAAACTGCATGCAGCAAGTCTTTATAGTTTATTAAAAATAAAAGGTAAAAAGTTCTTAAAGGCAAAGGTTAATGTTCCAAGAAATCAATACAAGATAGCACTTTGAAGCTTAATCCAAAAAGGCACCAGCAAAGCAAAAACCCAAGGGAACATAACAGAGTCCTGAAACCATGAACAGAAGAACTGTAAGATATCCAGACAAGCAAAGGCAAGCTTCTTAGTTGAACAAAAGTTGCTTTGACAAAGATTTGAACTCAAACACACTGCTTAATACCCTTTGCAAAACATGAAGGCGTTTCTTTGGCCTCTGGCCTCCCTCTTGTTAGCTATTCTCACACTCCTTCAAACTCGGAATTCCAAATGGTCAGCCCGATCTAAGGTTCTCATTTTGTCAAGGTCAGTCTATTTGTTAGTGTCAGCCTGTTTCCCTGTTTGCTCATTATCAGGCTGAGAACTGTCCTCCTTCTCTGAGTCAATCTGCACCTGCACCTGGCTATTTTCAGTATCAACACTCTCATTCCTTGCTGTGGGAAACTACATTTCTTCACTGTCTATAACAGGGACGTCTATAACAGGGACATTTTGAACCAGACTGTGAACCTGAGTCCCATCATCCTCATCAGAGGCACTCTGTGATTCCAGCTAACAACAGAGGGACAGGTCCTTCTCGGTGGTGGCCCCCACCTGTGGAATTCTGTGGAATTCTCTCCCCAGCGAAATTAGGTTATTTACATCCCTCCTTCCCTTCAGAAAGAAGTTAGAAACATGGATCTGGGACCAGATTTTCGGGTAATCATACTGACAATGATAATGACAATGATGACAATCACTATGGAAATGGACTATGGACAAGCTTGATGGAGTCTCTAATCACAGCAATTGGCTTAGATAAGGCCACCAGGCTGTTATATTTAAACAGATTGAATTGATTTAATGTTTTTAACTGTATATAATTATTGGATGTTATAATGTACTAGCTGTACCCTCCACGCTTTGCTGTGGCCAACCTTTCCTCTTTCTCTCCTTCGTTCCCTCCTTTGTTCCCTCCCTCTTTCCTTCCTTCCTTCCTTCCTTCCTTCCCGTCTTTCTTTCTCTTCTTCCTTCCTTCTCTATTTCATTCCTTCCCCCTTTTCTTTCTCTTCTGCTGTCTCTCTATTCTTCCTTCTCTCTTTCCTTCTTTCCTTCCCTCCCTCTTTCTCTACATTCCCCCCTTCCTTCGCTCCCTCTTTCCTTCAATGTTTCCCTTTTTTTCTTTCCTTCCTTCCTTCCTTCCTTCCTTCTCTAACTTTCCTTCCTTCCCTCTTTTTCTTTCCCTCCCTCTTTCTCTCCTTTCTTCCTTCACTACCTCTTTCCTTCCTTCCTTCTCTCTTTGCTTCCATGCTTCCTTCTCTCCTTCCTTCTTTCCTTCTTTTCCTCCCTCTTTCTTTTCTTTCTTTTCTCCCCTTCCCTCCCTCTTTCTTCCCTTTTTTCTGTATTGTGATTTAGCTTTTCGTCATTTAGCTTTTTGGGGCTTTTTAAGTCCCTTCTGCTGTTTTTTTCAGTGTTTTTTTGAGTGAAGGACATACATTGAGTTGTTAACGTGTCTTGTGTCCACATTTGGTGTCAATTCCCCCAGTGGTTTTTGAATTCTGTTAATCCCACAAACGAACATTACATTTTTATTTATATAGATTATATTATGTGCACATGGAGGCATCGAATCGTTGCCAGGATTCCATAGCATTGAGCCATTGGAGATAAAATGGGGTAAACATCTCAAAAGCGATGCTGTGTTTGCAGCCTAAAATGTGTTGAACAGGATATCCTACAAAATTATATCTAAGTTACAATTGTCTTTCCACTGTAAAAGTAGGAGAATGAAAGCTAACGAAACAAAAATATGAATTAGAGGGGAAGCTTTTGCATGGTGTCTTATGGCATTTCCTATCCTGGGAATGACCCCTTTTCTCCACCTCTAGGTTCTCATGGCCAGTCTCTTTAAGATGTAAACTCCCCCTTTCATTTAGGGCAGAGGAACATTGTGTGATGGGTATCCCTGCCCCTTATCATAAAAACAAGGCATTATTGGGTTTAGAGGGATGCCCTATAAATTCTCCTAGGAAGCCATCTCTGCTGTGCCAAACAACTTCTCACAGAGATCAAATTATCTTAAGCTTTGACCTGCAACAACCTCAGAGGTTTATATCTGAATCTTTTCAGTTTCCTGTGAAATGTGTGATTTCTTGCAGACTTTTCCTTTTAGAGACATGACTTTCCTCCCCTCTCCTTTCCAGTACTAAAGCAAATACAGGAATATCTCTAAAACTTTCCCAATTCTGGGCACCACAATTCAAGAGAGATATTGACAAGCTGGAATGTGTCCAGAGGAGGGCGACTAAAATGATCAAGGGTCTGGAGAACAAGCCCTATGAGGAGCGGCTTAGGGAACTGGGCATGTTTAGCCTGAAGAAGAGAAGGCTGAGAGGAGATATGATAGCCATGTATAAATATGTGAGAGGAAGCCACAGGGAGGAGGGAGCAAGCTTGTTTTCTGCTTCCCTGGAGACTAGGACGCAATGGAACAATGGCTTCAAACTACAAGAGAGGAGATTCCATCTGAACATTAGGAAGAACTTCCTGACTGTGAGAGCCGTTCAGCAGTGGAACTCTCTGCCCCGGAGTGTGGTGGAGGCTCCTTCTTTGGAAGCTTTTAAACAGAGGCTGGATGGCCATCTGTCAGGGGTGATTTGAATGCAATATTCCTGCTTCTTGGCAGGGGGTTGGACTGGATGGCCCATGAGGTCTCTTCCAACTCTTTGATTCTATGATTCTATGATTCTATGAATTTTATGCTGGGGGTGAATTTGATTAGTGTCCTTGCTTAGGATTTTTTTTCCAATTCTGACAATGAAATTTAGTTCATCTTTTCTCTTTGGCCTTTCTGCTCAATATGGTCTTGACTAGCTTTGCAGCATGGCTCATCCTTTAAAAAGAAGAAGACAGTAAATTGTAGGCCAGACCAGGGCTTTTTAAACTTTTCCCACTTGTGATATCTTTCTGCTCAAAAACGTTTTACATGACCCTGGATATATAGGTTTACAAAATAGGTACTTATAATAAACCACCATTTGCAAGGCTTGCTAAACAGACCATTTTTCCTTTTTGTGGAGTACAGCTGAATCATTTTCTGCAGAGTCTACTATGAATCCTGCATGTTGTTATGCTTATATTTTGTTTTGTTAATCTTATGATTATGTTGGTTTGTTTTTTTTACCTTGTATGTTTTGTGATGTTACCTGGGAACCGCTCTGAGTCCCCTCAGGGAGATGGAGCGGTATATAAATAAAGTTTTATTATTATATTATATTATTATTGTTGCTAACAGATTTGTGCAAATGGGTGGCATTCAGGAAACTTTCATGAGATGGTTGCCATTTTTTTGTGATTCCCCCCAACATTAAATTAAGGGGATCCCACATGGGGTTGGGACCCCCAGTTCAAGAAGCAATGCTACTCCTAAGTGGGTTGAGAAGTGGTTGACTGGCCAAACCCAAAGGATGCTTATTTATTTATTTATTTATTTACTTTACTTTACTTTACTTTACTTGTATACCGCAGTTTCTCAGCCTAACAGGTGACTCAACACGGTTTACAACAAAGGTACAACAGTCAACAATATACAATTTAAAACCATAAAAGCATAATACACAATATTGACACAACAATCCTAGAGAGTTGGTCCAAAACTAACAAAATGAATTACAACAGGTGGAAAAGCAAGGGATTACTCTGGATGGCCCTTGGCAAGGGAATGGACTGGATGGCCCTTGGGGTCTCTTCCACCTCCATGATCCTAATTCACCCTATCCTCAAAAGCCCAGATAAGTTCTTTCTGATTGAGTCTCTTAGTTTGGAATGCAGCCGTTCTCTCTTCCTACTTCCCTCCACTTTAATAAGCAGCATTGTCTTTCCTATGGATTCACCTTTTCTCATGCTATGGCACTCTCAGTTTAATCATCTTGGTTTCTAGGAAGGGTTCAGACCTAATCTGTTCTAACACTCATTTATTTGTCTTTTTAGCAGCTAGTGGCCTCCACAGAACTCTTCTCCAGTACCAGATCTCAAATACGTTGGCTTTCTTCCTATAAGCTTATTGCTTTCACTGTCTAGCTTTAACAACAATTCTTAGAAATGGAGAATATGATGGCATGGACTGTGCTAATTTTAGTATTCAGTGATATCTCTTTATACTTTAGAAATAGGTCTTTCTTTTTGGGTGACACTACAGTGAGCCTTTGGTATTTGCTGGGCTTTCTTTCCAGGAACCCCAGGAACACCCCTACACCCACCCCTGCCAAAATCTATGGATGTCCAACATCCATTATATAAAATGGTATTGCAAAATGGTATCCTTTATATAAAATGGTAAACAACCCAAATGAATACTGAAAATAGCCTGAGGATCTGTGAAATGGAGGGAAGCTACAGCAAACTATATTTACTATATTGTCTGTGGAATTTGTTTCTCCTGCTTCCTTAATACTTTCATGCCTTTTGTTTCATCGGGAGCACGGAACGGGAAGGCTCCTCCCGGTAAGAAAATCTGCTCAAAACGAAGGCAAGCAGGAGCGGGTCCGGGCTCCTGACCTGCTTTTTGGCATCATAGAGTAAGAGGCGCTGAGCTGCAGGCATTGGCGGGCATCGGTACTTTCTGGGCCTGCATGCCACACATGCTCTCTTTCCAAAGAGAGTGCATGTGTGGCATGCAGGAGCGCCTATGCCTGCTAGTGCATGCAGGTAAGTGCCTCTTCCCTAGAGTGCTTTGGCTGCAGGCACTGGCAGAGTGAGAGGTGCTCAGCTATAGGCGCTGGCAGGTGTGGGCGCTTTCTAGGCCAGCATACCACACACGCAGTCTCCTTGGAAAGAGAGTGTGTGTGTGGCATGCAGGCCCAGAAAGTGCCCGCGCCTGCCAGTACCTGCAGCTGAGTGCCTCCTCTAGAGTAGAAACAGCAGGTAAGAAGAAGTCTCCTTAAAGCACGTGCCGGAAAGGACATCCTGGGTGGGAAGCCCCCACCCACAATGGGCCAATAGAAAATGGATTTTTCAGCACCGAAGAGTGAAAACAGATATTTGCCCTCCCAATTTCAGGAGGCTCCCACTGAAAGCCGGGATAAGAAATGGGTAAGGGTTTACCCTGAGTGCTTGCTTACTTACTTAGGTGATCTCTCGTTGTCTGAGTAAGATTGTCCTCGAAGTGCAGTGTCCTGGCAGTGGGTACGTAGGTGACTGTGGAGCCTATTCTTGATCTGCATCTTCTCCCGCAGTGAGGGGATTGCTTTCCAGGTGGAAGGTGGTCCCGGTCGGGGTTGGCTTGATGCACCTTCCTCTTCGCACATTTCTCTCTTTCACCCACCATTTGTGCCTCTTCAAATTCTACAGCACTGCTGGTCACAGCTGACCTCCACCTAGAATGCTCAAGGGCCAGGGCTTCCCAGTTCTCAGTGTCTATGCCAGAGTTTTTAAGGTTGGCTTTGAGCCCATCTTTAAATCTCTTTACCTGTCCTCCAACATGCTATCCTGAATGCACAACCCTAATGTCTACATATCAGCATAGTGCCTGGCACATGACAAAAAGAAAGTTTGCTTTTTGGAATTTTAAAAAATACCTTTGAATCAGAATAGGGTCAACTATAGTTTGTTCTGCTATCTTTCTGGGGTCCTACATCAATGCTTTTTATGAGCCTGGCACCTGGAAAGTAAGCAGGAGGAAGTGGAAGAGATTCCTTTACTAAACATGGAATGGATAGAGGAGCAATTGCACTCATTTAATCACTTTTGTGGGAGGAATTCACACACAGGTACACAATCTCCGAAGTATCTCCGCTAATGAATAATGCAATTTAGCTTTCTTGTTTAGTGCAGTGATAAAAGTTGAAGGGCAAAGAGGATGCTTTTATGAGGCCCTAGGAAATAGCACAATCAAGGCTGGATTTTCTGGGAACAGTTAAAGTGAATCATTAAAACAACTTTTATTTATGGCATAATAAAATAAAACATGACATGGCTTAAAATATCAGGATTCTAGAAGCAAAAGAGGTTGCCTAAGTACCCCAAGGTCAATAAATCCTATCTGATCTTGGAAGCTAAGCAGGACCAGCTTTTGTTAGTACTTGAATGGGATATCACCAATGAACACTGAGTGCTGTAGGCTTTGTCTCAGAAGAAGGAACTGGCAAAACACCTCTGAGTCTTTATTGCCTAAGAAAACCTTACAAAATCAATTGGGTTGCCATAAGTCAAGAGACGACTGGAAAGCACATACACAAAAGCAAAAGACTGCAGATGATGAGTCTGACAAACATAGGGCTTTATTGCACAACACAGACAAACTGGCATCACAGCTGGATTATTACCTTTGATCAAACTTCTGAAATCAATTAAAACTTGCAAGTTGCATGTGCCAATATCTGTCTTGCTGTTAAACATTTGTATAGGACCAATGAATGTTCCTTCAGCTGTTCCTTCAGTTCCTTCAGCCTCTTAAGCAAATTAATAACGAGATAAGAAATTAACAAACTGGATCAACCAAGCCTAATATACACACACACATACATATACACACAAAATACATAGACACAGTGACTGTGCCACAGCAATGCATGATAGGAGATGGCTGTTGTTGTTCATTCGTTCAGTCGTCTCCGACTCTTTGTGACCTCATGGACTAGCCCACGCCAGAGCTCCCTGTCGGCCGTCACCACCCCCAGCTCCTTCAAGGTCAGTCCAGTCACTTCAAGGATGCCATCCATCCATCTTGCCCTTGGTTGGCCCCTCTTCCTTTTTCCTTCCACTTTCCCCAGCATAATTGTCTTCTCTAGGCTTTGCTGTCTCCTCATGATGTGGCCAAAGTACTTCAACTTTGTCTCTAGTCTCCTTCCCTCCAATGAGCAGTCGGGCTTTATTTCCTGGAGGATGGACTGGTTGGATCTTCTCGCAGTCCAAGGCACTTTCAGGACTTTCCTCCAGCACCACAACTCAAAAGCATCTCTCTTCCTTCGCTCAGCCTTCCCTAAGGTCCAGCTCTCACATCCGTAGGTGACTACAAGGAATACCATGGCTTTGACTAGGCGGATCTTTGTTGCCAGTGTGATGTCTCAACTCTTTACTATTTTATTGAGACTGGACATTGCTCTCCTCCCAAGAAGGAAGCGTCTTCTGATTTTTTGGCCACAGTCTGCATCTGCAGTAATCTTTGCACCTAGAAATACAAAGTCTGTCACGGCCTCCACATTTTCTCCCTCTATTTCCCAGTTGTCAATCATTCTTGTTGCCATAATCTTGGTTTTTTTATGTTTAGCTGCAACCCGGCTTTTGCGCTTTCTTCTTTCACTTTGATTAGAAGGCTCCTCAGCTCCTTTTCACTTTCGGCCATCAGAGTGGTGTCATCTGCATATCTGAGGTTGTTAATGTTTCTTCCAGCAATTTTCACCCCAGCTTTGCATTCATCAAGCCCCACACATCGCATCATGTGTTCTGCATACAAGTTAAAGAGGTTGGGTGAGAGGATGCAGCCTTGCCGTACGCCTTTCCCAATCTTGAACCAGTCTGTTGTTCCGTGGTCAGTTCTGACTGTTGCTACTTGGTCCTTGTACAGATTCCTCAGGAGAGAGACAAGGTGGCTTGGTATGCCCATCCCACCAAGAACTTGCCACAATTTATTATGATCCACACAGTCAAAGGCTTTAGAGTAGTCAATGAAGCAGAAGTAGATGTTTTTCTGAAACTCCCCGCCTTTCTCCATTATCCAGCATCCGGATATTGGCAATCTGGTCTCTGGTTCCTCTGCCTTTTCTAAACCCATCTGGCAACTCTCGCTCCATGTATTGCTGGAGTCTTCCTTGCAGGATCTTGAGCATTACCTTACTGGCATGAGAAATAAGGGCCACTGTACGGAAATTTGAGCAGTCTTTCGCATTTCCCTTTTTTGGTATGGGGATATAAGTTGATTTTTTCCAGTCTGATGGCCATTCTTGTGTTTTCCATATTTGCTGGCAAATGGCATGCATCACCTTGACAGCATCATCTTTTTAAGATTTTAAACAGTTCAGCTGGGATCCTGTCGTCTCCTGCTGCCTTGTTGTTAGCAATGCTTCTTAAGGAGATGGCTAGTTTATATAAATAAAAATGTAATGTTTGTTTGTGGAATTACCATAACTCAAAAACCACTGGGTGAATTGACACCAAATTTGGACACAGTACACCTGTCAGGACAACAAGTGACCATCACTCATAAAAACACCGAAAAGCACAGTGGAAGAGACTTTAAAAGCCATTTTTTTTACATTAAACACATATGCAAAACTACATATATACAGAAATATGTACACACACATATACACATATACACAGACTGGGCCACAGCAAAGCGTGGCAGGGGATGGCTAGTAGAAAATAGATATCAAATGCATTTTCATTTTATATATATTAAGGTTTTCCCCTGACATTAAGTCCAGTTGAGTCTGACTCTGGGGATTGGTGCTCATCTCCATTTCTAGGCCGAAAACAATACAATTGAAATCTACTAAGAATTGCCACTCTGGTGGCCATTATTAGTCAAAAACTGTTGTTGGATGCTCCATCAAACTTATCCATAATCCATTTCCAAGCCATTGCCAACACTGTTATTGTCATTGTCCACTTAATTACCCGAAGGCTTGGTCCCACACCCAGGTTTTTAACTTTTTTTCTAAAGGTGAGGAGGGATGAAAATGACCTAATTTCCCCGGGGAGTGAGTTTCACAGGCAGGGGGGGGGGGGGGGGGCATCACCGAGAAGGCCCTGTCCCTTATCCCCACCAAGCGTGTTTGAGATAGAGGTGGGGCGGAGAGCAGGGCCTCCCCAGATCTTAAACTCCAAGGTGGGACATAGAAGGAGATACGTTCGCACAGGTACACTGGACTTCTACAAAGTCTTTAGTTTTCTCTCCCAAAGAGTGCATGTGCCTCACCAAACTATAACTTCAGTAATTTCATAGCATTGAGCCATGGTGGGTAAAGTAATCCCAAACTGCCATATTGTTGTGGCTGAGATGTTTCCTGATGATGAGATTCAGATTCCTGGCTCTTTTTCTGTGCCTCAGATCTCTGGGCCTGCTTCTAGGTCTTTTTCTGAGGCTCCCACAGACAGTGGAGAGTTAACAACACAGCGGTTCTCAGAAGAAAAGAATTTTAACGAAGGAGATAGCGAACAGGTGGAGAGGACTTTCACTCCTTCCCACGCTGATACTGACAGTGCAGAAAGCCTTGATAGTGACCTGACCCGGCAGGCTCGTCTTGATTTGCGGGTCAGGAGGAGTTCTTGCCTGGCTGGCAGACGAGAACCCAGCTCGGGCCAAGGTCATCGCAATGCTTTCATATTGGTGACAGCATAATGTTTTCATGTTAGAAAGGTATTTAGGCTTCTTGCAAACTAAGGGAAAGTGTCAGTTCAACGTAGCTTATTAGCCTGAAAGCTTCATGAATTACCTTAACCGGAAAGTAGCACGCTTGCGATTTCTTGCATTGTGATTCTTGGGGCAATTGTCTTTGCTTGTACCTTGTTTTTACCTGAAGATCTTTGGAACTGTATTTTACCTGAATCTTTGGAACTTTGTGATGCTTATTCTTTATTTTGACTTGGATTTTTTCCTCAATAAACTATAAACCTACAGCTCTTGTGTGGTGGTGTGTGGAAGCAAGGTGAAGCTTACTCTGAGTTGCAACATATTCCTACAATGTAGATCAGGCATGGGCAAACTTCGGCCCTCCAGATGTTTTGGACTTCAACTCCCACAATTCCTAACAGCCAGTAGGCTGTTGGGAATTGTGGGAGTTGAAGTCCAAAACACCTGGAGGGCTGAAGTTTGCCCATGCCTGTTGTAGATGCCCTCTAGGTCTCCAAGGTCATATTCCAGCACTCAATCCACTACGTCCCACTGGCCGCTATGCTTTTCTTTCTGCCTGTTGAGAACTGTAGCTTTTATCCTTCATCTAGTAGCTGATGAAAATCTAGATCAACTTCTGGCTCCAAAGAACTCTCCCGAGCCTTTTGAATGGCATTAGGTTTCAGCCTGTTGGGATGTCATGGAGGAATTTCAAAGAAAAAATAATAATTCTCACAGTGTACGTTACTGGGGATTTATTTCAAGCCCTGCTCTGGATTCTCAGGGTGGGTTGTCCCAAGAAATCACCGGATGAGAAGATGGATTAAGGAGCAGCTGGGTCTTCCTCCGCTGAGCCTTTGGGACTCTGGGCTGACGTCATTCCTCCAAACATGGATGGGGGTTGCCACCCGCTTGGATGGCCTGAGTGTCCCCTGGGAGCTATAGTGCTCCCCCCCCCCCAAATATGCAGGGAAACTGAAAGTTGAGGCTTGAAACAGATGTGCCAGGGGCCTACTGGAATGCCTTTCCAACGGGCTTGCAAAGGGAGATAAGAGAGAAAGTTTGGCCCAGATATAGCTTAAACCTTAAAGCTGTGGTTCTCAACCTTCCTTAATGTCACAACCCCTTAATACAATTCCTCATGTTGTGGTGACCCACAAGCATAACATTATTTTTGTTGCTACTTCATAATTGTAATTTTGCTACTGTTGTGAATCGTAATGTAAATATCTGATATGCAGGATGCATTTTCATTCATTGGACCAAATTTGGCACAAATACCCAAGATGCCCAAATTTGAATACTGGTGTGGTTGAGGGGGGATTGATTTTGTCATTTAGGAATACTGGTAGAGTTTGGGAAAATAGACCTTGGCATTTGGGAGTCGTAGTTGCTGGGATTTATAGTTCACATACAATCGAAGAGCATTCTGAACTCCACCAAAGATGGAATTGAACCAAACCTGGCACACAGAACTCCCATGACCAACAGAAAATACTGGAAGGGTTTGGTGGGCACTGACCTTGAGTTTTGGAGTTGTAGTTCACCTACCTCCAGTGATACTCTGAACAAAAACAATGATGGATGTGGACCAAACTTGACACAAATACTCAGTATTCTCACATGTGAATACTGGTGGAGTTGGGGAAATAGACCTTAGCATTTGGGAGTCGTAGTTGCTGGGATTTATTGTTCACGTACAATCAAGAGCATTCTGAACCCCACCAACAATGGAATTGAACCAAACTTGGCACACAGAAGCCCCATGACCAACAGAAAATACTGTGTTTTCTGATGGTCTTTGGTGACCCCTCTGATGCCCCCTCACAACTCCCCCAGGGGTCCCGACTCCCAGGTTGAGAAACGCTGCTTAAGGCTATCCATGCCCAGAATCCAGTTGGATTCTTTGCAGATGGCCAATTTTCTCATACCAGAAGCGACTTGCAGTTTCTCAAGTCACTCCTGACACGACAAAATAAAATAAAATAAAGTATGATCAAGCTATTTTTAGAAACACATTTCACTTTTAAGAGCAAAAGATATATTGTGCCAATAAGTGACATTTTGTAAATAAAATCTACATTGTGGAATGAATGCAGTTAATCAAGAAGTATAACTTTAATTACATTTGCATCAGCATATTAGCTACTTTCAGTACACTTCAGACAACCAACATGCGTAAGATTTTACTAAAATCCTGTTTTGAAATTTTGTTTTTGTTTGGAAATGCATGTGTTAAATGAAGCATGCACCAGTTTGCAAACTTTAAACCAGCAGATCACTGAATATATGATTTACTCTGTGTTCATTCTGACACCAGCTAATTTGCTCTGATTGGAAAACAAGTGATGCCTTTGGGAGCCTGGCTGTGCTTGGCTTGATATTGATGACAAATATGAAATGCTGGCGACATCTAGTGTCCATTCTTCAAACTGCAGGCAGAAAGACAAAAGTGATTTCCATGGCAGTGGTGCCATGAATCTGTTCTGGGTTTTAATATGAATTTTAAACCAGCTATCCAAGGTACTGAACTTTTCTTAGGGCTGTTCTTTCCACAGATTTTATTTCACAGAGTTAAATGGTGTTCTCTTATAAGTAAAGGTTTTCCTCTGACAAGAAGTCTCGTCGTGTCCGACTCTGAGGGTTGGTGCTCATCTCCATTTCTAAGCTGAAGAGCCAGCGCTGTCCATAGACACCTCCAAGGTCATGTGGCCAGCATGACTGCATAGAACACCGTTAGCTTCTCGCAGAAGCGGTACCTATTGATCTACTCACATTTACATGTTTTCAAATTGCCGGTTGGCAGAAGCTGGGCCTAGCAGTTGGAGCTCACCCCACTCCCCAGATTCAAACTGCCAACTTTTTCATCAGCAAGTTTAGCAGCTCAGCAGTTTAACCTACTGCGTCACTCTTACACATGTGAGTAAATAGATCAAATGCCCAGACTATACTCCCAAAATAAATACATGCTATGTTAGTCTATCAGGTTTTTTAAAAAACTAGAATTGAGTATGGGTCCTCTGGTCGCTTTTTTGTTGAGTTCCAGGGCCAGAGAAGCAGATGGTGGAAACAGAAGAACGGCCTGCCTCAGGGGAGCGTGCTCGCTCCATCCATGTTCAACATCTACACAAATGTCCAGCCACTGCCAGAAGGGACAGAGAGTTTCATCTATGCTGATGATCGTGCCATTACCACTCAAGCAGGGAGCTTTGAGATGGTAGAACAGAAGCTCTCCGAAGTTCTAGGTGCCCTTACTGCCTATTACAGGGAAAACCAGCTGATTCCTAATCCATCTAAACACAGACATGAGCTTTTCACCTTAAGAACAGACAAACATCCTGAGCTCTGAGGATTACCTGGGAACGGATCCCACTGGAGCATTGCAGCACACCCAAATACCTGGGAGTCACTCTGGACCGTGCCCTGACCTACAAGAAGTACTGCCTGAATATCAAGCAAAAAGTGGGCTCTAGAAACAATATCATACGAAAGCTGACTGGCACAACCTGATGATCACAACCAGACACAGTGAAGACATCTGCCCTTGCGCTATACTACTCTGCTGCTGAGTATGCATGCTCAGTGTGGAACATATCTCACCACGCTAAAACAGTGGATGTGGCTCTTAATGAGACATGCCGCATTATCACGGGCTGTCTGCGCCCTATACCACTGGAGAAATTACACTGTTTAGCCACTATTGCACCACCTGACATCCACCGGGAAGTATATCAGCCAGCACACCAACAACTTAAATCAAAAAATAGTTTTCTAAGATCTGCAGAGACACTCGCTGGAATACCTCAGCAAGCGAGAGTCCAAAAGTGGCAGGCTCAAACCCAGAACCTCAATCAGTGGTTGATACCAAATGAGCGACTCCCCACTGGGCACACAGAAAACTGGGCGACTTGGAAGGCGCTGAACAGACTGCGCTCTGGCACCACGAGATGCAGAGCCAACCTCAAGAAATGGGGCCACAAAGTGGAATCCACGACATGCGAGTGTGGAGAAGAGCAAACCACAGACCACCTGCTGCAATGCAACCTGAGCCCAGCCACATGCACAATGGAGGACCTCCTTGTGGCAGCCCCAGAGGCACTCCAATTGGCCAGATACTGGTCAAAAGACATTTAATCAACTACCAAGCTTGCAAACTTTGTGTTTTGTTTGTTTGTTTGTTAAAAATGCAATGTAACTGTCTGGTCTGCCCCTGACACAATAAATAAATAAGTATGGGTCTTTACATTTTTGTAACTATGTAAGAAAATAAGAGGAGTTTTATAACATCCGTAGCCATCGAAGGGCTGTTGTGACACCATCTTGGAGAGACTGATATGTTATGGCCTATTGTGAAATGGGTACCAATGTACGTTGGTGCACTCACTGGTGCACATATGGACTCTAGCTAGGAAGTGCTGGAGCACCAAAGCACCCAATGAGCGCCAGAAATGCCCAATGCTCAACTGAAGAGCCAAATGTGCATCACAAGTCCCCAAAATACATCAGAAGAGCCCGATGCATACTAGAAGAAACCAATGGATATCAGAGGGACCCAATGCACACCAGAAGTGTCCCCCTCTAGAAGCATGGCTGAAATAACTGAATTGATGTGAGTTTTCATGGTTATATGACCATGTTCCAGAAGCATTCTCTCCTGAAGTTTCACCTGCATCTATGGCAGGCATCCTCAGAGGTTGTGAGGGCTCTTGGAAACTAGGAAAATGGGGTTTATATATCTGTGGAAAATCTAGGGTGGGAGAAAGACAAGAGGGATCCTCTCACCTCTACAGAAGTCTACTGTACACCATGTACCTGTGGATAAGTCTACAGAGGGGGCACCAAAAGGAGCAGCATTGCCCAAACATGAATCAAGGAACATGAAAGGCACTGCAGACTACTTCAATCAGAGAAGTCAGCCATACCAGGGCACCTGACGAACCAACCTGGACACAGCATATTATTGGAGAACACAGAAATGCTGGACCACTCTCACAACCACCATGTGAGATTACACAAAGAAGCCACCGAAATCCATAAGTATGTGGAAATTTTCAACAGAAAGGAGGAAACCATGAAATTGAACACAATCTGGCTACAAGTATTTTAAAAAATCCCTAAAATCAGGATAGTAAATAAAGAGCAACACTCAAAAAACAGGGGAATTGCAGTCAAGACACAATCAGGGCCAGCTAATCACCTCCCAACAAAGGATTCCCCCAGGAAATAAGAAACCAGACCTTGAAACTGCAAGGCCATTAAATGCTAATCAAGGTGGTCAATTGCAACATTCACACCTACCTCAGACAAGTGTTCTTTCTCCCACCCTGAACTTTCCACAGATGTGTAAACCCCACTTGCTTGGTTTCCAACAGACTTTACAACCTCTGAGGATGCCTGCCATAGATGTGGGTGAAACGTCAGGAGAGAATGCTTCTACAACATGGCCAGACAGCCTGGAAAGCTCACAACAACCCAGTGAAACCAGCAATAAGATCAGAGGGAATCCCAAGCCAATGAGAGCCCATATTCTAGCTGTACTAGTGTTCAGTCAATCAGAGGCTGGCACGGGTATGCTGAATAGCTGTCAAAGGGAATAAACATGCTGTGTATTTTCCAATGCTTTGTGGCAGTACTTTGAACAGAATGAAAGACCTCTGCTTTTGCCTTCTATTTATCTGTGTCCTGATTTAGCCTTTTGGAGTAGCCTGGGGCATTCTATGTTTTCAAACCTACGATTTAGTGGAGCGGACATCACTTAGCAAGGTTCTAGCCACAACTGCTTGTTCCAGGGTCCTCGAGACTGGGAGAGGATTTCATTTCCCAGCATCCTGGTATGCATCTACACTACAGAGTTAATGCAGTTTGACACCACTATGGCTCAATGCAAGATGATGCTGGGAGTTGGAGTTTGGTGAAGCACCAGGCAGAGAAGGCTAAAGACCTTGTAACACTGCAGCTCCCAGGAAGCCATAGCATAGAGCTATGGCCATTAAAGCAGGGTCAAACTGCTTTAATTTGACAATGTAGATGCACCCTTGGTCTCTAGAACATAAACTGCTTTGGCCAGGGAACTGCCAACCTGCAATTGTAGCTTTTGGGAAGTCACGTTTGGTCATTAATGTTGGGAATCAGAGCTGTTAGGCTCAAAAAATAACCCTCACTTGGGGTGATTCCGCCATAAATATATGAGGGCTGAATGAAAAGTAATGCCTCCACCTTCATTACTTGGGTTTGGATGGGAATATTTTAATAAATCAAATGCAGAAATAATCATTAGAATGTGCTCTTTAACTACCACTATTCACTTTTCCACATAATTACCAGACAATTGGATACATTTCTGCTAACGATGGACAAGTTTTCTGAAGCTGTCATGGAAGAAGTAGACACTGTTTCCACAACCCATTGTGCACATATCTCCCGATAGCCAAGCAAAGCAATAATGTGACCCACACGTTCTTGTGAAATGCCGATTATGCTTAACATTTCTCTCTGAGTGATACAACAATCATCCTGAATCAATCTGTCAACCTTTTGCTTGTGAAACTCAATAGTTGCTGTCACAGGACGTCCAACTCTTTGTTTGTCACACAAGTCAGATGTTCCCACCTCAACATCTTTAAACTTACTTACCCAATGATGCATAGTACTCACAACAACACAATCACCATAAACAGCTTGCATTCCCTGATGAATCTCCTTTGGGGTGACACCTTCTGCTGTCAAGAATTAAATGATTGCATGTTGCTTAAGTCGCATTGACGACCATCTGCGGAGGGTTCCATACTTCACACTTTAACGACACAACCATTCAATTCTAAGGCTTTCCAACAAAATGGAACTGTAGAGGAGAGTCTACTGAACAAGCCAGTACCTGCCGCATACCAGTACTGCCATCTGTTGAGGAGTTACGATGGTGGAGGCCAGGCCCGTAGCCAGGATTTTGTTTTTGTTTTTTTGGGGGGGGGGGGATAAATGTTTTTCAGGGGGGGTTCGATGGGGGCTGAGTTTTGGGGGGGGGGGCTGAGTCTGAGTGAAAGAGGGTCTAGCCTAGCAAACCTTTTGTATCATTACCCCAATACCCCCATGCATATGGGATATATTGAGCATGGTGATCAGATCATGATATGAATAAACATAACAGTTTAAATAATGCACCAGTAAGGCCTTTCCGCGAACCACCATGAGAATTTCGGGGGGGGGGGGGGCTGAAGCCCCTCAAGCCCCACCCCCGGCTACATGCCTGGTGGAGGCATTACTTTTCATTCAATCCTCGTAGTAGAGTGCTAAAAGCAAACTTCATAACCAGCAGAAACTTACTGTACAGGTGGTGAGTCAAGATTAGCTTCCATTGAACAGGATGGTACAGAATTACAGAGACAAACTTTAGGTTCAAAATATTTATTGAAGTAAAAAGTAATCCATGCTAGATAGAAAACGTCTTGGAGCTAATTATATTGCTAAAACTCATGTTCTAAGGAAGGTAAAAGGATAAAAAGTATCAATGCAGTTACATTTTGCCTGGAGAAAGGCAAAATGCATCCTCACTGGAAGGGAGACAAAGGCAGAGAGAGAGAGAGAGAGAGAGGGAGGGGGGGAGGGAGGGAGGGAGACAACAATAGAAAATGACTACATGGCCAAACCAGGGCAATAAAATACCTTTAAAGAGGAAGTACCTTCATACCTCACAGAGATTCCATTGCTACATCTTCAAAGGGCGAGGAGATAGTGGCAAGCAAGAAGAGTAAAGACAAAGCCCTTTCTGGGATAAACATGATTAGGAATGTGTGGGGAGGAATCCCTCACTCCAGAGGTGGCCCTAGTTAACTTTCAACAGTAAGCAAACAGTATTTTGGCGCCCCCTCCCTTCCACCAATCACTGATATATATATTCTGTTCGTCATGAGAGTTCTGTGTACCATATTTGGTTCAATTCCATCATTGGTGGAGTTCAGAATGCTCTTTGATTGTAGGTGAACTATACATCCCAGTAACTACAACTTGCATATGTCAAGGTCTATTTTCCCCCAAGAGCGTCTCAAGAGCGCCCCCTGGGAAAAATCAACTATACTGCAAATGCTTACTTTGCGTAATGGGTTGAGCCGCCTCTGCCTCACTCTAATTCTATCTCTAGTCTAGATGCTCACTGAAAATGTTTACCATTTTTGTTATCTTGGCAGCCACCTCTCCACAAAAGTCAACATCGACACTGAAAGACAACATCGCCTGAGCTCTGCGAGTGCAGCATTTTTTCGAATGAAGCACAGAGTGTTTGAGGACTGGAACATCCATATGGAAGACCAAGGTGCTTGTTTATAAAGCTATTGTCCTCCCAACCCTGATATATGCCTGCAAGATGTGGACTATCTATAGACGTCACACTCAACTCCTAGAGCAATTCCATTAGCGTTGCCTCCAACAAATCCTGTAAATCTCTTGGGAAGACAGGCGGACAAATGTCAGCATGCTGGAAGAAACAAAGATCACCAGCACTGAAGCGATGGTCCTCCGCCATCAACTCCACTGGACTGGCCATGTTGTCCAGATGCCCGACCACCGTCTCCCAAAGCAGTTGTTCTACTCCGAACTCAAGAATGGAAAATGGAATGTTGGAGGACAGGAAAAGAGATTGAAAGATGGGCTCAAAGCCAACCTTAAAAACTGTGGCATAGACACTGAGAACTGGGAAGCCCTGGCCCTTGAGTGCTCTAGCTGGAGGTCAGCTGTGATCAGCAGTGCTGTAGAACTTGAGGCACGAATAGAGGGTGAAAGAGAGAAATGTGCCAAGCAGAAGGCACATCAAGCCAACGCTGACCAGGACCACCTTCCACCTGGAAACTGATGCCCTCACTGTGGGAGAACATGCAGGTCAAGAATAGGTCTCCATAGCCCCTACATACCCACTGCCAAGACACATCACTTGGAGGACCATCATCCTCAGACTACGAGGGATCGCCTAAGTAAGTACGTGAAGATTTGAGACTAGATGATGCAAGAGGTTTCATCCAGGTTTCCATCCAGGTTTCCATCCAAGTTTCATCCAGGGATGAAACCCAACAATTGACAACCATAAATATGAATGATATTGTAACTGCTGAACAACATGCCTGTTAGCTATTTTTGATGTTCGTGGGAAACTCATTTTAAAAAGTGAATGCAATTGCTGTTTTTGGATGTTTCCAAAGAAGTGAATCAGTGGGGGTTTTTTTAAGGGGGAAAGGGGAGGAAAAAAAGCAGCTTAGGAAGTCTGGAGGAGTCAGAGGCCAATGTTGCCAGACCTGGAGGGTTGTATGTAGCAAGATCATACTCTATTCATTCTCTGGTTTTAGAAGTTTTCTGTATTTCCATATCTTTGCAAAAAGCTTACGCTCCAGGTTCTTATCTTTTGCCCACTAGGGAGCACTCAAGGGCCATTTCATAGCAAAGGCTCTGAGATGTTCATCATATCGCCTGCCTTAATTTTTCATGCAAAATGGTTTTGCTTTAGGAATGTCTCTTCCAGTGCCTGAGAAGAGAATATCATTAAGGTGGGTGCTAGCAGATTAGAATGGCCACATGGGAAGAGACTTTCAAGGGACAATACTTCCAAAGTAGCAACGGGACCATGTCCTAAAGACCTTAAAGACAACAGATCCCATCTGATCTTGGCAGTTAAGCATGGCCAGTCCTGGAGAGAACTTGGGTGGAAGACTGGCAGGGGATCCCATGTGCCCTAGGCTCTATTTCAGTGGTTCTCAACCTGGGGTCCCCAGATGTTTTTGGCCTACAACTCCCAGAAATCCCAGCCAGTTAATCAGGTGTTAGGATTTCTGGGAGCTGAAGGCCAAAAACATCTGGGGACCCCAGGTTGAGAACCACTGCTCAATTTCATTGGAAAGTACTGGCCAAACCACCTCTGAGTATTCCCTTTCCAAGAATTTGAAAAGACCCAGTCCTTGAACATTGTTCTTGTCTCTTTACAACAGGCTACACAATCTTCTACACCAGTGGTTCTCAGCCTGTGGGTTCCCGGGTGTTTTGGCCTACAACTCCCAGAAATCCCAGCCAGTTTTCCAGCTGATAGGATTTCTGGGAGTTGAAGGCCAAAAACATCTGGGGACCCCAGGTTGAGAACCACTGTTCTACACAATGGTTCCTTTAAGGTTTAGACTACCGCCCACTTCAGATTCATTGCTGTACTGATTTTGGTAGTCATCAGATGCTTCTTCATTGCAGATAATTGTAGACTAGATGCATGTGTGCCCACACAGGTGTCTACAAAAGAGGAAAGGAAGGAGATGGAACTGGATATGAGTCACCAGCAAGATGCACTTGCCATTAAATTGAAATCCATCTTGCTTTAGACTTCAAAGGCATGTGTGTGTTGAGATGTGGCGTATCATAATCAGCAGACTGGAAATATTATAGCAATTGCTCTGGATTGAATTAATGAAGCTTTCACTGATCCAGATCTTCTGTATCAGCTGCTGAGTCACTCAAGGTGCACCTGTATCATAGAATTAGTGTTGTTGGATATCAGTTTAATTGTCCTGGCTCCATGCAATGAAATCCTGGGAGTTGCAGTTTGGCAAGGCAACAACACTCTATGAGAGATAGTTAGAAATTAGGGTTGGATAGGTTCATTCGGAAGAGCCAGAAATGGTAGAGATTGCAAAAGGCCCTGCTGTTAAACTACATTTCCCACACTGACCTGATGCTCATCAGCCAAAATGGCTGAAGGACCCCTATAGCTGTCTGTAGCAGTCTTCATCTAAATATAAAATAAACTGATTGAATCTACAAACGAGTCTAAAGAAGGCAGCAAAGCCAAGACTACATAAACTGCTTAAAAACCAATCATTTCACTTTGGCCTGATTGCCATGAACAGCCGCTGTCTACTGTGGTTGAAGGACAACAAAGTTATAAAGATGTATTCATCATCATCATGACAACCACCTGCTGACTTTGACCAGAATCTTGCTGGGGGTGTATATCTTTGTAAGTGGACCTACTTTTGCTTGAACACACAGAGGAGCTGACAAAGTGTCTGATGTGCATTGGGACTGATTTTATTTATTTTTATTACATATATTTCTATCCCGCCCTTCTCCCTACAAGGGGACTCAGATTTATATTGGTGCCATTGTGCATAGGGACACCAGCCAAGTGTGCATCAGGATACTTCTTTCTGTGTGTTGTTATGCATCTTTATAATTCATTAATCATAGAATCATAGAATCAAAGAGTTGGAAGAGACCTCATGGGCGGAATATTTAAATGCAAGAAGCAGGAATATTGCATTTAAATCACCCATAACAGATGGCCATCCAGCCTCTGTTTAAAAGCTTCCAAGGAAGGAGCCTCTACCACACTCTGGGGCAGAGAGTTCCACTGCTGAACGGCTCTCACAGTCAGGAAGTTCTTCCTCATGTTCAGATGGAATCTCCTCTCTTGTAGTTTGAAGCCATTGTTCCGCATTCCAGTTTCCAGGGAAGCAGAAAACAAGCTTGCTCCCTCCTCCCTGTGGCTTCCTCTCACATATTTATACATGGCTATCATATCTCCTCTCAGCCTTCTCTTCTTCAGGCTAAACATGCCCAGCTCCTTAAGCCGCTCCTCATAGGGCGGCTTAAGGTTTCTAAACAATACCCCTTGAGAAAGGATTGCTGCCGTTATTCCAAAAGCAAATACAGCCAGCTCTCCAAATCCACAGTTTCTGTACCCATGAATTCAACCATCCATGGCTTCAAAATAAGTTTTAAAAATCCAAAAAGCAAATCTTGATTTTGCCATGTTATGCAAGGGACCCCATTCTACTATGCCATTGTACACAATGAGACTTGAGCATCCATAGATCTGAGATCCTGAAATGAAGGGCATTGGATCCCGAGGACACACTGTAAATCCATACAGCCTGACCATCTCTTGAGGCCTTGAGCTGCGCCACTGCTAAAGGTTGTGTCTTGGGGACTTGAACTAGATCAAATGAGAGCAAGTGTTGTTGTCAACCTCTTAACAGAATAAATTGCCACTTGAAAAGTAATTGGGGAGAAAACATTCCTGCTGGTAAGGGGGAGAAGCAAATTCCTATAATTTAGAGCTCATTGCTGTTAATGGAGATAAATGGCCTTTTCTGTTCTTTTTTCCTTATCAAATTACTACGCACAGTGGCCAGGCTGAGCGGTAGCGATCAGCCCTTCCTCCGGATAGATGCTTCTGTCTCTCCATCCTGGCAGGGCCAGGTGATTAATGGGACTCACTCTAACAGTCATGCGTTTTTTTAGCTGCAATTATCATTACCGTTTAAATGAAATGAGCCTCTCAAACCGGTAAGTCAATTTAAAGCATGAAAATGTATTTCTCTTCTCGGTTTCATAGTACAGAAACAGGCGAAGGGAGGAGGCCTACTACTTACGGAATCACCAAATGGAGATTGTGTCTTTGGAATTCTGGAATTTGTAGTTCACAAATGGAACTTTTCCAAGTTCTATGGAACTTTTCCAAGTTCTAGTTACCTCCAGATGTTGCTCACAGTTTTTGCTCTGGAAGTATCAATATGCAAAGTGCAAATGACAAAGAATAACATCCTGGGGTTGGTGGATAAGAAATGGGAACATTTAAAAATGTGGCCTTTCAGAAACATAGCATGTCAGAACAGAGATCCTATCGTCTATTTATCTAAGTATCTATCTATCTATCTATCTATCTATCTATTAGGGCTGGGCGGTTTCATTTCGTTAATTCGTAATTCGTTAAAAATTCGTTATTTTTTTGTTAACAAAGCGATAACGAACCATTCTGGAGCAGCTTAAAAACGAAATGAATTTTTCAATTCGTTTCGTAAATGCTTCGTATTTCGTTATGTATTCGTTTCGTTATTGGTTTGAGGTCGTTTCGTTATTATTTCCGCATGTCTGGGGCAAGTTTTATAGTTGTTTTTTGTTTAATTAGTGAAAAAAATTATAATATCACACCAACAGTCAACAACAGATGGAGAGGGAAGCTTCAGAAGTTCCCCCTGTCCCATTTGGAGGTTTTTTAGCGTATTGCGCGGTCGTGTCCGCCATTAACGAATCGATTCGTTATTGTTTCGTTATTGTTTTGTATTTTTTTTACCATTTACGAAATTTCGTAAATATCGAACTTTTTTTTAAAAAAAATTCGGAATTCTTTTAAATATCGAAACGCAAAAAACCCCAAAAAACGAATCGATTTTAGAAACAAATTTTTCCGTTGTTACCCAGGCCTACTATCTATCTATCTATCTGGTCAAAGTATGTTTTCCTATCTGTCCATCTGTCTATTTGTACTATAAAGGCTGTTGCTAGGAGTGTTGTAGATCAGCCACCAGGGGCTGATGTTTTAACTGATAATTTAGATAGGATTGTGAGCTTTTCTGTGGCACAAAGTGATGGACTTTCAAGTCTGGGAAATGATGGCTCTCTTTGTGAGAAAACTAGCTCAGAAAATGCAGGGCCTCAAGGACAGTTGGGGGAATCAGAAGTAGCAACAGTAGAAAAGGAATTGAATGAGGAGCTGAGTAATAAGGAGGGTTCTCATGGGAATCCACTTGTAGCTATGGAGATCAGTAAAAGTCTTTATTTACAAATTAGAGCCAAAAATAGATTGCGTCGTTCAGAGAGATTATGTGGGAAAGTTGTGAAGGAAATTTATGAGAAATTGAATGATTTCATGGGTGTCTATTAAACAACAAGTTGCTTACCTTAAGGTCAGTTCAGGCAACACTGTGTTAGAGTGAGAAGCTAAGCCTGAGTTCTATTGTTCCTGGCTCAAGTCAAGCTTTGATTTTGGATTTAATATCCTGGAAGTGTTCTATGTTCTTGTTCATGTGCTCCTGTTCAAGTTTTATTAGTTATATCTTCTTGATTGTGAACTTATGCTGTATCTGTGATCTCTGGCTGTTCCTGGACTTTGTCACCTCTGGAACTTTATGAGACATTTGGATCTTGCTTGGTTATCACCTGTTGCTAAATGTTTTTGGATTATATATCTTCTTTTTTATTTCTATTTTTGTATGCTTTTATATGTTTTTACAATAAATTGTTTGCTTATAATCCTGAAGTTTGCCCATGCTTGGCCTATACAAACAGCTTACACAAATTGAGAATAAATATGGCAGGGATCATGCCCTACTATATTTATTGATATCCCTGTTGCAAGGGTTACAAAGAGGTTGGAACCAATGAGAACATAGCTGGTGATTTAAATATGTTTTTTCCTTCTTCTCAGGTCTGAAAAGAAGATTAGGGATCCAGGGAGTACATCTCTGCATGCGTGGTGTGGTGGTCATAAGTGTTTCCAGGCCTGGAGTGCAACAAGGAGAAGGATTAGCCACTTGTTGTGTTACTGTATTGGTTGTTGCTAGATGAAGGATTCATTGTTGCTAGGTGAAGTGGCCCTCTGTGATGTCACTGGAAAAGAAAGGTGACATGTATGGGTGGAAGAGGGAAAAGAAGGAAAGAAAAGGCTTCCATCCCAATTGTCAATATGCAACACCAGTTCCTCTTTCGTGTGTTTTCTAGGCCTGGGTAACAACGGAAAAATTTGTTTCTAAAATCAATTTGTATTTGGGTTTTTTTTTTGTTTCGATATTTAAAATAATTACAAAATTTTCCTTTTAAAAAGTTCGATATTTACAAAATTTCGTAAATGGAAAAAAATTAACGAATCGATTTCCGAAACAATAACGAATCGATTCGTTAATGGCGGACGCGACCGCGAAATACGCTAAAAAACCTCCAAAACCTTCTGAAGCTTCCCTCTCCCTCTGTTGTTGACTGTTGGTGTGATATTATAATTTTTTTTCACTAATTAAACCATAAAACTGGCCCAGACATGCGGAAATAATAACGAAACGACCTCAAAACAATAACGAAACGAATACAATATCGAAATACGAAGCATTTACAAAACGTTTTTGAAAATTCGTTTTTTAAAATAATTGCTCCAGAATGGTTCGTTATCGTTTTGTAATTGAAAAAATTAACGAATTATTAACGAATTACGAATTAACGAAACGAAACCGCCCAGCCCTAGTGTTTTCCCCTCATTTGTCAGTTTATCCAAAACATCTCAGATCTATTCCATCCCATCCCATCCCAAGTCTCTCATGAAAACAACGGTTTTAGCTTCTGATGGTTGTCTATTTATTCTGCAGCTCATCATAAGTCTATCAAACTAAGTCCTTTCACTGTCACAATGCCAGGGCTCTGCCTTATTCAGTTAGAGATGAACCAAACAAATGCCCAGTTTGTATCAAGCAGTTTAATTAAAACAGCACTTACTTTCTGGCTGTTTTAATAGTCCAAAATATAAAACATAAAGATTGCACTCAGTCACAGAATATAAAACAAAAACAGCAAGCACTTTTGCAGGTTCAAGATAACACCGTAGTCAAAAGGTCCAGTCCAGTGGTCAAACGTCGAGAGTTCAATAAGCAAAGTCCAGGGATCAAGAGTCTATACTGTAATCAAAAGCCAGTCCAGAGATTCAAGGTTCCAGGATTCCAAAAGTTCAGGAGACAAGTCAGGACACCGAAAATCCACAAACCTGGGGGAAAACCAGCAGCGTCTACCACCAAATAAAACAAATATGTTTCTCCTGAAGATCATACCCAAGGCTAGCTCCTTATATCCAGAAACACCCAGCTGCAATCCATCTCTTGCATATCTCCACCCTTAATTGCTTTCACCCATGAAGTCTTACTTACAGATTATTCAACCCTTTAGATCTAAGACTTACATTAACCTTCCATCACCAACTGCTAGGCCTACCACCACCAACCACCATCAACTGCAGAACATGATACATGATGCAAACTAATGAGAGAAAGTGACATTCCCCAACAGCCACAATGTGCAAGCCAATACATAACCCACCATCCAGGGTACATAATATATAGCCTTTACCAGGCATGGGCAAACTTCAGCCCTCCAGGTGTTTTGGACTTCAACTCCCACAATTCCTAAAAGCCAATAAAACACCTGGAGGGCTGAAGTTTGACCATGCCTGGCCTATACAAACAGCTTACAAAAATGGAGAATAATTATGGCAGGGCTCATGCCCTTGATATCCCTGTTGCAAGGGTGACAAAGAGGTTGGAACCAATGAGAACAGAGCTGGTGATTTAAATATGTTTTTCCTTCTTCTCTGTCCTGAAAAGAAGATCAGGGATTCAGGGAATAAATCTCTGCATATAGCAACAGCCACCTTTCAAATATCTAAATCCTTTCCACAAGGACTCTGTAGCTCACCTACATTTCAAACATAAGAATGCCTATATGGTGTACCCAATTTAATTAAATTTGGCTTTTTTATTACGGGCTCTGGCTCTCACCACCCACAAGCGATGTTGACTTTCCTTCCTGCCAATAAAGTGACTCAGGCAGGAGAAGTGGCATTAATGATTCAAAGCAAACGAAAGGCAGTCAATAAGAACCTTGTTGGTAATTGTGGAATACAATATTCAGTACTTCTCTAATTTAAGCCCAGAGGTACCGAGCTCTGTTATTAACTGGGCCTTGGCAGTGAAGAAAAGGGCTTGGAGTTTCTTCCAAGCTTAACTTAACTTCCCCCATGGAAGCACCTTCACCAAGTGGAATGGATAACTAAAGATGGGTTCAAGATTGAAAGATCCACAGCTGGCTTATAACTAGGCTGTTCTAAGACTGGTTGTTTTCCTTTCATTGGTTGTAAGAATGCTTGGTAATTGTGGTTGCATCTGCACTGTAAAATTAATGCAGTATAGCACCTCGCATGCTACGGAATCCTGGGAGTTGTAGTTTGGTGAGGCTAAACACCTCAGCCTTCTCTGCCAAAGCCACATCTCCTGATTCCATGGCATTATTTATTTGTCGTGTCAGGGCAACCAGTCAATTATATTATATTTCTAACAGAACAAAGCAAACAAACAGGCAAAATACAAAATTTGTGAGTTTGGTAGTTGATGAAATGTCCTTTGACCAGTAGCTGGCCACTTGAAGTGCCTCTGGTGTTGCTGCAAGGAGGTCCTCCATGGTGCAAGTGGCAGGGCTCAGGTTGCATTGCAGCAGGTGGTCAGTGGTTTGCTCTTCTCCACACTCACATGTCGTGGATTCCACTTTGTGGCCCCATTTCTTGAGGTTGGCTCTGCATCTCGTGGTACCAGAGTGCAGTCTGTTCAGCACCTTCCAAGTTGCCCAGTTTTCTGTGTGCCCAGGGGGGAGTCTCTCATTTAGTATCAGCCATTGGTTGAGGTTCTGGGTTTGAGCCTGCCACTTTTGGACTCTCGCTTGCTGAGGTGTTCCAGTGAGTGTCTCTGTAGATCTTAGAAAACTATTTCTAGATTTAAGTCGTTGACGTGCTGGCTGATACCCAAACAGGGGATGAGCTGGAAATGTCTCTGCCTTGGTCCTTTCACTATTGGTTGCTACTTCCCTGTGGATGTCAGGTGGATTCCATGGTATTGAACCATAGCAGTTCAAGTAGTGTCAAACTGCATTAATTTCACAGTATAGATGTACCCTGTGCTAGCAGCGTCCAACAGGTATGATATCGCGGATGCTCATCATATGATAGGAAAGCAGAGGGGTTACATTTATTGTGTCAAGAAATCAATTCAATGGTCAATCCCTATGCTGAAGCCTCTAAAGCTTGATTCCATCTATGCAAGACAGGCCATACCTCCAAAATGGGTCTTTACCACTGACATAATGAAATAGGCCCTCGTTGTTTGCCTTCAACTTATTTCTGACTCATGGTGGTTCCAATCAATCACAGGATTTTCTTGGTAGTATTTCTCCAGACTGGGGTTGTGCTGCCTTCCTTTGAGGGACTATGGCTTGTCCAAGGTTGCCCAGTGGATTTCCATGGGACTCATCGGGGATTCAAACCCTGGTCTCCAGAGACCTAGTTCAATGCTCAAACCACTACACCACTGACAAAATGCACCTGCATCACATTCTCCACAACCATTTTATTGTTGGTGGTGAAAGGGGGTGAGTGGGAAACAGATGATCACCTGCCTAGGCCTGTGCACCAATATGTAGGTTGATCACATTATCCACTGGGATCTGCTGGGGTCATCTGGGTCTTGGTAGATGAGGTTTTGTTAGATGAGGGCATTGTTAGATAGAAATGGCAAAGATTTTCTATTCAAAGCAAAATAGTGTTCGATGAACATGTGGTATATTGATAATATCTGGGTGGTGACTGTGAACGTCATGATGCAATACCTAGGCCGGTGTGGTAATGGCTGAGTCACCATATGAGGTGAGGAGTATTGCAAAGGATCCCCTACTGATGCCTTAGTCACCTCCAGATTGGACTACTGCAATGCACTCTACGTGGGGCTGCCCTTGAAAACGGCTCGAAAATTTCCGTTGGTCCAATGGGCGGCAGCCAGGTTGTTAACTGGCGCTCCTTACTGGGAGTGGTCAACCCTCCTGTTTAAGGAGTTCCACTGGCTGCCATTTATTTTCTGGATCCAATTCAAGGTGCAGGTTCTTACCTACAAAGCTCTGAACAGTTTGGGACCTGCCTACCTGCGTGACCGCATTTCTGTGTACGAACCCACACGATCTCTTCGATCTTCTGGAGAGGCCCTTCTTGTGCTCCCACCTGTATCGCAAGCGTGATTGGTGGGGACGAGAGAGAGGGCCTTCTCGGTGGTGGCCCCTTGACTCTGGAACTCACTTCCTAAGGACATCAGGCAGGCCCCAACTCTGTCAGTCTTTAGGAGGAGCTTGAAAACGTGGTTGTTCCAGTGTGCCTTCCCAGAATAACGAACCCTTAGCATTATGTCCTCTAAAAGCACTTTATACTGATTTAGGATTGTTTGTACATTTCCAACAATGCCCCACCTCCTCTATCTTGTTCATGCCCAGCATTATTTTTTAACTTTAATTACATTTGGCCCAGCCATAGATTTTAAATGTGTTTTGTGAAATTGTTCAATGTTTATGCTATTTATGTATGAGTTTTATTTTTAATTGCTTTGTTTTAGTATTTGTATTTTGCTTTGTATTGTGGTTGTTATTGTATGTATTGATGTATTGTGGGCTCGGCCTCATGTAAGCCGCACCGAGTCCCTTGGGAGATGGTAGCGGGGTATAAATAAAGTATTATTATTATTATTATTATTATTATTATTATTATTATTACCAGCAGGGGGACTATATAAGGAGGATGGAAGAATCCATCTTTCTCTCTCCTGTGTGACTCAGTGTGAGTATCTGCCTAAGTTGTATGTGACTATCTGATGCCTCTGATTGTTTGCAAGTATAAGGAAAGTGGATCTGTGTATCCTGATTACATATTTGTAGATTGCAATTGTGAAGATTAAAGCCTTCCAATATTTTGGATGAAAACCTGAATCTGCAAGTTTACTCTGCAGTTTGTGGATAAAGTCAGATGCTGGCAGTTGGACTCTGCTGAAGCACATGGGTTTGCTGTGAAAAGGGATTCTGCTATATTTTTGCTTGTTTCTGGGACACTTACTATCTAGCTTGCAGTGGTTCAGGAAGGTCATGATTGGAAACTATAAATCACTTCACAACCAGTAAACAGACATAGGTACTTCTTTGAAACCCCCTTTCTCCACCAGCAACAGAATGACTTTGGTAGGTAAATGATGACCCAGGCTTTGGGCATTGCAGAAGGTGTGAGAAAATATCAATTTGCACAACCCCCCAAATAGGACAAAAGTAGGTTGAATTTGGCTTTGTGCTGACTAATTTTCAAATTTTATGCAAAACAATCCAACTTGAGTAGCTCCCCATTAACTTCAACAGAGCTTCCTCCATTCTGCACCATGAAGGACTTTCAGTCTGATCTGGAATGGCTCCAGTTATGGGTTGTTGTAGGTTTTTTGGGTTATATGACTATGTTCTATGTGGCTATATGCTTCTAGAACATGGCCATAAAGCCTGAAAAACCTACAACAACCCAGTGATTCCAGCCATGAAAGTCTTCGACAATATATTGGCTCCTGTTATGTTTGCATGTTGTCTGTATCAGGATGTCCCCGCTCTCTTTGAGCTTCTTTGCCCTCCAAACAGGTACAATGCAGGTGTTGATCCATCAGATGTCTTTGGGATGCCTCTTTGTCAGTGCAGAGGCTGATCTCATAGCCAGAATCCCTGAGCCAGCAGGACATTTTGACTTTAATGCTGATGCTGCCTGACTCGTATTCTCCGGCAGGGCTCCCCGGGGACCCATTGTTTCCTGATTGCCAAGGCGGATGCCTGCCCAAATGACAGGGTGATTAACACCTGGGGATGGGCCCTGGTGATGGAACCCTCAGCTGGGAGTTCTATTAGCAGCTGCCGGCCATAAATTGTTGCTAATGCAGGTGTATTAAGGAGGTGTAATGACATTATGGAGGAGCCGAACGGGGAAGAGTCAGAGAACTAAATCTTCCCATGAACCGAATGAGATGGCTCTGTGCTTTGTGGGAAGAGAAACTTAAACTCCTTACAAAACCAGGAAGCTTTAGTCATTGCTGCATTTTTTTCAAGATATTTCCAATGAAGGCAACCCTATCATGGGGTCTGCTGTGGTTCAGCCTGTGGTTGTGTCTGATGTCAATGGGGATGAAGGGTTTTCTGGGCCTGTGTCTGATGTCAATGGGGATGAAGGTTTTGGTGAGAGGCCTGAGGTGTCTCATGAATGGAGTGTTTCTTCAGATTCCAAGGTCAAATTCCTGGGAGAGGCCCACAGCAGGCTTTCTCTGAGGAACTGTCTTCTGAGGTTGATATGTCAGGTACAGAACTTAATGAATGTAAAGACAGAAGACAAGACTTTTGTAAATTGAGGCAGAGTTCTCAGGATTAGGAAAGGTCAATTTGTCTCCTGCAAAAGAAAGATAAGAAATCCTTATTTGGTTGTAAGGGCAAGTGGAATGCTTTCCTTTCGATTCTTGGGACTGGAAAAGCTTTATATTGACACAAAGGAAGGTTTTTAGCTCAGTCTGGGCAATGTTGGAACTTTATGATGGTCTTGATTCCAACTGGATTTCTAGTTTCATGTTTCAAGTTTTGCTAGGTTCCTTTTTCATGTATCTGATTTCTGTACTGTCTTGTTCTCTGGATTTTGCATCTTTGGATTTTGTGTTTTTACCCTTATACATTGAAGTTCATGGACTATCTGTTATTTTTGGACTATATTGTTTTGGATTATACTGTTTTTACCATTTTTACTGCTTTTCAAGTAAAAATGCAAATTTATTTAACATCAGCAGACTGAAAGTCAAAACCTAGGTCCCAACATCATCTTTTATAAAACTCCAATATGCTGATGACAACGTCATCTGTGTACATTCAGAAGAAGACCTATAAGCCACTCTAAACAACTTCATAGAAGCATACGAGAAGCTCAGCCTTCATTGAACATCGAGAAAACCAAAAGTGCTCTTCCAGCGGTGACCAGCTAATCCCTCTCCAAGGCCAGAAATACAGTTTAATGGTGTGACATTTGAAAATGTTGACAATTTCTGCTACCTTGGCAGCCACCTCTCCACAAAGTCAACAATGACACTGAAATACAGCACTGCCTGAGCTCTGTGAGTGCAGCATTTTTCTGAATGAAGCAGAGAGTGTGTGAGGACTGGGACATCCGTAGGGAGACCAAGGTGCTTGTTTATAAAGCTATTGTCCTCCCAACCCTGCTATATGCCTGCGAGAGGTGGACTATCTACAGATGTCACATGCAACTCCTAGAACAATTCCATCAGCGTTGCCTCCAAAAAATCCTGCACATCTCTTGCGAGTGCAGCATTTTTCTCAATGAAACAGAGAGTGTTTGAGAACCGGATCATCTGTAGGGAGACCAAGGTACTTGTTTATAAAGCCATTGTCCTCCCAATCCTGCTATAAACCTGCAAAACATGGACTGTCTACAGACATCATACGTAACTCCTGGAATGATTCTATCAATGCTGCTTCCGAAAAATCCTGCAAATCTCTTGGGAAGACAGGCAGACAAATGTCAGCATGCTGGAAGAAGCAAAGACCACTAGCATTGAAGTGATGGTCTTCCGCCATCAACTCCGGTGGGCCTGTCATGTTGTCCTACCACCATCTCCCAAAGCAGTTGCTTTACTCTGAACTCAAGAATGGGAAATCATAGAATTATAGAATCATAGAATCAAAGAGTTGGAAGAGACCTCATGGGCCATCCAGTCCAACCCTCTGCCAAGAAGCAGGAAAATTGCATTCAAATCACCCCTGACAAATGGCCATCCAGCCTCTGCTTAAAAGCTTCCAAAGAAGGAGCCTCCACCACACTCCGGGGCAGAGAGTTCCACTGCTGAATGGCTCTCACAGTCAGGAAGTTCTTCCTAATGTTCAGATGGAATCTCCTCTCTTGTAGTTTGAAGCCATTGTTCAAATGGAATGTTGGTGGGCAGGAAAAGAGATTTAAAGATGCACTCAAAGCCATCCTTAAAAATTCTGGCATAGACACTGAGAACTGGGAAGCCCGTGAGCACTCCAGCTGGAGGTTAGCTGTGACCAGCAGTGCTGTAGAATTTGAAGAGGTGTGAATGGAGAGCGAAAGAGAGAAACGTGCCAAGAGGAAGGTGCATCAAGCCAACCCCGACCAGGACCACCTTCCACCTGGAAACCAATGCCCTCACTGTGGGAGAAGATGCAGATCAAGAATTGGGCTCCACAGCCACCTACGGACCCACTGCTAGTACACCGATCTCGGAAGACAATCCTACTCGGACAACGAGGGGTCTCCTAAGTAAGTACTGTTTTGCTTATATATATATATATCCTCTAATAAACTGCTTGTTGATTTTACTATACTGAGGTGTTTAAGAACAGAGGCGTTCCTGCTCTGGGATACAACAGGGGTTTCTGAAATGATGTAAGTTGTAGCTCAATGGGGCAGGAAAGGCAAATGCCAGTGGAGATGCACCCTGAACTGAAGCTATAGATAGCAGAAGCAGCTGGGAAACTTGTAGGGGCGTAATTTGGGCATCTCACAGCTATCAGCTTGATTTCTCCTATCCTAGATAAAGGACAAAATACCATATACAATTAACTATATCGAACATCAGTAGCAATATGTCAGGTTTTTATGGGTTTTCTCTAAAATTAAAAGGCGAAACCATAGCACCAACTTCCTTTCTAATACATGGCATTCAGGTCCCTTTTTTAAGTAGAGGAGAAAGCACTTTTTCTCCAGTAGCAATTTCTTTTCAATTCAATCAATGAATATAAATAGTAATAAAGTTAAAGAATGGGCCTCCTCTTAATGACAAACTACATTTGGGTTACTGGAAAAGTTATCTCATCTTCTTTTGTCGTCTTTGCTTGACGGCAGATACGTATATGAAATTGCCGAATGGAATTCCTATCAGAAGATCTCATTTCCAGAGAGAACAAGAGACCATTCTTGACTGCAGAACTCTTGGCTGTAATTTAGTTTTAATAAAGGATCATATATCTTTTGCAATGTATACTTATTCCTTCATTGTTTAAAACAGGGAGAGCAGGATAAAAGCAACTGAAAGATTGTATTACTGGTGCAATGTTATGATCAATAGTGTACCTTGGGGTCTTTCACATCACACAGTAATAGTGCTATAATTTATTATTTATTTATTTACAGTAAATAAATAATAAATTCTCACCCCATAGGGGACTCAGCGCGATCACAATGCACATATACATGGCAAACATTCAGTGCTATAGATACACAACATATATAGACAGATACACACAGGCTATTTAACTTCCAGCTTCATGAGGGTATGCTTTGAATTCCGGCCACCGGGGGAGCTGTCACTTCACCATCCACTTGTGACACTGATGGAGTACTTCCTCATTCTTTTGCATGCTGCTGGAGAATTTTATGGCATTGTAAATTAGTTACATTAGCCTCCTTGCATAAGCGGTACCTACATTTCCTACTTGACAGATGCAACTGTCTTTCAGGCTGCAAAGGTTGACAGTAAGCTAGACTAATGGCCAGAAGCTCACTCCAACATGGGTTGGCTTTGAATTCATGAGCTTTTGATCAGTAGTGATTTTTAATGCAGTTGACTCCCAACCTGCTGCACCACAACCTGCAGCTACTTTAACTCTACAATTACATTGAATTTTGGGATATGTAGTTTGATGAAGCACTATTAATTATTTATTTTATTATTTATTTATTTACAGTATTTATATTCTGCCCTTCTCACCCTGCAGGGGACTCAGGGCAGATTACAATGTACATATACATGGCAAACATTCAATGCCATAGACACACAACATATATACACAGACACACAGAGGATATTTAACATTACAGCTTTTTTTTCATGAGGGTATTCTGACCACCAGGGGAGCTGTCGCTTCACCATCCATTTGTGACACTGATGAAGTATTTATTCATTCTTTTCATGCTTGCTGGAGATTTTTATGGCGTCGTAAATTAGCCTCCCCTCATAAGCGGTACCTAAATTTCCTACTTGACAGATGCAACTGTCTTTCAGGCTGCAAATGTTGACAGCAAGCTTCACAAATTGGTTGGAAGCTCACTCTGACCCGGGTTGGCTTCGAACTCGTGACCTTTTGGTCAGTAGTGATCTTAATGCAGCTGACTCCCAACCAGCTGTGCCACAACCCGCAGCTACTTTACAATTACATGGAATTTTGGGATATGTAGTTTGAAGAGGCACTAGAACTCTTTGGCTGACAATTTACAATATACCAGGGTTCCTTAGGATGCTGCCATGGTGATCAAAGTGGAATCATTGTGCCATAACTGGACAGTGTGAAAAGACCCTAAAGACAGAGTTTTATTTGGCTGTTTCAGTATAAAAATGAGGAAAAAAGGAGAAAATGGGTAGCTGAAATTCATTTTAGGGAGGCATAGTTTAAACCCACCATTTCCGATTCTGGACTGCAGTATAATACAGTCTAGACAGTATTCCCACAGTTTACTGGACTAAATAAGAATACCCACCCCCTCCCCCCAAGCCCCTAGACAGCTTAGAAAAGTAATGAAAACTTACCTGGCCTCCATTACATACTTTGGCTAGCTCTCCTGGCACATAGAAATGACATGCCAGGAGAACGGGGCGGGGGGGATCTCTCTCCCCCTCCCGCTCTCCTGGCGCATCATTTCTATGTACCGGGAGAGCTGACCGAAACATGTAATGTAGACCAGGTAAGTTTTCATTACTTTTCTAAGGGGTCTGGGGGCATGCGGGAGGGGGGTAGGGCCTCCAGACATTTTCTCAGGCTAGTCCTGAGAGAATGTCTGGATACCAACCCCAGAAAGCACGTGCTTTCTGGGGTGGGTGTGGACAAGCCCCCCCAAAAATCCTCATTTTTAAAACACAGATTCTCCTGGGATAAAGGCCTGTCTGGATCTGCCTTAGGGTTTCCAAAGGTCTGAGAAACACATTTATCAACCACGATCTGCTGTGGTTTCCAATCTCTTTGCTAAACCTATAAGCAGAGGCAGTGGCTTTTGTAAAGAAATGCAGGTCAGGAGCAATGTTTTATTTTTTAAAAAATTGTGGCTGCTTAAAATAATAATCTAATGTTTAATCAGGCAAATAAAGCTCAATTGACTCTTTGAGTGCTAAATGAAGCAGTGACCTCATTTCATTTTATGCCCAGTAGAAGATTTTCTGGGCCCAGCTTATAATAATACAATTAAGCTAATGTTGTTGGGTTTTTTTTTAAAAAAAAGCATTATCGGGAATTACTTCTAAGTAAACATGATTAGCATCAAAGAAGACCAGAAATGCATGGGCTCATTTGAATGAGGGTCAAGCACTCTTGGAAATAAATAGATACAATTGTTGGATGTGAGAGCTGGAAGAGACCTTGGAGGTCATCTAGGGCTTGTCTACATGGCCATTAAAACCTGGACTCACCCTGAGTTTGCACCTGGTGACCTTTATGATGTTACTTTTGAATAGAATTATAGTGTAATGTCTGGTCAAATTAGCATTGCCCATTTCTGGAAAAGTTGAGGAGTGTTTTGGACTTGAAACTCTGGAATATGCTGCAGCTTCATAATTCGTTTTACCATGCAATAGTGGTTTGGAGTCCTTGAACATCATGTGAACATCCAAGAATGATTTCTGACCTGATTCAGGGTATATGGTCCATATAGGGTGCCTCTATGTTATAGACTAGTGGTGTCAAATTTGTGGTCGTCCAACTTTCAGAAACTTCTGAGACTTCCGAATCCTTCATTAATGGTTTCAAAGTGTTATTTCCTATTTCATTGGGTGGTCTTTACTATGAATGTAGTTGTTTTACTCGGAAAGTGGGGGGAGGGGAGCAAAGGGAAGAAATCCATCCACTCTGGTTAAAACTGTTTCTCTTGCTTAAGACTGAAGCAGGAGGGAAAGGAAAGGAAGGGAATCCATCCACACTGGTTTAAACTGATGCGGGAAGGAAAAGAAAGGAAGGGAATCCATCCACACTAGTTTACACTGATGCGGGAGGGAAAGGAAAGGAAGGGAATCCATCCACACTGGTTTAAACTGATGCGGGAGGGAAAGGAAAGGGAGGGAATCCATCCACACTGGTTTAAACTGATGCGGGGAGGAAAGAAAAGGAAGGGAATCCATCCACACTGGTTTAAACTGATGCGGGAGGGAAAGGAAAGGAAGGGAATCCATCCACACTGGTTTAAACTGATGCGGGAGGGAAAGGAAAGGAATCCATCCACACTGCTTTAAACTGACGCAGGAGAGAAAGGAAAGGAAGGGAATCCATCCACACTGGTTTAAACTGATGCGGGAGGGAAAGGAAAGGGAGGGAATCCATCCACATTGGTTTAAACTGATGCGGGAGGGAAAGGAAAGGGAGGGAATCCATCCACACTGGTTTAAACTGATGCGGGGAGGAAAGAAAAGGAAGGGAATCCATCCACACTGGTTTAAACTGATGCGGGAGGGAAAGGAAAGGAAGGGAATCCATCCACACTGGTTTAAACTGATGCGGGAGGGAAAGGAAAGGAATCCATCCACACTGCTTTAAACTGAGACAGGAGGGAAAGGAAAGGAAGGGAATCCATCCACACTGCTTTAAACTGATGCGGGAGGGAAAGGAAAGGAAGGGAATCCATCCACACTGGTTTAAACTGACACAGGAGGGAAAGGTAAGGAAGGAAATCGATCCACAATGGTTTAAACTGACGCAGAAAGGAAAGGAAGGGAATCCATCCACACTGGTTTAAACTGACGCGGGAGGGAAAGGAAAGGAAGGGAATCAATCCACACTGGTTTAAACTGACGCGGGAGGGAAAGGAAAGGAAAGGAAGGGAATCCATCCACACTGGTTTAGAACGCTTCTCTGGCTTGAACCGAGGCCAGGGAACAGAAGCGGGGGAAAAGCTGAATCATTTACGACTCACTGATTCGTAAGAGAAATGGTGGAAAAAGCTTCGGAAGGGCAAAGGGACTTCCGGTTTCCTTAAAAACTTTGAAATCACTTCAAAAAGGAAATCTTTCCGAATTGATTCCGAATTATGAAGATTTCGACCGAACCTAACCGTGTCTATTGCCTACTATGGTTCGGTGCAATAGAATCCTGGGAGTTGAAGATGTTCAGGCTCTCTGGCCTTCTGCACCCAGAAGTCCTGTTGCTTCCTCAAATTACAACTGCCATGATTCCATTACATTGAGCCATGGCAGTTAAAGTGGTGCCAAACTATGTTCATTCTACCGAGTATATGCACCCATAGATAAGTCCCCTATTTGGATATCAAGATCAGGCTTGTTCATCTAACTTTCTCTGATGTACCAAACACAATGATATTGTCATCCAGTTTATGCCAGTTACCTGAATGGAAACCTCCAGTATCATTTGACCTGTGTGTTTTCTCCCTTTGTTGAGCTTTGCCTTCCAATGCAAGCATAATTCAGAGTGACTCATAGTGATATGACCATTGACCAAAGCTCTCTGTCCCCAATCTTTCCATTGCCATAATGGGCACTATCCTTTTTTAAATGAACTCCAAGACCAACCAGCAGTTGTCTATACAACGTCAAGGAGCAATGCATACAATGAGAGTTGACTGGCTCATTTCCCACAGGACTCTATAAAGAAATTATTCGCTTACCTATCCTTTACAAAGACACCTTGAATTCCACATCAGAGTTCTAAGAGTATTGATCAAAGGAAGCCTGCCCCCAGCCAGAGTGTTTTCGATTTACTTTCACCAGCAAGTGAGCGATCTACTGAGAAACATTAGGAAATATTGAAGAAAGAACGGGAGAAATTGTGTCTGAGGATTATCTTTAAGCTCAAATAAGTACAGAAAGAGAGTGAGATTGTGTACGGAAACAACAATGCAATATTCCCAAACTTAGCAGTATCCTGCTGCATTGGACTATCTATCCCAATATCCTGTGTCAACATGGGATTTGTAGTCAATTATATCTGGAAAGCACTCATTTGGAGAAATTTGCAATGATGGGTATTTTTGCTGATCAGGAAAGGACACTTGTAGGCAGAGGCGGCCCTAGGTAATTTTCAAAGGTAAGCAAACAGTATTTTGCCCTCCCCCCCCAACCAATCATTGATATATATTTTCTGTTCATCATGAGAGTTCTGTGTGCCATATTTGGTTCAATTTCATCATTGGTGGAGTTCAGAATGCTCTTTGATTGTAGGTGAACTATACATCCCAGTAACTACACTTGCCGCACTTGCTCCCTTGCCTGGCCCGCTTTGGGTCCAGAGGCGTGCCTGAAGACCCCAGCGTGTGCACCAAAAGTCACCTCTTCTCCTGACTTTCTCCTCAGCCATTGGGACCAAGAGAGAGACAGAGGTGGAGATGCCCACCTTTCTTGAAGGTAGGCGCAAAAACAAAGGAGGGAGTGGAGGTGGGAGATACCTCCAGCCGGAGGGTCTCTCTCTCTCTCTCTCTCTCTCTCTCTCTCTCTCTCTCTCTTGGTCCCAATGGCTGAAGGGAAAGTCAAGAGAAGAGGTGACTTTTGGTGCGCACGCTGGGGTCTTCAGACACGCCTCCGGACCCGAAGCGGGCCAGATGCGGTGGCTTGCCCACCCGCGGATTGGGAAGAGGAGAGGAGGTGGGTGGAGCACCGGGGGATCGGGAAAGGGAGCTGATCATGGGGAAGGGATCGAACACGGAGAACGATTGAGCGTCGGCTCTGCTTGTGCACCCGGTGGCCAGGTGGAGCAGGAACGAGAGGGGCTAGGCAAGGCTCAAGGGCCCGGCCCCTTTGGGAAGAGGATCGCCCGGCAGCGAGGTAAGAAAGCTGAGGCTCCCCCCGGACTGCTAGGGCTGTTGTGAGCTGAGGGGGGCTCCTCAAGTGGCGGTCGAGGGGCATTTACAGAGGCGCCTCTGCGCCCCTGGCAAAAAAAAGTGTTCTGCGACCGCTTACTTCGCGTAATGGACGAGCCGCCCCTGCTTGTAGGATATGTTCAGGTTATTACTTCAATAAATAAAGGAGCCTCTTTTAGCGTGCATCTACACTGCACTCATTTGGAGAAATTTTAACTGAAATGACTCAAACATGGAAAATGTAGTTTTACAAGATCATTAGTGTCATGTTGCCAGGGCTCTGCCAGTAGGTAGGCAGAGGTGAACCAAAACAAACACTCAACTTTTGCCACACTGCTTAATTAAAGCAGCAATTACTGTACCACTGTTCTTATAGTCCAAAATTAAAAACATAAACATACCACTCAGCCACACAATAATAAAACAAAGACTGATAGCAAATGCTGATGGAGATTTGAGTGAACACCATAGTCAAAAAGGTCCAGTCTAGTAGTCAAACACTGAGAGTTCAATGAGTAAAATCCAAGGATCAAGAGACAGGTGAGGATATAAAAAATCCACAAATCTGGGGAAAAGCCAGAAGCATCTCCATATACGAACCCACGCGTTCCCTTCAGTCATCTGGAGAGGCCCTGCTCACGATCTCACCTGCGTCGCAAGCGTGTTTGGTGGGGACGAGTGACAGGGCCTTCTCTGTGGTGGCTCCCCGACTCTGGAACTCTCTTCCCAAGGACATCAGACAAGCCTCAATGTTGGCAATCTTTAGGAAGAGCCTGAAGACTTGGCTGTTCCAATGTGCTTTTCCAGATTAGGAAACTCCTGGCATCATGTCCCAAATGCACTTTGTCAGAGACCAGGATTGTCTGCACATTGCACCTACCTCCAAAAAACCTCTACATACCTCCTGTCAAGTTCAGCACTTTTAAATTCTGTCCATTACATTTGGCCCGGCCTTAGGTTTTAAATGCGTCATGATGTCATTGTTTTTAGTGTTTTATTGTTTGCTTGACGTTTATTATTTGCTTATGAGTTACTTACTGTGATATTTGTATTTTGTTGTTGTTGGCGGCCTTGGCCTTTGTAAGCCGCATCGAGTCCTTCGGGAGATTTTGAGGGGAATAAATAAAGTTAATAATAATAATAATAATCCACAGCCAAAATAGAACAAATACTTTTCTCCCCGGATCGGTCTCCAGACTAGCTCCTTATAACCAGTAAGACCCAGCTACAACCTATCCCTTGCATGCCACCACCCTTAATTGCTTTCACCTGTAAACTCTTACTTACAGATTACTCGACCCTTTAGAACTAAAATTTACATTAACCCCTTCCATCACCAACTGCTAGGCCTACCACCATCAACTGCGGAACATGATACATGACAGTTAGTCTCATTTGCCAAAGAATGCTGGCTCTTCACCAAACTACAAATCCCAGGATTTCGATATTGATGTGTCATAAGCATATTGTCCAATGTGTGGTTAAACAACATCAGAGTGTGGTCAAAGATGAGACACTTTAAAAGTAATTGAAATCGTGGTTTAATAAGCATTGTCCTTGCCAAATTGAACTAATTGGAATATTCAGCTTGTGTGCGTGTGTTTAGCTTTTGAACTGCAATTCAGGGACATTCAAAGGTATGTTAAATATTAAATGGAACCGAATGCCAGCGATGGCGATCTTTAAACAGTCATCCCGCCCTTTAAACCCAGGGTGCAAAGGAGGCCCTTTTTGTGTCGAGAGAAACGTTGGGATTTTTTTTTGATATGACAGCTTTATTACCCACATTTCTCTCAGTGGTGGGATCAAGGTCATTATCAAACATAATTTACTTTTTTCTCATTATAGTCAAAAATGGGCCCTCATTTGGATTGAAAAAGAGATGTTAGCTTGTGGAAGGTTGGGCTGTAAATCTGTCAGTGATCAAATAAAACTGTCCCAAAGAAAATTTCAAATGCCGGTTTCCTGAAATGAGGTGTATAAAAGGAGGAGGAGGAGGACTTTGCATGGGCGCCAATACTAATATATTTTATACACAATAATGTATTCTATCGAACTCTCAATAGTGATGAAACATCCATGATCAGTGGCAGTATACCTCTGGACAAGGAGAATCTGGATTTCAGAGAAGGATTGCAGCTTCATATTTTGTTGCTGAATTCGTCTAAAATATCTGATTGGTTACTGTTGGAGACACTGGTAGGAGTCATCTTTGTAAATATACTGGAATATGTACTGATGCTAGTATACACAGTGTCAATGGGAGAGAAAAGACCACAAGGCTATGAAGGAAATAGTCCAAGAATACTGCTCTGGTTCGGCTGTACCAGGAGCTCCAACTTCTTTTTCTTTCTTTGAGAGTTTGCATGTATTCCAAGGTTCCATGCATTTTGCAATAAGGTGGCTTCCCTTGGTTTGCAATTATAGGGCCAATGATTCATCAATCATCATTAGGTTCTTTAGTTCCATCCCTTTTTCTGGGTTTAGGAGGGAAAAAGGGGACCTCTTGTTCAGTTCAGACAGAGAAGCCTTTCGTACAGGACGTGAATCAGTTCCACCTGTAGAAAGCTTCATCTTTTACAGCTTTTGCTGTGGGGAATTCAGTCCCACAGCTCTACAGCTCTACAGCTTTTGCTGGGGGGAATTCAGTCTCACAGCTCTACAGAGAAGCATAGCCTTTACTGGGGGGATCCAGTCCCACAGCTTTACAGCCAGCCTTTGCTGGGAATTGAAGACCTTCTTTCCTCTTGGAAATCTACAAAAGGACTCTGTTCGGTAAGGACCACTCGCAGCAGCCATAACGCAATTTGGACTAGGTGTAGGGGCCCACGCCAGCAGAGCCTAAGACAGATTGCCCAGGTAGAGGTCAAGGATTTCCCTGATAGTGAAGAAACAGTTCATGAAGATAGTTGCCTGTCCCTTGTGGACAAGATTAAGAAACCCACCAGTTGATTCAAGGCATTGAAATATTTGTTTGATTTATTGAAGACCTAAGCAATAATAAAGAACTTTGTTAAACTTTCCAAGTTTCTAAAGACTTTGTTTAGGGAAATCCAAAAGGCCTCTAATCTGAGGCACCCCTAGTGTCCTGTTGGGCATACAGAAAACACGTCCTATCTACAGACTCTTTCACTGTCCAGTGCGACAGCACAAATACACCTCCAAGGCCCTCCTGAATCTTGCCCATTCACCCTAGGTTTGAAGGCCTCCAAAGATGGAAAGTCCACCATCCTCTGAAGCAATCTACTCCACTTCTAAAAAGTTATTTCAACAAAGTTCTTGGAAAAGTTTTGGTGTCGTCTCTTTTCCTGTAATTTGAACCCACTAGTTCCTATCCTGGTCTACTGTGCTACAGAAAAAAAGTTTGCTCAATTTCTATGTGGCATCCCTTCAGATATTTAAGGACAACTTTCATGTCATCTCTCTGGTTTCTCTTTGAGCTAAACACATTGAGTTCCCTATGTTGTTCCTCATAAGGCTTAGTATTTATTTATTTACTTACTGTATTTGTAAACCACCCTTCTCAGCCCTCAGGCGACTCAGGGCAGTTTTCAGAGGCAATGATTCGATGCCCGATACACCATAAAACATTTAAAAGCATGAACATGTAATATAAAACCATAACAATAGTATTAAAAGCATACATCAATTATGTCTCCTAATAAAACGTTGTCCAATCTCGTCTTCCAGTCGTTCCAATTCCTATGTCATTTACTTTGCATTTTCAAATGCTTGTTCAAACAACCAAGTCTTGACTCTTTTCCAAAATGTTAAGAGGGAGGGGGCTGATCTGATGTCCCCAGGAAGGGCATTCCATAGCCGAGGGGCCACCACTGAGAAGGCCCTCTCTCTCATCCCCACCAAACGTGTTTGTGACACAGGCAGGATTGAGAGCAGGGCCTCCCTGGACGATCTTAAAGTCCTAGCAGGTTTATAAGGGTTGATGCGCTCGGACCTTTGTGTCAGAGAAGGTAACCAACTGTGGTGTCTAGAATGGACCACAGTATTCCAGGTGAATTTGACCCAAGTACAATTGAGTTGCATTGATTCTTTCCTCAATCTGGACACTATACTTCATATGGCCCAGAATAGGCATTGGAAGATTAGGTTGGAGTGGTGTTGGTGTCGACCTCGGGGCACCAGATCTTGGAAGATAAACAGGGTCAGCCCTGGTTGGATGGGAGACTGTCAACAAATATTTGGCACTGTAGGTGATACATCAGAGTAAAACTACATCTGGGTTTTTCTTGTTTTGTTGTTTACAAAAATCCTATGGAATTCTTGGGGATAAGTCAACAGACATCTGCCCTGTAGAATTAAGGCAGTTTGACACTGTTTCAATACTATGGAATCCAGGGAGTTGCAGTTTGACAAGACTTTCTCTATTGGAAAGTGCAGGTGCCTCACCAAACTACAACTCTCAAGATTTCATAGCTTGAAGCTATGGCAGTCAAAATGGTGTCAAACCGAATGCATCCTGTGAATTGCTGCAACTTTGATACTCTGGGGTCTTGGTATCTGTAATTTGGTGAAGCAGCAGCACCATTCGGCAGAGAAGGCTAACCCAAGATTCCATAGCATTGAACCAAAGTCGTTGAAGTGGTGTCAAACTACATTCAATTACAGTGTCGATGCACCCTAAGTCCTTCCCTGAACTACAAATCCTGAGATTCCATAGTATGCTGTTGTGACAATGAAAGTGGTACACAACTTCTACAAGTGCAGTGTAAATATGCTCTTGTTCCAATGCAAGAGGCCATTTACATCACAATGTTTAGGTTTGTACACAATATAGGATTAATGCAGTTTAGCACAACTTTAAGTGCTATGATTCACTGCTATGTAATTGTGAGAGGTATAGTTTTACAAGGTCTATAGCCTTCTCTGCCAAATAGTGCTGGTGCCTCACCGAACTGCAACTCCCAGGATTTTATAGCAGTGAGTGTTGAACCATATTAATCCTACAATGTAGATGCACCCATTGACAAGGATGGGGGATAGATGGGTGAAAGAGGAGTAAGTGGTTTTTAGGCGGCAGTTTACTTTCATTGTGCTGATATGCTACATTTCCTCAGTTAAATATAAATAACCCTCAAGCTATTGAAAAGTGACTACATCACTTTTCAAGTACCGGGAACCCATTTCCCCTTTTCTGTATTTTATTTTCTCCCCTGATACTGACATTTCAATTTATGCTAATTCCTGCTCCTTGGAAAGGGAGGGTTGGGGGAAGAAGAAAGAAAGAAGACACCAGCACCAAGTCAATCTGAGATGCTCAGACAGGGCTTGGCAAAGGGGCGAGAATGAGGAAATTAAAATTATATGAATCCGACGCTTCTGCGAAGTTCTGCGGACGCGATATATTTGCAATCACTCAAGCGTGGCGACGGCTTGCATGGCACTTAATTACTTTCTCCAACAAGTGGCTCGGGTCTCTTTTGAAAATCTGGAGACCTTTGTTTACGCTCAGTCGGCATCCTTGCGCTCGCATGAAGAAATAATCAGAGATCTTCAGCCATCTATGAACCTGAAAGCAAGGGTGTTTTGCAAAACCTCCCGAAAATGTTTGGTCACAGAGCTAGTTTTGGCGATTGCAGCTCCTGCAAATGTTTGTGGACAGATGTAGAGGGAAGGCCTCTGAAAACATGAAAAGATTGTTGGGTTGTGCAATATTATGCAGGCGAAGCACTTTTGCTTGTATAGTGCTTGTAGTAATACAGTACACTCTCAGTTAAGTAGCACTCAAGGGAATTGGTAGATGCTAGATAGATGTAGCTTTTGTTGCTTGAGAGTTACTACTAAGGTAAAGGTTTTTCCCTGACATTAAGTCGAGTTGTGTTCGACTCTGGGGGTTGGTGCTCATCTCCATTTCTAAGCCGGTGTGGTCCGTAGACACCTCCAAGGTCATGTGGCCAGCATAACTGTATGGAGCGCTGTTACCTTCTTGCTGGAGCGGTACCTATTTATCTGCTCACATTTGCATGTTTTCGAACTGATAGGTTGGCAGAAGCTGGGGTTAACAGCAAGAGCTCACACCGCTTCCCGGATTCGAACCTGAGACCTTTCTGTCAGGAAGTTCAGCAGCTCAGCGCTTTAACCTACTGTGTCACTGGGGGCTACTACTACAACTTATACTAGGGATGGGGCCTTCTCAGTAGTGGCCCCTCGCCTGTGGAATTCACTCCCCGAGGAAATTAGGTCATCAACATCCCTCCTCTCCTTCAGAAGAAAGCTGAAAACATGGATATGGGACCAGGCTTTTGGGTAATCTGGCAGACTGACAAGGTAATGACGACCAGAATTTGGAATGGACTATGGTAATGCTGAATGGACTTACGGATTTTAGAACTAGGTGAACGTTGGCCACTAGATTGGCTTTTTAGTTGTTATTGTATTAATTGAATGTTTTAATTATTGTGGTTATTGCTGTCATGTATTTTATCTGAGGCGAGGGGCCACCACCGAGAAGGCCCTGCTCCTCGTCCCCACCAACCTCACTTGTGATAGAGGTGGGGCCGAGAGCAGGGCCTCCTCAGAAGACCTTAAACTCTGAGGCGGGATGTAGAAGGAGATGCGTTTATATGTCCTCCAACATGAATCATACTCCAGAATACCCCAAAATTTTGTATTCTGGAGTATTTAGAAGGGGTGCCAACATATATGAGGAATGGAAGGATAATTACTTTATCTATTCATATCTGGCTTATATTTTTTTACTTAGGGCTTTAAGGTTGTTTCTTCAAGAACTGCTGATCTTCAAAGCTTAACCTTTAATGCACTCAAGTCTTGCATTGGTGTCTTCTTGGGGTGCAAGTAATTCTTGGGGAAATGGATGGACTTGTGGAACATGTTCAGTTGATGCTGGCTTTGCAAAATCCTTACAAAATGGCAGTTGTGTTTGCCATCTTCATTTATAATGCAGTCCTGCAGAACCGAAGCAAGTGGTCCCCAAGAGGGATGGAGTGAGAAGCAGAACATTTTGACTGGATCATTTAAGGAGGAGCTGACTTGCAAAGATGCCTTGCCAAGAACGGTAATAGAAGGAGACAGTTTGTCATTATGCAGATTATCATGTGCCTCCAAGTAAGGGAGAAGAAAGAGGAGCAGGCTTTGACGTGCCTGTAGGACGAGCAGTAAATCTAATCAAACAAGCAGGGATGAGCCCTATGTTCAAGCTGTGCTGCAAGAGAGGGGGAAATAGGACTCCAATTGGGCTGGGATCAACACACCTCCTCCCTTCTTGACTATAAATATAGCTATCAGCTCTTCAACGTCAAAGCGAATCTCCTCTCTCAACTGAAACATTCCAGTTTGCTCTGAATTCATCTCAGATGGGTTAACAAGACCATGCGGGAGAGAGAAGACTTGGTCTGAAATTCAGTTGGTGACTTACACTTGTGTGTAGTTGATGGACATTTTTGTTGATGTGTGACATCTGCATTCAGTTCAAGGTCACAGAAATGTGGAGTTAAGACCTGTGCGGATGCTCATTTTCAGATCATGTGTCTCTCTACTTGGCAGAAATTACCCGTCGTCTTTCGTTGGTGATACTTTCAGCTGTGCACTTAGCGTTGCATTCTATTCCACATTCCCTCATCCATTTGGTTGTGCATTTTGTTATGCAACTAGCGTACATACCTGCCATTGCCTAGGCATCGGAGGAATAGCTTTAATCTCTCCTTACTCTTTTCCTCCCTACATACTTTTTTCCTTTTCCTTACCCTTCCTTCCTTCCTTCTCTCCCTTCTCTCCCTTCTTTTTCATCATTTCTTCTATTTTCTTTTTTCTACCTCTTTCCTTCCCTCTCCTTTCTCTTTTCTCCAGCTCTGAGGAGGCCTGCCTCACAATTCTCCATGGTAACATGGCTCTCTTTGTGGTTCTTTCCTTTCTCCCTCCCTTCCCCTCTTAAAGGGTTGGTGTAAAAGGAAGAAAACAAGCCCAGCTTGCAAAAGCTAAGGAGAGAGGTGAGTGGAGCAAACAGGCAGCTTCATAGCTAGCAGTGCAGTCTGATTGGCTAATGAAATTTATTTATTTATTTATTTACTACATTTATATACCGTCCCTCTCAACCCGCAGGCAATTCGGGGCAATTTACAGTCGGTACCAAGACTATAAAATACAGCTACAATACAATTACAAACATTAATATAATATAAAACCATAGCATAGTAAATAAAAACATATATCTTTAGGGTCTTCTTGTTAAAACATTGTCCAATTACATTGTGTTTGGGGAAAAGCTCAGTAACTGGAGATGGGTGGAGCCAGAGGCAAAGAGAAGGACCAAGGCAGTCATTTTAAGATCAGCTAGGAGTTTGGTGTGGAAGAAGAAGGTTTAGGAGTTTGAAGGAAGAGATTTGAGAACTGTTTGTTTTATGAAAGATTCCTCTTTGTGGATAGGAATTCATAGGCCTCTATAGTGATTAGAGTGCTGTGAAAGTAAGGGAGATTTTAAAAGGTTTAAAAGATCCAGTTTGGAGTATCTGTGTGTGGAACTTTGTTCTAAGAAACTCAAGATATAAGTACCATCCTCTGTAAGAAGTAAAGCCTGTCAAGTTATTTGAAACCATTATGCATATTGACTATTCACAATAAACATTTCGCTGTTTTATTCCAACTGAAGTCTTCATGTGGCTCTTTAAACGTTCCAGTGAAGGAGGTGGCCTATTAAAATAATAAATTTGAGGCAGCAATAGAAATCTTTAATAAATAATAGGAGGCAGCAAAGGCAAAATATATAAGATAGTGGTAGCTTCCCACTGACAGGACTTGTGTGTGTGAGGGTGTATGTGCTCTGAATCCCTCATGGCCTCGCCTTAGGCCAGACCTTGTCATTTGTCCTTTGTCCTCCACCTTGTGTGTGGTGTGCCTGAGGCAGATTCTGCCTTCCCTCCCTCCATTGTTTGTGATAATAGTTGGCAGTCTCTTATACCCTCATATACATGCCATCTTTCTTTCCCATTGACATCACAGAGGACCACTTCACATATCAACAGCCATCCTTCACCTAAAATAATAATAATAATTAATAATAATAATTAATAATAATAATAATAATAAATCTTGATTTATAGACCACTTTTCTCCTACAAAGTCACTCAAAGTGGCTTTCAACATGTTAATATTGTACAAACAACAATCCAAACAACAGCCAATTTAGTTACATCATATAGAGTCACTTCACCTAGCCTTTGTGGTACCGACAGATAGATAGACAGCCATACAAGGGTTTTATAACATATTTTGCATCTATACTGCAGGATTAATGCAGTTTGACACCACTTGAACTGCCATGGCTCAATTCAGTGGAATCCTGTGAGTTATAGACTGGTGAGGCTCCAGCACACTTTGACAGAGAAGGTGAATTATGTTTTAGAACTATAACTCTCATGATCCTATAGCACTGAGAGGGAGTTGCCCAACCGCTTTAACATTAGCCAGCTGCTTATGTTTGGCCAGAATGCTTACAACAGCATTTCTCAACCTGGGGGTCGGGACCCCGGAGGGGGGGGTCGCGAGGGGGTGTAAGAGGGGTCACCAAAGACCACTGGAAAACAATGTATTTTCTGTTGGTCATGGGGATTCTGTGAGGGAAGTTTGACCCAATTCTATCGTAGGTGGGATTCAGAATGCTCTTTGATTGTAGGTGAACTATAAATCCCAGCAACTACAACTCCCAAATGTCAACTTCTAGTTTCTTCAAACTCCATCAGTGTTCACATTTGGCCATATTGAGTATCCGTGTCAAGTTTGATACAGATCCATCATTGTTTGAGTCCATAGTTCTCCCTGGATGTAGGTGAATGATAACTTCCAAACTCAAGGTCAATGCCCACTAAACCCTTTCAGTATTTTCTGTTGATAATGGGAGTTCTGTGTGTCAAGTTTGGTTCAATTCCATTGTTGGTGGAGTTCAGAATGCTCTTTGATTGCAGGTGAACTATACATCCCAGGAACTACAACTCCCAAATGACAAAAACAACCCCCCACCCCAATCCAACTAGCATTCAGATTTGGGCATATCGGGTATTTGTGTCAAATTTGGTCCAGTGAATGAAAATACATCCTGATTATCAGATATTGACATGACGATTCATAACAGTAGCAAAATTACAGTTATGAAGTAGCAACGAAAATAATGTTATAGTTGGGGGTCACCACAATATGAAGAACTGTATTGAGGGGTCGCGGCATTAGGAAGGTTGAGAAACACTGGCTTAAAAGATTCCTGAAACCCATTTGCTTGATGGCAGATGCTCAAATCAGTGCACAGCCGAAACACCATGCAATCTTTTGGATGTAAGGCATGTGAGGATTGAGCGTTGGCGTGGAGACCAGAGTTTGAAATCCACCACATGACCTTGGGCCAGCCACATATTCTCAGCACCAAAAAAACCTTGTAATGCCTTCAACTTGAAGGCACAGGACAACAACCAGCATGATGGAGGATCTTGCAGAAGCAATAGGTCCACTCTGTCCTGCTTTGGCCAGACCTCGCCTGGAAGACTATATGCAATTTTGTTCAAGCAGAATATTGACAAGCTGGAATGTGTCCATAGGAGAGTGTCCAAAATGGTAGGAAGTCTGGACACTATATCCCTATGAAGAATGGCTTAGGGAGATGGGCATATTTACTCTGGGGAAGAGAAGGTTGGGAGGGGAGATGATGCCCATGTGTGAATATTTGAAAGGATGTCATATTGAAGATGGAGCCAGCTTGTTTTCTGCTGCTTGAGATACTCAGACATGGGACAATGGATTCAAAGTACAGAAAAAGAGATTCTACCTAAACATTGGAAAGATGGCCAGAGCGGTTAGACAGTGGAATGTGCTGCCTTGAGAGGTGGTGAAGTCTTCATCTCTAGAGGTCTCTAAAAGGTTGGATTTTTTTTGTCGTGTCAGGAGCAACTTGAGAAACTGCAAGTCACTTCTGGTGTGAGAGAATTGGCCGTCTGCAAGGATGTTGCCCAGGGGACGCCCGGATGATTTGATGTTTTTATCATCCTTGTGGGAGGCTTCTCTCATGTCCCTGCATGAGGAGCTGGAGCTGATAGAGGGAGCTCATCCGCCTCTCCCCGGATTCGAACCTGCGACCTGTCGGTCTTCAGTCCTGCCGGCACAGGGGTTTAAACCACTGCGCCACCGGGGGCTCAAGGTTGGATGATCATCTGTTAAGGGTGCTTGTTTGTGTGTTCCTGTGTGAACACACAACACAACTCCATGTTTCTATGATTTCAGTCCGTTCAGTCAGGGATTGCATGAAAAACACTGCTTTCAGAACAAGAATGGCTCAGTTCTATTTCTCTCCCAGTAGGTGTAGCTATAGACCTGCACACCATGCCTCTTTCAAAGCTGTGGAGATGGAAAAATGCTAGAAGCTGGAAGCAAAGTGAAGTGAAGTCTGGTTGTGTTGGAGGGAGGGGGGAGCCCTCACTTCTTTGTTTTCCCTCCTTCTCAATTCCTGGGCAGGAGTGCAACCATGATGAGGACTGGGAATAAGATCTTCAAAACCATTGCTTTTGTGCTTGAGATAAGGTTGAATATGAGCCAAGTCATCTTTGGATACAAGACAATAGGAACAGGGCAGATGCAGTCCTTTTGTCGGTCTCCACTCACCTGAACTGTGTTTGGATTTCAAGACAAAATTCTCAATAGGGTAGCAAGCCTATTTCTTGCCTTCTCTACTAATGTAATCCGCCGGGGAGGGCTCACTTGTCTGGATGCTTTTTCACACACACAAACACATTGCTGAACATAGGAGAGAAATACTGTGCTGGTACAACTGCACCAGGAGCTGCAATATTGTTTGCTTTGCATTTAATATTTGTTGCAGCCCTAAGTTTCAGGGACTCTGCAGGTGGCTTCTTTTGGCTGCAATCATAGGGCAAGCCACCTGTCAATTATAGTTAGGTTCCCTGGTCCCGCCCCCCTTTTGAGTTTTAGAGGGAATAGGAGCCATTTTGAGTTCAGTCCACACAGAGCAGCTTTCCATACAGGACATGAAAGCAAGACCTCCTGTAGAAAGCTTCGTCTTCTACGGCTTGGCCGGGGAGATATACAGCCTACAGCTTGACCGGGGAGAGAAGGCCCCACAGCTTGGCTGAGGATTTTACAGCCTTACAGCTCCTTTTGCTGAGGGACTTCAGCTGGCCATCACAGCAACCTGAACTCCTTCTTTTCCCCTGGAAGTCTACAAAGCTCTGCTTGGCAAGGGTCGCTCGCGGAAGCCAGACGCAGTTGGTACCGGGTGCAGGGGCTCCACGCCAACAGAGGCAAAGACAGACTGCCTAGATTAGAAGTTAAGGATTTCCCCATTAGTTAATTATGGTTAAGAAGATAGTGCCTGTTCCCAGTGGACAAGATTGAAAGAGCCTATAGACTGTTAAGGAAGCTTGAAAGTACCTGTTTGTTTTAATCAATAAAAAACTTTGTTGGACTTATTTTAAGCCTCTACAGAACTTTGTTTTGGGGAGGTCCAAGGGCCTTTAATCTGAGGCAGCCCTGGCGTCCCGTTGGGCACACAGAATTTATGTCCTGTCTACAGTCATATGCACAGGCCCAGCGTGCGACAGCACAAATACAGTGCTCACGTATGGAGAATATTTTCACTCCATTCTCCAGCCCTAATAGTTTTAAGATCAGTGAGTCTTAAAAGTGGCCCATAAAACATGGAAAAGGGACCAGCGTCATCATAAATGCAGTGCTAGAGATTATCTCTAAACGATTTTAAAATAAATGCAACCAGAGCTAGGGGCAAGGAAAACCTGGGCATTTTATATAGTCATTGCCTCCTAGAATGAAGGAACGCTCACAATACATCATCATCATCATCACCATCACCATCATCATCATCAGTTTGGGACTGCCTCTCCTCAACAGCTTGAGGTGAGGTACAACATAGTTAAAATACATAGATAAAACAAAGAGCAATAAAATGTATACATTACAATGTAGAACAAAGATTAAAACACAACACGAATAAAACCAGATGCAGTTGTTCCCAAAGTAGTTTTTAGATTATTGCACAACTGAAAACACTTTGAAACCGTTTCGATGCACTGTCAGCAGCCTAAAATCAGGGCTCCCTTGACTGTAGAAAAGTGCCTTTTCAACATGAACTACAAACTGATTTGCAGGGAGTTTTGAAGAACATTCTCTATGGTAAGTACTAATCTGATTAATCTGATCTCTTTTTCCAATAGTGTTACAAGCTGGGTAGATGTGGGAAATGCCATGGATGTAGCATATCTGGATTTCAGAACGGCCTTTGACAAGGTCCCCCATGACCTTCTGGCAAACAAACTAGTCAAACCTGGGCTAGGCAATACTACGGTGAGGTGGATCTGTAATTGGTTAAGCGGACGAACCCAGAGGGCGATTCTCCACAACGCTTCCTCTTCATCCTGGAAAGAAGTGATGAGTGGAGTGCCACACGCAAAGCTTGGTCCTTGGCCTGGTCCTGTTCAACATCTTTATTAATGACTTTGATGAAGGGTTAGAAGGAAGGAAGGATCATCAAGTTTGCAGACAACACCAAATTGGGAGGGATAGCCAATACTCCAGAGGACAGGAGCAGGATTCAAAATGATCTGGACAGATTAGAGAGATGATTGGCCAAAACTAACAAAATGAAGTTCAACAGGGACAAGTGCAAGATACTCCACTTTGGCAGGAAAAACGAAATGCAAAGATACAGAATGGGAGACACCTGACTCAACAGCAGTCCATGTGAAAAAGATCTTGGAGTCCTCATGGACAACAAGTTAAACATGAGTCAACAATGTCATGTTGTGGCAAAAAAGCCTGCATCAATAAGAGCATGGTGTCTAGATCCAGGGAAGTCATGTTACCCCTCTATTCTATTCAGCTTTGGTCAGACCACATCTGGAATATTGTGTCCAATTCTGGGCATCACAATTGAAGGGAGATGTTGACAAGGTGGAATGTGTCCAGAGGAGGGTGACTAAAATGATCAAGGGTCTGGAGAACAAGTTTTATGAGGAGCAGCTTAAAGTGCTGGGCATGTTTAGCCTTCAGAAGAGAAGACTGAGAGGAGACATGATAGCCATGTATAAATATGTGAGGGGAGGTCATAAGGAGGAGGGAGCAAGCCATTTTTTTCTGATGCCCTGGAGACTAGGATGCGGAACAATGGCTTCAAACTACAGGAAAGGCGATTCCACCTGAACATTAGGAAGAACTTCCTGACTATGAGAGCTATTCAGCAGTGGAACTCTCTGCCCCGGAGTGTGGTGGAGGCTCCTTCTTTGGAAGCTTTTAAACAGAGGCTGGATGGCCATCTGTCAGGGGTGATTTGAATGCAATATTCCTGCTTCTTGGCAGGGGGTTGGACTGGATGGCCCATGAGGTTTCTTCCAACTCTTTGATTCTATGATTCTATAATTCTATGAAAGGCTTCAAACCTTAAGACCTCCCAGGGGAGAACAGTCTTAAGAGCAAAAGGATTCCCAAAGATTCCCAGGGAAAACAGCCCTAAAGCTCTGAAGAATTTCAGAGGGAAAAACAGCTTTGAACATCTAAGAACTCCAGCTGAAGTGACTACAGTCCTACTGGTAGGTCCACTCGGTGCTTTGAGATGCAGATCAACCTGGTAGTGGAGCCCACATCAGGTAGGTTTAGGATCACAGTTAGCCTGGGAGAAGTTTGGAAAGGGATTTTCCTTTAGAGTAAAAGTAACAGTTAGAAGCCACCAGTTGCACAAAGCCTGGAAGCATTTGTTTAACCTTTTGAAGACAAAAGAAGTTTCTGTTGATTGTTCACCAATAAAAGACTTTGTTATATTTCACAAGCCCTCTAGAGACTGTTTATGGTGAAAATCCTTAAGATTTTCTCTTCAGGCCCCCTGGTTTCCCACTGGGCTAAAGTTGCACGTCCTGTTTTAAAGGCAATTCGTTTCAAGCCCAGCGTGCGACAGAACAACTTCCTGACTGTGAGAGCCGTTCAGCAGTGGAACTCCCTCTCTGCCCCGGAGTGTGGTGGAGGCTCCTTCTTTGGAGGCTTTTAAGCAGAAGCTGGATGGCCATCTGTCGGGGTGCTCTGAATGCGATTTTCCTGCTTCTTGGCAGAATGGGGTTGGACTTGATGCCCCATGAGGTCTCTTCCAACTCAATGATTCTATGAGTCTGTTCATGGCTAGAGAGCTTCAAATGTCCTTTACCTAGAAGGGGCAGAAGCAGGGGACCGTTGGGGGTGAAAAATCAGCATCTCACAGTTGTTGTGTGTGTTTTTAACTGAGAGAAATGCTTTCCTCTCAACTACTGGATTTATGCAAGAGAATACTTGAAGCTTGACTTCACGTTAGTTGGAGGAAGATGTATCTGATTCAGGCAAGAAACTACATGCATGATTCCGCCAAGATAAATGCAGGTGAAAAGCCAATTAGTTGGTGAAAAAAGAATCAGATGGATGGTTTTCCTCTTTTTCTGACCTTAAGTCTGTTCCCGGCGGACAGCTGTCACCTGCGACTGGCATTGCTACACTGGCACTCGGAGTCACCAGTTGGCATGAAAAGGCTGCAGTTTACTTGCTTGCCCCTTCCTGCGGAGAACTGGAATAGGTCCAGTATTTTAACATCTGTTCTGTTAAAAATGACAAGCTTTATTCCTCTGAAACAATCTGAGACCTGCCCTTTGTGAAAGCAAAAGGGAAGATTAACACACACCCTCCTTTTGATGAATGCAGACACAAAGACAGGGGAGACGTTCTTGAAGCTTGTAGGAAAGGAACAGAAAGGTATAAATGGGGAAAACAGAACAAATGAAGCAACGGATATTTAAAGCACAACGAGAGTTATCTGGAGATAAGATCAGGCCATTTCTTGCTCTAAGACAAGGTGTGGAAAAGTTGCTGTTCATCCCACACTGTGACTTGCTATTTGTAACCTATTTTCCTCCCAAAACTGGGAGTCAAGGCAGCAAGTATTGGTAAGTCAATACGTACCAATCCCTTGATTTGAAAGGTTTACTTTAGCCATGTTTAGTATATGGATTTAGACCTCGAGGTCCATCTTACTACCAACCAATGTGGTTTCGTTTCCAGTGGTGGTACCATCGATGCAATTCATGCCACTCGACTCTTGGTCGAGAAAGACAGTGAGAAATGAAAGCCACTTCATGTGGCATTCTTCGAATTGGAGAAAGCATTCGATTGAATCCCTCATGAAGTGATTTAGTACGCATTATAATAACATACTGTTCCCAAAGAACTGGTCAGCTGGGTCCAGATTCTGAACCAACTTTGGCACACAGATACCCTATACACCCAAATGTGAATACTGGTGGGGGTTTTTTTGTCGTGTCAGGAGCGCCTTTTGAAAAACTGCAAGTCGCTTCTGGTGTGAGAGAATTGGCCATCTGAAAGGACATTGCCAGGGGACCCCTGGATGATTTGATGTTTTTATCATCCTTGTGGGAGGCTTCTCTCATGTCCCCGCATGAGGAGCTGGAGCTGATAGAGGGAGTTCATCCGCCTCTCTCTGGATTCGAACCTGCGACCTGTCAGTCTTCAGTCCTGCCGGCACAGGGGTTTAACCCACTGCGCAACCTACTGGTGGGGTTGGGGGGATTGATTTTGTCATTTGGGAGTTGTAGTTGCTGGGATCTATAGTTCACCTACAATCAAAGAGCATTATGAACGCCACCAAGGGTGGAATTGAACCAAACTTGGCACACAGAACTACCATGACCAAGAAAAAATACTGGAAGGGTTTGGTGGGTATTGATATTGAGTTTTGGAGTTGTAGTTCACCTATATCCAGAGAGCACTGTGAACTCAAACAATGATGGTCCTGGACCAAACTTGGCATGGATACTCAATCTGCCTAAATGTGAACACCAGTGGAGTTTGGGGAAAATAGACCTTGACATTTGGGAGTTGTAGTTGCTGAGATTTGTAGTTCACCTACAATCAAAGAGCATTCTGAACCCCACCAACGCCAAATGTCCCATACAAGAACTACCATGTCTTGAAGGGACTCGCTAGCATGAGCCTCCCTCCAGCTTTGCGCGCTCTCCCTTGCCTGCACATACTCATCACATTGCCATGTGCCAAGAACGCCTACTCTCCCCTCCCCATTGGAGTCTCAGAAACAGCCCTCCCCTTGGTCCAGAGGCCGTCTGAGAGGCCTGCCAATCACAACCAAACTTCCCACACAGAACCAGCATGACCAACAGAAAATACTGTGTTTTCTGATGGTCTTTGGCAATTCCTCTGACACCCCCCTCATGACCCCCCCCCCAGGGGTCCTGACCCCCAGGTTGAGAAATGCTAGGTGAAACCCTTGTGCTGGCTGAACTGCTGAACTGCAGACCTGAAGATCGGCAGTTCAAATCCTCAAGATGGAGTGAGCTCCCACCTGTCAGCTCCAGCTTCCCTTACGGGGACATGAGAGAAGCCTCCCACAGGACAGTTAAACATCCGGGTGTTCCCTGGGCAACATCCCTGAAAATGGCCAATTCTCTCACACCAGAAGTGACTCGAAGTATCTCAAATTGCTCCTGACATGATTAATTCGATGATATTCAAGAGCACCAGTTCTGTGATTGAGATGTGATCCAGATTTCAGAGTGCTCCATTTTCCATATTCCATATATTTTTAAAATGTGGTAAGTATCACTGGGATCTCCCATCCTTCCAGGTACTTCAACCTTTGTCTCCTTCTTTGCCCTCTAGAATAGTTTCCTTCTCGCTTTTGCATGGCCATGAGTTTATGTTTCTCTACCGTTTGCTGCAATATTGGCAGGCAATTGCGATTCAGTGCTTAAGTGCCGCCCAGCAGCTGCAGGATGGAATCACTTTCAGACGCTTCCTTTGTGCTGGCACTTATCCTTTTGGCTCCTTCAGACCTTTCTTTTCCGGATTAGAAGTTTTGCCCTCTTGGGGCTCGCCGGGGTCAAAAGCCGTTTATTGCACATCGCATTTCCTTTGAGGCTCAGCATGGAGTGCCCTAGAAAAGGGATTTGAAGAGATGGATGGAGCTGGGCTGGACAAAAGAATCAGAATAGCAGGAAATGGAGCTCCGATTTAGACCCAGTAGAAACAGCATTTTCTTCTCTTTAAATAGCTACATCTCTCTCTATATACACACCACCTAGAAAAAAGGTGGGAATGGTCTTGTATGTGGTCCACATATGGATCTTATGGGGCTTTCAAAGTTGTAATATATCCCTTGAGAGCCACACTGATTACTGAAGCTCCTCTGAACTTCTTGAAAAAAGAGTCCACTTCCCTAGCTATATTTTGAAGAAAAAGCCACAGTACAACTGTGGAGGTATCTGCATGGAAGAATAAATGCAATTCGACACTACTTTAATTGCCATGACACAATGCTGTGGTATCATGGGAGATGTGACGGCTCGAGGGGCGCCACCTATGTGTAGAACAGTTAGTTGCAAGATTTAAACTGTTGTATCATGCTTAATCCTCCCCTTTTACCCTGCTTATACATAGTTGTATGGATTGGTTACTTATAGCTGTCAATCAGTACTGTTTGGCTCCACCTCTTCCTGAAGGAGGGGAGTGCTTCCTTTCTTTTTCATTCTGCCATCAGAGTTTCTACCAGATGGACATAAGAGACTTGACTCTAAAAGACCCTGATTTAAATTACCTCTCAGCACTAGTTCTGAGGTTTTTTACCCTTGAGACTTGTGCTTCGTATTCAGACCAACCTGAACGACGTTGGAAGTCTCAAGCGCCTTCAAGCCAGTTCTTTTGGCACCAAAGGAAGATCCTGAGTCTTCAAACATAGGCCATCTGAACTGAGGTTGTGGTTTGCTCCGGCATTCACAGCCAGTAAAGAAAGAGGAAACTTGGAAAGGCTTCTCACCTTCAAACACCTTGGACCCAGGACTAACTGAGACTGTAACGTATATTTTCCTTCACCCCTCTGAAGTTTCCAGCTCATTGCTTTAAAGAAATACATTAAAAGCAATCACTTCAAGGCTCTTCTCTCGCTCCCACCTCCGTCTCAGGCACAGTTGGTGGGGACAAGAGAGAGGGCCTTCTTGGTTGTGGCCCCCTGGCTCTGGAACTCCCTCTCCAGGGAGATTAGGCTAGCACCCTCCTTATCCACATTTCGTAAAGATCTAAAGAGGTGGCTCTTCCGTTGTGTGTTTGATTAGAAAATTCCCTGGACAGCTGGCCCCATCTAAGGCCTAAAATCTTGTCTTCACACCTTACTACTGTAGTATCCAAAGTTATAACGGTCCTTTCTAAAGTGCTGCTATACAACCTATGCACTTTACTCACTAGTCCTATCTTCAAAATTGTTGTACACCCGTCCAACCACCCACAACATGACTTGAATTATACTATTGGTTATTGATTCTGATGTTTGTTCTAAATATTGTTATAATGTTGTTTTATAATGTTATGTATTTTAAATATGTTATGTTTTAACTTTGTTGATTTGGTCTTGGCCCCATGTAAGCTGCCCCGAGTCCCTTCAGGGAGATGGAGGTGATGATGATGATTATTATTATTATTTGAAACACAACAAGATGAGTCCATAGCAAACAAGATCACTCTGCTGGCTATTGTATTAGATCACACATGGGACACTTCCCAAGTGTCTAGGACTGTGTGATGTATTGGCGAATAATGCATGCAGATCCCAGTAAGGTGGCCTTCTGCAGCTGGCAGATGGTTATTTTGTCAGCGCCGATTGTGTTTAAGTGCAGGCCAAGGTCTTGAGGCACTGCACCCAGTGTGCTGATCACCACTGGGACCATCTTTACTAGCTTGTACCAGAGTCTGTTCTGATCTATAATAGCAGTTCATGACAGTTCGGTTCTGTGGCATCGAAATTTTCTGCTGCTTCTGTATTTATTATTTATTTATTTATTTACTTTATTTGTATACCGCTCTTCTCAGCCCTTAGGCGACTCAGAGCGATTAACAACAAACAGCAGCAGAAATTCAATGTTAGCATCATACAAACCATATAAAAAACAATTAACACAATAATACACTAAGCAATTAACATCAATAATACACTAAGCAATTAGCTTCTGTAGTTGTTTTGCTTCCAGTTGCCCTACAGGCCCATGCCCTGGTTGCTCAGCAGTGGGTCCTGGTTCATGTAGCCCATCATCATCATCATCATCCCCCCATCGGGTGCCGTCTTGTCATTGCCGGGGGGCTTAACTGCTTTTATGATGTTGAGAGCTGTGCTGGCGGTAGTGTAAACTACCAGCAGGTTCAACCAAGCCAGAGTTCAACTAAGAAGTAGAACTAAGTGCACCCAACCCATTTAAATATGGTGAAACAAACCCTAAAGAAGGCTATACTGGCTCAGTCGTCGCCCAGGATAATAAGGACTCTGATGAGTGCTTCTCCTGGGCACCCGTTGACAAGTCAGGGCGTCCAACTCTTTGTTTGTCACACAAGTCAGATGTTCCCACCTCAATATCTTTAAACTTACTCTCCCAGCGACGCACAGTACTCACATCAACACAATCACCATAAACAGCTTGCATTCTCTGATGAATCTCCTTTGGGGTGACGCCTTCTGCTGTCAAGAATTCAGTGACTACAAAATGCTTAAGTTGCATTGACCAACCATCTGCGCAGGATTCCATACTTTGCACTTTAACAACACAACTGTTCAATGCTAAGGCTTCCAGCTGAAATGGAACTGTAGAGGAGAGTCTACTGAACAAGCCAGTACCTGCCACATACCAGTACTGCCATCTGTTGAGGAGTTACGAAGGTGGAGGCATTGTTTTTCATTCAACCCTCGTAGGATGCCTGCTAATTGACCTTGCTTCAAGCCTAAACTACAGAGGTTGTTGGTTAATTTGTCCCGTTTCCTCGGTCCTATTAGAAATCCCCAGTCAACATTGCTGTACTCATGAACTTCAGTATTATTGAGTGACCCCGATTTTGCTTCTTTTGAGGGGGGGGGGGGGGATGTCTCCCTTATTCCATTTACAATTACAATTACTTCCCTGAAGATTTCTGGAATGGGAAAAAATAGTTTTCCTTGCAATTTGGTGCTAGGAGATTCCTTTTCCTGCCAGGTCTCATCCCAAACTCAGAGAAGGCTTCCCATTTGGGTATGATCCTAAAATATACCTTTCTTTCCTTGGTAAATCTTGTTACTTTCCCACCAAACCAGTCCCTCTAGACAAAAGACTTTGCAGGAAGGACTTGAAGTAATTGATTAGCTGAAGAGAACAAAGCTTAAAAATGATTCAAGATTCACTTCCTGCTTGAAAGCAGGCGGCGCTTTGATGTGCCGTGTGATTTGGTACACCGGGGCACCAAATTGAAAATGCCAACAGAATAACAAACAGAGATGTAGTCTAATGATCAGAAGGAAAAAAAAACCCATCCCCACCTCTTTCTTTCCCACTATACATTTATTTACAAGATTTCTCTTCATGTCTCAAAAGTTAGTATCTGGCTCTTTAAACAGAAGATATGAAAATTTAGCTAACTAATGTCTCATGTCCCAATCTCTGAAGACTCAGGCTGTTTTGTTCAGCTGGCCAATTGAGGCACAAAGAGGAGAATGTTTCCAAGTCTCTCCTACTAGCAAGTAGGCTTGTGCATTTCAGCTGAAGCACGATCCCTTTCTGCTTGCTGGATTCCGGTAGACCCCCAGATCCGTTTTTGTGCATCTCCTGAAAATGGGTGGGTAAATGGATAGCTGTTTTTGAGCCACAGATGGAAAATATGTCTAGAATAGCGAGGCTCTGCAGGCTCCCATTCCTGTCATTTTAGGGCTGTGAGTATGAAAATGACCACACTTGGAGGACACAGTTACCACTGTTAGCCCACAAGGTTTTTTAAGTGTTCTTGCCATACATCAAGGGAACCACTGACCGCATAGGTAAGCTGAGGAGGAAACACAACATACGAATCACCTACAGACCTACTAAGAAAATCCAACAAATGCTACGTTCAGCAAAGGAGTCTACTGTGTACCATGCAGCTGTGGACAAGTCTACATAGGGACCATCAAACGCAGCAGCATTGCCCAGACACGAATCAAGGAACATGAAAGCCACTGCAGACTACGTCAACCAGAACAGTCAGCCATAGCAGAGCACCTGATGAACCAAAGGACAAGAGGGATCCTCTCACTTCTGCAGGAGTCTACCGTGTACCATGCAGCTGTGGACAAGTCTACATAGAATCATAGAATCATAGAATCATAGAATCAAAGAGTTGGAAGAGACCTCATGGGCCATCCAGTCCAACCCCCTGCCAAGAAGCAGGAATATTGCATTCAAATCACCCCTGACAAATGGCCATCCAGCCTCTGCTTAAAAGCTTCCAAAGAAGGAGCCTCCACCACACTCCGGGGCAGAGAGTTCCACTGCTGAATGGCTCTCACAGTCAGGAAGTTCTTCCTAATGTTCAGATGGAATCTCCTCTGTTGTAGTTTGAAGCCATTGTTCCGCGTCCTAGTCTCCAAGGAAGCAGAAAACAAGTTTGCTCCCTCCTCCCTGTGGCTTCCTCTCACATATTTATACATAGGGACCACCAAACGCAGCAGCATTGCCCAGACACGCATCAAGGAACATGAAAGGCATTGCAGACTACTTCAGCCAGAGAAATCAGCCATAGCAGAGCACCTGATGAACCAACCTGGACACAGCATTTTATTTGAGAACACAGAAATGCTGGACCACTCCCACAACCACCATGTCAGACTACACAGAGAAGCCATTGAAATACACAAGCATGTGGACAATTTCAACAGAAAGGAAGAAACCATGAAAATGATCAAAATCTGGCTACCAGTATTTAAAAAAATCTAAAATTGCAACAGCACAACAGCAGAGAGGAAACAGGCAGGGACATCTAATTACCTGTCAACAAAAGATTGCTCCAGGCACAGTCAGCCCATTGTATGCTAATCAAGGTGGTCAATTGAAACATTCACATCTAGCTCCAGCAGACAAGAGTCCTTTGTCCCACCCTGGTCATTCCACAGATATATAAACCCTTTTTCCCAGTTCCAACAGACCTCACTACCTCTGAGGTTGCTTTCCATAGATGCAGGCGAAAAGTCAGGAGAAATGCCTCTAGAACATGGCCAGATAGCCCGAAAAAACCCACAAGAATGTAATAATAATAATAATAATAATAATAATAATAATAATTCTCCGATTGCCTTGCTGCTTGCTTGCTCTCTGCTTTATTTTTTGGCTTGGCTTGGCCTCTCTCTGGAATCATTTTCATTTTCCTTTATTTCCTTGATTCTTTTTATTTAGTGGGACTGACTGGAAGTTGGGATGGGTATGTGGGGTGCGCGCACACATTTGGGGGCTTGGGAGAGTCACCTTTCAGCTTCTTTTTCTCCTCCCCTCCTCTCCTTCAGAGAATACTTCTAAAAGAGAATAATTATTATTAATAATAGTAATCCTAGCAAACAAAAAGGAAAGCCTCATATTTCTCAGAAAACTACTACCTTACCTACATACCTATAATTTAATTCCTTTGCAAAGAAGTTCTCTCTGATACACACACATACATTTACATACACACATACAGATACACACACACACAACGGATATTTTGAAAGTAAGGTTACAATATTTTTTAAAAATACAATGAATGTATATATTTTAATAAAAATTACATGGACTATAGCATAGGTATTACATTATTTTTCCACATAGTCACCATTCAGTTCAATACATTTTGTCATCTGTGGGACGAGTTTTTGATGCCTGTGTCATAGAAATCTCTCGCCATCCTTTTCAGCCAGTTCGCCACTTTGATTGTCATAGTTGGAAAAGTGTTTTCCACCCAGGTGTTCCTTCAATTTAGTGAATGGATGATAGTGATGGTGGAGCTATGGTTTAATGGACTCTGATGGACTCAAAAGTGTAGGACGATGATTTAATTCTGGCAATTGTTCTAATGTTTTCCAGATTTTAAGATGTTTTTATAATGTTTTATACTGTTTTTACCTAAGATGTATATTTATGCTTTTGTTGTCAGCCGCCCTGAGTCCCTCTGCAGAGGTTGAGATAGGACGGGATATAAATGTCCAAAATAAATAAATAGTCACTGGGTGCGAGATCAGGGCTGTGAGAGGGGTGGCTTAAAACATCCCAACCAAATGAAGTCAACAACTCTTGTGTTGCATGAGCGGTGTGCGGACACACGTTGCCATGAAGGAGACAGACAGGAGGGAAACAGAATGAGGACACTTATCTCTAACCTTCACCACAACACCCGTTGATGAACTACTGACAACTGGCACTGCTCATTTATTTCCGCTGGCTTCTCAATACATGGCTGTGATACCAACTTCCCCTGCAAAAATTCCCCATGAGAGCTATGTGCCTTGTAACCTTACTTTCCGAATAACCCTTGTACATACTCTATCTGTGTTCATAATTGGGCATATGGAATATTCATGCCAAATTTGGTCCAGATCTATCATTTTTGAGTCCACAGTGCTCTCTGGATGTAGGTCAACTACAACTCCCAAACTCAAGGTCAATGCCAACCAAACCCTTCTGGTATTTTCTGTTGGTCATGGGAGTCCTTTGTGCTAAATTTGGCCCAATTTCATCATTGGTGGAGTTAGGAATGCTCTTTGATTGTAGGTGAACTATAAATCCCAGCAACTACAACTCCCAAATGACAAAATCATTTTTTTTGAGTGAAGGACATACATTGGATTGTTAGGTGTATTGTGTTCAAATTTGGTGCCAATTCGTCCAGTGGTTTTTGATTTCTGTTAATCCCACAAACGAACATTACATTTGTATTTATATTGATGATGGTGATGATGGTGACGATGATGTTGCTGTCCCTTCTGATGCTTCTGCCTGAGCAGTTCAGATTGCAAGGGGAAGGAAGGTGGTTCATGGAGAGGAAGCTTGCAAGACGGGGTGGGTTCATTTCCAAACCTTGGCTCGGCTCATGAAAATCAGCCCAAGTTCGTTCTTTAATGAAAAGCCAAGAAGAACAATTCCATTTATTTTTTAGTCAGTCTGACGCCTGTAGTGTCAAATCTCCAGAGAATACAATTAACTGGTGAATCAAAAGGCAGTCCAGCCATGACGGACAGTGTGTTTAAATCATTCACAACATTGCGGTCGACTCCGGAAGAAAACTTTCTCATCTACAAACTTCTAATGCAGTTTGCAAAAAAATAAAAATAAAAGTGTTGGTCATTTTGGGAAGAGGGAGGGTGGTATCGTCGCTGTAATCAAGCCTCCCCCCCTCCTTTGGCTTATCTCGAGCTCCTCATCCAATTTCCACTTTGAAAGCCATGCATGTTTAATTAATTGCAATCAAAACCTTCAAAGGAACTGGCAAGATGAAAGTTGCTTCTAATTGCCGTATTATGATGTCAGCTTAACGACACGCCGGCTCCTCCAAATTGATTTTATTGGAATTTTAAGATGTGGAATTAATGGAGCGACTGTGTTCTTCTGCCTCGCACCTTAAAATAGCCAGTGACAAAAAGGCAGGCGCAAGGAGGTGGACTTAACTGATCTGTCGGATAATAATGGGTTGAGAGATGATATTGAGATAAAGATGAATTAGCCAATAGAAATTATCCCAATATGAAACCCTCTGTAGAATGATAGCTGACCCTTTGGTAGCTTCATCCAATTCATCTTTAGGTCAATTGGAAGAAATTAAAGTGGGGACTCGCGTTTACCTTGTATTGATCCCACCTGCTTCCATTACGGAAATACCCAAATGAAATCAACATCCTGCAAGTATTGTTAATAATTGCTACTTTCCCCTCCAGGCTATGTTTATGGTTAGTCTTGTTGGGATCATGTTTGCTATTATTTATGGCATCCCTAGGAATGAGACACCAGCATTCATGGGTCTGTGGCTAACCTAGCGGGTGAAACCGCCGTCTACTGAAAATCTTATTGACTGGAAGGTCAGCAGTTCGAGTTGCGGGGTGAGCTCCTGCCATCAGCCCTAGCCTCTGCTTACCTAGCAGTTCAAAAACAGCAATGTGAGTAGATAAATAGATACCACTTTGGCAGGGTGGTAAAAGGCGCCCCTGAAAACATGCCGGCAAATTTGATCCGGAAGGCATCCATGGACAACAACCTCCTTGGCATGGAAAATGGTACAACAGCACCTCCCCATGGCCGAGTTGAGTACATCCTCCAGATGCCAGAGATGAAAAGTACAAAATATAAATAAAGTATATTATTATTATTATTATTATTATTATTATTATTATTGGAAAAGCATCTTTATGAATAGGAGACCTCATCAACTATTCCCCTCAGGTCTTGCAAATCTGAAGAGAATAGTTGATGAGGTCTCCTATTCATAGAGATTCATTCCCAGTAATAATAATAATAATAATAATAATAATAATAATAATAATAATAATCTTGCAAGATCTGAAGAGAATAGTTGATGAGGTCTCCTATTCATAGAGATTCATTCCCAATAATAATAATAATAATAATAATAATAATAATCTTGCAAGATCTGAGGAGAATAGTTGATGAGGTCTCCTATTCATAGAGATTCATTCCCAATAATAATAATAATAATAATAATAATAATAATAATAATAATCTTGCAAGACCTGAGGAGCTTTCCCCTCTTTCCTACTGCTTTCCATTTTAATTGGAAGGTCAGGAGTTCGAGCTGTGGGTCGGGGTGAACTCCCACCATCAGCCCTAGACTCTGCTTATCTAGCAGTTCAAAAACAGCAATGTGAGTAGATAAATAGGTATCGTTTTGGTAGAGAGATAAAAGGCGTCCCTGAAAACATGCCAGCAAATTTGATCTGGAAGGCATCCATGGACAATAGCCTCCTTGGCATGGAAAATGGAACAACAACATCTCTCCATGGCCGAATCGAGTACATCCTTCAGATGCCAGAGATGAAAAATGCAAAATATAGATAAAGTATGTTATTATTATTATTATTATTATTATTATTATTATTATTATTGAGAATGAATCTCTATGAATAGGAGACCTCATCAACTCAGAGTTTGAAGACCTGAGGAGCTTTCCCCTCTTTCCTACTGTTTTCCACTTTAACTGTAAGGTTGGCAGTTCGAGCTGCGGGTCGGGGTGAGCTCCCGCTGTTAGTCCTAGACTCTGCTTACCTAGCAGTTCCAAAACAGCAATGTGAGTAGATAAATAGGTATCGTTTTGGTAGAGAGATAAAAGGCGTCCCTGAAAACATGCCAGCAAATTTGATCTGGAAGGCATCCATGGACAATAGCCTCCTTGGCATGGAAAATGGAACAACAACATCTCTCCATGGCCGAATTGAGTACATCCTTCAGATGCTAGAGATGAAAAGTGCAAAATATAAAGTATATTATTATTATTATTATTATTATTATTATTATTATTATTATTAAGAAAGAAACTCTCTAAGAATAGGAGACCTCATCAACTATCCTCCTGAGGACTTGCAAGACCTGAGGAGCTTTCCTCTCTTTCCTACTGCTTTCCATTTTAACTGGAAGGTCAGCAGTTCAAACTGTGGGTCGGGGTGAACTCCCGGCATCAGCCCTAGCCTCTGCTTACCTAGCAGTTCAAAAACAGCAATGTGAGTAGATAAATAGGTATCGTTTTGGTAGGGAGATAAAAGGCGCCCCTAAAAACATGCCGGCAAATTTGATCCGGAAGGCGTCCATGGACAACAGCCTCCTTGGTATGGAAAATGGAACAACAGCACCTCTCCATGGCCGAGTTGAGTACATCCTCCAGATGCCAGAGATGAAAAGTGCAAAATATAAATATATTGTCATTATCATCATAATTAAGAAAGAAACTCTCTATGAATAGGAGACCTCATCAACTATCCTCCTGACGTCTTGCAAGACCTTAGGAACTTTCCCCTCTTTCCTAATGCTTTCTGTTTTAACTGGAAGGTTGGCAGTTTGAGCTGTGGGTCGGGGTGAGCACCCACCATCAGCCCTAGCTTCTGCTTCCCTAGAAGTTCAAAAACATCAATGTGAGTAGATAAATAGGTACCGCTTTGGCAGGGAGGTAAAAGGCATCCCTGAAAATATGCCAGCAAATTTGATCCAGATGGCGTCCATGGACAATAGCCTCCCTGTCATGGAAAATGGAACAACAGCACCTCTCAATGGCTGAGTCGAGTACATCCCCCAGATGCCAGAGATGAATAATGCAAAATATAAATAAAATATATTATTATTATTATTATTATTGTTATTACTATTAGGAATGAATCTCTATGAATAGGAGACCTCATCAACTATTCTCCTCAGGTCTTGCAAGACCTGAGGAGTTTTCCCCTCTTTCCTACTGCTTTCCATTTTAACTGAAAGGTCAGCAATTCGAGCTGTGGGTTGGAGTGAGCTCCCACCATCAGCCCTAGTCTCTGCTTACCTAGCAGTTTGAAAACAATGTGAATAGATAAATAGGTACCGCTTCGGCAGGGAGGTAAAAGGCGTCCCTGAAAACATGCCGGCAAATTTGATCCGGAAGGTATCCATGGACAACAGCCTCCTTGGCATGGAAAATGGAACAGCAGCACCTCCCCATGGCCAAGTTAAGCACATCCTCCAGATGCCAGAGATGAAAAGTGCAAAACATAAAGTATATTATTACTATTATTATTATTATTATTATTATTATTATTATTACTATTAGGAATGAATCTCTATGAATAGGAGACCTCATCAACTATTCTCCTCAGGTCTTGCAAGACCTCAGGAGAATAGTTGATGAGGTCTCTTATTCATAGAGATTCATTCCCAATAACAATAATAGTAATAATAATAATAGTAATCATCATCATCTTGCAAGACCTGAGGAGAATAGTTGATGAGGTCTCTTATTCATAGAGATTTATTCCCAATAACACTAATAGTAATAATAATAATAGTAATCATCATCATCTTGCAAGACCTGAGGAGAATAGTTGATGAGGTCTCTTATTCATAGAGATTCATTCCCAATAACAATAATAGTAATAATAATAATAATAGTAATCATCATCATCTTGCAAGACCTGAGGAGAATAGTTGATGAGGTCTCTTATTCATAGAGATTCATTCCCAATAACAATAATAGTAATAATAATAATAGTAATCATCATCATCTTGCAAGACCTCAGGAGAATAGTTGATGAGGTCTCTTATTCATAGAGATTCATTCCCAATAACAATAATAGTAATAATAATAATAGTAATCATCATCATCTTGCAAGACCTGAGGAGAATAGTTGATGAGGTCTCTTATTCATAGAGATTCATTCCCAATAACAATAATAGTAATAATAATAATAGTAATCATCATCATCTTGCAAGACCTGAGGAGAATAGTTGATGAGGTCTCTTATTCATAGAGATTTATTCCCAATAACAATAATAGTAATAATAATAATCATCATCATCATCACCATCTTGCAAGACCTGAGGAGAATAGTTGATGAGGTCTCTTATTCATAGAGATTCATTCCCAATAACAATAATAGTAATAATAACAATAATCATCATCATCATCACCATCTTGCAAGACCTGAGGAGAATAGTTGATGAGGTCTCTTATTCATAGAGATTCATTCCCAATAATAATAATAATAATAATAATAATCATCATCATCATCATCTTGCAAGACCTGAGGGGCATTCCCCTCTTTCCTATTGCTTTCCATTTTAACTGGAAGGTCAGCAGTTCGAGCTGTGGGTCGGGGTGAGCTCCCATTATCAGCCATAGCCTCTGCTTACCTAGCAGTTTGAAAACAGCAATGTGAGTAAATAAATAGGTACCGCTTCGGCAGGGAGGTAAATGGCACCCCTGAAAACATGCCAGCAAATTTGATCCAGAAGGTGTCCATGGACAACAGCCTTCTTGCTTCTGATGGGAGCTGATGTATAAGTTCTCCTAAGAAAGTAATGGTATGCATTTGTTTAATGTGGAATGGCTGTCCTCGGCTCAAGGTCACAAAAATACCATACAAACACGCACATTGTGAATTGTGCATGGATACATATGGACACTGGATAGTATATTCAGTCATTTGGTATCTTGGTTCAGTTGCATAACATTGCTATTTGACACAAGAGTTGCTTAGCACAGTTAACTAGGAAGATAGCATTTGTGGAGCTCCAACCCAAGTAATGGCAGTAGTTAGTTCTTGTGTGTGACACACACACACACACACACACACAAGAACTAGCTTTTAGGGGCTCTTATTACCAAGTGTACATCATCATCCTTGTCTCTCTCCTTTCCTATCTCAAGATGGATTTCCTGAGACAATAAATGTAAGCGTTTTTTAAAACTTGCAACAACATCCAGGGAAATTATGACTGTTTCTTTCTACTAGAACCTTATACTGAATTAGCCTTGCTGTACTCTGCTTATTATAGAAACCAAATACTCTTACAATGCAGGATGCGTATGACTCCTAAGTTAGCAGTGATGGGGAAATTAAAATAGCAGCCAGCTATGTAAAGGCGATGGGCATTTGGCTACATTTGAGTATATCATAATTTAATCGGATAATGGCACCAGGAACATGTGCATGCTTCCAGATACTTGTTTGTGCAATATTGCCACTCACTATGTGGGCAACAGAGGACTCCTGCTGCAAAAGCAGAGAAGGATGATTTATGCTCTGCAAACCTGACGATTCTATATCTTGACCATGTTTCTTTCTTCAGCTTTTAAAGGGTGCATCTACACTACAGAATTAATGCAGTTTGATACCACTTTAACTGTCATTGTGCCGCCACACCCAGATCCTATAAAAATAAACTAAGATGAGCTTCTCTCTTTGTCTGGGTGGACCGCGGGGGTCTTTCTTTGGAAGCTTGAGATTTTTAGCAATTGAGGCGACTTCAGTCTTTAAACATCAAAACAGAATATTTATTTCTCAAAGTCCTTGCAGACTTGGCACAGCTTGTTAAAGTTACAAACAAAACAGTCAGTTGGTGAAACCATAAAGATGATCTTTCTTTCTTTTCCTTTAGTTAATGAGATAAGTTTTCCCCCAAAGGCAGATAAGATTCCAGAATCTTTCACCCTAACCCTGAGCTTCTATGGTTTAGAAAAAAGCAGGTTTTTTCCCCTATCTATAGCTCAAGGTTAGCTTTGGAGATGAAGTAATACTCAATCAGAGGCGGCCCTAGGTAATTTTCAACGGTAAGCAAACAGTATTCCCCCCCTCCCCCAACCAATCATTGATATATATTTTCTGTTCGTCATGGGAGTTCTGTGTGCCATATTTGGTTCAATACATCATTGGTGGAGTTCAGAATGCTCTTTGATTTTAGGTGAACTATACATCCCAGTAACTACAACTCACATATGTCAAGGTCTATTTTCCCCCAAGAGCGCCTCAAGAACGCCCTTGGGCAAAATCAACTATACTGCGAATGCTTACTTTGCGTAATGGGTTGAGCCGCCCCTGTACTCAATATATAACTCAATACCTATTCTATCTATCTATCTATCTATCTATCTATCTATCTATCTCTATCTATCTATCTATCTATCTATCTATCTATCTATCTATCATCTCTATAGTACTCAATAGCTTCTCTATCTAAATCTCAATATGCTTCTATATAGCTCAATATCTTAGTCTCTAACTACCTATTTCTCAATAGTTCTTATAGTGGTTTTTTCAGAGATACCTGCTGACCAACAGCACATCTGAAGCTTTCTTTCTCAACTGAAAGAAACAGGGAAAATTCCAAAATGGAGATCTCAACCCAGGAGAAAAGGCAGTCCCTAGACCCAAAGAGATACTTTTCTAAACCAATAGCTGCAAAGGAGGCCTGCAGACTGGCTTTCCAGCCTCTAATAATGTTAACTTTCAGAGTGCAGCTAAGATTGTAGCAACCCTGGGAAAATGCAAAGGAACACTATCCCGTGCAACTAAAGATATTGCAAACTATGCTCCTGTGAAGATGGAACAGTCATAGGTCAGTGCAATGGAATCATAGGAGTTGTAGTTTGGTGGACATCAGCACTCTTTGGCAGAGAAAGCTCAAGACCTTGTAAAATGACAACAGATGGAGTCCTGTTTCCATGATGGTTAGTCTATATTGTAGAAGTCTCGAAAGCTGGATTGGATGAATGGAAGTGTAGTAGTAACCATTGGTTATTACTACACTTCCATTCATACAATCCAGCTTTTGAGGCTTCTACAACATAGACTACAAATTTCTCTTCTGTCCCATTCTTAATATTTTGCAATGAATATTTATTCCCTTTTATCTTTTGGCAAAAAGAGCAATTGTTCCTATTTTAGCTATTGCTTTCTTATAGTCTAAATAAGAAATATATTCTGACAAACAGCAGTTTCTTTGGGCATTGATTCATTTCCAGGCACAGGTCAAAGTGCTGGTCATGGCCTATCAAGCTTTGAGCACTTTCCGACTGTGGAGGAACTGCAGCTGAATGCTTCGCACACAGAAGGTCCCAGACTCAGTCCAGGAATTCTCCAAGCAGAACTGGAAACTGGAAGAATTCCTTGCTGAAACCCAGATGTTACCGGTCTGTGTTGTCAGATCTGGTCGGATGAGCCAGTGAAATATAACAGCTTTCTGTGTACAACAGAGGTGGCTACATGTGGTCTGCATGTGTCCCAGGTTCATTTTTATGGAGCCCAGGGGGGCAATTGATTTTGTACATTTTTTGCCCCAAAATGTCATCCAGGAGGAGTTGGAGGGGTATTTGGCCACATTGCTCCCCTGGCAATTTTAACTCCAGGAAAGGACTTTTTCAGGACTGGAATTAAACTGAAAGACTTCAAGATTCCTAGGGAGACCATAGTAGTCAAATATATGAATAATCAATGTTGCCCCTTATTTATTTATTTATTTATTTACAGTATTTATACTCCAGCCTTCTCACCCTGCAGGTGTAATCTGTATATGTAATCTGTGGAGGCTCCTTCTTTGGAAGCTTTTAAACAGGGGCTGGATGGCCATCTGTCAGGGGTGATTTGAATGCAATATTCCTGCTTCTTGGCAGGGGGTTGGACTGGATGGCCCATGAGGTCTCTTCCAACTCTTTGATTCTATGATTCTATACGTGGCAAACATTCAATGCCATAGACACACAGCATATATAGACAGACACTCCATTTAACAATCCAGCTTTTCTTCATGAAGTTATTCTGACCACCAAGGGAGCTGTCGCTTCACCATCCATTTGTGACACTGATGAAATACCTTCTCATTCTTTGCATCCTTGCTGGAGATTTTTATGGCCTCATAAATTAGTTATATTAGCCTCCTCACATAAGTGGTACCTAAATTTCCTACTTGACAGATGCAACTGTCTTTCAGGCTGCAAAGGTTGACAACAAGCTACACAAATTGGTCAAAAGCTCACTCCAACCCGGGTTGGCTTCGAACTCATGACCTTTCAGTCCATAGTGATCTTAATACAGCTGACTCCCAGCCAGCTGCACCATAGTTCCGGTGCTTAGAGCCGCACTGCCTGACATTGTCCTTAGAGGTGACCTGGAGGACTGCTACCAAGCACAATTCAAAGTGCTGTCTTTAGCCTATAAAGCCCTAAATGGTTCCAGCCCAGCTTACCTTTCCGAATGCATCTCCTCCTATGAACAACCTTGGAGATTAAGATTGTCAGGGGAGGCCCTGCTCTCAGTCCTACCTCCTTCGCAGGTGCGGTTGGTGGGAACGAGATACAGGACCTTCTCAGTGGTGGCTCCTTGTTTGTGGAACACCTTCCCCAATGATATTAGATCAGCCCCCTCCCTCCTGGCCTTCAGAAGGAGAGTGTAAACATGGCTTTGGGATCATGGAATATGTGCAATGACTATTGGAACGGCCCCGGATTGCGATTGTTGATGGTGTGGTTTTATTAATGGATGTAATGTTTTTGACTGTTTAATCTTAATTTAAATGCATTGTCAAAGGCTTTCAGGGCTGGAATCACTGGGTTGTTGTAGTTTTTTTGGGCTATCTGGCCATGTTCTAGAAGCACTCTCTCCTGAAGTTTCACCCACATCTATAGCAAGCACCTTCAGAGGTTGTGAGGTCTATTGGAAACTAGGCAAGTGGGGTTTATATATCTTTCATGGCCGGAATCACTGGGTTGCTGTGAGTTTTCCAGACTCTATGGCCATGTTCCAGAAGCATTCTCTCCTGACCTTTCACCTGCATCTATGGCAAGCATCCTCAGAGGTTGTGAGGTCTTGCTTGCCATAGATGCAGGTGATACGTTATGAGAGAATGCTTATAGAACATGGCCATATAGCCCGAAAACCTACAACAACCCACTTAATTTAAATGTTTATTTTAATTGCATGTTGTTTAAGGCATTTAATAGTTGCCTTAAGTTGAGTTCCCTTAAAGGTTGAGAAGGGGGGGGGGGGGGTATAAATATGGCAAATAAATAAATACATAAATGATCAAACTTGTGAATAATCAAATCCTGGAAAATGTGACTATAGAGCAGTGGTTCTCAACCTGGGGTCCCCAGATGTTTTTGGCCTACAACTCCCAGAAGTCCCACCCAGTTTACCAGCTGTTAGGATTACTGGGAGTTGAAGGTCACAAACATCTGGGGACCCCAGGTTGAGAACGACTGCTATAGAGTCACACTGGAGGACCTAGAGTTTCTTAGAGGGACTATATTAATCAAATTTGTGAATAATCAAATCCACAAAAATTAAATTTGCAAATGTGGAGGGTCTGCTGTATAATATCATTTGGACAGCAACGGTGTCCATTGTAGCAGTGACTGTGACTCTTCACGTGTTTCTTGTGAACAAAGTCTCCTTGGAAACATAACTGCTGTCAGAGCTCTGTCATAAAACAGCTTTATGCATTCGGAAAAGTAAATTGCAGCGATTTATTTTATGGTTGAACATCTGATGTGGCATAAAAGAGACATTTTTTAACACTCGCCTGTGAATTTGGAAAGTGGGAGGCCGTTCAGCTCTCGGAAGACACGGCATGAGAAGAAGGATCATTCTCACATCCTTCTTAGCATTTGACCAGTGCCTCCTCTTTTTTTGTCTTCTGGCTCTAATGACTTAGATGAAGGGCTAGAAGGCATGATCATCAAGTTTGCAGACGACACCAAATTGGGAGGGATAGCCAATAGTCCAGAGGACAGGAGCAGAATTCAAAACGATCTTGACAGATTAGAGAGATGGGCCAAAACTAACAAAATGAAGTTCAACAGTGACAAATGCAAGATACTCCACTTTGGCAGAAAAAATGAAATGCAAAGATACAGAATGGGGGACGCCTGGCTCGAGAGCAGTATGTGTGAAAAAGATCTTGGAGTCCTCGTGGACAACAAGTTAAACATGAGCCAACAATGTGATGTGGCGGCAAAAAAAGCCAATGGGATTTTGGCCTGCATCAATAGGAGCCTAGTGTCTAGATCTAAGGAAGTAATGCTACCCCTCTATTCTGCTTTGGTTAGACCACATCTGGAATATTGTGTCCAATTCTGGGCACCACAATTCAAGAGAGATATTGACAAGCTGGAATGTGTCCAGAGGAGGGCGACTAAAATGATCAAGGGTCTGGAGAACAAGCCCTATGAGGAGCGGCTTAGGGAACTGGGCATGTTTAGCCTGAAGAAGAGAAGGCTGAGAGGAGATATGATAGCCATGTATAAATATGTGAGAGGAAGCCACAGGGAGGAAGGAGCAAGCTTGTTTTCTGCTTCCTTGGAGACTAGGACGCGGAACAATGGCTTCAAACTACAAGAGAGGAGATTCCATCTGAACATGAGGAAGAACTTCCTGACTGTGAGAGCCTTTCAGCAGTGGAACTCTCTGCCCCGGAGTGTGGTGGAGGCTCCTTCTTTGGAAACTTTTAAGCAGAGGCTGGATGGCCATCTGTCAGGGGTGATTTGAATGCAATATTCCTGCTTCTTGGCAGAATGGGGTTGGACTGGATGGCCCATGAGGTCTCTTCCAACCCTTTGATTCTATGATTCTATGATTCTATGATTCTTTCATTTCCGTTCGCCTTGATATCGGGCAGGTGAACAAAGATGGAACCAAAGTGCTTTCAAGCGTGAAGACCGGATGGGACTATTTGATTTACTCAGATGAAACCTTGCATGTGAATGAGCATCATCCCTTTGGGAGTTTGGGATCAAAACGCAAATTAATTGAAATTTTGTTTATTCACATTCAAAGTGGTCTAATTTATCCTTCATTAATCAGATGGGGATGTTGTTCTGTTACTATTATTAAATAGAAGGGAAAGTGGCATTTCCAGCTGATCTCCTTATATGCAAGTTCAATTTGGTGTTAAAGGGTGGTCTTGCAATGATCATGTATGCACTATTGTGCATTATCTCTAGGCACATAATTGTGGTTGCTCCATTCTTTTTCTCCTCCATGCATGTGTGTGTGTGTATCCATGTTTTAAAATGCTGGTAGATGGAGGTGTGTTACAATTATCCACAGAAATTGACATTCAAAACTGAAAGTCAAAATGGAAATTATTAGTAGTTTCAGTAGTGTTTCATTGCAGAAAGGATCAGGGAGCACACAACTCCCCTGTTGCATCAGCTCCACCGGCTGCCAATTTGCTACCAAACATTATTATTATTGTTGCTGTTGTTGTTGTTGTTGTTGTTATTATTATTATTATTTCCCACATTATTATTATTGTGTCCCTGTGTCCCAAAAGCGGAAAAGTGGAATATACATATGTCTATGACACTATGTTGTGGCACTAAAACTTGAAACGGAGTCCTCTCCCCCATTCGGTGGCAGCACATTTCAGAATAACAGTCAGCCATCCTGAATGGAGCAGAGGATGGAAGAATCCAGGCTAATATTTCAGTGTTCATAAGCTTTGCCACATCTGTACATATGTAGGCTCTACATGGTTCCATTTAGGAATAAACTGCCAACCGCTTCAGGCTATCATGAAACGGCTGGAAAGAGCCAGTGCCAATTAATCTGTTGACAGATTTGTTGTTTAAATATTAACAGGATTGTGAAAGCAAACATTGGCAGTTATCTGACTTTTCTCTGGGAGCCCGCAAAAGCTTCCAGAGATCTTATTTTGGCTGGAACAATATTTCATCTAAATCTGATGAAAAATAATAATAAAACAAAACAAAACACCAAAATAAATGAAAAAAAAGAGGAAAACAAAATGCTGAACAAAGAAATGAACTAAGAAATGAATTTGGAATATATGATTTGGTAGGATCTGGAATAAAAATTATTATTTATAATAATAAAAGAGAATGTATAACTTTCAAAACCATTACTCCAAGGCAATGAAACTCAGATTTCTGAAAGTTGGCATGCATAGTAAGTGGGCCCTAGGAACATGTACCTGGGGGTAATTTGGGAGCTCAATCCAAATGATCTAGAGAAGAAATGGGTTTTGCACGAGTTGTGAGTTATCTGTTATAGAATTGCATCGATGTCTCTAGTCCAGGGGGAACCACCAATTTTGTATACACATCATTTGAAGTAAATCCCACTGCTCTCAGTGGAGATTTCTTCAGAGTAGGCATGAATAGGACATGCATAAATATAGAAATCAAAGACACAAAGAGAGAAGAATGGAACACCTGATTTGCATCCACAAAACCCAGAGCATTTCCAAACAAGGTTAAAAAAGAATAGTTGCATAGTGTGCTGTCGCACGCTGGGCCTGTGCATAAGACTGTAGACAGAACATAAATTCTGTGTGCCCAACGGGATGCCAGGGCTGCCTCAGATTAAAGGCCTTTGGATTTCCTTAAAACAGAGTCTTTAGATTGCTTAAAGGTTCAACAAAGTTCTTTATTATTGAAAACAAACAGGTATTTTAAGGCTTTCTTAACAGTCTATTGTCTCTCTCTCTCAATCTTGTCCACAGGGAACAGGCACTATCTTCATAACTGTAACTAATGGGGAAATCCTTAACTTCTAATCTGAGCAGTCTGTCTTTGCCTCTGTTGGCGTGGAGCCCCTGCACCTGATACCAACTGCTTCTGGCTTCCTCGAGTGACCCTTACCAAGCAGAGCTTTGTAGACTTCCAGGGGGAAAAAGAACTCAGGTTTCCATGATAGCTGACTGAAGTCCTTCAGCAAAGGAACTGTCGAGCTGTATATCTCCCTGGCCAAGCCGTAGAAGACGAAGCTTTCTACAGGAGCTCTTGGTATTATGTCCTGCATGAAAGGCTTCTCTGTGTGGACTGAACCCAAAATGGCTCCTATTCCCTCCAAAACCCAAAAAGGGGGCGGGACCAGGGAACCTAACTATAATTGACAGGTGGCTTGCCCTTTGATTGCAGCCAAAAGAAGCCACCTATCTGCAGAGTCCCTGAAATTTAGGACTACAACAAACATTCAATGCAAAGCAAACAAAATTGGAGCTCCTGGTACAGCTGTACCTGCACACATAGGGATGAGTTTGCAGACCTGAAACTCTCCTCCTTTAATTAATTAATTTATTTACAGTGTTCATACCCCACCCTTCTCACCCAGAAGGGGACTCGGAACAGCTTACAGAACACACTTACAGCAAACATTCAATGCCAATTATACAATTATATAATTAACAAGTCTATCAACCCAAAAAGAGATAAAGGCAGTTTTTCCCATCTTATTTCTGGAATCTTGGAGGCTCTGCTTGACTCTGGCCACCAAGGGGTGTATGTGTGCTGTCACTGCATCTTCCATGCCAAAGAGCTTTCCTCCAATTGTTGTCCTTAATTATTATTATTATTATTATTATTATTATTATTATTATTAACTTTATTTGTACCCCGCTAGCATCTCCCGAAGGACTCGATGCGGCTTACACAGGCCGAAGCCTCAAAACACAATACAATAGAGAACATAACACCACAATAGCAAAGCAAATCAAACAATAAGCAAAAAACGACAATGGCAGTACATCAAGACATTATTAAAAACTGGCACCTTAATGGCACCTTTATTAACTCCCTGCTAAAAGCAGTACCTATTTTACCTACTCGCATTTCTGCGTTCGACTTGCTAAGCAGGTCGAACGCAGGTGGGTGTTTGCAAGTGGGCAGGTTGACCTGGGGCTAAAGGCAGTTCCCACCCCGATCTGGTCTCAAACTGCTGACCTTTCGATCAGTAGGATATTTTTTTGCAGCACAGTGGTTTAGCCTGCTGTGCTAATCCCAGCACCTTAGAAAACCATGTTTCCATAAGGAGCAAAATTCTTATCCCAGAAAGCATGCTGCGTATGACTTTAGATTAAGGTGTAATTTACCCCCATTGTTGTTTTTGGCCAGCGCATTTTGCAGACATCTAAAATGCCCAGAACGGAGGATTTTAGATTAACTATAAAACATCTTCTGATGTAACAATCTCAACCCTCCCTTACTGGGAAGCAGCCACTGCAAGTGATGGAGATCTGTTTTCCTTTCCACATCCCCTTACATCCCCTTCTTCCCAGTCATCTCTGACATGACAAACAAAAGCAGTGTTGCAACTCAGAATAAGCTTCACCTTGCTTCCAAACACCACCACACAAGAGCTGCAGTTTTATAGTTTATTGAGGAAGAAATCCAAGTCAAAATAAAGAATAAGCATTGCAAAGTTCCAAAGAATAAGGTTGAATGCAGAATATAGTTCCAAAGATCCTCAGGTAAAAGCAGGAGACACAATCCTATTGGCAAAGTTCAAACCAGAGTCCCAGGTACAAGCAATGAAACAATTGCCCCATGAATCACAATGCAAGAAATCCCAAGCATACTGCTTTCCAGGCTATTCCATTAAGCTTTCAGTCTAATAAACTATGTTGAACTGACACTTTCCCTTGGTTTGCAAGAAGCCTAAATACCTTTCTAACATGAAAACATTACATGAAATCATTGCAATGACCTTTCACTGAGCTGGTCTCTCATCTACCGGCCAGGCGAGAACTCCGCCTGACCCGGAGATCAAGACGAGCTTGCCAGGTCTGGTCACTGTCAAGGCTTTCAGTATCAGCGTGGAAAGGAGGAGGCGAATGCTTCCCGACCTGTTCACTATCTCCTTCGTTAAAATTCCTTTCTCTTGGGAACCGCTGTGTTGATGTTGACTCTGCACTGTCTGTGCTGTCTGTGGGAGCCGCGGGCCTAGAGATCTGAGGCACAGAAAAAGAGCCAGGAATCTGAATCCCATAATCCTCCTCATCACAGAACATCTGAGTCACAACAAGCAGGATCTCCTTCCCAACTCTTCCTTGAACTGGAGATCATTGGAGGGAAGAGTGGGAAACACCATCAGATACATATTATTCAACAGAGACAGGTCTCACTCTCTACTGCTCACAACAGCTGCTGCCCAGTAAACCAGGACTGGGGGGGGGGGGTGGGTTATTTCCTATATATTCCCTACATGATCCTTACATATTCCACAATCATTTATACATATGAATGGTAAATATGAATCAGTTGGAGATGTTTTAATTCTAGATTATGTATCTGTAACTACAGTTTTGAATTCCACTCCTTTCCAGGTGCTGGTATTTATTTGTCGTGCCAGGGTAACCAATCCATTGTATTACATTTCTAACAAAACAAAACAAACAAACAGACAAAATACAAAATTTACGAGTTTGGTAGTTGATTAGATGTCCTTTGACCAGTATCTGGCCACTTGGAGTGCCTCTGGTGTTGCTGCAAGGAGGTCCTCCATTGTGCATGTGGCAGGGCTCAGGGTGCATTGCAGCAAGTGGTCAGTGGTTTGTTTTTCTCCACACTCGCATGTCGTGGATTCCACTTTGTGGCCCCATTTCTTGAGGTTGGCTCTGCATCTCGTGGTGCCAGAGCGCAGTCTGTTCAGCGCCTTCCAAGTCGCCCAGTTTTCTGTGTGCCCAGGAGGGAGTCTCTCATTTGGTATCAGCCATTGGTTGAAATTCTGGGTTTGAGCCTGCCACTTTTGGACTCTCACTTGCTGAGGTGTTCCAGCAAGTGTCTCTGTAGATCTTAAAAAACTATGTCTAGATTTAAGTCGTTGATGTGCTGGCTGATACCCAAACAGGGGATGAGCTGGAGATATCACTGCCTTGGTCCTTTCACTATTGGCTGCTACTTCCCGGTGGATGTCACGTGGTGTGATACCGGCTAAGCAGTGTAATTTCTCCAGTGGTGTAGGGTGCAGACACCCCATGATAATGCGGCATGTCTCATTAAGAGCCACATCTACTGTTTTAGCGTGGCGAGATGTGTTCCACACTGGGCATGCATACTCAGCAGCAGAGTAGCATAGCGCAAGGGCAGATGTCTTCACTGTGTCTGGTTGTGATACCCAGGTTGTGCCAGTCAGCTTTCGTATGATATTGTTTCTAGCGCCCACATTTTGCTTGATGTTCAGGCAGTGCTTCTTGTAGGTAAGAGCACGATCCAGAGTGACTCCCAGGTATTTGGGTGTGCTGCAATGCTCCAGTGGGTGATACTCGGAGCTTGGGGTGCTGGTGGTAGGGTAGGTTTGTCCAACTAGGTGTTGGGATGGGCCAAAATTGCTCCTGGTCTCTCAGACATTGTCCACCCCACTCTCAGACATTGTGCTTTCTTAGGCAGATGGACCTCTGTCCTGACTTAGATTTGGCGAGTTTCTGTTTATTCCGAAGCCTCCTACTTAAGAGGCAACAAACAACTATTAGTTAAGGAGGCAAACTTTATTGCTATTCCCTGGCCTTGGTATCTGCTTAGAAATAAACATCTCATTCAATAAATCATACAGAAAAACATCATTGTAGGTGTTAAATCAAATGCTTCAGGATTGCCAGCTGGAGACCAAAAGGGCCATAATAAGAGAGAAAATGCATAGATCTCTCTAGGCTTAAAGCCAATTTGCCCGAAGAAATATCATAGCACCATATTGATTCCAGGGCTGTTGGTTTTCCTCTGCCACTGGATTAATATTGACTCAGAGAAGTTCCAGTAAATAATGTTGGATATCAACATTTCTGCAGTGTTAGGCTGACTGTCAAAAAAGATAATGAGAGCCTCAATAACTTTATATGGCCATATTGTTCATCAGTGAAATGAAGTCATTTCTGTACAGTACAAAATACATGTTTTGCTTTTCCTCTAGATGCAAAAGATATATTTATGGGCCGGAAGGAGATAAACGATGTGAAAAGAAACAATATTGGCTTTTCATGCTGCTGAGGGACCATGTTTGCAAGGGCAATTTCGGGAGGTAAATGATCCCACTCAGTTCTGTTCATGTTCTAGCTGGGAGTCTCTTTGTACAATAAGCTAAACTCTTGGTTTCATGTCAAGTTGTCCACATGGTGCACAGAAGGGGTTTGGGGTGCATATTTCTTTCTCCCTTTTCCCAATTTTTGGTTTACTTAAAAATATTTATGGATGCTGTGAATCCAGATGTTTGCTGGCATAGTTGCATATACTAGAAAAAGAAAAATGCACCATCTAATAGGCATACCATTCTGGTAAACATGATTCTCACATTTAGATGACATAATGAAAAAGATATGTCTTTAGAGTTATCAGGTCAGAACTATGTCAGAACCTGAGATTTCAGCATCCGAACTGGAAACATAGGGCCATCCTGTATTGATGTCACATGGAGGTGGGCCCTGATAATGTCACAAGGGGGATGTCAAAAAGGCAGCCCCTAGTGATGTCATTAAGCACAATACTCAGAAAATCCCAATGGGAGGAGTAACACAAAGGCCAGTCCTTTGTGCAGCCCCCACCCCCCAATTTATACTTACAGAAATGTTTGGGGGAAATTTTCTGTCCAGAAATTCATTTTGGTTTTTCTGTACAGAAAACATGTTTCTTGTGTGGGAAAGTGATTTTTTTGGGCATAAGGATACCATAACTAGAAGTATTATTATTATTATTATTATTATTATTATTATTAACTTTATTTGTACCCCGCTAACATCTCCCGATGTGAGAGCTGGACCTTAGGGAAGGCTGAGCGAAGGAAGATCGATGCTTTTGAGCTGTGGTGTTGGAGGAAAGTGCTGAGAGTGCCTTGGACTGCGAGAAGATCCAACCAGTCCATCCTCCAGGAAATAAAGCCCGACTGCTCATTGGAGGGAAGGAGACTAGAGACAAAGTTGAAGTACTTTGGCCACATCATGAGGAGACAGCAAAGCCTAGAGAAGACAATTATGCTGGGGAAAGTGGAAGGCAAAAGGAAGAGGGGCCGACCAAGGGCAAGATGAATGGATGGCATCCTTGAAGTGACTGGACTGACCTTGAGGGAGCTGGGGGTGGTAACGGCCGACAGGGAGCTCTGGCGTAGGCTGGTCCATGAGGTCACGAAGAGTCGGAGACGACTGAACGAATGAACAACAACAACAACATCTCCCGAAGGACTCGATGCGGCTTACAAAGGCCGAGGCCCTCAATAAAACAACAACATAACAATACATTATACTCATAAGCAAATCAAAAACATTAAAGCAGTAACAATAAACAATAAAACAATACACCGTGACACATTTAAAAACTAGGGCCGGGCCAAATGTAATGGGTACAGTTAAAATGCTGGACATGACAGGTGAAATGTAGGATTCTAGGATAGGTGCAATGTGCAGACAGTCTTAAATCTCTAATGAAGTGCATCCGGGACATGATGCTGGGAGTTTCCTATTCTGGAAAGGCACACTGGAACAGCAAGCTCTTCTTAAAGACTGCCAACGTTGGGCTTGTCTGATGTCCTTGGGGAGGGTGTTCCAGAGTCAGGGGGCCACCACAGAGAGGGCCCTGTCTCTCGTCCCCACCAAGCTCGCTTGTGACGCAGGTGGGATCGTGAGCAGGGCCTCTCCAGATGATCGGAGAGATCATGTGGGTTCATATACGGAGATGCGGTCACGCAGGTAGGCGGGTCCCAAACCGTTTAGGGCTTTGTGGGTAAGCACCTGTACCTTGAATTGGGACCGGAAAATGAATGGCAGCCAATGGAGCTCCTTGAACAGGAAGGTTGACCTCTCTCTGTAAGGAGCACCAGTCAACAACCTGGCCGCCGCCCGCTGGACCAGCTGAAATTTCCGAGCCGTTTTCAAGGGCAGCCCCACATAGAGCGCATTACAGTAGTCCAATCTAGAGGTAACCAAGGCATGGACTACCCCGGCCAGATCAGAATCCTGTTGGTCAGCTTGAAAGCATTGGAAATGGAGTTACTCAACACATCCCTACCCTTTGTTTACCTAAAGTGTATCTACACTTTGGAATATATGCAGTTCAGTACCATTCTTGCTGCTGTGGTTGGATTCTATGGAATCATGGGAGTTGTAGTCTGGTGAGGCACCAGCATGCTTTGCCAGAGAAAGCATTTTTTTTTTATAAAACTACACTTCCCATGGTTCCATAGTATTGAGCTGGGGCATCTAAAGTAGTGTCAATCTCCTAGATCATAAACTATGGGCCCTTCCACACAGTCCCAATATCCCAGGATCTGATCCGAAAATATTTGCTCATTCCAGGTTTTCTGGCAGTATAATCCATTTCAAACTAGATAACCTGGGGTCAGATCCTAGGATATAAGGACTGTGTGGAAGGGACCTATATCACCCAACAGTGTTACTCAAATAATGGTGGCCCTTTTGACAGTCCATGTGGCCCAAAGAAGGTCCCAGACCAGGAATAATAGAGTTATAGAGTTGGAGAAAACCAAAAAGCCAATCTTTGCCAAGCAGGAAGACACCTTCCAGATTTTGCTTAAAATCCTCCAGGGAAAAAGACTCCATCACACTCCAAGGCCAAACATTTCACTGTCAAGCAGCTCTTACTATTAGGAACTTCTTCCTAATGTTTAGGTGGAATCTCTTTCCGTGCAGGCTTTCCAATTCTTGGTCTAATGGTTGCCTTTTTAGTTTAAACTAAACTAAATAGTGAAAGGACCAAGGCAGTGACATCTCCAGCCCATCCCTTGTTTGGGTATCAGCCAGCACGTCAACGACTTGCAAACCCTATGAGGAGCAGCTTAAGGAGCTGGGCATGTTTAGCCTGAAGAAGAGAAGGCTGAGAGGAGATATGATAGTCATGTATAAATATGTGAGAGGAAGCCACAGGGAGGAGGGAGCAAGCTTGTTTTCTGCTTCCTTGGAGGACACGGAACAATGGCTTCAAACTACAAGAGAGGAGATTCCATCTGAACATGAGGAAGAACTTCCTGACTGTGAGAGCCGTTCAGCAGTGGAACTCTCTGCCCTGGAGTGTGGTGGAGGCTCCTTCTTTGGAAGCTTTTAAACAGGGGCTGGATGGCTATCTGTCAGGGGTGATTTGAATGCAATATTCCTGCTTCTTGGCATGGGGTTGGACTGGATGGCCCATGAGGTCTCTTCCAACTCTTTGATTCTATGATTCTATGATTCTATGACTTAAATCAAGAAATAGTTTTCTAAGATCTACAGAGATACTCACTGGAACACCCCAGCAAGCGAGAGTCCAAAAGTGGCAGGCTCAAACCCAGAACCTCAATCAATGGCTGATATGAAATGAGAGACTCCCCCCTGGGCACAGAGAAAACTGGGCGACCTGGAAGGTGCTGAACAGACTGCGCTCTGGCATGACGAGATGCAGAGCCAACCTCAAAGTGGACTCCATGACATGCGAGTGTGGAGAAGAGCAAACTACAGACCACCTGCTGCAATGCACTCTGAGCCCTGCCACATGCACAATGGAGGACCTCCTTGCAGCAACACCAGAGGCACTCCAAGTGGCCAGATACTGGTAAAGGACATTTAATCAACTACCAAGCTTGCAAATTCTGTGTTTTGTCTGTTTGTTAAAAAATTGTTAAAAATGTAATACAAATGTCTGGTTGCTGATGACACGATAAAGTTTGAACTTCCCTCCATCCCTGCAAATTCCTCTCCCTTTGTCACTCATTTCCCCAGTTCCCACTTAATCAAAAGCCCTCCTTTACTCCTACTTTGCTTGTCATCTGCCATAATAATAACCCATTGATTTTATGCCCTTTTTGTCACTGGCATGAATGGGCTTTCGAAGGGAGAGAATAGTCTGCCTCCAATTAGCTGGCTGTTTTCAAGTGCTAAATTGAGACATAACCAAATCACGGCGCGATTATCAACCACAGGCAGCTGGTGACTTTTCATGAGTGGAGTGATGCATCATGCGAAGATCCACTTGTCCTCTTCAATCAAATGAATACCATTAGGTTCTCCTGGCTGGTATCTAAAATGCTGTTCTAACCTTCCATCCAACTAAAGAGGTAAAAACAAGAAAGCCCCTTTCTTGCTATGACTTCTTCAATGAAAGCAGCATCTTGGAAAACTCTCAAAGGCATTCTCAAAGGCATTTGTGCAAAGATCAGCAATAGATTTTGCATCATTTACCAACACAGGAAGATAGATGCTTTTGAGCTGTGGTGCTGGAGGAAAGTTCTGAGAGTGCCTTGGACTGCGAGAAGATCCAACCAGTCCATCCTCCAGGAAATAAAGCCCGACTGCTCACTGGAGGGAAGGATACTAGAGACAAAGTTGAAGTACTTTGTCCACATCATGAGGAGACAGGAAAGCCTAGAGAAGACAATGATGCTGGGGAAAGTGGAAGGCAAAAGGAAGAGGGGCTGACCAAGGGCAAGATGGATGGATGGCATCCTTGAAGTGACTGGACTGACCTTGAAGGAGCTGGGGGTGGTGACGGCCGACAGAGAGCTCTGGCGTGGGCTGGTCCATGAGGTCACAAAGAGTCGGAGATGGCTGAACGAATAACAACAACCAACACATCTAGCCTGTATCTGGAAATTGAGGGACAATGTTTAAAACATGCAACGAAGGCGTAGCTGTGCTAAAAAGACTAGGCGTTATCTGATTATCTCTTTGAACTTTCTTGGGCCGATGGAGCAGATTAACCATATAGACTGACTCCAAATGTTGAATGAGATCAGAATACAGAACTTCAGGTTAAGAATTGCAGCCAGCTAGGACTGTGCTAAATGAAACACAATTTCCCCCCAGGTTTCGAAAAGTGTTATTTTGGTTCCCAGCAGGGCTGCTGTCCACACCAGATAGGGTATTTTGGTCCCCTTCCCAATTTTCTGTTTATATCAAAGCATTTCCCATAAATGCCCAGACCAGGGGAACCTTCACGGCACTTAAAGTGCCATTATTTCTGTAGATGGCTGCTATCATGCTCCTTGCTCCATAGTTCCTGCCCCTGCCTTTCCTGGATTAATCGCATGGTTGATTGCATCCAATTGGTAATCAAATAGAAACATATCAAAACAGCACGTTGCCGCCAGATGTGGTTATGCCATGCCATCCCTGAGGAGAAGGGAGGGCAGCGAAGCATAAGGGCACATCAAGTCAATTCAAAGTTGTACTCAGCTCCTGCTGGCAGGCCTCTCATAAGAAACTTGGCCGTTGCATGAACAAATTGTGGAACTTTACAGACATCTTAGCCCCTTCTACACTGCCATATAATCCACTTTAAAGCAGGTAATCTGGATTTTATATGGCAGCACAGAAGGGGCCCAAGATTTATATTATTTTCTTCAATCAATAAGCAAACATTTTGGCAAAGACTGCTGAAAAAATATCACTGAGGAGGGAGAGATCTTTCTTAGTGGCTGCTCCTGGACTAAGGAATTTTCTTCCAAGGGTAACCAGGATGATGCCCTCTTGATAGTGAAACCAAAGCAATGGGTTTATATCCACAAAAGCTTGTGCAAAAAGAAGAAAGCATCTACTCTTAAGAATCATAGAATCATAGAATCAAAGAGTTGGAAGAGACCTCATGGGCCATCCAGTCCAACCCCCTGCCAAGAAGCAGGAATATTGCATTCAAATCACCCCTGACAAATGGCCATCCAGCCTCTGCTTAAAAGCTTCCAAAGAAGGAGCCTCCACCACACTCCGGGGCAGAGAGTTCCACTGCTGAACGGCTCTCACAATCAGGAAGTTCTTCCTAATGTTCAGATGGAATCTCCTCTCTTGTAGTTTGAAGCCATTGTTCCGCGTCCTAGTCTCCAGGGAAGCAGAAAACAAGCTTGCTCCCTCCTCCCTGTGGCTTCCTCTCACATATTTATACATGGCTATCATATCTCCTCTCAGCCTTCTCTTCTTCAGGCTAAACATGCCCAGTTCCCTAAGCCGCTCCTCATAGGGCTTGTTCTCCAGACCCTTGATCATTTTAGTCGCCCTCCTCTGGACACATTCCAGCTTGTTAATATCTCTCTTGAATTGTGGTGCCAAGAATTGGACACAATATTCCAGATGTGGTCTAACCAAAGCAGAATAGAGGGGTAGCATTACTTCCTTAGATCTAGACACTATGCTCCTATTGATGCAGGCCAAAATTTCATTGACTTTTTTTGCCGCCACATCACATTGTTGGCTCATGTTTAACTTGTTGTCCACGAGGACTCCAAGATCTTTTTTCACACATACTGCTCTCGAGCCAGGCATCCCCCATTCCCCGCATCTACCCAGCTTGTAGCTCTATCGAAGAAAGAGATCAGATTAGTCTGGCATGACTTGTTTTTGATAAATCCATGTTGACTATTAGCGATGACTGCATTTGTTTCTAAGTGTTTGCAGACCGCTTCCTTAACAATCTTTTCCAGAATCTTGCCCGGTATCGACGTGAGGCTGACCGGACGGTAGTTGTTTGGGTCATCCTTTTTCCCTTCTTGAAGAGTGCTGCCATACTTTTGTGTTCCTATTTTGTGTGCTACTACTTCTTTGATTGTAGCTGTGGATGTCAACATTTTTGAGTTTGTAATTCTAGGTTGTTGTAGGTTTTTTTGGGCTATATGGCCATGGTCTAGAGGCATTCTCTCCTGACGTTTCGCCTGCATCTATAGCAAGCATCCTCAGAGGTAGTGAGGTCTGCTGGAGCTAGGTGTGAATGTTTCAACTGACCACCTTGATTAGCATATAATGGCCTGACAGTGCCTAGAGCAAGCTTTTGTTGAGAGGTGATTAGATGTCCTTGTTTGTTTCCTCTCTGTTGTTGTGCTGTTGTAATTTTAGAGTTTTTTTAGTACTGGTAGCCAGATTTTGTTCATTTTCATGGTTTCCTTCTTTCTGTGGAAATTGTCCACATGCTTGTGGATTTCAATGGCTTCCCTGTGTAGTTTGACATGGTGGTTGTGAGAGTGGTCCAGCATTTCGGTGTTCTCTAATAATTTTTAATTCTAGTTTGGATGTTATAAACACTGAGCAGAGTAGTTTCTCTATCCCTGTCTGTCTGTCTGTCTGTCTGTCTCCATCCATCCATCCATCCATCCATCTATCTAATCTTTCTATATCCTCTACGAGTGTATCTACATTGTGGAATAACTGTAATTTTGACACTTCTTTAATTGCCATTACTGGGATTTGTAGTTTGGTGAGGCCCAGCACTCTTTGGCAAAGAAGGCTAAATGCTTGGTAAAACCAATAAGCCTTTGTGATCAATGAAAAATATGTTTCAATACTCATTATGAAATTAGGGGGTGGGGGAAAATTGTTTTGAGGTCTGTATCATAACTATAACGAGTTAACTACTTTTTTGTTACTTTTCATTAGGTAGTTAATTGTGCCAGTGGGGAAACTTCAGGAGTGCCTTTCTCCATCAATATTAGATGGTATGAAACTTGCTACAATTATCTATCACATTTGCCACGGTTAGCCCACCAAGTTTCAGAAAATGAAACCAACTTTGATAGGCTTTATTGCTTTACAGAATTCAAATGAAAAAGTCTTGGGTGAGTTTTGCTTCTTAAGTTTTTGTGTGGGCATCTCCCGATGTTTCTTAATATCTGTTTGTATATACAAAGCTTACGAATTAGATATGACTTACTAAATAGAAACAAAATTTTGCACACTCCTAAAAACTAATACTTGTCGCACACCAGGGCAGGAAGGCATCTTTAAACCAACCTCACCATTCCAGAACTCGGTTTATAAGCAAAGCAGTTTATTGAAGGATAAATGTAAAGCTTCAGCAAAAAAACGGTAAAAGATCAAAGACTCAGTATAATGTTTAGTCCCTACAAAACAAAGCACTTGAAGAAACTTAAAAGCAATAATTCATAAATCCAAGGTACATGCAAAATCTTAAAACTGGAGTCTTTATCAAAATACAGCAACCAAGGAGAGCAAAAGAACTCAGCAACTAAAACGTAATTCCAAAAGTACAGGAGAACAGGAAACAATCTTGATAACTTGAAGAATGAGTCTATGAATATAAATCACATAGGAAAACTTGAGGTAATGATCAGCACTTTGTATTTAGCCTTGAAGCGGACAGGCAACCAGGGGAGCGGATCTGGCCAAAGTGGTCCATGCCTTAGTCACCTCTAGACTGGATTACTGCAATGCACTCTACATGGGGCTGCCCTTGAAAATGGCCCGGAAATTCCAATGGGCGGCAGCCACGTTGTTAACTGGGGCTCCTTACAGGGAGCGGTCATCCCTCCTGTTCAAGGAGCTCCACTGGCTGCCATTCATTTACTGGACCCAATTCAAGGTGCAGGTTCTTACCTACAAAGCCCTGAACGGTTTGGGACCTGCCTACTTGTGTGACCGCATCTCCATATACGAACCCACACAATCCCTTCGATCATCCGGAGAGGCCCTGCTCTTGATCCCACCAGCCTCGCAGGCGCGATTGGTGGGGACGAGAGAGAGGGCCTTTTTCGGTGGTGGCCGCTCGACTCTGGAACTAACTCCCTAAAGACATCAGGCAGGCCCCAACTCTGGCAGTCTTCAGGAGGAGCTTGAAGACGTGGCTGTTCCAGTGTGCCTTCCCAGAATAATGATCCCATAGCACTTTGTCCTCCAAAGCACTTTACATTTCTGTAGGTCTGCTCGTATGCCCTTCCACAAACACCACTATCTTCTTTTCGTCCATGTCCCAGCATCACTTCCGATTTTAATTCTACATTTGGCCTTCCCACTGTTTTTAATTGCATGCTGTCTTATTGATAATGTTGTATATTTTATTGTCTATGTTTTTATTTTAAATATTTGTATTGTTGTTTTATTGCTTGTATTGTTGTATTTGGGCTCGGCCTCTTGTAAGCCACACCGAGTCCCTTGGGGAGATGGTAGCAGGGTACAAATAAAGTTGTATTATTATTATTATTATTATTATTATTATTATTATTGCAACATGGGAGTCATCCTCTTATGACACAGCACTCCAGTTAGCAATCTATCTGCTGATCTCTGCACTAATTGCAGCTTCCAAACTATCCTCAAAGGCAGCCCCACGTAAAGATCATTGTAGTAGTCCAAATGGGATGTGACTAAGGCGTGGACTACCATGGCCAACACTGGTGTCTCAAGGTATAGGCATAGCTGGTACACAAGTGTGACTTGGGCACCATTCTAAAGGATAACATGGTCTTCCAAAAGACCTCAAGACCTTTCTGTTACTATCAGGATCCATATTTCAGAAGCAGCAAGAACTGGAAAAATGTAGAGTAAGTAAAACTCCAAGAATGATAACAGCCCTAAATACACAGACACAGACTGGCATCCTGTTGGTGACCTATATGCATGTAAGTGCTGCTGATGTGCACCTGCGTTCTAGTTTGGGAAAAAGAGCTATTCACTTGCCCTGGATCTTCATCCAAAATTGTTCCTCTGCCTTGAGCTGTCGAGTTCACTTCTTCAGGTTAGGAGGAGGAGGAGGAGGGAGATGATTCGGACCACAAAGAAACACAGGCAAAGGGCCCTGCGTTCTCATGATTTGGCCAAAGTATGACAACTTCTGCTTAGTTATCTTAACTTCTAAGCCTGATTTCTTTAGGACACTCCATGGTATCTGCAGAACCATGTTTAAAATGGGTTGATTCTCTTTCTCTTAGCTTTTTTCTCAGCTCCTTTTAATTCCATTGCTGTTTGAATGGCACATTTTCTTCTCTCGCAGATAACTTGTATACTTAGTTGAACTTCTCCTTTGACACTGTATTCCGTAGGCTTGAAAAGTTAGCAGTGCCTCTGCCATTCAACTTTGTCCATCTCTCATAACCTGGTGGGGAAATACTACCTCCTTCCACCTCCTAATCCCATCCTTGCCCTTTTTTCGTTCAACGTTTTTCTTACTTATCCCACTTTATTTTCCCTCTTCATGCATGTTTGCCTTTGATAAAGCTGTTTCTCCTAGCAACAAGAATGGCTTATTTTTTTTTTAAAAAAAATTACCAGGCTTTTTAATTAAAAAAAGGTTTTAATCCATTAAATCCATTTTGATTGTCTCAAATTGGGATAAAGACCAAAGAAAGCTTTGTCATACACTACTGAGTATGAAAGGGCATGAAAGAAGAAAGGGAAAGAGAGGTGAGGGTGTCTTGAAGACACTAGAGGTCTCTATTATTTAATACTCGCTTGGGTACCTGGTGTTACCCGGGTCATTTGAAAAAGCCATTTTTTAATTTTACAAAATGCATAAGGTTGTGGGTGAACTACAATTCACGTCATGAGAGAGAGAGATGATGGATGGATGGATAGATAGATAGATAGATAGATAGATAGGAAGAAGGAGAGAGAGAGAGAGATGATGGATGGATGGATGGATGGATAGATAGATAGATAGATAGATAGATAGATAGATAGGAAGAAGGAGAGAGAGAGAGAGATGATGGATGGATGGATGGATGGATAGATAGATAGATAGATAGATAGATAGGAAGAAGGAGAGAGAGAGCGAGATGATGGATGGAGGGATGGATGGATGGATGGATGGATGGATAGATAGATAGATAGATAGATAGATAGATAGATAGGAAGAAGGAGAGAGAGAGAGATGATGATGAATGATGGATGGATAGATAGATAGATAGATAGATAGATAGATAGATAGGAAGAAGGGGAGAGAGAGAGATTATGGATGGATGGATGGATGGATGGATAGATAGGAAGAAGGAGAGAGAGAGAGAGAGATGATGGATGGATGGATGGATGGATGGATAGATAGGAAGAAGGAGAGAGAGATGATGATGAATGATGGATGGATGGATAGGTAGATAGATAGATAGATAGATAGATAGATAGGAAGAAGGAGAGAGAGAGAGGATGGATGGATGGATAGATAGGAAGAAGGAGAGAGAGAGATGATGAAACTCCATCACGTTGGACAAGTTAGCTCTAGATGCATCATTGGTAGGGTTCAATGTGATCTCTGGCTGCAGGATAAATTACAGCTCCCAGCATGGTAGATCAGTCCCCTCAAATCCATCTAGTACAGTGGTTCTCAACCTGGGGTCCCCAGATGTTTTTGGCCTTCAACTCCCAGAAATCCTAACAGCTGGTCAACTGGCTGGGATTGCTGGGAGTTGTAGGCCAAAACACCTGGGGACCCACAGGTTGAGAACCATTGATCTAGTAGGTTCAATTGGTCATAGGGGTGCTGTGTGCCAGATCCGGCATCAGTGGTAATCACAGTGTCTCTGGATGTAAGTGAACTACAATTGCCAAAACTGGTCAGTTTTCCCCAAATCCCTCCAGTATTCCCCAGAAGCGGGGAAAAGCTGAATAATTTCTGACTCACTTACTGCTTCATAACAGAAATAGCTGAAAAAGCTTTGGAAGGGCAAAGGGACTTCTAGTTTCCTTAAAATTTTTGAAATCGCTTTAAAAAGCAAATCTTTCCGAATTTATTTCCGACCGAACCTAACCCATACCTAATAGATAGATATAGATTTGATTTTGTCTGGAATATTCCTGTCTTTTGGATATTGCTCTTTATTTACTGTCCTGATTTTAGTAGATTGATTGAATTTAGGAGAACAATTCAACCTTCAATTCAAAACTAAGAATGTGTACGTGTGAAATTAAACAACCAGGTCCAACAAGGCTTGTATAAGTAAGGTAAAACATTTTGAATGCACTACAGACTACTTCAAGGCTTCTTCCAAAATCCCGGGATGTCTGTGTTGGCTTTTGTCTTTTTATCATGGCGCATTCCACTGTATCAATCTAAAGCTTTTAAGCACAGTTTGCCAAAGCTTCTCTTGGAGGATTCAGACTGTGAGTCATTGAAACCTTCAAACTTTTGTGTTCACTTGTATATGTTGCTGAGGTGTATGTGTGTGGGAGAATCTAAGTTGGAAATCCTCTATAACTGTTTTTTGTCTCTCTTTTTGTGTCTCTCTCTTTGGGCAGAGTTCATTTGTACTGTAAATATACTTTAGTTCTAGTGTATTCATGATCCATTCATAGGTAATTCATTACACATCCACCACTAATTCATATTTGTGACCCATTCAATAGTGTAGCAAATATGCAGGAAGTAAAAATCCCTCTATCCTGACTTATTGATTTATTTGTTTACCTCGTTTGCCTGCCAACCCCTGAAATAAAGAGACAACACAACGGTTCTTTTGGGTTCAAATTGGGCAACTTTCATTCAACGTTACCTATTTAGATTTGTACTAACCTAGCTTAAGGGTGTCTGGAACTTGGTGTAACCAAGCCAAGGTAGCATCCCTACCCGGTTTATATATAACTTTTACAGGTGAAACACTGGGGTCCCCTGGTGATCTAACCTGGGCAACCTCTAAGGGAAATGAGTGGGAAGTCTTCCTCAAAGTTATTGAAGCCAGACTTTTCCCATTTCAGGACCATTTGACTTCACCTCACCCATCAAATTGGATGGGTGGAACACATCTCACCACACTAAAACAGTGGATGTGGCTCTTAAGGAGACATGCTGCATTATCACGAGGTGTCTGTGCCCTACACCACTGGAGAAATTACACTGTCTAGCCGGTATCGCACCACCTGACATCCGCCGGGAAGTGGCAGCCAATAGTGAAAGGACCAAGGCAGTGACATCTCCAGCTCATCCCGTTTGGATATCAGCCAGCATGTCAACGACTTAAATCCAGACATAGTTTTCTAAGATCTACAGAGACACTCGCTGGAACACCTCAGCAAGCGAGAGTCCAAAAGTGGCAGGCTCAAACCCAGAACCTCAATCAATGGCTGATACCAAATGAGAAACTCCCCCCTGGGCACACAGAGGACTGGGCGACTTGGAAGGCACTGAACAGACTGCACTCTGGCACCACAAGATGCAGAGCCAACTTTGAGAAATGGGGCTACAGGGTGGAATCCTCGACATGCGAGTGCGGAGAGGAGCAAACCACAGACCACCTGCTGCAATGCAACCTGAACCCAGCCACATGCACCATGGAGGACCTTCTTGCAGCAACACCAGAAGCACTCCAAGTGGCCAGATACTGGTCAAAGGACATTTAATCAACTACCAAACTCACACATTTTGTATTTTCTCTGTTTGTTTGCTTTGTACTGTTAGAAATGTAATATAATTGACCGGCTGCCCTGACACGAGAAATAAAAAATAAAATAACCCATCAAATTAACTTCCAGGTGAGTGTTTTTACTTAATGGCCTTCACCCCTGAAGGGAGTGCCTTGGGTGTACACCAACTATAGGATTTCCCAAGCTATTTACCACCAAGGCCTATTTATAACATTTCACCATCCCATCTAGCCCCTGAACAGTATAGGGTAGGCAAAAAACCCTCCTAGAACATAGCAGGTAAAAAATGCCTACCCGGTTCCAGCGGGCAACCAATAATTATACTGTTAATGGGTGGGAGTGGTGGGATGACGACAAGGTACAGAATGAAGCCTGGTAGGGCTGGCCAGACTGAAGCCAGCCACACCACTTCTTCTGGAGGGTTCCAGAAGAACCCTCCTCTCTTGCTCCGGGGGAGGAGGCATATACCTCTCCTCTCCCAACTGTGCAGGGGGAGGAAAGTCCCTTCTACCCTGCCTTTCTCTACCTTGGAGGGGACTAAAGGCAGCTTGCAAGTAGGCAACCATACAAAGCCATAGGATATGTACAATTACAAACATATAAATAGAGTTATAAACTACATTAAAACAGTTTAAAACATATAAAACAATACATTAGCAGTAAATCACAGGATCCTTAAACGTAGTCCGGCCGTTCCAGTTAGTCAGTGCACATCAATTCTGTTACAGTAAGTTGTAGCAGGACCAAGTGTGTGTGTGTTGAAGAAAAACCTTATGATGGTAATTATTATGTGCAGCTGGTAATGTAGGTCAACCAGCAATCTTGGACCACATCCGATGGGGTATAACTGTATGGGTTTTTAGAATACAGTTCTGGAGAGCTTTTTCTCTAAGGAGATCTATGCTCAAAGGCTCTGCTCTAAGGAGCAGGCTGGAGAGAAACCGTTATGGTGCTCTAAAGGAGGCTATGGTGGAATAGCTGTTTGCACAAGGTTTATGTTTTGCTTTCTCATTTGACTTAAGAAGAAGATGCCTTCTTTTGTGTTACTTACATGACTATGTAAGTTTCTTGCACTGGTTTTTTTTGTATGCAACATTGCAAGTTTATATTTAATCTCTGCTATTAACAGTAAAGATTTTTTGTTCATTTCTACTCTTGTCTGTGACATGGCTAAGATCTGCTTGCTGCGCAACAAATTCCATATCTTTCTATTTCTCAAGTTCTCGAAACGCCTGGTCTCAAAGCCAGGTTTTTACTTTCTTATGGAAGGTCAGGAAGGAGAGGGCTTTTGAAACATGGGAGGCCTTGTGTATCCTGGGCCAAGCAACGTAGGATGCTTTCTCCTCAGTTGAACCATGGAGCCCCGCCAGAACTGAGCCTGCGTCATCTGATGGGCGCCATTGGGCTTTGTGTTTAGTCCCACATGTTATTAGTTCACACCTCAAGGCTGACTCAAATTTAAAGAAACTGCAATATATTCCGTACCCATTTTGTCACATGCTGTCTTGATTTATGTCCTCTCCATAAACTCAAATGATTTCACGATGAATCGCAGTGGCATTCATGCCCTTAGCATTTAGGTAGCATATTACAGTCTGAACTTCACACTTAGAGGGAAATGGAATGAGGACGCTCATCTCTAACCTTCACCACAATGCCAGTCGATGAGCTACTGATGACTGGCACTGCTCATTCACTTCTGCTGGCTTCCTGCTACACAGCAGTGTTAGCAACTTCCCCCAAGAAAATTTCTCGTGAGAGATATTTGCCTTGTAACCTTACTTTCCAGATAACCCTCGTATTTTGTTTTTTCTTGAATACAAATTATTTTAAAAAGTCACCTCTGTCTATTTGTCTGTCTCTCTTTCTCTTGTGATAGACTGCTAGTAGTTTGTCTTCTTCAACAGTGAAATCCCAACATTTTGGACTAAACCACTAGTCATTTCCCAGCAGAATAAGCTTCAACACATCCTGAAGGATGTGTTGAAGCTTACTCAGCTCAGGGAAGGCTGTTTAAATACCTCATTTTTAAAGGATTGCTAGTTCAGTAGGTCTATCCAGCCAAGGGGAACCTGTCCACTCTTTGACATATGCACAACTTGGCCAACCACCTGCCAGAAGATTCCTCGTCTCACTAACGCTGATGAAAAGAAATACATTCTTATAAATGTAACAGGATGACCAATAATAGAGGAAACAGCCAGGTGGGTGGGTGGGAGGGAGGGATGTTTTTGTCTCTGAAAAACAAAGAAGAATGTTCTGATAAGAATTTCCACACAATCCTGTGTTCTGCTTGATGCAAAGAATGAAGACCAGACAATGCGGCTTTCTGAGCACTTCAAGGAATCAATAGACAAAACGAGTGAGTGAGAAAAGACATTTTTGTCAGCTTAATTGTCTTTTTTGTTCTCATATTATTAAAAAATGGGATTAGGGGAAGATGAATACGACAGAATCGGCTTTCAGTTCAATTTCATTTGAAGGGTTGAGGATTGTCCACAATAGAAGGACGTCAAAAACCTTGCTTCCCTCTCATATGTTATTCCACCCTTATCCAATTTATTTCATTTTCTTACCAATTTTGGGGCTGAAGGTGATTTTTCTTACCGACTACCTTCACTTTCTGTTTTTGCTGTCACTCACAGACATGTGAAGTTTCAAAACTACACCAACTCTGTTGGACCAGCCATGTTGTTCAAATGCCCAGTTGCTATCTCCCAAAGCACTTACTCTACTCTCAGCTCAAGAACAGAAAACTGGTGGTGTGTGGACAGCAAAAGAGATTTAAAGATGGGCTTTAAGGTAACCTTAAGAAATTTAGCATAAACACAGGGAACTGAGAAGTCCTGGTCCTTGTGTGTTGGAACTGGAAGTCAGCTGTTACCAACAGTGCTATGGAATTTGAAGAGGCACAAATAGAGAGCATAAAGGAGAAACAGCAAGAGGAAGGTGCATCAAATCAGTCCTGTCCAGAACTGCATTCTGACTGGACATCAATGTTATCATTGAGACAGACCATATGGATTCAGAATAGGTCTCCATAGTCCCTTATGTATCCACTGCCAAGACTCTACTTCTGGAAGATGATCATACTTTGCCATGAGGGATCACATATGATGTTTATGAAATATTCAGTGAGTAGCTTTATGATGTGCAACACAAATGCATCACTGTGCCAAGTTTCATTGTTCTCAGCCCACAAGAAATGGGTCAGGGGAAACCTTTAATGAATGCCCTTCATAAATGAACACAAGAGTAGCCCTCTTGCAGTGATGCAACCCAGCACCAGCAGCCGCAAACCTATCATCAGAACAAAACCTCGCACACCCATTTCCTACTTTCTTTGGAAGATCCTTCTTGTAACACAGTTTCAGCACTTGAAAAGTGGTGCTGGAGAAGAGTTTTGTAGATGCCATGGAGTACTGGAAAGACAAATGAATGGGTACTAAAGCAAATCAGGTCTGAACTCTCCTTAGAAACCAAGAAGACTAAACTGAGACTGTCATATTTTGATAATGAGAAGAAATGACTCACTAGAAAAAACACTAATGCTTGGTAAGGTAGAAGCTAAGCTAGTTGGAGAAAATGGAGATCTCATTCTAGATGGGTAGATTCAATAGGAGAAACCAAAGCACTAACTTTCCAAGATCTGAGCAGTGCAGTTGAGGATAGGATGACATGAAGATCTGTCATTCATAGGGTTTGCTTAAGTCAAAGTCAACTTGACAGTGATGAGGATATTGGAAAATATAGATATTCACACATATGAACATCAGAAGCACTGAAATGTAGAAAATTCAGATTCTCTCTGTATTAGAAAACCAAGCTGACGGGACAAAAGGATGGTAAAGAAGATCTGTGTCGAAGGCACAGTTGAGAGGAGGGTGAACATTCCAGGGAGGAGATAGGAATGGCTTGGTAAGGGCCATACCTTCTTACTTCTTACTCTCCCTCTCTCCTGACAGGTCAAAAGCAGGCCCCTTATGTTGCACACCAAGTTGGCACCCTTGAACTCGTAAACACACCAATGTTCTTTATAAGCAAAGCAGTTTATTGAAGATTAATATAGCAATAGCCCAAAAGGTAAAAAGCATTCAAACAAGTAATAAGTAATGTCCACAAAATAGTCAGTTGAGCAATGTAATATAATCCAGTCAAAATCTAGGTCAGGAAACAGGAAGGTCCCAAAATTCAGTAAACAAATCCATAGGAGTAAAGTCTTTCAGTTCCAAAAGGTTGCAAAAGACCAAAATCCCTTGAAGAAACAGAAGCAAACTGGAACCAATAAATCCAAATGCAGGAGCTTGAAACCAAGACAAACAGCTTACAAAAATCTCAGCATGAACATGAATTCAAGGCAGAAATACACAGGAATCTCAGCATGAACACTCAGGCATGAAGCAAAAGACATGGTTGTACATGAAAACCAAACGTTGCACTCACTGAAGACTATAGATTCACAGACCCTTTATTTATTCAGAAGGCCATTGCAAAAGCATTCCGTTTCCCTTGGGAAACCTCTCCCTGATCCCTCTTTTTTCTCAATCTTGCAGAGTGCCTCCTCCCTAATTCCAGGTGGCGATCCTGATAAATCTGGCCTTTTCGGTCAAAGCTTGAATCCCTCATTTTGCCAATTAGTACATTCCTTTCGCTATCACTATTTGGCCTTGACTGTTCAACCTTGGCTTCTTTCTCTGCCTGCACTGAAGCATCTTTGCCTTGTGAACCAACTATCCTAGAATCCTCAGGTTCACTCTGGCTAACTGTACTCTCTTGACCATCATCTCCATTCACCAACCCCTGAGAGAAGAAACCGATCATCTAACTCAGACATTGGAACCTCTGCAGGCTCATGATCATTCTTAGAAGCCTGAGGCAAAGAGACAATCACAGGCTGAGCTCCTACACCTTGATTGTTCTGTAGCCAAACCTAGTATCTATAACTTGCTGTAAGCTGCTCTTCCCCATGCATGTAGAAAAATATAATTTGATATTTCTATGATGCAAAAGTGATCTAGTGATGATGATATGTATGTAGGAGCATGTTTCTTTGTTTGCCTGTATTTGAAGATGTATAAAAGGGAGAGTCAATGCCTTTATCCTCACTCTGGTTTGCTTTTGGAGGAAATTCCACAACCAGGGTCTCAGCTGAAAATAAAACCATACTTTTCTGCCTCAACAATGGATTGCTCTTAGTATTATCTCTCCTATCAGCCACAACAACAGTTAACAGCAAGTGTGATTCAGCCAACTTTCAAAATGCTATGCAATAGGCTGGATAATAAGTCAACTTATCAAGAGAGATGAGATGAGATCATTGTCAGATCATGGTACCTTTATCTTTTATTGTTGCTTGGATAGTCTTTTTCTTGAAGTGAATGGCTGTTTTTGGTAAAAAGTGTTGATAACACCAGGCCCATCTTCCTATCAGTGGCAAAATACTCTCAACTATCTGCTTCCGAACATCTTATTTTAGCCACAAGAAAGGCAACACTGAGGTAGAGGCCAACCATTATTAAGGGAGATAAAACAGAAGAATAATGAAGAGGCAATGGAAAGGGAGACGCTATTTGTTCTGTTGCACGCTGGGCCTGTAAAGAATTTCCTTTAGAAGAGGACGTGCAACCTTTGCCCAGCGGGAAGCCAGGGGGCCCAAAGAGGTTTTCCACCACAAATAGTCTTTAGATGGCTTGTGAAATACAACAAAGTCTTTTATTAATGAACAATCAAACAGAAACTTCTCTTGTCTTCAGAAAGTTAAACAAATGATTCCAGGCTTTTATGCAACTGCTGGCTTCCTAAACTTGCCCACAAAGGACAGGCAACTGTCTTCAATAACTTCTTCTTTACTTTAAAGGAAAGTCTCCTTTTTAACTTCTCCCAGGCTGACTGTAATCTGACCCTTACTGATGTGGGCTCCGCTACCGGGTCAAACTGCTTCTCGAACGCCGAGTGGACCTACCAGTAAAGGATTAGATGTTCTCCAGCTGGAGTTCTTTGGTCTTTAGGGCTGGTTCCCTGGAAATCTTTGGAGACTCTTAAGACTGTTCTCCCCGGAAGGTCTTAAGGGTTGACGCTTTTGTACAGGGGAAGCTTGCACACGTCCTGTACATTAGCTTTCCTTGCTGAGACTAACTAAAAATGGCTTCCTTCCCAATTGCCCTGAGCAAGGGGCGGCACCAAAACTTGATGATGGACAGGTGACTTGCCCTATGACTGCAACAAAAGGAAGCCACCTATCTGCAGAGTCCCTGAAACCTTGGACTGCAAGCAAACATTTAATACAAAGCAAATAAAGTTGGAGCTCCTGGTACAGCCATACCAGAACACTATTCTCTTCTTAGTGAGCTGGACTTCAGGATTATCTCATGAATGGCAGATATATAACAAGAGAAAGGAAATAGTTTTTAGCACAGCAGGAGGTTAAAACAAATAGTTCACTCACAAAATTACCGGTGGGTTTAAAAAGGAGGATCACACAGTTTCTAGGAAATAGGTCCTCCAAAATAAATTGGCCATGAAAGCTGAAAGGATGACATGCTTAACAGCTTTTCATTGATATTGTGGATCTAATCTATCTGGAATGAGATCAATGGAATGCACATAAGTGTGCACTTCTCAGGTTCTCATTGATTCAATGGGCTCATTCGAGCTGGGATTGAATCAATGAAATGCACATCAACATTGACTTATCAGGTTCCCATTGTTTCCACGGATCTATTCCAACAGCAATTAAGTCAGTAGAATGCCCATAAGTGTTGACGTTTGCAGGCCTGTTCCAACTGGAACATACATAATTGTTGTCTTAGCAGATTTGTATTTATTGGATGGGCTCTACTCTAATTGTACCTAACAACTGGATTTTGGTTAAGAAATCAACAACAAAGGAGGAATAGTGCACTTATGCTGTTTTAATGGCCTTCCCAGAGTTATTGATCTGATTGTTGTCTGAAACAGGATGAGACAGAATTTTTGACCCATCAAAGAAAAACGTGCTTGCTTCTTCACAGAAGAAAACCTTTCTGGTTTTGCCTTACAATAAGCATGTAGTGTACGTTTCCTTTTCTCCATTGTTCTAACAGTCTCGATCAGAAATTACTTGGGTTAGAAAGTCAATAAGAAGTCAAAGGCTGCTTGTTCTTCAGACCTCACTGGATCCCTGCTACATGAAATATTTAGCAAACAAGAGAGCCTTTTGCCATTGGACAGCACAACTCTTTCCCATGACAAATTGGCTGAAATGTTAAGGACTATTATTTTATGCTGTATATTTCAAATTCCAACTGTCCTACGGAGGACCATAAGAATGATCTACAGAAGAGCTGAAAAAGAGACGTTGCAAATTGTGCAATGCTGTTGATATCAGCAGCTTTTTTTCTGGCTCCACCATAATATTCTATTAACAATGAGTGGAAAGTATATTTCTTGTTGTTGTGTGTTTTCTGAGCTGTATGACCATGTTCCAATCGCTAAGGATTCCTTGACAACATCTGAGGATGCCTGTCATAGATGCAGGTGAAACGTCAAGAGAGAATGCTTCTGGAACATGGCCATACAGCCCAGAAAACACACAACAACCCAGGGATTCCGGCCATGAAAGCCTTCAACAATATATCTTTCTTGTATTTTTCCTAGTAGCTCTGCCTGTGCCTGCCAATCAGGGACATTTCGCCTGCCTCTATGGCAAGCATCCTCAGAGGTAGTGAGGTAGCCTTCGACAATACAATCCTTAACAAGTGGTCATCCAATTCTCCTGCTCCACAAAGGCTCTCAAAGCTGCTTACAAAATGTTAATTTGCTCTCAGGCTTACAATCTTAATACCAGATGGTTTTTCCTCATATTTCATCAAAGTATACTTTCTAATTATTTGAACCCATGTCTTTGGATCCCATCCTTGGAGCAAACAAACAAACAAACAAACACAAAAGTCAAGCTTGGTTTGTTTTCCATGTGACACCTTTTCAGATATTTAGAAATGGCCCTTTTATTTACTCATATCCTTTTTGCAACCTTCTCTCTCTCAAGCTAAACATATGTTGGGTTGTTGTAGGTTTTTCGGTCTTTATGGCCATGTTCTAGAAGCATTCTCTCCTGACATTTTGCCTGCATCTATGGCAGGCATCCTCAGAGATTGTGAGGTCTCACAGCTGCTGATGATGCTTGCCATAGATGCAGGCAAAACATCAAGAAAGAATGCTTCTAGAACATGGCCATATAGCCCAAAAACCTACAACAACCTAGTGATTCCAGCCATGGAAGCCTTCAACACATTAAACATATGCTACTAGCCCAGCTGTTCCACTCTGGGTTTGTTTCCAGATCCTTTGCCATAAATTGCAGTGTCCTAAGATGGGAACCAAGAAGACTGAGTATTTCATTTATTTTCTATTTTGCCTTCCTTCTATCATGAAACTCATAACATTTTATAGAGGCCTTAATTCTCTTGGTTAGAACCAATTGGAGGATGCCCAGTGAACTCTAATTGAGTCAATGGGTTTACTCTCATTGGCACTACCAATAGGATTTGGGTGATGATCTCTGTCCATCTCCACTGCCACTGAAAAAATGCCAACTACTAAGCACTAATTGAGTAATTAACCAGCAGTTTTCCTAACAAGATATAAGTGACATGGCCTAGTCAACAATTGCAAAGTTGTGCAATAGGCTGTTTGATAAGCCCATTTATCAAAGACCACTTACTTGCTGGATCAATTGTTGAATGATTAATCCAAGCAAAGATTTGACTATTGAAGAAAGCCAAGTGCAAATGCAGGTTACAAATGAACATCAAGATAAAAGAAAAATAGATGATTCAAAGTAGAGGATGAAGACATTGAAATAATTAACGATTATCCATAGGGTGGCTCAGTCATCTATTCAAAGGGAAACTGCAGCCAAAACCTCAAAAGACTAGAGCTTGGAAGGGCAACTAAGAAGAAACTAAAAGTCCTTCCAATGTAAAGATATATCACATAACACAAAAGTGAAAATAATGTGTGCCATTCATTGTATTTCCAGGTTCTATGTATAGTTGTGAAAGCTTGGCAGTGAAGAAAGCTGGTCAGTCGCTAGATCAGTGGTTCTCAACCTTCCTAATGCCGTGACCCCTTAATACAGTCCCTCATGTTGTGGTGACCCCCAACCATAACATTGTTTTTGTTGCTACTTCATGACAGTCATTTTACTATTGTTATAAGTCATAATGTAAATATCTGATATGCAAGATGTATTTTCATTCACTGGACCAAACTGGGCACAAATACCCAATGCACCCATATGTAAATGCTAGTGGAGTTGGGGGAGGATTGATTTTGTAATTTGGGAGTTGTCGTTTCTGGGATTTATAGTTCACCTATAATCAAAGAGCATTCTGAACTCCACCAGCGATGGATTTGAACCTAATTTGCCACCCAGAACTCCCATGACCAGTGGAAAACACTTGAAGGGTTTGGTGGGCATTGACCTTGAGTTTGGGAGTTGTAGTTCACATATATCCAGAGAGCACTGTGGACTCACGCAATGGTGGATCTGGACCAAACTTGGCACAAATACTCAATATGCGCAAATGTGAACACTGGTGGAACCTGGGGAAAATAGACCTTGACTTTTGGGAGTTATAGTTGCTGGGAGTTATAGTTCACTACAATCAAAGAATATTCTGAACTCCACCAATGAGAGAATTGGTTCAGACTTCCAACATGGAATCCCCATGACCATCAGAAAATACTGTGTTTTCTGATGGTCTTTGGCGACCCCTCTGACACCCCTTCATGACCCCCTCAGGGGTCCCAACCCCCAGGTTGAGAAACACTGCGCTAAATGGAGATCCTACAAGGTCAGTTGGAGGTCTTTTTTTGTGGCATCACCATAAGTTAAAGTTGACTTGATGACAGTCAATAACAACAAAATTCCAATTCTGTGTCTCTACTCATAGAATCATAGAATCTTAGAGATGGAAGAGATCTCATGGGACATCCAGTCCAACACCCTGCCAAGAAGCAGGAAAATCATAATCAAAGCATCCCCGGACAGATGGCCATCCAGCCTCTGCTTAAAAGCCTCCAAAGAAGGAGCCTCCACCACACTCCAGGGAAGAGAGTTCCACTGCTGAACAGCTCTCACAGTCAGGAATTCTTCCTAATGTTCAGATGGAATCTCCTTTCTTGTAGTTGATACTCCAGTTGATTCAAACTATGGTCTTCCATTCAGGCACTGACCAGGTCCAGTCTAGCTTTGCTTCAGTAAGGTTGCTGATTGAGACGACTTGCTCACAGCATGCCCTCAGATGGTGGCAAATCCAGTATAAAATATTTTGTACAATAAAAGACTATCTACATAATGAGCAATAAAACTCTGTTCATGACCTCTGATTTTCAGAGCTCATTACAAAACTCAAACATAAAGGAAGAAAATTCTGAATTTTCCAGTCTTATAGTATATGTAGGCAGGCAATTGTATGTATGTGTTTTTTTCTCCCCGTTGCAGGAGTGACTTGAGAAACTGCAAGTCACTTCTGGTGTGAGAGAATTGGCTGTCTACAAGGACGTTTCCCAGTGGACACCTGGATGTTTTGATGTTTTACCATCATTGTAGAAGGCTTCCCTCATGTCCCCACATGGGGAGCTAGAGCTGACAGAGGGAGCTCATATACGCTCTCCGTGGATTCAAACCTCTGACCTGTCAGCCTTCAGTACTGCTGGCACAAGGATTTAACCCACTGCATCACCGGGGTGTCCTGTGCCAGGTAGCAAACTGGCAGCCAGTGAAGCTGACTCAACAGAAGAGTTGTGTGCTCCCTGTGCGCCACTCTCCTGTCTAGCTCCTGGTGCAGATCATCCACTAAGGCAACCAAGGCTGTCACGGTTCCATGTCCCGGCCTAAAGCCAGACTGAGCCGGATCCAGATAATCCATGTCTTCCAAGAATACCTGGAGTTGAGAAGCCACCACACGTTCCAGGACTTTGCCCCAAAAGGGGAGATTGGAAACAAGCCAAAAGTTGTAGAATTGCGTGGGGTCCAGTGATGGTTTCTTCAACAACTGTTGTATTACAGCTTGTTTTAAGCTCGCTGGAATGTTGTCTTCCCGAAGGGAGGCATTGACCATGCACTTGGCCAATCCCCCTCTGGCTTCCTTTAAAAGCCCGGATGGGCAGGGGTCTAGAATGCATGTGGTCACCCTCATCCCTTCAAGTATCTTGTCTACATCCTTGGGCTTCACCAATTGAAATGAATCCATCAAAATTGGAAAAGCAGGTGCTCATGTTACATCTAGCCGTATATACGGATCTAGCCGTATTTTCTGGCTGTGATACAAGAACGACTATCTGGCTACCTGCCCATTTTCAGGAGGCACATAAAAATGGATATGGAGGTCTACCAGTACATGGCCAGCAGAAACGGATCAAGGTTCAGCTGAAATGCACAAGCCCAATTGTCTTCCTGTTCAATTATAGGGCTCAGTCCAGCTCCATGTTTTCATTTGGGGAAAAAGAAAGGCTGATATTTCAGTCCTACCTAATGGTCCCAGTTTGGAAAGTGTGACAGATTTTTCTTCAAGAAAGCTCACCTCCCATTCATTTAAACTAAAAAGCCCTAAACATCCTGGAAATTGACAATTGTCCCCTGCAAGCCTGCCCCCTCCCAATGTAAATTTCTAATTAAAATATAAATTAATCCTTACTGATGAATACCTCCACTGTCTCAGGAATGATGCTCAAAAAGAGAAAGTTTTATGCTGCTAATTAATGTTATCGCCTATTAGCTTTATTTACATAAGGCGATATTATTCATGCGGCTTGATTTGGGATGTTACATAGCTTTTTAATTTAAAGAAGTGGAGGAGGTGTAATAATGGCTCTGATCTTGCGTTGTGCATTCCTCTTCAGCCATTTGCCACGGGTTCTCTAAATATTCCCTTAACACTACTGAAAGTAATTTTTCCTTGGTGAATAGAAACGTCCTAGAAATTATTGCTACAAGATGAAAAGAGGAAGATCTGAAAAGGGCTTTGAAACACTCCCAAGACATGAAAGCTAATGCTCGATTGTGTTTAAGTCCAGATGGACAAGGTTTTTAGTTAACGGTCTCAGATATGAATCTTTGGGAGATTGATAAAAGCAATGATAAATATGGCATGGAAAAGTGGAAAATTTCATCTTGATTAATAGATTATTTTAAATACTTCAGTGTCTGTTCCAATATAGAGAGCCATTGAATCACAAGGGCCATCCAGTCCAAGCCTTTGCCATACAGGAATGCACAATCAATATATGTTATGCTTTTATATGATATTGCCCACTGACTACCGCCACTTAACAATGCCTTTGCCCTATAAGGGCAGCATTTGGTCCCAGATGAAACAGTACCTTGACTTGAAAAGTTGACTAATCAATTTAAATCACTTATGTTAAGGATTTGGTTAATCAGTTTCTTTCATTAATTTTTTTTGTCTTGTCAGGAGTGACTTGAGAAACTGCAAGTCGCTTCTGGTGTGAGAGAATTGGCCGTCTGCAAGGACGTTGCCCAGGGACGCCTGGATGAATTGATGTTTTTATCATCCTTGTGGGAGGCTTCTCTCATGTCCCTGCATGAGGAGCTGGAGCTGATAGAGGGAGCTCATCCGCCTCTCCCTGGATTCGAACCTGTGACCTGTCGGTCTTCAGTCCTGCCGGCACAGGGGTTTAACCCACGGCATCACCGGGGGCTCATTAAATTAAGGATTAACCAGCCATAATTATTTTCTTGCTCTTCAATTTGTCTTTTCCTGGTTCCTCTTCAATGATGTCTACATGGTACTGAAGTGTATACGAGAGTTCAGCACCTTGGATAGTTCCCTAAAAGATTACATTAAAACTTAGACTTACCTCACTGAAGGTACACAAACACTACAGAATTAATGCAGATTGGCATCACTTTAATTACCATATCTGTGATGGAATCCTGGGATTTGCAGTTTGGTGAGGCCTCAGCATTCCTTGGGAATAATACAATTAGTTCAGAGTTGCTCTAATACAAGCATGATGTAGGATCATCACCACCTCTCTATGAAAGTCAACATTGACACTGAACATTGACACTCTGCAAGTACAGTATTTTTTCTGAATGAAGCAGAGAGTGTTTGAGGATCGGGACATCCATAGGGAGACCAAGGTACTTGTTTATTGTCCTCCCAACCCTGTTATAAACCTGCAAAATGTGGACTGTCTACAGATGCCCCACTCAACTCCTGGAATAATTCCATCAGTGTTGCCTCTAAAAAATCCTGCAAATCTCTTGGGAAGACAGGTGGACAAATGTCAGTGTGCTGGAAGAAGCAAAGATCACCAACACTGAAGCGATGCTCTTACACCATCAACTCCTCTGGATGGGTTACATTGTCCAGATGCCCAAAGATCACCATCTCCCAAAGCAGTTACTCTACTCCCAACTCAAGAATGGAAAATGAAATGTTGGTGGACAGGAAAAGAGATTTAAAGATGGGCTTAAAGCAAACCTTAAAAACTGTGGCATCAACACTGAGAACTGGGAAACCCTAGCCCTTCAGTGCTCTAATTGGAAGTCAGCTATGACCAGCAGTGCTGTGATTTTGAAGAGGCACAAATGGAGGGTAAAAGGGAGAAATGAGCCAAGAAGGACTGCCTTTCACCTGGAAAATGATGCCCTCACTGTGGAAGAACATGCGGATCAAGAATATGGCTCCACAGCTGCTTACGTACCCACTGCCAAGACACTACACTTGAAAGGCCATTATACTCGGATAATGAAGGATCGTCTAAGTAAGTAAAGTAGGATATCAGTCTCAAAGTATGCATTTCCACCTAAACATTGATAATAAGAGCTGTTCAACAGTGGAATAGGCTGCCTAAAAGGGTGGTAGGCTCTCCTTTTTTGGAGGTATTTTAACTGAGGTAGGATAGCTATCCTTTGGGAGTGCTTCATATATTCCTTCCTACATGGCCAAAGGTTGGATTAGATTGCTGTTATGGTTCCTTCCAACTCTATGATTCTATTAATTTACGTTGCAATGGTATGTTGGCTTCTTATGAAGAGGCCATGCCATTTAAAATACTTTCACAATTGTCTTGAATCTTGAGTTTGAAAAGAAAGAGAAATGAAATAGCCATAGTCCTTTGAGCTAGCAAGCAACAGCAGCTTACAGTATATGAGATCAAGACGAGACTCTCCATCTCTACAGACATGTGCACCCACTTTCTACTTCCTTCCTCCCCATCTCCCTGCCAGAATAAATTACTTTATGTGACAGAATTTCTTTATCCATTCTCTCTGGACATGTACATTTTTTGGTAATCAATACAAGTTGAAGGATGGATGTGTTCACCCACAAGTAAACAAAGTTACAAGGTATTGGCAAAAAGTTTTCGGTATTGGATTTTGTGTCGGGTTGGCACATCTGAAGGGAAGTCTAATCTATCGGCATGCTGGACCACGATTTCCTGTATGGCTTCAGACATCAACTACTCAGTGTCATGTTTTAAACCATAATGAAACATGTAATTTATCAAGTCTGTTCCCAGCCTATGATAGAATCCATCATTCCAGCAGAACAGCTGTCAGGCCGAGAGAGTGACAATGGGGCTGTCTCACCTGATAGATGGCCAAGTTGGGTTTTTCTCTCTTTGACAACAATCCTTTCAATAGATGAAGAGGTGGGAGAAGAACTTTTAGTACTTTCCACATTTCTAACACAGCTGCATCCCTTTTGTGTTGGAGGAAAAGAGGAATGTTGAGGTAGAATCACTTTTCCTGGAGTCTAAATCTATTGCTCGGTGTCCAGAAAACTGTTGTGATTCATCGGGACTGTGGCGCAGCTGGCTGGGAGTCAGCTGCATTAAGATCACTACTGACTAAAAGGTTATAAGTTCGAAGCCAGACTGGGTTGGAGTGAGCTTCTGACCAATTTGTGTAGCTTGCTGTCGACCTTATTATTATTATTATTATTATTATTATTATTATTATTATTTGCAGCCCGCAAGAGAGTTGCATCTGTCAAGTAGGAAATTTAGGTACTGCTTATGCGGGGAGGCTAATTTACGAAGCTGTAAAAATCTCCAGCAAGCATGCAACGAATGAGAAAGTACTTCATCAGTGTCACAGATGGAAGGTGAAGCAACAGCTCCCCTGGTGACCAGAATACCCTCATGAAAAAGCTGGAATATTAAATCGACTCTGTGTGTCTGTCTATATATGTTGTGTGTCCTGAACGGTTTGGGACCATCCTACCTGCGTGACCGCATCTCCATCTACGAACCCACGCGTTCACTTCAGTCATCTGGAGAGGCCCTGCTCGTGATCCCGCCTGCGTCGCAAGCACGTTTGGTGGTGACACGAGACAGGGCCTTTTCCATGGTGGCCCCCCGACACTGGAACACCCTCCCCGAAGATCTTAGACAGGCCCCTACACTGGCAGTCTTCAGAAAGAACTTGAAGACCTGGCTGTTCCGATGTGCCTTCCCAGAATAGGAAATCTCCAATACCAAGTCCCACAAGCATTTTACTAGAACTAAGATTGCTGCACACCACACACTGCACTTGCCCTATAATGCCTTATATACCACCCGTCACATCAGCACTTTCAATCCTGTACCCATTACTCTGGCCCGGCCCAGTTTTATTGTGTCTTAGTGTATTGTTATTGCTTGTTGTTTATATTGCTTTAATTGTTTTTAATTTGCCTTAGGTTTTGTATTGTTGTATTGTGTGTTGAGGCCTTGGCCTTTGTAAGCCACATCGAATCCTTCGGGAGATGCTAGCGGGGTACAAATAAAGTTTAATAATAATTAATAATAATAATAATGGCATTGAATGTTTGCCATGTATATATGGCACCCAGAGTCCCCTGCGGGGTGAGAAGGGCAGAATATAAATACTGTAAATAAATAAATAAATAAATCTTTAAAAGGTCTCCCCTCAAATTTGTAAACATGGCTATCATGTCCCCTCCTAACCTTTTTCCAGGTTAAGCATACCCAAATCCCTGAGAAGGCCCTCATAGGGATTTGCGGTTTCCAGAACATTGACCCTCTGTGTAGCCTGACATGGTGGCTGTTAGAGTGATCCAGCATATCTGTGTTCTCAGATCATATGCTGTGTCCAGGTTGATTCATCAGATGCTCTGCTATAGATGACTTCTCTGGTTGAAGTAGTCTGTAGGGCTTTTCATGTTCCTTGATTCGTGTTTGGATAATGCTTCTGCATTTGGTGGTCCCTATGTAGACCTGTCCACAGCTGCATGGTATACGGTAGACTCCTGCAGAGGTGAGAGGATTCCTCTTGTCCTTTGCTGAATGTAGCATTTGTTGGATTTTTTTTTCAAAACACAACCTACAGACTATCTACAGACCCAATAAGAAAGTACCTCAAACAGACAAGAGTTCAGGAGGGAGGAAGCTTGTTTTCATCTGCCCTGGAGACTAGGACACAATGGAACAATGGCTTCAAACTGCAAGAAAGGAGATTCCATCTGAACATCAGGAAGAACTTCCTGACTGTGAGAGCCGTTCAGCAGTGGAACTTTCTGCCCCGGAGTGTGGTGGAGACTCCTTCTTTGGAAGCTTTTAAACAGAGGCTGGATGGTCATCTGTCAGGGGTGATTTGAATGCAATATTCCTGCTTCTTGGCAGGGGGTTGGACTGGATGACCCACAAGGTCTCTTCCAATTCTATGATTCTATGATCTTGCAGAGGATCCTTTGCTGAATGTAGCATTTGTTGGTTTTCCCCCAAAACACAACCTACAAAATATCTACAGACCCATTAAGAAAATGCCTCAAGCAGGCAATAGTTCTTTCTTCCACCTTGGACTTCCCATAGATATATAAATCCCACTTGCTTAGTTTCCAACAGACCTCACAACCTCTGAGGATGCCTGCACATATGTGGGCAAAACATCAGGAGAGAATGCTTCTGGAACATGGCCATAGAGTCCGGAAAACTCAAAACAACCCAGTGATTCTGGCCATGAAAGCCTTCGACAACACCTGATAGTAATTCTTATTTTCAAATTCTTTGGATGCAAAGCTTTCGTTCTCTTAAAAAGTTCTCATTTAAATAGCAAATTAATTCCCATCATTAACACGGAAAAACAAACAAGCAAACAAAGAGTAACTTCTGCCAGATTTCTGACGTATTATTACCTCCTTCCATTAAGCAGCTGCAATGTCAGTTTGCCTCTCCTGCCAGGAGGAGGAAAAGGAACAAGCAGCAAACAGGAAAATACATTAGTCTAAAGCATCTTCAGAGGTGGGGATGTACTCTAGACATCTCATATTGCTGGTTAATCCCATTTTAGCTGCAAGCACTCCAACTTTTGAAAGCTTTTTCTTTCCTTGAACAAAACCATCAAGCCCTTGGGGTCAGCGTGTGCTTTAGCAACAAAGCGGCTATTAACTGCCAAGTGCTATCTTTTAGATCAAGGAAGAAAAGCTGAAAGAGGGAATAAAAATGAATAGGAGGAACTATTTCCGAGCCGTCATTCGACAAATATATATGTAACGCACTCACACACTCACAAATTGAATTATTCTTTCTGATTGTACTTTGCACATTTATGATATCGTTTCCGTCTTAGAAGTTCTGAGAATGGCAGAGGATTTGTGAATGATGTCTGTTTTTGTAATATTCCAAATTTCACAAGCTTTACAAATAGATGAGGCAAGTTACGTTGCATTCAAGAGGCGATGTTACATTCCCATAACTATTTTCTTCTATGTGGAAACTTTTGATTAAGGTGGCCATGACATTTGCCTTTCATTGCCACAAAACTCTAGAAAAGTGGACAATTTCAGTAGGTTAGCACTATCTCATGGGCTCAGGGGATTAATTGTGACATATGGGTTTCTACTGATTTTTTAAAACTATTTTTGGAGCTGGGTTGTTGTAGGTTTTTTCGGGCTATATGGCCATGGTCTAGAGCAGTGGTTCTCAACCTGGGGTCCCCAGATGTTTTCGGCCTTCAACTCCCAGTTATCCTAACAGCTGGTAAACTGACTGGGATTTCTGGGAGTTGTAGGCAAAAAACATCTGGGGACCCCAGGTTGAGAACCACTGGTCTAGAGGCATTCTCTCCTGACATTTCGCCTGCATCTATGGCAAGCATCCTCAGAGGTAGTGAGGTCTGTTGAAACAAGAAAAGGGGTTTATATATCTGTGGAATGACCAGGGTGAGACGAAGGGCTCTTGTCTGCTGGAGCTAGGTGTGAATGTTTCAACTGACCACCTTGATTAGCATATAACCCAGTGATTCCGGCCATGAAAGCCTTCGACAATACATATTTTTTGAGCTTTCATCCAACAATGCCTCAAAATGGCCATAATTTTGGGTTGCTGTCGGGTTTTTTTGGGCTATATGGCCATGTTCTAGAGGCATTCTCTCCTGATGTTTCACCTGCATCTATGGAAAGCATCCTCAGAGGTAGTGAGGCCATAATTTTGTTTCCTCAGAACTTCCTTGCATGTGGTATAACTGAGTATTGGCTATTTGTTGTTTTCCTAAGACTGTTATAGAACAGGCATGGACAAACTTCAGCTCTCCAGATGTTTTGGTCTCCAACTCCCAAAATTCCTAACAGACCCCTTCTTTCACCCCCTCAGCTACTTAAATGCCTGAATACACATATACCTTATTTAAGGATGTAAATTTCTTCAGAGTATTTCAACAGGTAGATAATATATGTTATAATGTAAATTAATCATATCTTCTTATGATTCTGCTCCATCTATGGCTTTATTATGAAGCCAGTTTTGGCTGAGATCTATACTGCGGTTGTATAGTCTATAGTTGTACCTTAATCATGCCAAAATCCCCATAATCATACAGAAATATATAAAAATACACCCCTAACTCTTCAGAACCCCATACTGCCCCATATAGCTCCATTTCTCTCTGGCTCCTGATTCGCATGCAACTTGCACACTTTGACTTAGAACATGGCTTGCTACTATGGCAAGGATGAAGTTATCTGTCCTTTCTTGAACCATAGGAGGTGTATTTTGTTGTGCACCATGATGAACACCTAACAGAAAATCATGAGAAGACAGACAATAATTGAGAGCAGGCTTGGGATAACTGCCTACAGCAAGAGTTTTCGAAGTCTCTCTCTCCTGTTCCTGTTGCCTGACTGTCAGACTAAACGGGGAGACAAGACAAGGTGGCAATTGATATATCCTTTGTTGGGTATATCCTAGTACTGTTCAGAATGCATTCTTTCTACCTTCTGCTTTTAATAAGGGTGATAACAGTATGGGTTACATTGCCATTTCGTTGTCCCTGTTTTAAGATAATCGGCTATTTATATCAGGCATTTCCAAGAGATAACAAATCTTTGGGAGACTCTGAAAATGAAATATTCTTGATTTATAATATTCTTTTCATGGCAGGAGAGATTTTACCTGAATCTGACGAGATGTTACAGGACTGGAAATTGTGCAGAAAGGGGCAACAGAAATGAACAATTGTCTAGAGCAGAAGTGGGCAAAGTGTGGCTCCTAGAACCAAGTCTGTGACCCTTTGAAGTGGCCAGTCCCACCCAAGCTCCCTAAGACCCCATTTTTTAAAAAAAGTAGCATTAATTTCTAAGCAATTTTATGCCTAAATCATGTAGAAATCCTATCTTTGATTCAGAAACTCTCAACAAACCCAATACGATTCTCAAAATGCCTGTGATCTTCTTAAGTAGCACTGTTGTTTACTTTTCACTGTTGGGTAGGAGACTGCCCACTTTCACACATCATCAATATGATTCAATGCAGGTGATTATGACAACTCCCATCCCATACATTTTTTGGTCTTTTGTAATGGAATATCCCAGTTCCTGAGCTTCTAAGTTGATCTCAGACCGTCTTTTTCCCCTTGCCTTTTTTTGTTTCTGACATTTCCCTCACAAATCATGACAGGTGCTGGCAGGAAGTCCCTCTGCCTCATGAGATGGGCTCCATCGCTTTTCATTAGCTCAATGGATTAGGAACAGGCATGTAGCTGGGGGGGGGGGGGACTTGAGGGGCTTCAGCCCCCCCCCCCCCCGAAATTCTCATGGTGGTTCGCGAAAAGGCCTTACTGGTACATTAAACTGTTATGTTTATTCATATCATGATCTGATCACCATACTCAATATATCCCATATGAATGGGGGTATTGGGGTAATGATACAAAAGGTTTGCTAGGCTAGACCCTCTTTCACTCAGACTCAGCCCCCCCCGAAACTCAGCCCCCCAAAAAAACCCCTCCTGAAAAAAATTCACCCCCCCCCCCCGAAATGAAATCCTGGCTACAGGCCTGATTAGCAATGTTGTTTAATGGGGAGGGAGAGGTGTGAGATAAAGTCCTTAATCTCTCTCTAACCTTTTCTCTTCTCAACTTGCCACTCATGCTACTCTCTCTGCTATTAACCCAGGGAATCACACGCTCTCATATTTTTAAGGGGTGCTTTAATTCAAAAGGATTTAGACAATACTTGGTGTAACACCAGGTACAATTCCCAACAATAATGTCCTTCTGCTGCAGTCCTGATATTGCGAAGTGGAGGAAAGTCTCACTAGAATCTTGAAACTTTATGACTGTAAAGTTATTGCAAAATGAGCATGTGGAAAAATAGGGGGGAAAGTACAAGGTGCATGTGCTGGGTAGGACAAACATGGGTAGAAAGTGAGGCTATGTAGAAAATTGATCTCAGGAACTCACATCACTAAAGCACTTGCATTGCTCAATTGCAGTGTGGCATGAAAGTGGTCATTCTAATAACATTGTTCCCATTTACTGAAATAACACAATTGTGTTAAGGGAACAGTTTGGAATGAAATTGTCCATAGAATGCAGAAAACTTAAAGTTTTGTAACTCTGGGGTCTGTAAGCCATCTGATAGTTTTATTTACTGTAATAAAGTCACAGCAATAACGTGGATGTCAGTCCCTTGCTACAGGTCTATCTTAGCTGTCACCTCTGAGAGTAAGGGGGCGATTATAGTTGCTTTCATACATCCTTTGGGCCTTTTTATAATTGACAGTTTGAAGATGCTCAAGAGCCACCATGTGCAGTGTGTGCAAATGTCTGGGAGGAACAGAGCACAGAATGAAGCCCTGATTTTTCTCTGACCCTGAAGTTAGTGAAAGTGTGAAATGAGATGGGAAACTGCATTTTTGTCATGTCAGGAATGACTTGAGAAACTGCAAGTTGCTTCTGGTGTGAGAGAATTGGCTGTCTGCAAGGATGTTGTCCAGGGGACACCTGGATATTTTGATGCTTTCCCATCCTTGTGGGAGGCTTCTCCCATGCCCCACATGGAGAGTTGGAGATGAAAATGGGAGCTCATCCACACTCACCCCAGATTCGAACTTCTAACCTTTCGGTCTTCAGTTCTGCCAGCACAAGAGTTTAACCCATTGCACCACCAGAGGTTCCTGGAAACGGCATGGACCACTGTCATCTCCCACCCTTTCCCAGGTCTTTATGACCGTGTAGTTTCCCACCCTATTATTATTATTATTATTATTATTATTATTAAACTTTATTTGTACCCCGCTAGCATCTCCCAAAGGACTCGATGCGGCTTACAAAGGCCAAGGCCTCAACACAACAACAACAGACAATAACAATACAACGCAAAGCAAATTAAAAACATAAGCAATAACAAAAACAAAACATTACACTATTACGCAGTAAAACCAGGGCCGGGCCAATGATGGGTACAGGTTAAAAAGTGCTGGGCGTGAGAGGTGATATGTTGGGATTCTGGGCAAGTGCAATGTGCAGAGAGTCTTAAACTCTAATAAAGTGCTTCTGGGACGTAGTGCTGGAGGTTATCCTATTCAGGAAAGGCACAACGGAATAGCCAGGTCTTCAAGTTCTTCCTAAAGACTGCCAACGTGGGTGCTAGTCTAATTTTCCCAGGTCTCTAATGCCACACCAAAATAAAACTGGAAGATATGTTATCTGAGTCACAGTCATAATATAACTTGCATCTGCACTACACAGTTATATCAGTTTTATAACAATAACAATAACAATAATAATTTTACTTCTTACCCACCTCTCCTTGTGGCTCAACTGGCTATCACATTCCCTCTTAACCTCTACTCCAAGCTAAACACACACAGTTCCCTAAGTTCTTCTCATAGGGCATGGTCTCCAGACTTTTCACCACATGGTATCCCACCTCTTGACACATTTCAGCTTGTCAATATCCTTCCTGAATTGTGGTGCCCAGAACTGGACGCAGTATTCCAGGTGAGGTCTAACCAAGGCAGAATGGAGTAAGTATTATTACTTTCCTTGATCTGGACCAGAGCTTTCTAAACTTTGTGTCATGGCACATTAGTGTGTTGGCTGCGGTTCGTAGGTGTGTTTATTTATTTATTTACAGTATTTATATTTTGGCCATCTCACCCCGCAAGGGACTCAAGGTGGATTACAATGTACATATATATGGCAAACATTCAATGCCAAGACACACAACACAGACAAGACAGTCAGAGGCTATTTAGCTTTTTTTCTGGTTGCCAGGGGAGCTGTCACTTTCATCACCCATCTGCGACACTGATGAAGTACTTCCGCATTCCCCTGCATGCTTTTGCTGTAGTGCATTGCTGGAGTCTTTTTATGGCCTCGTAAATTTTGTTAAATTAGCCTCCCCACACATAGGTGGTACCTAAATTTACTACGTGACAGATGCAACTGTCTTTCAGGTTGCAAAGGTTGACCACAAGCTACACAATTGGTCGGACGCTCACTCCGACCCGGGCTGGCTTCGAACTTATGACTTTTTGGTCAGAAGTTGTCTTAATGCAGCTGACACTCAGCCAGTTGCATCACAATCCATTCTGAGGAGTGGCAGGGACCAAAGGTGACAGAGGGTCCATTCGCTGAGCCTTGCACGGTGTGAGGCATTCCTCCTTCCTTCCCTGGGTAAGGTGCTACATTTCTTCACCTTCTCCATTTCTCTTTCTCACTCAATTCGATTTAGTGTCTCTTCTGTCCCTTTCCAGTCCTGCCCTTTGCCTCTCTCCTTTTGTGGAATTGCCCACCACATGAGCCACCTTTCCCTTGAGTGGTACATGCCAGAAAGATTCAGCAAAAGCAGCACCTTCCTTGATGGTTCAGACTGTGTGCCCATCATTTGTCCCTCTCTTGCTTTTGGGTTTGCTGAAGAGGGACAGCAAGGCCAGGCAAAATGGAAGCATGGTTCCTTGTCCAGCAAAATTTTAACCCACTTCTCTTTGCAACCCCTTTTCATGTCTAGCTTTCACCCCTTTTGAGGTGCTTTTGGAGTCTGTGATGCATTGGGACTGCCTCGGTGGAGCTTCTAATAGACATGTTTGAAGTAGGAAGGAGGTTGCAGAAGAAGGACATACCTCTCTGGTTTGTTAATAAAACTGAATTACTGTGTCATGAAATGATGCATGTCTAAATAGTGAGTAAGGTAGGTAAACAGGCATGTAGCCAGGGGGGGGGGGGGCTTGAGGGGCTTCAGCCCCCCCCCCCCCCCCCTGAAATTCTCATGGTGGTCTGTGAGAAGGCCTTACTGGTACATTATTTAAACTGTTATGTTTATTCATATCACAATCTGATCACCATGCCCAAGATATCCCATATACATGGGATCACGATGCCCAATATATCCCTCTTTCACTCAGACTCACCCCCCCGAATCAAACTCAGCCCCCCTCCCCCAAAATAAAAATCCTGGCTACGGGCCTGTAGGTAAAGGTTTTCGCCTGACATTAAGTCTAGTCGTCTTTAACTCTGGGGATTGGTGCTCATCTCCATTTCTAAGCCGAAGAGCCGGCATTGTCTGTAGAAGGTCATGTGGTCAGCAAGACTCTATGGAGTGCTGTTAACTTCCCACTGGAACAGTACCTATTGCATTTTGATTTGCATGTTTTCGAATGGCTAGGTTGGCAGAAACTGGGGCTAACAGCGGGAGCTCACCCCACTCCCAGGATTCAAACTAGTGATCTTTTGGTCAGCAAGTTCAGCAGCTCAGTGGTTTAACCCACGGTGTGACCGGGGGCTCCAAAAGTGAGTAACCAACATAAATGACCTAGACACTATACTCCTATTGGTGCACTTTAGAATCGTATTGGGGTTTTCAACTGCTGCATTACAATGTTAACTCATAGTCTACTAAGACTCTTAGATCCCTTTCACTTGTATTCTTGTCAAGCAGAGTGATACTCACCTGTGTTTTATTTTTTCCCGCTTTAGTGTAGCACCATACATTTCCTTCTGTTGAAATTAATTTTGCTAGTTTTGGCCCAGCTCTCTAATCTGTTAATGTCATTATGGATTTTGATCTTCACTTCTCGGGCATTTGCTACCTTTCCTAATTGGATGCTGTCTGCAGATTTGATCAGCATGCCCTCTATTCCATTGTCCAAGTCATTGATAAAGATATTGAATAGCCCTGAATGGCCCAGGACCTGCCCGTACCTCTGTGACACTACACAAGTCATTTCTCTCCAGGATGAAGAAAAGCCACTGAGAAGCCTCTTTGTTTGGTCACTCAATACATTCCCACCCCACCTAACAGTAAAATGACAACATTTTACTAGTTTCTTTGTGGGAATACAATGGGGGGCCTTGTAGAAGGCTTCCAGTTAGCCTTTGAGGAACTCCAGGGAGCATTCCCATGGCTTTACTTTTTCCTTGAGCACAGGCTCAAGGGATTGTAACTTACATCCACCTCACATCTGAAGAGTTAGTCAAGTTCCGCTTTGCCAAGCCAAAGTGAAAGAAGTGTGGGAAAGGAAGAAAAATAGGTTAAGGAAAAAGCCCATGTACTTATTGATTTTTGAGCAGAAAACCAGCCAAACCTTTGCTACTCAAGCCAGTGTGGTTCAAGGTCAACCCCATCAGAATAATCATTAAGTGGAGAGAAGGAGATGAAGGGAGACTCTATCAAATTGCTTCTCACTCCTCTTGGAAATTGGAGAGCAGCCAGCATGCCGTAGCTCTTGGTTTTGGCTGGGATTTTCACTTTTGTTTTCATGTCAGTCTTGTTGAGGAATTAGATTGTTATCAGAAAAAATGAAAAATGGACTCGACTCAAGAAAGATAAAGCCACAGCAACATCGCATCCATCTTGCCCTTTGCACTGGAGATTTTTTTAAAACATATATATTACTAGGTTCTTGTGGGTTTTTTGGGGCTATATGGCCATGTTCTAGAGGCATTTCTCCTGACGTTTCGCCTGCATGTTGGGATCCTGGTGGCGGTTACAGCAAAGTTTCCTCCTTTCGCTAGTATGGATATTTGGTCTTCAGAGAGTTGTCTGTCTGTCAGGTTGATGATGGTCCGTGATGTATCCGATTCTGGTTTCGGCTGTTGCTTTTGTCATTTGTGGAATTTTTGTTTTTGTCTGTTGGTGTGGACAGCTATGTTTTTCTCCATTTTCCTGTAGGTGAGGTTGTCTATTTTGTCCCAGTCCTGGGAATTCATCTTCTGGCTGATGTTGATATGGAGGTTCAGCAGTTCCTTGTCTGTGTTTGCGAGTTCTTTGCGGATGGTGTGAATTCTCTCTCGTAAGAGGTTGCGTTCCAGGCGGTCATAGATCCAGTGAGCCTGTGGTGTTTTGAAAGTCCTTTTGGCTGCGAGAAATTGTGGGGTGGTATCTGTGTCTCTGCAGCGTAGAAGGAAAGTCAGGGAGCACAGTAGATGTGCTTTCCTGGTCCTTAGTTTCTCCAATTTCCTTGTGTCTTGGAACAGTTTCTCCCCGTAGAGATGTTCAATGTATTGTCGAAGGCTTTCATGGCTGGAATCACTAGGTTCTTGTGGGGTTTTTTGGGCTATATGGCCATGTTCTAGAGGCATTTCTCCTGACGTTTCACCTGCGGGCTATATGGCCATGTTCTAGAGGCATTTCTCCTGACGTTTCGTTGCAGGCGAAACGTCAGGAGAAATGCCTCTAGAACATGGCCATATAGCCCGAAAAAACCCACAAGAACCTAGTGATTCCAGCCATGAAAGCCTTCGACAATACAATATATATATATTTGCTCATTATCATCTTCCCTTGTCACCTTTAAAGACGTATGATGAGTGAGACTGGAGAAATGGTTTCCTGTGACTATGGTGCACTTGAAGGAAGTGGTCTAGGTAGCCATGTAGCTGTCATAGCCCATTGTAGGGTTGATTTGAAAATGCAGCAGACTCAAATATAGTATTTTCTGAGCCTGTTCAAACTGCGGCTGTAGCTCAGGCATGGGCAAACTTGGGCCCTCCAGGTGTTTTGGACTTCAACTCCCACAGTTCCTAATAGCCCCAGGCCCCTACCTTTCCCCCCTCAGCTGCTTAAGCATGGGTTTAAGTGGTTGAGGGGGGAAAGGAAAGGGCCTGAGGTTGTTAGGAATAGTGGGAGTTGAAGTCCAAAACACCTGGAGGGCCAAAGTTTGCTCATGCCTGCTGTAGATGGTAAGACATATGTTTAAACTCAGTTGTTGTTGTTGTTGTTGTTACTTGCTGTCAACTCCCTGAACTTCCTGACTGTGAGAGCCATTCAGCAGTGGAACTCTCTGCCCCGGAGTGTGGTGGAGGCTCCTTCTTTGGAAGCTTTTAAACCGGGGCTGGATGGCCATCTGTCAGGGGTGATTTGAATGCAATATTCCTGCTTCTGAATGGACTGGATGGCCCTTGAGGTCTCTTCCAACTCTTTGATTCTATGATTCTATGATTCTGTCAAGTTCATCTGACTTCTGGTGACCCTATGAATGAGAATCTGGTGTAGTGGTTTGAGCATTGGTCGATGGTTGTTGTTGTTGTTGTTGTTGTTTATACCCTGCTTTATCTCCCAGGAAGGGGACGCAAAATGGCTTAACATAAAAGCATCAGCATCAGCATGATCTGGCCAGGATGGTCCATGCCTTAGTCACCTCCAGATTGGACTACTGTAATGCGCTCTACGTGGGGCTGCCCTTGAAAACGGCTTGGAAAATTCAGTTGGTTCAACGGCGGTGGCCAGGTTGTTAACTGGTGCTCCTTACAGGGAGCGGTCAACCCTCCTGTTTAAGGAGCTCCATTGGCTGCCATTCATTTTCTGGTCCCAATTTAAGGTGCAGGTTCTTTCCTACAAAGCCCTGAATTGTTTGGGACCTGCCTACCTTCATGACTGCATCTCTGTATACAAACCCACACAATCTCTTTGCTCATCTGGAGAGGCCCTACTCACGCTCCCACCTACATTGCAACCACGTTTGGTGGGGACGAGAGAGAAGGCCTTCTCGGTGGTGGCCCCTCGACTCTGGAACTCACTCCCTAAGGATATCAGGCATGCCCCATCCTTGGCAGTCATCAGGAGGAGCTTGAAAATGTGGTGTGCCTTCCCAGAATAATGAACCCTTAGCAATATGTCCCCCAAAAGCACTTTACATTGATTTAGGACTGCTTGTATTTTTCCATCAACGCCCCATCTCCTGGGTCTAGCATTATTTTTTAAACTTCAATTACATTTGGCCCAGCCATAGTTTTAAATGTGCACTGTACCTTGTTTAATGTTTATTCTATTTGTGTATGTGATTTATTTTTAATTGCTTTGTATTGTACCTGTTATTGCTTCCATTGCTTGTATTGCGGGCTCGACCTCATGTAAGCCGCACCGAGTCCCTTGGGGAGATGGTAGTGGAGTATAAATAAAGTATTATTATTATTATTATTATTATTATTATTATTATTACAATTTAAAAACCACAGCACCCCCTTAAGTGATTTTAAACCCTAGGGTTAGACACTGGGTAAGTCACACTCTCTGTACCTCAAAGGTGGGAAAAGCCTCCTCTGAACACATTTTAACAAGAAAACTTAAGAATGCCTTAAGATCATCATAGGCTGGAAATGACTTGAAAGCACACAAGATTTCCAAGACTTCTGACTCCTGACCTCTTCAGGTTTTGCAATCTCATGGCAGCCATAGCTTCCTGGGTCCACCTCTGGTATAGTTTCTAAGGCTGTGCAAATTTTTGATTCTCCATCATAAGTCAGATCGAATTCATTAGGTCCTTGCATACGATGTAATATCCGGCATGTGGGTGTTGCCTTTTGGGGAATTTTTTAAACGATATTTTATTTCTAAAAAGGCAAGAATTTCCTAAAGATCAGGGGATGATCCAAAAATTATGAAGCTTGGTGGGTTAACAGTGGTAGATGTGTCTTCCAAGTGTAGTCATTTTAATCCCAATAGCCCTAAAAATTATGGGAAGGGGAGCCTGGGAAGCACACCATTGCCGTCAATTGGCTGGATAGCCACATGTTTTGGTTGTGGGCTGAAAACAGTTATTCGGTTACTTGCCCATTTTCAGAAGGTGCACACAGAGGCAGCCCTAGGTAATTTTCAACAGTAAGCAAACAGTATTTTGGCGCCCCCCCTTCCCCAACCAATCACTGATATATATTTTCTGTTCGTCGTGGGAGTTTTGTGTACCATATTTGGTTCAATTCCATCATTGGAGGAGTTCAGAATGCTCTTTGATTGTAGGTGAACTATACATCCCAGTAACTACAACTCACATATGTCAAGGTCTATTTTCCCCCAAGAGCGCCTCATGAGTGCCCCTGGGCAAAATAAACTATACTGCAAATGCTTAATTTGCATAATGGGTTGAGCTGCCCCTGGGTGCGCAAAAATGGATCTGGGGGTCTCCCAGAATTTGGCCAGCAGAAACGGACAAAGGTTCAACTGAAATACAGAAGCCTAGTGTCCAGCTGATAGTAATTTTTCCTTGATGTCTTTATCATCATCTAGTATTGGTGCATGGGCACTTATGATAGTTGCCTATTGATTTTTGGTAAGGTTAATTCAGAGGGTTGAGGGTCATTTGTTGAACTATGTATATAACAATTGGAACTTGCTGCTACTACATATATAACTTTCTGTTACTATGTATATAACAATATCAGAGAGAGTTTTGAATCCAGGGAAACTAGTTTTTGGCTTCCAGATGTATTGCTTTTACATAGCAACACTAACTGATCACTGCAAAGATGTAAAGACCTGTATAACACATTATGCGGCCCTTAAAATTTAGAACAAGGGTCATGAATTTCATCTTTCTGGATCCTATTACATTCAGCACCACACCCATGATTGTATGACTTTGATTTATGCCTGTGGCTTTAATACTGTTTAGTACCGCCTCTGAAGATTATATCCGTGAAAGCTCAATGCCAAATTAAGAATCAGTTAGCATTAAGGGTGCTGCCATATTTCTTTCCTCTGCCCTTCTTCTTCCTTTCTCTTTTATTTTGGATAGGTAGGTGGTAGTAGTGAATAGCCATGGGCAATCTATGGTTCTAAATAGTTCTGAAGTACTTACAAAACTAGGGGGTGCTGGTGCTTTGCTTTGACAGTGTTGCTAAAGTTCTGGTGGTGAAAATTTCAGAACTCTCACAAAACTTTCAAAATGCCATTATAAATGGGAGTTCCTAATTGGTTCTGTCATAAAAATCACCAATAAAGAAATAATAATGAAAGTTCAAAAGTTTTGTTAGAGTTCTGAAATTTTCACCACCAGAACTTTAGCAACACTTTAGAAGCAAAGCACCAGCACCCCCTAGTTTTGAAAGTACTTTAGAAGCATTTAACAGTGGTTCTCAATCTTCCTAATGCTGTGACCCCTTAATACCATTCCTCATGTTGTGGTGACCCCCAACCATAAAATTATTTTCATTACTACTTCATAACTGTAATTTTGCTACTGTTATGAATCGTAATATAAATATCTGATACGCAGGATGTATTTTCATTCACTGGACAAAATTTGGCACAAATACCCAATACACCCAAATTTGAAAACTGGTGGGGTTGGGGGGATTGATTTTGTCATTTGAGAGTTGTAGTTGCTGGGATTTATAGTTAACCTACAATCAAAGAGCATTTTGAACTCCACCAATGATAGAATTGAACTAAACTTGGCACACAGAACTCCTATGACCAACAGAAATTACCAGAAGGGTTTGAAGGGCATTGATCTTGAGTTTTGGAGTTGTAGTTCACCTACATCCAGAGAGCATGGTGGACTCAAACAATGATGGATCTGGACCAAACTGGGTATGAATACTCAATGTTCCAAAATGTGAACACTTATGGAGTTTGGGGAAAATAGACCTTGACATTTGGGAGTTGTAGTTGCTTGGATTTATAGTTCACCTGCAATCAAAGAGCATTCTGAACTCCACCAATGATGGAAATGAACCAAACTTGGCACACAGAACTCCTATGACCAACAGAAATTACCAGAAGGGTTTGACGGGCATTGATCTTGGGTTTTGGAGTTGTAGTTCACCTACATCCAGAGAGCACGGTGGACTCAAACAATGATGGATCTGGACCAAACTTGGTATGAATGTGAACACTGGTGGAGTTTGGGGAAAATAGACCTTGACATTTGTGAGTTGTAGTGGCTGGGATTTATAGTTCACCTACAATCAAAGAGCATTCTGGACCCCACCAATGATAGAATTGTGCCAAACTTCTCACACAGAACACCCATGAACAACAGAAAATACTGTGTTTTCTGATGGTCTTTGGTGACCCCTCTGACACCCCCTCGTGACCCCCCCAGGGGTCCTGACCCCCAGGTTGAGAAACACTGAATTAGAACCATGGATTGCCCATGCCTAGTAGGGAATCCACTTTGAGCTGTCCAAGGTGCTGAAACCTCTCCTTCAAATAGGCTTGGCATTTAATCTTTAGATTGAATCCTCCAACAGATTCACTGCCTCATCATCACCCCTCTCTGAGTATTATAAAGAAGTAAGAGAATGCTCACTAATTTCTTCACTTTAGCATCCATGATACATGGCATTTTTCAGCCAACACTAAGGAAACCCATGGAAAGAAAATTGAAAGCATCAATCCTATGCATGCCTACCTAGAGCTAAGCCTTATTAAACTCGGTGGGGCTTAATTCTGAATAGACATGTTCAAGAACTCACTCTAAGTATCTCAGCATGGTCAAAGCAGTTGGCAAGGTGAGTTCGCTTGATCATAAAACAGTCATTTTAGAGTTACAGTTTCCATTTTTATTGGTGCGTGCCATCTCCTAGGCTGCTAAACACAGCTGATGCCTGAAATAATCTTCAGCCGTTAAAGAGTTAGTAAAGTTTAATATGTTTAGAATGAGTTTTAAATTGATTAAAGTTTATGAACAATGTGTGCCTCATAATAATTACATCACTTAAGGGTTTCTTTCATATAAAAAACCCCTCCCTAACTTATCCTTGATGAAAATTAATCTGGCTCCTCACGTTTCATCTTTCCTTGTTGCTCTTGTACCTTTTATATGTTGGCTTGATTGCTGTCAATTTGTTTCTTTAATGTAAGCAATTAAATGGCTGATAGTTTTTGCTAGCTTTCAATTATCTCCCAGCCTGACAATAGCACCAGCTGCAACCAATTTTCATAAACCAACTTGCAAAAAGGTTTGCCTTGAAGACGTTGGTGAATGGAGAAGGCAAGCTATTTGCATGGCTGGAAATTAGAAGGCACCAGGAATGTCTTCAAGAAATATTGAAGCCATTAAAGCAGGAGTCAATATCAATCTTTGCTACACACAACAATTTGTATTGTTGTTACAGGCACCATGGCTGGGATCCCACATCAGGGTTGTGTAGTCTGAATCTCCACATGTGGAGTGACTCATAGAATCATAGAGTTGGAAGAGACTTCATGCGCAATCCAGTCCAACCCCATTCTGCCAAGAAGCAGGAACACCACATTCAAAGCACCCCCAATAGATGGCCATCCAGCCATTGTTTGAAAGACTCCACAACACACTGAACCAGAGAGTTTCACTGCTGAACAGCTCTCTTTCACAGTTAGGAATCATAGAATCATAGAATCAAAGAGTTGGAAGAGACCTCATGGGCCATCCAGTCCAACCCCTTGCCAAGAAGCAGGAATATTGCATTCAAATCACCCCTGACAGATGGCCATCCAGCCCCTGTTTAAAAGCTTCCAAAGAAGGAGCCTCCACCACACTCCGGGGCAGAGAGTTCCACTGCTGAATGGTTCTCACAGTCAGGAAGTTCTTCCTCATGTTCAGATGGAATCTTCTTTCTTGTAGTTTGAAGCCATTGTTCCACATCCTAGTCTCCAGGGCAGCAGAAAATAAGTTTGCTCCTTCCTCCCTATGCCTCCCTCATGTATTTTTACATGGCCATCATGATTCCTCTCAGCCTTCTCTTCTGCAGGGTAAACATGCCCAGCTCTTTAAGCCGCTCCTCATAGAGCTTGTTCTCCAGACCCTTGATCCTTTAGTTGCCCTCCTCTGGACACATTCCAGCTTGTCAAAGTCTGCCCAGAATTGGACACAGTATTCCAAGCATGGTCTGACCAAGGCAGAATAGAAGGATAGCATGGTTTCTCTGGACCTAGACTCTATACTCCTATTTGTGCAAGCCAAAACACCATTGGCATTTTTAGCTGCCACATGACATTGTTAGCACATATTTAACGTGTTGTCCACAAAGACACCAATATCTTTTTCACACGTCCTGCTGTCGAGCCACTCGTCCCCCATTCTGTATCTTTGCATTTCATTTTTTCTGACTAAGTGGAGTATCTTGCATTTGTCACTGTTGAACTTCATTTTGTTAGTTTTGGCTCATCTCTCTAATCTGTTAAGAACATTTTGAATTCTGCTCCTATCTTCTGGAGTATTGGCTATCCCTCCAATATCCCTCAATTCGATGTCACCTGCAAACTTGAGGATCATTCCTTCTAATCATTGTTAAAGATGTTGAACAGAACTGGGCACAGGACTCCACTCATCATTTGCGACACTCCACTCGTTACACTCATTGATCGTGCCACACAACCCTTGTGTTGAGTGACAGGACTGTGCAATTGAGTGCACATCAAATGCAAAACTAAATGTACAACTGAACATGTTTGTTGCCAAGGTCTCCAGGTTTATCTTTTGAATCAAAAGACCACCTTGTTCCACAGTAATGTACCTGGACTCTAGATCCTTGTACTCCTACCAAAGGGATGACCTTGGGTAAGTCTCATCCTCTTAGCCTGAGAGAGAGGTAAAGGCAACTCCCTGGACAAACCTTCTCACAAAACACCCATGACACGTTTGCCTTAGGGTTTCCATATGTTGGAAATGATTTGAAGACATATAACAAATAAAGGACTTTGCCTTACATTTTACTAATTGTTTGTAGACTGCATAGGGATCTTGGAGTAAATCCTTAGTTCCTTGTCCTTCTACTCTTTAGAATCTTCAATTAAAAAGAGGCAGAAGCTTTTCTTCTTATCACCAAGAAAAGTAGAACAACCAACCTGTATTTCATACTGGATGTGTGCCCCCCCCCCTCCACCCCATGGATCTAAAGTCCCATGGATCTAAAACTTGTGTTCTGCTGCCCCGGAGACTTGGTAGCAATGGAACAATGGCTTCAAACTACAGGAAAAGAGATTCTGCCTGAACATTAGGAAGAACTTCCTAACTGTGAGAGCTGTTCAGCAGTAGAACTCTCTGCCCCGAGAGTGTGGTGGAGGCTCCTCCTTTGGAGGCTTTTAAGCAGAGGCATTAATATATCACATTTAGAATCATAGAATCATAGAGTTGGAAGAGATCTCATGGGCCATCCAGTCCAACCCCCTGCCAAGAAGCAGGAATATTGCATTCAAAGCACCCCTGACAGATGGCCATCCAGCCTCTGTTTAAAAGCTTCCAAAGAAGGAGCCTCCACCACACTCTGGGGCAGAGAGTTCCACTGCTGAACCTTCTCTTCTGTAGGCTAAACATGCCCAGCTCTTGAAGCCACTCCTCATAGGGCTTGCTCTCCAGACCCTTGATCATCCTAGTTGCCCTCCTCTGGACACATTCCAGTTTGTCAACATCTCCTTTCAATTGTGGTGCCCAGAACTGGACACAGTATTTCAGGTGTGGTTTGACCAAGGCAGAGTACAGCATGGGGAGCATGATTTCCCTGGATCTGGACACTAAACTCCTATGTAGAAAGTCAATCACTTTCAGACCCTGGTGCCAAAGTCTTATACTACAAAGTCCCATGTACCTTTGTTCTTTAATGCTGGTGGAGAGATTATGAAGTTTGTGACGGCGCGTCTGGTCCCACTTGTATGTGAATGTACAGAAGAATTGTTTGGTTATCTATAGCTATCAATCAATGTTATTTTGCACCGGTTGAATTGCCCCCCGTGCTCAATTGTTTGACTCCACCCCTTCCTCGGGAAGAGGGCAGTGCTTTCTTTTCATTCCACCATCAGACAACTCAGCAGATGGACGTGAGAAAGGCTCGGCTCAAAAAAGCCCTCAGTTAAGTCATCTCTCATCACCAGTTCTTAAGTTTGCACTCTTAAGATTCATTCTTCATATCCAGCTCACCTGGACGATGTTGCGGAATCTTAAGCGCCTTCAAACCAGTCCTTTGGCATCAAGAGGAAGACTTTGTGTCTTCAAACATAGGTCATTGGACTGGGGTTGTAAATGCTCAGGCTTTCACAGCCATTGAGAAAGAGGGAACTTGGAAAGCTTCTCAGCTGTAAAACTCTTTGGACTTCAGAGACTGAAATGTATGTTTTCTTTACCCCTTTTGAATATCAAGTTTATGCCTATGGAAGATAACTCATTGTGAACAATAAAGACTATTTTGAGGTATCTATAGTGTCTTGATCCTTGAGAGTTCCAGTTCTCTAAAGGAGGGCAAGAAGCAATCCCCTGGGGAAAGATGTCACGTCCATGTTTCTTTCACTAAGATATAGACCCCAGGTATAAAGGCTCCTTTATGGCTGTCTGGGCAGGGGGCCAAACAGATCCCACCAACTGTCCCTCCAATATAAAGAATTCACACCACTTTGGCACCCATATAACGTTTTAGGGGATTAGTCTCACTAATTAACTTCCGCTGCCACCATAAACAATTATACAGGAACACTCTAGCTGGTTAAACTATTAAAAGGCTTTTAAGATCACCAAGCACTGTGTCTTCTTATTTTATTCTTTAAAGGGAAGCCGGTGAGGTTGAAAAGGAAAAGGGACTAAATCCATAAATGTACACTTGACTCAGGCTTTTAAGTTTCAAAATAATCAAGGAAAGTTTATTTAATATAGTACAGAAAGAAAGTGTAAATGCTGTTTAATAAGCTTGGCTGTTACAGATAAAATGTTCTGGTTCTTGAAAGCGTAACGGTTACATGTGAATGGTTCTTTCTTTGTTACCAATATAAAGATTTTCTTCTCTTTAAACACAAGTACTCTTGACAGGATCCGAAATCTCTGCCAAGATACAACTGTAGCCTAGCTACCCCCAACTGTGGCCTAGCTAACTACAAAACCCAGCTATTTTTTCCCTAAATAGCTGTACCCAGTTTGCCACAGCTTACTTCGCTGGCAAACTTCAGGCAAACTGCCTACTCTTAACACGAACTCCTAAAAACTTCTGTAATCCTGCTCTAAACTCTAACATCAACAGACTGCCTGAAAAAGCCTCTTTCTTTCCCTCCAAACAGTCTAACTCTGCCCCCCTTTAATAAACCAATCCTGGCTGTTCTAAGGCTGGCTCAGGCCTAGGCCACTCCCCCTCTCTGAAATGGAGCTTTCCCTAAACTAAAATGGCTCCTGCTTCCCTCTGCCAGGCCCTCCAAGGCTGAAACCAACTAGCCTGCCTCTCCTAGGCCCTGCCACCCAGGCTGGAAAGGTAAGGGATCTTTACACCAGGCGTGACGGCACAAAGTCCAAACACCCCCGACATCTTCCCCCTTAGAAGATGCTTGGTTGTTGGAGTGGCTGACTGTCTGGCCAGCGTCTTCTCCATTCAGCTGTGTTTGTAAAAGTACCTTCAGCAGCATTTTCAGAAAGACAAAAGCACCAGATGATGATGCAATGAGCCTTAGCTGGGGGAAGGCACTCGACCTTGTTGTGCTGCTGAAGTGCTTTGGGCCCCCGTTGCATTGACGCTGGGAGGTTATTCAGAGCGATGAGTGCTTAAGGAGAGGAACTGCATTACTAGTGACAATTTGGAAGACATTAACAAGGTGATGGATTGTGAAGAAGCTTAACACTCCAATCTGCATAACCGCCAAGCCTCTCGGTGCGGCAGGAAAGGGGAGTGAGCGGGCAGCAGCAACAGACTGGTGATTAAACCAAGTGGTCTTCATAGGGAGCCTTATTCTTTTCTCTTTGAATGGAAGTTGCCTTCCCCTCCCAAACTTTTAATCTGGTCACAAAGACACAAAATTTGAAATTCTATGGGCATAAATAATCACATCTAAATTCTGTAAGGGGAAAGTTCTGTTTCCTGTGGTTAAAATACACTGGATGGGTGGGTGGAGGGGGGGAGGGTTGGTTGCTTGAGTTCCATTATATACAATGGCATAGGGAGATGGTTCTCCTATATAAAAATCCAAAGTCAAAGTTTGTTATTTGTATTTTTGAAAAATTATCAAGTCATGTATTGTCGAAGACTTTCATGGCCGGAATCACTGGGATATTGTAAGTTTTTTCGGGCTATATGGCCATGGTCTAGAGGCATTCTCTCCTGACGTTTCACCTGCATCTATGGCAAGCATCCTCAGAGGTAGTGAGGTCTGTTGGAATTAGGAAAATGGTTTATATATCTGTGGAATGACCAGGGTGAGACAAAGGACTCTCGTCTGCTGGAGCTAGGTGTGAATGTTTCAACTGGCCACCTTCATTAGCATATAATGGTCTGACAGAGCCTGGAGCAAACTTTTGTTGAGATGTCCTTGTTTGTTTCCTCTTTGTTGTTGTAATTTTAGAGTTTTTTTATACTGGTAGCCAGATTATGTTCATTTTCATGGTTTCCTCCTTTCTGTTGAAATTGTCCACATGCTTGTCGATTTCAGTGGCTTCTCTGTGTAGTCTGACATGGTGGTTGTGAGAGTGGTCCAGCATTTCTGTGTTCTCAAATAAAATGCTGTGTCCAGGTTGATTCATCAGGTGCTCTGTTATGGCTGACTGTTCTGGTTGACGTAGTCTGCAATGGCTTTCATGTTCCTTGATTCGTGTTTGGGCAATGCTGCGTTTGATGGTCCCTATGTAGACTTGTCCACAGCTGCATGGTACACAGTAGACTCCTTTGCTGAACATAGCATTTGTTGGATTTTCTTGGTGGGTCTGTAGATAGTTTGTATGTTGTGTTTCTTCATCAGCTTCCCTCTGAGGTCAGTGGTTCCCTTGATGTATGGCAGGAACACTTTTCCTCTGGGTGGATCTTCATCTTTGTTCTCGTGGCTTGTTCTTGGTCTTGCAGCTCTTCTGATGTCTGAGGTGGAGTCTCCATTGGCCTGGAGAGCCCATCTGAGGTGGTTCAGTTCATCTTGGAGGAGGTGGGCTTCGCAGATTCTTTTTGCACTGTCTGCCAAAGCTTTAATGGTGCTTCGTTTTTGACTTGGGTGATGGTTGGAGTTTTTATGTAGATATCTATCTGTGTGTGTGGGTTTTCTGTAAACGATGTGACCCAATTGTTGATCTGGTTTGTGTATGACTAGGACATCTAGAAAAGGCAGTCTTCCTTCATTTTCTTTTTCCATGGTGAACTGGATGTTTGGGTGGATGCTGTTAAGATGGCCCAGGAACCTGTTTAGTTCTTCTTATTATCAAGCCATGGATGGTTGAATCCAAAATGTGTTGACATGGAGGGTCAATTGTATAGTGGAAAATGGATGCACATCTTTTTCAGATGGGCCAGAATCTTAACTGTGCATAATACATGTGTCAGTACATGTGAAAAGGGTTGGCATTTTTGCCAGATATAAAGTTTACACTAAATTTGAGGTTGCAGAAGTGGAGGTCCTCGTATGATACCATAAGGAGTAGTCACATTTGGGATACAAATTCATACTAAACATTTGCTTGGGTTGACCACTGTATGTCTTGGCTCAAATGCATAACATTAGTGCTGAACTCAAGGGTTCTACTGCGTGCAATAATTGTGTAACTCTGCATGTGGAAATGTACACAAATCCAAACTCTTATCTCCAATCAGTGATCAAAAGGACAAGGGAGATTTCCTCTGCCTACTTCTGACTTTTCAACACGGTGAAATGGGGAATACCAAAGGATGTAGTTCATGTAGAGATAGGAATGGGTTGCCATGCTTCTTTCAGCATATAAGGTATGTTAAGGGCAGACCCGTAGGATTTTGATTTGGAGGGGGGGGGGGGGGGGTGGTTGCTGAGAATCTACTCTAGAAAACCTTTTGTATTGTTATCTCAATACCCCCATGCATAAATGATATATTGAGTATGGTGATCAGATCATGATATGAATAAACATATCAGTTTATAATAATGTACCAGTAAGGCCTTCTTGCGGACCACCCTGAGAATGGGGGGGGGGGGGGGCTGAAGCCCCTCAAGCCCCCCCCCCCCCAGCTACATGCCTGGAAGGGACATCTGGGCCTTTACAATATGAAATCCAAGGAAAGACCGCACTTTTCATGGAAACTATTCCCTGACCCACTGGACCAGTCTTAGAAAGCAACCTGGCCCCAGGATACTATTCCTTGCTCCTCCTCTGAAGCTATACGCTGATTATGAATGTTAAACTAAGGTTCTGAGAGGCTTTTCTTCAAGTGATGAAAGAAAGTTGTTTGTTAACAGCATGTATTTTCTCCCATGCATATATGTCACATTCTGTATTTTGGGGTTTTTTTTTTTTGGCTGATTTGGTGATTGGTCACAGCAAGGAAAACATTGGTCTAATTTGAAAATCTAATTGCTGGAACATGCATTTCTGAAGAAGTCCCATTATGAGAGGGGAAATAGGCTAATCCTTAGGACTACCCCTTCTCATTAATGTGTTTGTTGTTGTATGCCTTCAAGATTATTCCAGTTTATAGTAAACATAAAGCATATCTATCGTATTGTTTCCTAGGGCTGAGAGTGTGTGAGTCACCAGAAATCATCCAGTGTGTTTCCATTGCTGATTAGGGAATACATCCCTGTGGTCCAGACTTGTAGTGCAACACTCAAGCCGCTATATTATGCTAAGTGCACCTATGCTGTAGAATTAATGTGATTTGCCACAACTGCCATGGCTCCATGCAATGGAATTCTGGGAACTGAAGTGTTGCAAGGTCCTTCATCTTCACTGTTAGCGAGTACAAGTGCCTTGCCAAACTCCAAATTCCAGGTGGTGTAATTTGACCCCTTTCCTGATCATCCCGTAGCTAAAACGGGGAGGGTGTTTTCAGATTTTTCATCCACATCTTGCCTGCAGATTGCTACATCTCTTTGTTGTTGTTTATTCAGTCCCTGTCGACACTTCGTGATCTCATGGACCAGCTCATACCTATCGGCTGAGGCCATCAACAACTCCTTCAGGGTCAAACCAATCTCTTCAAGGATGCCATCCATCTATCTTGCCCTTGGTTGCCCCTCTTTCTTTTTCCTTCCATTTTCCCCAGCATCATTCTATTCTCCAAGCTTTCCTGTCTTCTCATGTGTGGCCAAACGACTTCATCTTTGCCTCTAATTGATGCAACTCAGAGTAAGCTTCACCTTGCTTCCAAACACCACCACACAAGAGCTGTAGTTTTATAGTTTATTGAGGAAAAAATCCAAGTCAAAATAAAGAATAAGCATCGCAAAGTTCCAAAGATTCAGGTAAAATGCAGAATACAGTTCCAAAGATCTTAAGGTAAAAACAAGGTACAAGTAAAGACACAATACAAGAAATCCCAAGTGTGCTGCTTTCCAGCTAAGGTAATCCATGAAGCTTTCAGGCTAATAAGCTACGTTGAACTGATGCTTTCCCTTAGTTTGCAAGAAGCCTAAATACCTTTCTAACATGAAAACATTATGTTCTCACTAACATGAAAGCATTGCGATGACTTCGGCCCGAGCTGGTTTCTCTTCTGCCGGCCAGGCGAGAACTCCGCCTGACCCGCAAATCAAGACGAGCCTGCTGGGTCAGGTCACTATCAAGGCTTTCTGCACTTTCAGTATCAGAGTGGAAAGGAGGCAAAAGCCTCCCCACCTGTTCGCTATCTCCTTCGTTAAAATTATTTTCTTCTGAGAACCGCTGTGTTTTTGACTCTCCACTGTCTGTGGGAGCCTCAGAAAAAGACCTAAAAGCAGGCACAGGGATCTGAGGCACAGAAAAAGAGCCAGGAATCTGAATCCCATCATCCTCATCATCAGGGAACATCTCAGCCACAACACTAATATCCTTCCCTCCAGTGAGCAATCGGGCATTATTTCCTGGCGTATGGACTGCTTTGATCTTGTGGTCCAAGGCACTTTCAGAATTTTCCACCAACATCACAGTTCAAAAGTGTTTATCTTCCTTCGCTCAGCCTTTGTTATGGTCCAGCTCTTGCATGTCAGGATTAACTTGAGAAATTACAAGTCACTTTTGGTGTGAGAGATTTGGCAATCTGCAGTGACATTGCCCAGGGGATGCCCAGATGTTTTTCATGTTTTACCACCCTTGTGGGAGGCTTTGTTTGTTTGTTTATTTATTATTTCCTATATTTATACCCTGCCCTTCTCACCCCCAAGGGGGGACTCAGGGTGGCCTCACAGTGATTCGAGGCCGTTACTGGATGGCTGCGTGCCAGCAGGTTGAGGGTGAATCCAGCAAAGACGGAGATCCTATGGCTGGGTCAACCAGTGGGGATATCCAGCTGCCTACCCTGGATGGTGAGGTGCTATGCCCATCATCATTGGTAAAGAGTCTGGGAATCCTTTTGGACACTCTGCTGATGATGGAGGCCCAGGTCTCCGCCGTTAGCAGAACCGCCTTTTTTCATCTGCGGCAGGCTAGACGGCTGGCCCCCTCCCTGTCCAGGGATGACCTAGCTATGGTGATCCAGGCTACAGTCATCTCAAGACTGGACTACTGTAATGCCCTCTACATTGGCCTTCCTCTGCCAGTGATCCGGAAGCTCAAGCTGGTACAAAATGCAGCTGCTCGGCTTCTTGCGGGAACTCCGATGAGATGCCACATAACACCAATCTTACTGCAGCTGCATTGGTTACCAATTGAGCACCGGATCACTTTCAAAGTGATGGTACTCACCTTTAAGGCCTTTCATGGTCTGGGGCCGATGTACCTGAGGGACCGCCTCACCCCCTACCAACCCCAGAGATCCCTCCATTCTGAGGACCAAGATCTATTGGAAATTCCCAGTGTCAAGACCTTGCGTCTAACAGCAACCAGACGCAGAGCCTTCACAGCAGTGGCACCATCACTCTGGAATACTCTGCCACCTGAAGTCCGTGCCTTGTGGGATTTATCAGCTTTCTGCAGGGCATATAAGACATATATATTTTGACGGGCCTTTGATCTCTGATTGTTTTTAAATTGTTTGAAATTGTTTTTAAATTGTGCTTGATTTTAGCCTGTTCTTGTAAGCCACTCCGAGCCCCAGCGAATGGCGGCATATAAGTTCAAATAATAAATAAATAAATAAATAAATAAATAAATAAATAAATAAAAGCACCATACAGTGTTGTCATCATAAAACAATCAACACTACATTACAAATATTAAAATAGTAGAGGCTTCCATCATGTCACCACATGGGAATTGAGCTGACAGAGGGAACTCACATAGCTTTCCCAGATTTGAACCTCTGATCTGTCAGCCTTCAATCCTGCTGGTACAAGGGCTTAACCCTTTGCACCACCGGGGGCTCATGAGGAATACCATTGCTCTAGTTATGCAGATCATTGTTGCCAGTGTGATGTCTCACTCTCTACGTTTCACTATTTTATTGAGATTGGTCATTGCTCTTCTCCCAAAAAGGAAATATCTTCTGATTTCCTGGCTGCAGTCTGCATCTGCAGTAATCTTCACGTCTAGAAATACAAAGTCTGCCACTGCTGCCATGTTTTCGCTACATCTTTAGTTGCATATATTTTCTCCTCTCATTCCCACATTCCCACCCCACGGGGGGTTTCCATCTCTGTCTATTATGATAGGAGGCCAGCTGCCTGGTGCTAATGGTATAAATCTGCAGAAGAAGATCGGCCCAACACTCCAGCAACAATGACAGCTTTTGTAACTAATAATCAAAACAAATGCAAAAGAAAAGAGGCTCCTAATTGATGACAGAGGCACCCGCCGTCGAGAGGGATAAAGTGGCAAGGTTACGTTCTAATTTAATTTTGATGGAAGACTATCTCATCAAATAAAAAAAACCCAGAATTGTTTGAGAACAAATTTAGTTCTCAGTTGGTTTTGTCTTGTAAACATCTTCTCATCTGCTGTACCTGTCAGAGACGCTCTCGGCGTTTGCTCATTTTGTACTGTAATAGCAGATGATGCAGTTGCGGGTAGCAGGGAACAATACGTTACGTGGCGGAGAAATCGTCCATCACATGCAAATGTACAAATGGCTCTTTTGCTTTTTTCTGTGTAATGCAATATATCAGATGCAATATTCAAGAGGGGCAGTCAAGTGTGGTTTTAAATAACTCCTGAACTGCCAGGAGGTATTGATCAAAGCCTGGTGATCCACATCTCTCCCTGCGCTTTATGTCGGCATTCCCTCCGCCATCCTGCTTCTCTGTTGATTTGTGAACACTTGCTAAATGAGGCTTCAAGCTGCTTGATGTAACATTTGCCAAAAAACCCTGAGCTCTGCACTAAACACACAGAGGGCATAGATTCATAGATACATTGAGTTGGAAGAGACTATAAGGTAATGGTTCTCAACCTTCCTAATGCTGTGACCCCTTAACACCGTTCTTCATGTTGTTGTGACCCGCAACCATAAAATTATTTTTGTTACTACGTTATAACTGTAAATTTGCTACTTTTATGAGACATAATGTAAACATCTGATATGCAGGATGTATTTTCAGTCATTGAACCAAATTTGAGACAAATACCCGACATGCCCCAATTTGAATATGGGTAGATCAGTGGAATAATAATTACTTTATTTAACTATTTACAACTCCCAAATGACAAAATCAGTCACCTCAAGGTCAAAGAGCAACCAACTATGGAATTGAATCAAATTTGGCACACAGAACTCCTATGACCAACAGAAAATACTGCAAGGGTATGGTGGACATTGAAAGTTTGGGACGTACAGTTCACCTACATCCAGAGAGCACTGTGAATGCAAACAATGATAGATCTTGACATGAATACTCTATATACCTAAATGTGAACACCGGTGGAGTTTGGGGAAAATAGACCTTGACATTTGGGAGTTGTAGTTGCTGGGATTGATAGTTCAACTACAATCAAAGAGAATTCTGAACCCCACCAATGATAGAATTGGGCAAAACTTCCCACACAGAACTCCCATGACCAACAGAAAGTACTCACTACCTCTGAGGATGCTTGCCATAGATGCAGGCGAAACGTCAGGAGAAAATGCCTCTAGAACATGGCCATATAGCCTGGAAAAACCTACAACAACCCAGTGATTCCAGCCATGAAAGCCTTCGACAATAGAAAGTACTTTGTTTTCTGATGGTCTTTGGCAACCCCTCCAGGGGTCTCAATGTTCAGAGAAATGCTGCTATAAGGGATGACCAGTCCAATCCAGGCCCACCTGAACAGATGGCCATCCAGCCTCTGTTGAAAAACCTCCAATACACTCTAAGGGAGCACATTTCACTGTTGATTAGATCTTCCTTGAGGAAGTTCAGGTGGAATCTCTTTTCCTTTGGCTTGCATCTATTACTCCATGTCCTCATCTCTGGAGCAACAGAAAACAAGATGTCTCCATTTGCCACATGGAGCATGGCTATCATGTCCCCTTCTTCTCCAGACTAAGTGTGCCCATCTCCCTAAGCCACTCCTCATAGGATTCTTGGCTTCCAGACTGGACACCTTTGTGCTTGCCAGTATCCTTTCTGAATTATGGTAACTGGAACAACCCTTATGGTCCCATAGCACTGAGTCATGACAGTTATAGTGGTGTCAAACTGGATTAATTCTGCAGTAAACTTAGAAAGGCTCAAAGGTTACACAGCCATATATAAGAAAGAGGGAAGTCATGAGAACTGGACTGTTTGGATCAGTGGAATAATAATTACTTTATTTAACTATTTACCGTGGATAGGGAAGTAAGAAGAATTGAGGCAATACATTTAGTTAATCATTGATAAGGCTACAAAATCTAATTTAGTTTCATTTATGTTAGAAGAGGGGGAATTATCTATTAAGTTTTATGTTAAAATTGCCATTTAAACCAAAGCTAAATGCCTGCACTAAAATCTTGCCAGAACAAAAGCTGCAAAATGCCATCCTTGATTTTACTTGGCTCTGGGTAAGAGCCAGCTGCACAATGTACATTTCCTTAGCTCTTACACACGCTATCTCATTTAATTAATTAAAAATACAATTAATATTTTAATTCTGGATTAAAGTTGATGTGAAAATTCCAACTGAAGTCAATCACTTCAGCTAGTGTGTGTGTGTGTGTGTGGGTATTTAATGAAGTTGTCCTATTACGTTAGAATATTTGAAGCTTAAATGACAACCTAATTGCTTTTAACTAGTTAGTTACTAGATCTGGTCTTTACAAGATCTGGTCTTGATTTTAACTAGTTATTTACTACTAGATCTGTATGAGGGTCTTAAAACAGTGTGGATTTGAATAAGGTTGTGATCCCATGGGAGAACCAACATGGTGTAGTGGTTTGAGTTGGAAACTAATACACAGACCTACTTTATTGCTGGTGTTATCAATGCAGAGAGAAGAGAATGAGTTATGTTAGCAAATGGAGTGTGGGAGGATGAGGTTTCCAGCTCCTTCTCACCTGTCAGTGAGGTTGTCACAAGGAAGTGCAACAGAACTTGCTGGTTAGTGAGAAGGGATGGTCACTATCAACCCATGTTATGATTGCCATCAAGTATGGACTCATTCTGCACACGTGGGCCCATCCCCACACTTACCTTATAGGACATCTGAGGTGCAGAGAGAAAGTAGATAAGGTTTCCAACTCCTTTCCACCAGCAGCCAGTGAGGCTCCAACAAGGAAGTATGACAGGGATCCTGCCTCTGATTGTCACAGCTTCATTGGCCAACGAAAGGAAGTAAAGAAATTATCTGCTCATGTCCTGATTACTAACAAAAATTGACCCTTTTATCATAACATCATCACCATTTATACCCCACCCTTCTCCCTGTGGGGACTCTTTTCTCTCTATAGGCCAGTCCTTACACTTACCTATAAGGCATCAGTAGTGCTAAGACAAAGGGTTGCATTCTCCTGGCAGTTGGGTGCAAAAGGATGAGATTTCAAGCTCCCTTCCACCAGATAGTGATGGTCCAAGAAGGAAGTGCAATGGGGTCCTGCTTCTGATTGTCACAGCCTCACTGCCTCATGAGAGGCGGGTAAAGACATAGTTTATGTGCTGATTGCCATCAAGAATGGACTCCATTTTTGGTCAGATTTTGAGTGCTCAGAAGATGAGGAAGGGGATGTTGGGATAGATTCAGAGGGCCCAGAGGAGAATTAGAAGTGGCCTAGAGAGAGTTGTTTTGGAATCTCCTGGCAGTTTCCATGAGACTGGAGAAGGCGATGTCAGTTCTCACGAAAATCTGCCAGAAGTGCAGGCTGAGAGAAATGGGGGAGATGAATGTTGGTCTAGATCAAGTCATTTGGAACTTGTGAGGCAGAGCTTAAAACAAAGACAGACTCTCTTTTCCCAGAGGCTTAGAAATAAGGAGAGGAAAAGGCAGGTGTGTGATGAATGATGTCATGGGAGGGATTGGGGCCTTTTAAAGGGGTTTCTGCTGGAACAACCCTTTGTGAGAGCAACATTGTATTCAGGTGAACAGCTCTTGGTTCTTGGTCCTACATTTTTGGAATTCTTGTATTCAAGTTTCTAAGTTTATTCCTGTGTGGCAAAGGTTTCCTACCTGGGATTCATGCTATCACGTTTATGCATATATCTGTGGATTGACTCTTGAGACTGTATTTGAAAGGATTTTGGACTCTTGGCTATCTTGGGAATAACTTTTTGAGCTTTGATTCTCTTTTTTGATTTGTCTTTTTTTAATATACTCCCCTCTGAACAAACTTTTACTTACTGGATTATCTGGACAGAATGTGGTTTGTGATGAAAAGACGTTTCAGGGCTCTAGAATCATAGAATTATAGAGTTGGAAGAGACCTCATGGGCCATCCAGTCCAACTCCCTGCCAAGAAGCAGGAATATTGCATTCAAATCACCCCTGACAGATGGCCATCCAGCCTCTGTTTAAAAGCTTCCAAAGAAGGAGCCTCCACCACACTCCGGGGCAGAGAGTTCCATTGTTGAACGGCTCTCACAGTCAGGAAGTTCTTCCTAATGTTCATATGGAATCTCCTTTCTTGTAGTTTGATCTGCGTTCTAGTCTCCAGGGAAGCAGAAAACAAGCTTGCTTCCTCTCCCTGTGACTTCCCCTCACATATTTATACATGGCTGTCATATCTCCTCTCAGCCTTCTCTTCTTTAGGTTAAACATGACCAGCTCTTTAAGCTGCTCCTCATAGGGCCTGTTCTCCAGACCATTGATCATTTTAGTCGCCCTCCTCTGGACACATTCCAGCTTGTCAATATCTCTCTTGAATTGTGGTGCCCAGAACTGGACACAATATTCCGGGTGTGGTCTAACCACGGCAGAATAGAGGGGTGGCATTACTTCTCTAGATCTGGACACTAGGCTCCTATTGATGCTGGCCAAAATCCCATTGGCTTTTTTTTTTTTGCTGCTACATGACATTGGTGAGAAGGGATGGAGAAATCATTCTGCCCATGCTCTGATTGCCAACAAGAATGGACTCCTTTATCTCCATTTGACTTATGCCCCAAAAAGTAGGCTGATGGTGGGATGGAGAAAACAGTTCTGGTTGTGGCAAAAGTGAATAGAGATACAGAACTGCTATGGCCGCATAACTCCAGGCTATGCATCCATACTGAATTCTGTCCTTTGTTCTCCTTGCTAACGATGCATTGCAATTGAGAACCTGCATCTATTTTATACAACCCACTAAAAATGATTTCAACAGCAATTGCGCAACTTGCACTCTTTTCATCATTACAGCCAACAGTTCTGGCCAAAACCCAAGATAGATTCGCAAGTCTATTAGTTCCAATTTGCAAGATTCTGGTTAAAGCTATCTGACACTGATGGAGATACTTTCCACCCAGCTGTCTGCTGTGTGACTACTACTGCCTTCCTGGACTGCCCTTGAATTTGTTGTAATTGGAACATCATGAAAAGCTTTAGTCATTTCCTTCATTTCCTCTCATATCGCTGAGAGATGTCATTTGCTTCTTTTGTGGGAAACTTGTTTTTGATAACTATATTGAGGGAAAGGTGCAACCGGTCCTTGTCTGTTTCTCCCCCCCTTGACTCTTTTGCTGAGCTTGGCCATCCATTTCTATAGCTCATTCTATGAGATGTGTGTGTGTGTGTGTGTGTGGGGGGGGGGGTCTACACTGTAGAATTAATGCAGTTTGACAACACTTCAATTGCCATGGTTCTATGCTATGGGATCATAGGAGTTATCATTTTCCAAGGTATTTTGCAGACGACACCAAATTGGGAGGGATAGCCAATACTCCAGAGGACAGGAGCAGAATTCGAAACGATCTTGACAGATTAGAGAGATGAAGGGCCAAAACTAACAAAATGAAGTTCAACAGGGACAAATGCAAGATACTCCACTTAGGCAGGAAAAACAAAATGCAAAGATACAGAATGGGGGACGATGCCTGGCTCGAGAGCAGTACGTGTGAAAAAGATCTTGGAGTCCTCGTGGACAACAAGTTAAACATGAGCCAACAATGTGATGTGGAGGCAAAAAAAGCCAATGAGATTTTGGCCTGCATCAATAGGAGCATAGTGTCTAGATCTAGGGAAGTAATGCTACCCCTCTATTCTGCTTTGGTTAGACCACACCTGGAATATTGTGTCCAATTCTGGCACCACAATTCAAGAGAGATATTGACAAGCTGGAATGTGTTCAGAGGAGGTCGACTAAAATGATCAAGGCTCTGGAGAACAAGCCCCATGAGGAGCGGCTTAAGGAGCTGGGCATGTTTAGCCTGAAGAAGAGAAGGCTGAGAGGAGACATTTATGTTGATCCTAGGTTTCCAAGAAGCAAGAACAATGTTATAGGCAATGATGATGTTGTTGTTCATTCATTCAGTCGTCTCTGACTCTTCGTGACCTCATGGACCAGCCCACGCCAGAGCTCCCTGTTGGCCATCACCACCCCCAGCTCCTTCAAGGTCAGTCCAGTCGCTTCAAGGATGCCATCCACCCATCTTGCCCTTGGTCGGCCCCTCCTCCTTTTGCCTTCCACTTTCCCCAGCATAATTGTCTTCTCTAGGCTTTGCTGTCTCCTCATGATGTGGCCAAAGTACTTCAACTTTGTCTCTAGTCTCCTTCCCTCCAATGAGCAGTCGGGCTTTATTTCCTGGAGGATGGACTGGTTGGATCTTCTCGTAGTCCACGGCAATGATATATAGACAAAATCTCTGTGTATACAAACACAGTATATTGTGAGTTGCAGTTGCTCAGTTGGGAGGAGGTTATTTATTGCCTTCAGAGCTTTGCTGTCATCGTGTGGCTTCTAACTTATGGCAACCCTAAGGTTAAAACCTCTAAAGGTTTCTTGACAGGAGAAGTTCAGAAGCGGTTTGTCACTGCCTTCCTTTGAGGCTTGAGAGATTGTGACTTGCCCAGGATTGCCCAGTGAGTTTCATGGCTGAAAAGGGATTTGGATCCTTCAACTCCAGAGCTGTAGTCCATTGCTCAAACCTTTTCTCCATGCTGGATGTGGACATTTCTGAAGTACAGTAATCCCTCCACATTTGTGTTTTTTTTTTGTACTTTTTGCATATTTGATTATTCACAGATTTGATGAAAATATTCTCTGTAGGGATCTCTGCAGTTCTCCAGTGTGATGCTATGGCTAACTTTCTCCAAACATATTGGAAGACCTAGAGATTTCCAGATAACATCTATCTGTCTGTCTGTCTGTCTGTCTGTCTGTCTGTCTATCTATCTATCTCTATCTAAATGCTCTGTGCATAATGAGTACCTTAAAAACAAAAGAACCAATGAACGAAATCATACCAAATTTGGCAACAAAACATCTCACAACGCAAGGAGTGACCATCACTCCAAAAATTATGATTTTGTCATTTGGGAGTTGTAGTTGCTGGGATTTATAGTTCGCCTACAATCAAAGAGCATTCTGAACTCCATCAATGATGGAATTGAACCAAACTTGGCACACACGGACCTACGGAAAATACTGGAAGCGTTTGGTGGGCACTGACCTTGCGTTTTGGAGTTGTAGTTCACCTACATCCAGAGAGCACTATGGACTCAAACAATGATGGATCTGGACCAAACTTGGCACAAGCACTCAATATGCCCAAATATTAACAAAGATGGAATTTGGGGGAAATAGATCTTGACATTTGGGAGTTGTAGTAACTGGGATTCACAGTTCACCTACAATCAAAGAGCATTCTGAACCCCACGAATGACAGAATCGGGGCAAACTTCCCACACAGAACCTCAGGGACAGGGCACCAATGTTCCTTGTCCTGTTTCCCCTGTCTAATAGGGGAAAGAAGGAGGGTGTGTGGAGTGTAGCGACCACCAGCAAGATGGTACTGGGGGGAAGGGCATGTGACAAGATCCCTAGAGATATGTTCTCTCAGGTTAAAATAGCAATTTCTTTATTTTAAAAAATAGCCAATACTCCAGAGGACAGGAGTAGGATTCAAAATGATCTTGACAGATTAGAGAGATGATAGGCCAAAACTAACAAGATGAAGTCCAACAGGGAGAAATGCAAGAGACTCCACTTAGGCAGGAAAAACAAAAGGCAAAGATACAGAATGGGGGACAATGCGTGGCTCAAGAGCAGTACGTGTGAAAAAGATCTTGGAGTCCTCGTGGACAACAAGTTAAACATGAGCCAACAATGTGATGTGGTGGCAAAAAAAAAGCCAATGGGATTTTGGCCTGCATCAATAGGAGCATAGTGTCTAGAGGGAAGTCATGCTCCCCATGCTCTATTCTGCCTTGGTTAGACCACACCTGGAATATTGTGTTCAATTCTGGGCACCACAACTGAAGAGAGATGTTGACAAGCTGGAATGTGTCCAGAGGAGGGTGACTAAAATGATCAAGGGTCTGGAGAACAAGCCCCATGAGGAGCGGCTTAAGAAGCTAGGTATGTTTAGCCTGAAGAAGAGAAGGCTGAGAGGAGATATGATAGCAATGTATAAATACATGAGAGGAAGCTACAGGGAGGAGGGAGCAAGCTTGTTTACTGCTTCCCTGGAGACTAGGCCCTGGAACAATGGCTTCAAACTACAGGGGAGGAGATTCCATCTGAACATGAGGAAGAACTTCCTGACTGTGAGAGCCATTCAGCAATGGAACTCTCTGCCTCGGAGTGTGGTGGAGGCTCCTTCTTTGGAAGCTTTTAAACAGAGGCTGGATGGCCATCTGTCAGGGGTGATTTGAATGCAATATTCGTGCTTCTTGGCAGGGGGTTGGACTGGATGGCCCATGAGGTTTCTTCCAACTCTTTGATTCTATGATTCTATGGTTTTTCACTTTCATGAGGGTTTTGTGTCTCCAAACCCAGAAAATATGATGGGAATCAATTTTGGATCTGATCTTACCTTTGTTCTGATACAGCAGATCTCATCTGCTCCTCCCTCTCTACGTACATAATGTATAGAGTTCCACATGAGGTAGTAAGACAGAATAAAAAGCCAAAGGAAACTATTTGTGGAAGAAACAAGCCTAACTCCTCTGGAAATGGTCTGACAAGCTGTCAAGTGGGATGATCGGATTAAAATGTCCAGCGGTATGATGCGTTGAAATTTTGACAGGTAGATGCTTTGAACAGGAATAACCTCATGCAATATTATTTGGGGTGGGGGGGAGGGAGCACTTTTTTCCCTTTTCCAAAAGAGGAAATTCAGATAATTTGGAAGTCAGCTCATCTTTTCTCCAGTACATACATATGCACATACATTTCAAACATGTAGTAAACATGAACGCGCTGCATTTGGAAGTGCTTTTCTTTACGATGACCTGCTGAGCTCAGTGAAAGCTGAACACATCTTGTCAATACTCTTCTTTGACTCAGAACAAAGCCTGTTATCCAAACATGTCGAGCTCCCATTTGTTATCAAAGTGCTCATGCATCTTTACTGCATTCAACAAAAGCACATTAGCTGTTGCTGAATATAACTGTCAATCATGAACTCTCTTAGCATATTTACACAGAAATGTCCATTTTTTGCAAAGTTTACCAGTTGAAGCCACAGTACTTGGAGTTAGAGACCAAGGGTATATCTACACTATAGAATTAATGCAATTTGACACCATGTTAACGGTCATGGCTCAATGCTATGGCCTCTTCAGCCAAAGAGTGTTGGTATCTCACCAAACTACAAACCTCAGGATTCAATAGTACTGAACCATGGCAATCCTGCGATTTGGCAAAGTGAGGCAAGTGCCGCAGATGGCAGTGATCACCCCTCCCCTCCTCTTCAATCTGTTTAGTTGCCTGTTGGATGATGGAGTGCTATGTGCCACATATGTTGTCCTTTCAATTTTTCCAACATCAAGTGACTGAAAGGTCAGTTTCTATGTACTTTCTTGTTGAAATGGCACAGAGTTGCCCCCCCCCCCAAATGGATGAAATTGATCCCATACCTTTTCAATATTTTGAGGCATTTGGAAGAGGATGTACAGGGACACCTGAGTGTCACAAAATAATTCTTGGGGCTACTTGCATCCTCCAGGCCACAATCTTCTCATCCTGACTTGAACTGTCCTGCTACTTTCAGCTATGATGTTCTTGATAACATTCAACATTTTATCAGTTATTTTCTGGATGTGCATGGTAGAAGGACCACCATCTTGCCATCCTTCTCAGGTTGTAATATACCTTGGACTGACCCCATTCAAAGCTTGAATGTCTAAGGTCAAGTAGAAGTGTTTTGGTCCAACTCAAGTGAAAAAAAATACACTGTGATCTCAGCTAACTATGATATAATGCTGTTTCCTTCTCTTTGCCTGAGTGGTCCTGTTGTAGTCCAGCAAGCATCAGAGGACTTTCCTGATGGTTCAGAGGATGAAGGGGACAATGTGTTTCAAAGTGAGGAGTCTGGTGTTGGGGTTCTGCGAAGGTCAACCAGATTAAGAGAAAAAGAAGCAAAGGCTTCAAAGCCTGGAGGTGTGTCACGAAACAGTTTCCTCAGCTTTAAGTGCCTCCCGCCGGGTTGACTCGTTAGATCAGGCATTGTTTAGACTGAGGCATTACCTTGGCAGATTTCCCGTCTCCCGTGGCCTACATCCCAAGAGGCTTCTAGTGCTCCAAGTATGGTTAGTGGATTGCTAACAGGTTCCAGGTTTTTACAGTGTTGCTTTTGGTTTTTGATCTAATTCATGGATATTGCTGACTGCTGAATTTTACTGTGGCTTTTTGACTTTGACTTTTCCTCTATTTTATAACCATTTTTCATCAATAAAAAGGGATTGTTTTTCCCCACAGTCAAGTGTGGTGGATTGTTATCTTAGGGTCTCATTTCCTGCTCTGGGTTGCAACATCTGTGAGTGATTGGAGAGAATTGCAGGCAGATGAGGCTGATGTTTTGGATTCCTGTTTTTATTCCGAGGCAACAGGGGAAAGTGAAAGATCCAGTTCACTTGAGAAAATATCTTGGTCAGATGGGGAATTTTCCCAGGAAACTAGATTAGACATGATAATGCAGGGAGTGAAAAGCAGACAAACTAGATATTCTCCAATTCTCTGAGATAAGTCCAGATGGGTCAAGTATGATGTCAGGTTTTAGTTTTAACGCTGTCCATAGTGCTGAACCATGGGCCCAAATTAATCCAGCACCTTGGAGAGCTTATTTAATGCATGGCAGTCTTTTACCAATTCTGGATTGACATTTGCTCCTTATGTACAATCCCAAGAAAAGTTGAACCATTTGATCTGTTTTGGTCTCAGCTGAGGCTCCCTCTACATGGTCATGTAATCCAAATTATTAAAGCAGATAATCCACATGAGTCTGTACTGCCATATAATCCAGTTCAAAGCAGATAATCAGGATTTTATATGGCAGTGCAGAAGGGTCCTCCGTCTCCACAAAAATCAAGAATTTAATGCTGATGGTATTGCAGTGGGAGTTATATTCTGAAACATGGCATGAAAATTGTGGTGGATCAGGACAAATAAATGTGTACTGGAGATGCCAGCCAATCTTGTTGGGGGAACTATAACCATCACTCAAGCATGCTTCCACTGCCTCCTTTGACCTTTGCAGTAGATGGGATGTCATCACCTCTCAGAAACCCATCTGTTGGTTTATTTTGTTGCCTTGATACACACAGGGGTTATTTCCCCCTCTCTCAAACAAAGGTCTGCAAAGGTCTTGCAAGAAGAAAAGCAACATTTTTCTTTGGTGACAGATCTTATCCTTCGGCGAGCTGTGAGAGGTACTGCATTGGGATTACAGTTTAATTAGTGATGGTCTGAGTTCCAGCTTCTACTTTACATTAATAACAAAGAAAGGGATGCATGCAGGGCTGCAGGTCATTTCCTTATCCCCTCTGAAGAAATTTTTGCAGGTGAACAATTAACAGAATGAAAAAAGCATGGGCTTGCTATTGGCAAGGAAAATCACAGCACATATAGATGAGAGCAAAACAACTGTGGAAGTAGAGTGATAGAAAATTCGTCTCTGTACGTGCAAAAAGAAAAAGAAATGTGCAGGAAGCAGTTGGTTTTAAATAAACACAACATTAAAGTTTTCTGTACACAAATGATGTTTGAGCAAAATTTTGTGCAAATGATTTTTTTGGGGGAAAAGGCATGTTTCTGAAAAATCATCCAAAGAAATCCCTGCAAAAACTCTTATAAAGTAGGGAGATAACTTTCGAAATTGTTTATCCATGGATGGAAGAAGTGAAAATTTACATCCTTAGATTCCATTTTAACCTGTATGTTTGCTAATTAATTCATTTTTTAAAAATTATTTGAGACCATAGAATAATTTAGTGCAGCAAAAATGCTTAGCAATGAAGCAATCTCAACCACAGCAGCAACAACAATAATGATTGGGTTGCTGTAAGTTTTTCGGGCTGCATGGCTATGTTCTGGATGCATATATCTATGGCTAAGCTACATTGATTCAAAGTTGATAAATTCCTATATATTTGTATTCTATTTTAATAGGACCAGACATATGTTATATGTTGTGTTTGCACTGTCTGTTTTTGATAAGGCCAACTGGCTAATCAATAAAAAATGTTGTTGTTGTAAGTTTTTCGGGCTGCATGGCCATGTTCTGGAACAAGGCCTTACAACCCGAAAAACTTACAGGAACCCAGTGAAAACAAGCTTGCTCCCTCCTCCCTGTGGCTTCCTCTCACATATTTATACATGGCTATCATATCTCCTCTCAGCCTTTTCTTCTTCAGGCTAAACATACCCAGCTCCTTAAGCCGCTCCTCTGGAGAACAAGCCCTATGAGGAGCGGCTTAAGGAGCTGGGCATGTTTAGCCTGAAGAAGAGAAGGCTGAGAGGAGATATGATAGCCATGTATAAATATGTGAGAGGAAGCCACAGGGAGGAGGGAGCAAGTTGTTTTCTGCTTCCTTGGAGACTAGGACGCGGAACAATGGCTTCAAACTACAAGAGAGGAGATTCCATCTGAACATGAGGAAGAACTTCCTGACTGTGAGAGCCGTTCAGCAGTGGAACTCTCTGCCCCAGAGTGTGGTGGAGGCTCCTTCTTTGGAAGCTTTTAAACAGAGGCTGGATGGCCATCTGTCAGGGGTGATTTGAATGCAATATTCCTGCTTCTTGGCAGGGGGTTGGACTGGATGGCCCATGAGGTCTCTTCCAACTCTTTGATTCTATGATTCTGCGAAGGTATTTAGCATTCTCTGCTAAACAGTGCTGCTGCCTCATCAAACTACAACTTCCAGGAGTCCACAGCATTAAGCATGCTCCCTTAACTACATAATTGTAGGTGTACACTATGCAAGCAGGATGGAAGATCTTAGCATGTTTTTATTTGCCCAGAATGAGCTCTTCACGTTTCTGGAAATGCACAGCAGACTAGATCTGGAATTAATTGATAGAAACACTCCACGGTAAGTGTTTATTGGTCATTGAAGGTACAAGTCACAAAACAGAAACAGGAGAAAAGGAAAAGATACCATTGGGTCATCTCTTGACTGACTCCACTTAGAAAGTCTCCAATAACAAGCGTGTCGCTTACAACAGCATGCCTTTCATCTGTTTAGAGTCCTTCATCGCTGTTTTCTCTGCAGAGACAGATTGTTTTTCTCACTGACTTCCAACTGCAACAAGGACAGTAAGCCACTTTGGTCTCAGAGGCCTAGAAGATCTTGGTGGACCTGATGACTTCACGGTATGAGGGTCCACCTCAATCCCTTCCTTCTCCACTGATGTGTATCTCAATCTTATCTCTCCTGAGAGAGAAAATATGAAGGTTCATATTTGGTCTTTCCACTGGGATGATGGAATGCATGGTGGAATGCAATCTGGAGATAATAACAGCATTCCCTGTGCATGGCACACTTTTCCAGACAGGAAGAGACACTTTATTTGCATTATTTCTATTAATTGCTCAGATGTAAGAGTGAGTTGTCTTTCCTAAACACAAAGGGGTTAGTAGTGTGCCAACATCGGTGTCAACATCGACACCGAAATACAACACCGCCTGAGCTCTGCGAGTGCAGCATTTTCCCGAATGAAGCAGAGAGTGTTTGAGGACCGGGACATCCGTAGGGACACCAAGGTGCTTGTCTATAAAGCTATTGTCCTCCCAACCCTGCTATACGCCTGTGAGACGTAGACAGTCTACAGACGTCACATGCAACTCCTGGAACAATTCCATCAGCGCTGCCTCCGGAAAATCCTGCAAATATCTTGGGAAGACAAGCGGACAAATGTCAGCGTGCTGGAAGAAGCAAAGACCACCAGCACTGAAGTGATGGTCCTCTGTCATCAACTCCGCTGGACCGGCCACGTTGTCCGAATGCCTGACCACCGTCTCCCAAAGTAGTTGCTCTACTTTGAACTTAAGAATGGAAAACGGAATGTTGGTGGACAGGAAAAGAGATTTAAAGATGGGCTCAAAGCCAACCTTAAAAACTCTGGCATAGACACTGAGAACTGGGAAGCCCTGGCCCTTGACCACTCCAGCTGGAGGTCAGCTGTGACCAGCAGTGCTGCAGAATTCGAGGAGGCACGAGTGGAGGGTGAAAGAGAGAAACATGCCAGGAGGAAGGCGCGTCAAGCCAACCCCGACCGGGACTGTCTTCCACCTGGAAACCGATGCCCTCACTGCGGGAGAAGATGTGGGTCAAGAATAGGGCTCCACAGCCACCTACAAACCCACAAAAATAGTCATCAAGGAAGACCATCTTACTCGTCCAATGAGGGATCGCCTAAGTAAGTAAGTAAGTAGTGTGCAAAGGAATCTCCTCCATCATGAAACATAGGACTTTGGAGATAGAAAGGGAGTTCTTTGTATCCTCCATGGGTTACATTGGAGCCATCTGTGGATTCTTTTCCCTTGAGTGGGAAATATCAGCACTCTAATGTGCTTCAGGACTTCCAGAATTGTTACTTGACATCCATCAAGCAGATGAACAGTTCTGAGGTTCACAAGAAGCTTTGTAACTCATTTAGACTTTAGAAACATAAGAAGCTGCTGCCTCAGACAGAGACAGAGCACTGGCCCATCTGGTAAAACTGCTATTCTTTTTGACAGGCAGCCCTAATTTTTTAAATATTTCAGACAGGAACCTTTCTTACATTAACCCTGGTCTTTCCTGGTGGAAAACCAGTATGGTGGAAAGGAAACCCATCTTGAGCCATGGAAACTTATTGAATGATCTTGAGAAGTCAAATTCTTTCAGTCTTACAGGGAAGCGATGTCAACTTTCCTTCGAATAAATCTTGTCCCTCCCCCTATTTTTTTCGAGCTAAGGAGGTGGTTTGAATGTTGGACTCCAGGACAAAAGGTTCAAATCCTGTTCAGCCCTGGCAATGCAGTGATGACCTTGTACATGTCACATTCTCACATCCTAAGAAGACATCAATGGCAAATCTCATCAGAATAAATCTTCCCAAGGGAACACTAAGATAGCCTTTTCATAATTCAGAATAAACTAATTTATTTCCAGAATTTTCTTAGGCATAATTATAAGGTGAGCATGGGGTACTACAGAGTGCTGAAGTTGGACTGTGGGAGACCAGAGCTCAAATCTCTGCTCAACCACAGAAGTGCCCTCATTGATCTTAAATTAATAGAAATATTAATTTAAGAGGCTTAAGGAGCTGGGCATGTTTAGCCTGAAGAAGAGAAGGCTGAGAGGAGATATGATAGCCATGTATAAATATGTGAGAGGAAGCCACAGGGAGGAGGGAGCAAGCTTGTTTACTGCTTCCATGGAGACTAGGACGCGGAACAATGGCTTCAAACTGCAAGAGAGGAGATTCCATCTGAACATTAGGAAGAACTTCCTGACTGTGAGAGCCGTTCAGCAGTGGAACTCTCTGCCCCGGAGTGTGGTGGAGGCTCCTTCTTTGGAAGCTTTTAAACAGAGGCTGGATGGCCATCTGTCAGGGGTGATTTGAATGCAACATTCCTGCTTCTTGGCAGGGGGTTGAACTGGATGGCCCATGAGGTCTCTTCCAACTCTTTGATTCTATGATTCTATTGAGTCTATTAAGTCCTCGGTGCCCTCGGTGGCGCAGTGGGTTAAACCCCATGTGCCGGCAGGACTGAAGACCGACAGGTCGCAGGTTTGAATCCGGGGAGAGGTGGATGAGCTCCCTCTATCAGCTCCAGCTCCTCATGCGGGGACATGAGAGAAGCCTCCCACAAGGATGATAAAAACATCAAATCATCCGGGAGTCCCCTGGGCAACTTTCTTGCAGACGGCCAATTCTCTCACACCAGAAGTGACTTGCAGTTTCTCAAGTTGTTCCTGGCACGAACAAAAAAATAATAATAGAAATATAGAGTTGAAGAGACTCCAAGGATCATTCACTCCATCTCCATTTTCCCACTTGTGAAGACACAACACTCCTGAGAGATGACCATTCAGAGTACGATTAAAAACTTCAAAAGAGTTTTTCCCACACTTGAAAATATTCCTTAGGTGCATCATGTTCACTCAGCCTTAAAGGAAGGAAATAACAAATGTCTCCTGACTAAATCTTACCCAAAAAATCCTAGGATAGAGTCAACACAAGTCAGAGTTTACTTGAATTCACGCAACAGCATGAGCAGGGATGGATAAATTTAAAACCAGAAGTAAAGTTTTGGACTCTTTTGGGAGAGGACATTCCTGTTAGTAAGTGTGAACCCTGAGCAATCATAGAGGAAAATATTTGGTCCACTCCTATTCTAGAGTGAAGCAGCTATTTATTGAAACCCAGTGTAAATCACAAAATCAGCCATTAGTGTGGGTAGACAATGGACCTGTGTACCATTAGCAATGGCCATACACACATTCTGTGGCTCTTTTTCTCCCTAGTAGCAATTCACTGCAGTCTCCCTTGGCCTTTGCCTTGTTGTTACCACTTGCCTGGCTCAATTCTTTGCAGAGAGTGCAGTTTGACTTTCAAAACAGCCTGGCGACCTGCAATTGTGCCTTAGAGATACTCTATAAGCATCTTCAGCTTCGTAATGGCTTCCCAGCCCAACTGCAGCCCAACAAAAGCGGCCTTGTTTGTTTGCTTTTATGGCTCGGTTCCATTCCAAAAAAGCTAAAGGCTGTTATGAAAACTCCCCATTGTATTTTTGCTGACCAGATGGCTGAGGGGGTATTACTGCTCGCTTCCCCATAAATGATACGTTTTCCTACAAACATTAACACAGCAATATCTTCCTCCCCCTCGTTTCCCAAAGAAGAGCCATTAAACACTAGACACTAGCAGGTTCCATCACAGCTGTGGCTCTGAAGACGCTTTTAAAGTCTTTTGCTTTGTCCTTAAAATGTTGGTTGAAGTGTGGTTGCCTTGGGAGCAACGTATAATAAAAATGTCCCACAATGCCTGGGGTTTGGTGGAGCCCATGAGATCTGCACGAGTTAGAAATGGAACCTCTTTGCTTGTGAAATTTCTTTAAACTTCCTTTTTGATGTGTAGGATTCTTGAGAGCATAATGATGAGTTGGCTTTGCTCCATTCTGGCTGTATCTCACCCCCTTGGGCGTTCTGTTTTTCATTCTAGCAAAGCATTTTGTCTTCAAGTCAATGTGCGGCATCTAAAAATGTCAATGTGATACTAGGATGCCTTAGGAGCATAGCGTCTAGATTGAGGGAAGTTTTAGTCCCACTCTATTCTGCTTTGGTCAGGCTCCACCTGGAAGAATTCCAAGTCCATTTCTGGGCATCACAAGTCAAGAAGGATAATGTCAAGCTCAAAAGTGTCCAGAGAATGGTGGCCCAAATGACCAAAGCGCCAGAAGGCAAGCCCTATGAGGAGTAGTTTAGGGGGCTGGGTAGGTTCAGCTTGGAGAAAAGAAGGTTTAAAAGTGACATGATAGTCGTATTTGTCACGATGATAATGAATGCAGACACTCACAAACATGGAAGCCTTTTGCCTTTGACCAAGGAACAAACTCAGTTGTTGTCTTTTGCAGAGTTTTTAACTATATATATATATATATATATTCCGAGCCGAAAACGGCTCGGAAATTCCAGATGGTCCAAGGGCGGCAGCCAGGTTGTTTACTGGGGCTCCTTACAGGGAGCGGTCAACGTTCCTGTTCAAGGAGCTCCACTGGCTGCCATTCATTTTCCGAACCCAATTCAAGGTGCAGGTTCTTACCTACAAAGCCCTGAATGGTTTGGGACCCGCCTACCTTCATGACCGCATCTCTGTATACAAACCCACACGATCTCTTTGATCATCTGGAGAGGCCCTGCTCAAGCTCTCACCTGTATCGCAAAAGTGATTGGTTGGGACGAGAGAGAGGGCCTTTTCGGTGGTGGCCCCTCGACTCTGGAACTCACTTCCTAAGGACATCAGGCATGCCCCATCTTTGGCAGTCTTTAAGAGGAGCTTGAAGACATGGTTGTTCCAGTGTGCTTTCCCAGAATAATGATTTCATAGCACTTTGTCCTCCAAGCACTTTATATTGTTTTAGGTCTGCTCGTATGTTCCCACAAACCGCCCCATCACTTTTTCGCCCATGTCCAACATTATTTTTTAATCTTTTAATTTTAATTACATTTGGCCTACCCATGGATTTTAAAGTGTGTTGTCCTATTGATAATGCTTGTGTTATTATTTAATTGTTTTGTTGTTTTTAAATTGCTTGTATTGTTATTGTTATTGCTTGTATTGTTGTATTTTGGGCTCGGCCTCATGTAAGCCGCACCGAGTCCCTTGGGGAGATGGTGGTGGGGTATAAATAAAGTGGTATAATATATATATATATATATAGAGAGAGAGAGAGAGAGAGAGAGAGAGAGAAAGCCCAAATGTTCTCTTTGAGACACCAGGCTTGTAGAACTCCAAACTCCTTCCAGCAAACTTCTCCATCTCCTTCAAAAGCACCTCTCTGACAATCCAGCTTCAACGACCCACCTCCAATGACCCACACAAAGGAGTTGCACTTTGGTTCGTTTATTCTCTTTGCACCTGCCCCACCCTGGCTGTAACCACCCAATTTTGGCCAGGTGGTTTGACTCTCATTTCCTGCTGCCTTGATCCTTGCAGTACTTACTGCTTGCTACTTAAGAAATGAACTCTAACAATATTTAAAAAGTTGAAAGGATGCCATATTGAGAAGGGAGTAAGCTTTTTTCAGCTTTTCTAGAGACTAGAAGACCGCTGTGTAGACCTTTTTGCTGGCCATTCACTGTAGATTCCTGTGAAAATCTGTAAGCTGGCTTTCTCGCTGAGCAAGAGTATGACTGACTATCTGTGCTGCCCCACCCCCGAGTTATCAACTCCGGAAGCCCATCCGCTGGCTTACAATCCGTCTAGAGACTCTGGGGTCATGGCAATAGTTAGTTAAATACCATCATCACCACCCATAAGGGGAGAGTCGTATAATACCAACCAGTTCATTCCTGGTAGTCATCTGCTGTTATTGTCATCGGTAATAGAATAGAGCACTTAGGCGCCTGCCATCGATTGCCAGATTGCACCAGCACTTACTCCCCGTCCCTGTCCCTCTGTGCCGCACTTTATTATCGATAAGTAGAGCACTTTAGACCTAGCACTTTATTTAGACCTGCACTTTATTAATGTACCTTTAGACCTTGCACTCTGCTAATGTGCCTCTATGAATGTGTGCTGCTGCTAATGAATTACGGTCAGTACGATCACTGATGAACTGCTCCTAACTTTATGCACTTTAAGAGCTGCTCCACCATCTATATTGCTGCTACCCATGTGGCCCCCTGCCCCCCTTTGTGTATTGTTCCTGTTGCTTTGTTGTAGCGGAGGGGGCAGAAGGGGTGGTGTTCTGGAGCCTGTGATTGAAGATGTGGTGGGGAGGGGGGAGGAGGGGGAGAGGGGATGTTGGCAAGAACCTATAAGCATAACAACAAGTGTAGGAGAAAGTAATCTAATGGCTCGGAACAGCGGCATGGAGGGGGGGAGGTGTTCCACTAGCCGAGGGGCCCCCATAGAGGTCGTGGTGGGAAGGAGGAGATGCGGGAGAAGGAGACCTCGAATTCGACTTAATTCGGACCGCTTATCTAAATTGACTATTCCCAATCGGTCTCCTAAGGTAAATTGGTGTAACCAGGTGAGCGGGCCCTCTGGCTTGAAGGTGGTGTTGTTGAACGCCAGATCTGTCAACGGAAAAACAACTTGGATCCAGGATTTAATCCTGGAGGAGCGGGCAGATCTGGCGTGCATCACGGAGACCTGGCTGGATGAAGCGGGGGGCGTAAACCTCTCCCAGCTCTGTCCTCCAGGTTTCTCCGTGCAACACCAACCAAGAGCCGGAGGACGGGGAGGCGGTGTCGCAGTGGTCTATAGAGATTCCATCCATCTAACCAGGAGCCCCTTCCCGCAGACCACAAATTTTGAATGCGTCCACCTGAGGGTGGGTGACCGGGACAGAATAGGGATTCTGTTAGTGTACCGTCCACCTCGCTGCACTACAGTCTCCCTACCTGAGCTAGCGGGGGTGGTCTCGAGCCTGGCGGTGGAGTCCCAACGGCTTCTTGTGCTGGGGGACTTCAACATCCACGCCGAGGCAACCCTCACAGGAGCGGCTCAGGACTTCATGTCCGCCATGGCAACCATGGGGCTGTCCCAACGAATAACTGGCCCCACCCACTGTGCTGGACACACATTGGACTTGGTTTTCTGCCAGGGATGGGAGCAGGGTGGCGGCGTGGAGGAGCTGTCTATCTCTCCGTTGCCATGGACCGACCACTTCCTGATTAGATTTAGGCTCACTGCGCCCCCTAACCTCCGCAAGGGTGGAGGACCCATTAGGATGGTCCGCCCCAGGAGGCTAATGGATCCGAGTGGATTCCTGACGGCTCTTGGGGAGTTTCCCGCCACCGCGGTAGGTGATCATGTCGAGGCCTTGGTCGCTCTCTGGAATGGGGAGATGACCAGGGCTATTGACAAGATCGCTCCGGAACGTCCCCTCTCAAGTAACCGAGCTAAACCAGCCCCTTGGTTTACTGAGGAGCTGGCAGCGATGAAGCGAAGGAAGAGGGTTCTAGAGAGCGTGTGGCGCTCGGACCCAAGCGAGTCAAACCGAACACGGTTTGTGTCCTTTTTAAGGGCATATGCCGCGGCAATAAAAGCCGCAAAGAAAACTTTCTTTGCGGCCACTATTGCGTCTGCAAAAAACCGTCCGGCGGAGTTGTTCCGGGTTGTCAGAGGTCTTTTAACTCCCCCTATTTCAGGTGGGAGCCATGACAATTCGGCAGCGCGCTGTGAAGCATTTGCTCGGTTCTTTGCAGACAAAGTCGCTTTGATCCGCTCTGGGCTGGACACCACATTAGATGCAGTCTCTGTGGATGTGACACAAGCACCTGCTTGTCCGATTTTGTTGGATTCTTTTCAGTTTGTGAAACCCGAGGATGTGGACAAGATACTTGGAGGAATGAGACCCACCACGTCCATCCTAGACCCCTGCCCATCCTGGCTTCTAAAGGAGGCCAGAGGGGGATTGGCCGAGTGGGTAACGGTGGTGGTTAATGCCTCCCTTCGGGAAGGCAAGATTCCAGCGAGCCTAAAACAGGCTGTTGTAAAGCCGCTGTTGAAGAAACCATCACTCGACCCCACTAAATTGGACAACTTTCGGCCTGTTTCCAATCTTCCCTTCTTGGGCAAAGTCATGGAAAGCGTGGTGGCCTCACAACTCCAGGTATTCTTGAGAGACACGGATTATCTGGATCCGGCACAGTCTGGTTTCAGACCGGGACATGGTACCGAGACGGTCTTGGTCGCCTTAGTGGATGATCTGCGCCGGGAGCTAGACAGGGGGAGTGTGTCCCTGTTGGTGCTCCTGGACCTCTCAGCGGCCTTCGATACCGTCGACCACGGTATTCTTCTGGGGCGCCTTGCAGAGATGGGTCTTGGGGGCACTGCTCTGCAGTGGCTCCGGTCATTTCTGGAGGGTCGTACTCAGAAGGTGTTGTTGGGGGACTCCTGTTCAACGCCACGGCCGTTGACCTGTGGCGTTCCTCAGGGTTCCATCTTGTCCCCCTTGCTGTTTAACATCTACATGAAGCCGCTGGGTGAGATCATCCGGAGTTTCGGGGTGCGGTGTCACCTGTACGCAGATGACGTCCAACTCTGTCACTCCTTCCCACCTGCTACTAAGGAGGCCGTCGAAGTCCTGAACCGGTGCCTGGCCGCTGTAATGGTCTGGATGAGGGCGAACAAACTGAAACTAAATCCAGACAAGACAGAGGTACTCCTGGTCAGTCGCAAGGCCGAACAGGGTATAGGGTTACAGCCTGTGCTGGACGGGGTCGCACTCCCCTTGAAGGCGCAGGTTCGCAGCTTGGGTGTGACCCTGGACTCATCGCTGAGCCTGGAACCTCAGGTTTCAGCGGTGACCAGGGGAGCATTTGCACAGCTTCGGCTCGTGCGCCAGCTGCGCCCGTATCTTGGGAAGTCTGACTTGGCCACGGTGGTACACGCTTTGGTCACATCCCGCCTCGACTACTGCAACGCTCTCTACGTGGGGCTGCCCTTGAAGACGGCCCGGAAGCTTCAGCTAGTCCAACGCGCGGCAGCCATGTTGTTAACGGGAGCAGGACGCAGAGAGCATACAACGCCCCTGCTGTCCCAGCTCCACTGGCTGCCGATTTGCTACCGGGCCCAATTTAAGGTGCTGGTGTTATCCTACAAAGCCCTAAACGGTTCCGGCCCAAAATACCTTGCAGACCGCATCTCGGCCTACGAGCCCACGAGGGCCTTGAGATCATCCGGGGAGGCCCTTCTCTCGGTCCCGCCTGCCTCACAGGCACGTCTGGCGGGGACGAGGGAGCGGGCCTTCTCGGTGGTGGCCCCCCGGCTGTGGAACACCCTCCCTGCTGAAGTTAGACAGGCGCCCTCCTTGATGGCCTTTCGTAGGGGCCTGAAAACATGGCTCTTCGAGCAGGCCTTCAACTGAGTGTATCATAGAGTGACACTGGAATGAACTAGGACTACGAAATTCGGCTATGACCCCAGGACTTGACGAAGCGGATTTTTAGTATAAGTATATGTTGTGTTATATGTGTCTGGTTTGTATTGTCGTGATTCACTGTACACTGTCTTTTTTGTTGCTGTTCACCGCCCCGAGTCGCCCTCGGGCTGAGAGGGGCGGTCAATAAATGCAAGAAATAAATAAATAAATAAATAAATAGGACATGAAGCAATGGATACAAATTGCAGAGAAAGATATTCCACCTAAGCATTATGGAGAACTTCCTAATGATCAGATTAGAGAGATGGGCCAAAACTAACAAAATGAAGTTCAACAGTGACAAATGCAAGAGACTCAATTTGGCAGAAAAAACAAAATGCAAAGATACAGAATGGGGGACAACGCCTGGCTCGAGAGCAGTACGTGTGAAAGAGTCCTCGTGGACAACAAGTTAAGCATGAGCCAACAAGGTGATGTGGTGGCAAAAAAAAAACCAATGGGATTTTGGCCTGCATCAATAGGAGCATAGTGTCTAGATCTAGGGAAGTCATGCTACCCCTCTATTCTGCATTGGTTAGACCACACCTGGAATATTGTGTCCAATTCTGGGCACCACAATTCAAGAGAGATATTGACAAGCTGGAATGTGTTCAGAGGAAGGCGACTAAAATGATCAAGGGTCTGGAGAACAAGCCCTATGAGGAGTGGCTTAAGAAGCTGGGCATGAAGAAGAGAAGGATGAGAGGAGATATGATAGCCATGTATAAATATGTGAGAGGAGGCCACAGGGAGGAGGGAAAAGCTTGTTTACTGCTTCCATGGAGATTCGGACAAGGAACAATGGCTTCAAACGACAAGAAAGGAGATTCCATCTGAACATGAGGAAGAACTTCCTGACTGAGAGCCGTTCAGCAGTGGAACTCTCTGCCCCGGAGTGTGGTGGAGGTTCCTTCTTTGGAAGCTTTTAAACAGAGGCTGGATGGCCATCTGTCAGGGGTGATTTGAATGCAATATTGCTGCTTCTTGGCAAGGAGTTAAACTGGATGGCCCATGAGGTCTCTTCCAACTCTTTGATTCTTTGACTTTATGATAAGAATTGTTGAAGAGTGGAATACGCTGCTGCCTTGGAGCATGGTGGTGTCTCTTTCCCTGGAGGTTTTTAAAATCTGAATGGCAACCTGTTGGGATTGATTGGATTGTGTTTTCCTACATGTCAGAATGAGGTCTGCCCTAGTAGTATCTTCTAATTATCTTCATAGAGGTGGAGGAATTTCTAACAAATCCTCAGAAATTTCCCCCTGAGTTATTAGTCATGGGGTTTGAAATCAGTGGACGGTGGCAACTAGATTGGATATTCTCAAGGGGTTTTATCTCCTGCTCAGGAGCAGAAGTAAAACCTTGACATTTGGGCTCCTTTTATGAGACTCAAATATAGCAGGCCAAGAGCCTGTGGCAAGAAGTGTACCAGGGAGAAGGCCTACTTCCTCAGAAGGGACATTTAATCTAAATCCCTATTGAAATTAACCTAGCAAAATCTTTGACATTGTAATTTACTCAAGGAGAAGCTGAAAACAATGGTTGTGGACATGAGATGAAAAGAATACAATGTTATGCTCTGGAGAAACTCTTGGTTCCACTGACAGAAATGTCACATTCTGACTAGCGTTTAACCTTTACATTGGGTAAAGGTCATGTTATAGTTCCACAGAATAGCACAGAGGTGAGCTTTGTCAACATAATAAGCTGTCATATATTAAGTCGGGCCCTTAATTCAGGATAAGGAGCTTTCCACACTACACAATTATAGCACTATGATTACACTAACTGTTGTTGTTCTAGCATATGGAATTCTGGAGCTTGTAGTCTGATTACTGCTCAAGCAAGGAGTTTTGAGACGGTAGAACAGAAGCTCTCTGAAGCTCTAGGTGCTCTTACTGGCTATTACAGGGAAAACCAGCTGATCCCTAACCCATCTAAAACACAGACATGTGCCTTTCATCTCAAGAACAGAGAAGCATCCCGAGCTCTGAAGATCACCTGGGAAGGAATTCCACTGGAGCATTGCAGCACACTCAAATACCTGGGAGTCACTCTGGACCATGCTCTGACCTACAAGAAGCACTGCCTGAACATCAAACAAAAAGTGGGCGCTAGAAACAATATCATATGAAAGCTGACTGGCACAACCTGGGGATCAAAACCAATACAGTGAAGACATTTGCCCTTGCACTGTGCTACTCTGCTGTTGAGTATGCATGCCCAGTGTGGAACACATCTCACCACACTAAAACAGTGGATGTGGCTCTGAATGAGACATGTCACATTATCACGGGGTGTCTGCGCCCTACACCACTGGAGAAATTACACTGCTTAGCCGGTATTGCACCACCTGACATCTGCTGGGAAGTAGCAGCCAATAGTGAAAGGACCAAGGCAGAGACATATCCAGCTCATCCCTTGTTTGGGTATCAGCCAGCACGTCAACGACTTAAATCTAGAAATAGTTTTCTAAGGCACCAGTTTTCTAAGGCACCAGAAAAATAGTTTTCTGGGCACCACAATTCAAGAGACATATTGACAAGCTGGAATGTCAATATCACCGCCACGAGTCGCCCTAGGGCTGAGAGTGGCGGTCAATAAATGCAAGAAATAAATAAATAAATAATAAATAAATGTGTCCAGAGGAGGGCGACTAAAATGATCAAGGGTCTGGAGAACAAGCCCTATGAGGAGCGGCTTAGGGAACTGGGCATGTTTAGCCTGAAGAAGAGAAGGCTGAGAGGAGATATGATAGCCATGTATAAATATGTGAGAGGAAGCCACAGGGAGGAGGGAGCAAGCTTGTTTTCTGCTTCCCTGGAGACTAGGACGCGGAACAATGGCTTCAAACTACAAGAGAGGAGACTCCATCTGAACATTAGGAAGAACTTCCTGACTGTGAGAGCCGTTCAGCAGTGGAACTCTCTGCCCCGGAGTGTGGTGGAGGCTCCTTCTTTGGAAGCTTTTAAGCAGAGGCTGGATGGCCATTTGTCAGGAGTGATTTGAATGCAATATTCCTGCTTCTTGGCAGGGGGTTGGACTGGATGGCCCATGAGGTCTCTTCCAACTCTTTGATTCTATGATTCTATGATTCTAAGATCTCCAGAGACACTCGCTGGAACATCTCAGCAAGTGAGAGTCCAAAAGTGGCAGGTTCAAACCCAGCACCTCAACCAATGGCTGATACCAAATGAGAGACTCCCTCCTGGGCACACAGAAGTCTGGGCGACTTGGAAGGCACTGAACAGACTGCGCTCTGGCACCACGAGATGCAGAGCCAACCTTGAGAAATGGGGCCACAAAGTGGAATCCTCGACATGCGAGTGTGGAGAAGAGCAAATCACTGACCACCTGCTGCAATGCAACCTGAGCCCTGCCACATGCACAATGGAGGACCTTCTTGCAGCAACACCAGAAGCACTCCAAGTGGCCAGATACTGGTCAAAGGACATTTAACCAACTACCAAACTCACAAGTTTTGTATTTGTCTGTTTGTTTGCTTTGTTCTGTTAGAAATGTAATATAATGGACTGGTTGCTCTGACACGACAAATAAATAAATCTGATTAGGTGCTGTGTCTCTCTGGACATGAATTCAAAATATCCCTGTAGGACTGTGAGTAGTCAGGAGGGAACCACCTTTGGGGAAAAGAAAACATACTTCAAGTGAGAGATGTATGAGCCAAGGCTTGAAAGACTTTGGTGACAATCAGCTGAGAAATTGTAAGGAAGGTATGTGTGAAAGGTTGGGCTGATGAAAGATTGAAAAGGGAGTCATTGCAAAAGGAAGGGATGGGACACAGATGAGAAAAGACTGGAAGATTTGCCCTTAAATCTGCCTGTGATCAAGACAAAATAAAAAAGCTGTTGTGAATATCTTGGCAAGTCTACCTGCTTTTGCTTATAGAATAGAATCATAGAATCCTAGAGTTGGAAGAGACCTCATGGGCCATCCAGTCCAACCCCATTCTGCCAAGAAGCAGGAATATTGCATTCACATCACCCCTGACAGATGGCCATCCAGCCTCTGTTTAAAAGCTTCCAAAGAAGGAGCCTCCACCACACTCCGGGGCAGAGAGTTCCACTGCTGAACGGCTCTCACAGTCAGGAAGTTCTTCCTTGTGTTCAGGTGGAATCTCCTCTCTTGTAGTTTGAAGCCATTGTTCCGCGTCCTAGTTTCCAAGGAAGCAGAAAACAAGCTTGCTCCCTCCTCCCTGTGGCTTCCTCTCACATATTTATACATGGCTATCATATCTCCTCTCAGCCTTCTCTTCTTCAGGCTAAACATGCCCAGCTCCTTAAGCTGCTCCTCATAGAGCTTGTTCTCCAGACCCTTGATCATTTTAGTCGCCCTCCTCTGGACAATATCTCTCTTGAATTGTGGTGCCCAGAATTGGACACAATATTCCAGGTGTGGTCTAACCAGAGCAGAATAGAGGGGTAGCATTACTTCCCTGGATCTAGACACTATGCTCCTCTTGATGCAGGCCAAAATCCCATTGGCTTTTTTTGCTGCCACATCACATTGTTGGCTCATGTTTAACTTGTTGTCCATGAGGACTCCTGCTTGAGGACTATCTGACTGAGTTTTGTTTACCCAAACAGCAAAGGGGAGCTTCCGCCATGCAAGCCAAAGCTTATGCAATTCCTCTCCCAATGGAAGAGGACCAAACTGCAACAATCCCCTAGAAAGGAAGTCATAGTGAGATTTGGCTTGAAATCAAGTCTTCCCATCAGTCGTGGCTCAAGGAGACTGTAAAGAATGCATGTGCTGGGGTACAGAATACACCAAAAGGCAGAGGCTTGCCTCTGTGAGAGGCAGGGTTACAGGTAGGGTTGGAAGTTGACACAGAAAGGGGTTTGGGCAGGATTTTAGATCTGGGAAAGAACGAAGAACAATCTTTGGTTCTGTGGTGCTTAAATAATAGATTTTAAGAGGTAATGATATTCTTCTACAGAAGTGGTTCTCAACCTTTGGGTCTCCAGCTGTTTTGGATTTCAACTCCCAGAAATCTTAACAGCTAGTAAACTGGTTGGGATTTCTGGGAGTTGTAGGCCAAAACATCTGAGGACCCACAGGTTGAGAACCACTGTTCTACAGCATTTAATAAATGTAGCATAGATATATTGTCGAAGGTTTTCATGGCCGAAATCACTGGGTTGTTGTAGGTTTTTCCGGGCTATATGGTCATGTTCTAGAGCAGGGGTCCTCAAACTTTTCAAACAGAGGGCCAGGTCACAGTCCCTCAAACTGTTGGAGGGCCGGATTATAATTTGAAAAAAAAAGCATGAATGAATTCCTATGCACACTGCACAGATCTTATTTGTAGTGCAAAAGACACTTTAAAATGATACAATAATTAAAATGAGGAACAATTTTAACAAATATAAATTTATTAGTATTTCAATGAGAAATGTGGGCCTTCTTTTGAGATAGGATTGTTGTTGTTGTTGTTGTTGTTGTTGTTGTGTGCTTTCAAGTCATTTTATACTCAGGTTGACCCTGAGCAAGGGCCAGGTAAATGACCTTGGAGGGCCGCATCCGGCCCTCGGGCCTTAGTTTGAGGACCCCTGTTCTAGAGGCATTTTCTCATGATGTTTCGCCTGCATCTATGGCAAGCATCTTCATTTTCCTACTTCCAACAGACCTCACTACCTCTGAGGATGCTTGCCATAGATGCAGGCAAAACGTCAGGAGAAAATGCCTCTAGAACATGGCCATATAGCCTGGAAAAACCTACAACAACCTAGTAGCATAGATACTTTTATATAAGTGGACCTCATGATCAAGTTAAAGACAGATTTTTGGGGAAAGTTGGGATGTTTGATATCACCCTTACATGAGTTGAGACTCATTCTATGGAAAGGTTTTAACCTTTAAAGCCCTAAATGGTTCTAGCCCAGACTACGTGTCCGAACGTATCTCCCGTTATGAACCATCATGAAGTTTAAGATCTTCAGGAGAGATCCTGCTCTTGATCTCACCTCCATCTCAAACGCGGTTGGTGGGGATGAGAGACAGTGCCTTCTTGTCTGTGGAACTCTCTCCCCAGGGACATCAGGTTGGCCACATCCCTCCTCTCCTTTAGAAGAAAATTGAAGACTTGGCTTTGGGACCAGACGTTTGTTTAATGGATAGCGGCAACTGGAAAGAAGACTTGGATACTGCAACATTGAATTAACCCAGGTGGCGCAGTGGGTTAAACCCCTGTGCCGGCAGGACAGAAGACCAACAGGTCACAGGTTCAAATCTGGGGAGAGGCGGATGAGCTCCCTCTATCAGCTTCAGCTCCTCATGTGGGGACATGAGAGAAGCCTCCCACAAGGATGATAAAAACATGAAATCATCCAGGCGTCCCCTGGGCAACGTCCTTGCAGATGGCCAATTTTCTCACACGAGAAGCAACTTGCAGTTTCTCAAGTCGCTCCTGACATGATTAAAAAAAAACCCAGACTTGGATTTGGTTTTAACCTGCATGACTAATTTATTGTTTTAATGAGTTGTTTTTAATGTTTTAACGTAATTGATGATTATTTGTATGTTGATAGCATTATACGGTGCTTATGTGAGGCTTCCCTGAGTCCTCCCTTGGGGGGAGAAGGGCGGAGTAAAAGTGTACAAAATAAATAAATAAAATAAATACTACTACCACAATTTCCCCAGCCAGGCATTCAAAAAGGCCAGGAACTATTACACAATGGAGAGAATAGAAGGGTCTGGTGCTTCTTTTAAGTTCTCCTGGGATGGACTAAGCTCTTGCCTTTCACTACTCTACTCAGAGAAAGGGGTGGCTTCTTTTTGATAAGAGTTAAGGTACTGCACTCACATTGTACTGAATACTCTTTGCTAGTGGGCAATATCACAGAAGTGTTCAAATCTTCACGCCCTCCAATAACCAACTGGCAGACCTTGGGTGGCCTATGTTTTGGAAGAGAAAGAACTCATATGGATAGACACCTTTTCTTCTCCGTGAACCCATAACTTCATTAAAAGGAAATAACCCTTGACTCTGCTGTCTGCCATGACAAACGAGGTAGACATCCATAGTGATTATAAGTCTGAGTCTAACTTATTGAACCTCAGCTCCAGTTCCTTTTCTCTGGAGCGCTCTCCTCGAACAAGGTTAAACTTCTCAGACCTCATTTATTCCCCCAGTGAGGCAAAGAGAATATACCTTCCTTTCTCATGAATGTTCGCAGACAACTGGTGCTTATCTGCAAAGCTTTTGTTCTAGAGAGAAGATGGAACGAAGGAAGAAGAATCAGAAGGGGATGGAGGGGCAATTTTTTAATATATAAAATTCAGAGGAGAACAACTTGTCAACAATCTTTAAACCATGATAAATGCAGCAAAAACATCCCTGCTCTTTCTGAGCTTCAGTGAGTGATGGTGATTTATGAGACTGGAGGTTTTTCTAAAGCAAGTGGTTTTTGGAGAAGAAAGAAAGGTCACCATAACTTAGGCCTTACATAGCTTATCATGTTCCCTGGCAGCCTTTAATTCCCTCTGAACCCGTAGGCGTCAGATTACTGTGTGTGTCTGCTTGGAGAGAGCCACCATTAATAAGAAGCATCTTTGTGATAACTCATGAAAAAAATCACACACACACACATACTCAGAACCCTTAATGGATTGCATCAGGAGCCTTCTGACACACACAGATCTCTAAAAGCAATAGGTCAGTTAGACGCACCATCAAATCATCACGTTGATCCTGGAAGAAGAGCAACTGAAGGACAAGTAAGCCAAAAATGAGGGCAAAGAGTGAATTGATATTTCAATTAAACATTCTGGTGAGAACTTCCCAGAACATTGATGATCTAGACATTGAGAGACTGACTGCATTTTTAAACCATATATTAGCCAGAGTTATCTGAGTAGTGCATTGGATGTTGAAAATGCAACCATAACCCAACAAAATAAAAATGGCCCCATACAACAGACACCATTTGATAATTTATTTACTTTACTTGTATACCGCTCTTCTCAGCCATCAGGCGACTCTAATGTATATTAGAACTGAATGGGGAGGAAGTATATTAGTCAAGATCCTGTATTGCAGAGTTTACAGTATTACCTTCATATGTGCAGAACATACATTCCTAGACTTACTGTGGAAATGCAAAACCACAAATAATAGTGAAACATATTGAAATGAACCACTTCCTGCGGAAACATATGATGGAATCATGCTAGAGAACCTAGAAAATGAGAAAGCACATATCTGGAATTTCTATGTCCTCCAGAATCACTTGATGATTAACCTCCAGTGGAAGCATACCATAGTCTTGCACTGGAGGATCTAGATCAGGGGTCCTCAAACTAAGGCCTGGGGACCGGATACGGCCCTCCAAGGTCATTTACTTGGCCCTGAAATGACTTGAAAGCACACAACAACAACAACAACAACAACAACAACCTTATGTCATCAGCAAAAAGCAGGCCCACACTTTTCATTGAAATACTAATAAGTTTATATTTGTTAAATTTTTTCTTGATTTTAATTATTGTATTGGGTTGTTGTAGGTTTTTTCGGGCTGTATGGCCATGGTCTAGAGGCATTCTCTCCTGAAGTTTCACCTGCATCTATGGCAAGCATCCTCAGAGGTAGTGAGGTCTGTTGGAACTAGGGAAAAGGGTTTATATATCTGTGGAATGACCAGGGTGAGACAAAGGACTCTTGTCTGCTGGAGCTAGGCATTAATGTTTCAACTGACCACCTTGATTAGCATGCAATGGGCTGATAGTGCCTGGAGCAAACTTTTGTTGAGAGGTAATTAGATGTCCCTGCCTGCTTCCTCTCTGTTGTTGTGCTATTGTATTATTTTAAAGGGTTTTTTGCACTACAAATAAGATATGTGCAGTGTTCATAGGAATTCGTTCATTTTTTTTCAAATTATAATCTGGCCCTCCAACAGTTTGTAGGACTGTGATCTGGCCCTCTGTTTAAGAAGTTTGGGGACCCCTGATCTAGATCATGACTAGAAAAAACATCTGTATAGCATTTCAAGGTTCTCCAACATGACCCTGTAGTCAACTTACAGCTATAGAGTTGTGCTTAAGGACTTATAAAATGCCTAGAGTAGTGGTTCTCAACCTGTGAGTCCCCAGATTTCGCCTTCAACTCCCAGAAATCCTGTGGCTGGGATCTCTGGAAGTTGTAGGCTAAAACACCTGGGGGTCCACAGGTTGAGAACCACTGGCCTAGAGTATGTCACTCTAGCATTTCCAGGTAATCTAGTGCAACTCTGTTAATCTTTGAGTGAAAGTATACCACAGAATTGTCCTGGAGAACCTAGAACAGTGGTTCTCAACCTGTGGGTCCCCAGATGTTTTGGCCTTCAATTCCCAGAAATCCTAACAGCTGGTAAACTGGCTGGGATTTCTGGGAGTTGTAGGCCAAAACACCTGGGGACCCACAGGTTGAGAACCACTGACCTAGAAGATGATTAGAGAGAACATAGGTTGTTGTAGGTTTTTCAGGCTTGTAGAAGCATTCTCTCCTAGGAGAGAATGCTTCTACAACATGGCCATACAGCCCGAAAAACCGACAACAACCAGTGATTCCAGCCATGAAACCCTTCGACAATACAGAGAGAACATACTTTTTGGATGTGGGTTGTTGAAACTATGGACACTGGGCCCAGAGATACAGGGCGTCATAATGTAGAGTAAAACTTTCCACAGGTGGAACTATGCTATGTCTCCTCTTTCAAATCTTCCCACTCACCATTTATCCTCCACAACTTACAAAATGGTCAATGAAGAGTAGAAGGAGGGATTGGAGACATCTCTGGCTGGCTATACTTGGTTTTGATTTCTCTAATCCTTAATGATCTTGGGTTGTACACTACATAAGGATGTAAAGGTTTGCAAATTTCATTCTCATAAGAAAGAAAACAAAAAATTCCTGAACAATTCATATAAAACTCTTTGGAATGGTTGGATACCATGAGAAAAATAAACAGAAACCTCAATGCTCTGTTATTCTTTTCACCAACAGAGAAACAAGTTTTCAGCCTGATTAACTGGCAATATTATTTCCATCCCAAATGCACAGTTATAAGAGAGCTGGACCTTAGGGAAGGCTTAGCGAAGGAAGATAGATGCTTTTGAACTGTGGTGTTGGAGGAAAGTTCTGAGAGTGCCTTGGACTGCGAGAAGATCCAACCAGTCCATCCTCCAGGAAATAAAGCCTGACTGCTCATTGGAAGGAAGGAGACTAGAGACAAAGCTGAAGTACTTTGGCCACATCATGAGGAGACAGCAAAGCCTAGAGAAGACAATTATGCTGGGGAAAGTGGAAGGTAAAAGGAAGAGGGGCCGACCAAGGGCAAGATGGATGGATGGCATCCTTGAAGTGACTGGACTGACCTTGAAGGAGCTGGGGGTGGTGACGGCTGACAGGGAGCTCTGGCGTGGGCTGGTCCATGAGGTCACAAAGAGTCAGAGACGACTGAACAAATGAACAACAACAACAATCAGTTTGATAGCATGTTAATCAGTCCTAGGGATGCTTAAGATATTTCGTTTAGTAAGGTACCTAGGATTCCCTGATGTATTTCAGGGAAGCACACCAGATCTCTGTTGCCCACAATTCTTTACAGAAGACAAAGCCATGGCAGGGCCAATGGCACCAGACCATTATAATTATGTGCTGTAGATGCATTTATAGGTTTACTGAAGTCTCATCTGCTTATCTCAGCTTCCAGCCTGGGATTTAGGAGTCTTAGAGTAGCGTTATTTTTCAAAGTGACTTAAAGAGAAATAAAAGATTACATAAATATTCTTGCTTCCGCATTTCATCAGATTTCAATTTTATCCTATATGGAAAAATGGGGAGAAAATCCTACCTAATTTTAAAAACACATATCAGTTTTGAAACTAATGGCACAATGCAGACACAGGAGTGGAAGTAGAGAGCATTGAGAAACCAATCCATTAGAGGACTGACTTAGGGAACTGGGTATGTTTAGCTTAGAGAAGAGAAAACTGATCGGTGACATGATAGCCATCTTTAAATACCTGAAGGAATATGATTTAGAAGATGGAGCAGGCTTGTTTTCTGTTTCTTCAGATTCTAGAATACAAACCATTAAATTCACATGACAAGAGATTCCACCTAAACATTGGGAAGAATTTATTTTATGTATGAGCTGTTCAACAGTGAAACAAATTGCCTTGGGGTGAGATGAAATTTCCTTCTTTTAATGTTTTTAAACACAAGTTTGATGGGCATTTTTCAGAATTACTTTCGTTGTGTGCAAAGGGATCTTGTAGAAGCTTAGAAGCCTAGAGAAAGAAGTTGGTAGCGCAAACTTTTGTAGACTAAGGCTATGCATCCAAGGATACAGAGCAGTGGTCCCCAACCTTTTAATGACCAGGGACCACTTGAACAAGAACCACTTTGACCAGGGACCACTCCCAACATTGGTACCAATAGGTAAAGGTAAAGGTTTTCCCCTGACATTAAGTCCAGTCATGTCCAACTCTGCAGCTTGGTTCTCATCTCCATTTCTAAGCGGAATCATAGAATCATACAATCATAGAATCAAAGAGTTGGAAGAGACCTCATGGGCCATCCAATCCAACCCCCTGCCAAGAAGCAGGAATATTGCATTGAAATCACCCCTCACAGATGGCCATCCAGCCTCTGTTTAAAAGCTTCCAAAGAAGGAGCCTCCACCACACTCCGGGGCAGAGAGTTCCACTGCTGAACGGCTCTCACAGTCAGGCAGTACTTCCTCATGTTCAGGTGGAATCTCCTCACTTGTAGTTTAGAGCCATTGTTCCTTGTCTTGATCTCCATGGAAGCAGAAAACAAGCTTGCTCCCTCCTCCCTGTGGCTTCATGGCTATCATATATCCTCTCAGCCTTCTCTTCTTCAGGCTAAACATGCCCAGCTCCTTAAGCTGCTCCTCATAGGGCTTGTTCTCCAGACCCTTGATCAACTAAAAGTGACGGTGGTTACAACATGGTAATGATCCATACGCTTCCCTATTCTGATGAGTGGGTGATGTCACAGGTGTCCCATTTGGACAGCAGATCGGACTGAATCAGAACTGATCCGGTATCTAGATTGCACAGAATCCACAGCATGGAGTTTTTATCAAAATTTATCATGTATAAATATGTGAGAGGAAGCCACAGGGAGGAGGGAGCAAGCTTGTTTTCTGCTTCCTTGGAGACTAGGACGCGGAACAATGGCTTCAAACTACAAGAGAGGAGATTCCATCTGAACATTAGGAAGAACTTCCTGACTGTGAGAGCCATTCAGCAGTGGAACTCTCTGCCCCGGAGTGTGGTGGAGGCTCCTTCTTTGGAAGCTTTTAAGCAAAGGCTGGATGGCCATCTGTCAGGGGTGATTTGAATGCAATATTCCTGCTTCTTGGCAGAATGGGGTTGGACTGGATGGCCCATGAGGTCTCTTCCAACTCTTTGATTCTATGATTCTATGATTCTATCTAGTTTTGTCTGAAGTGGTGTAAAATTTGTGTAAGCTCAAAAATTTTGGAATATTTGCCTGAAGTAAACTGTACATCATGGAGACGGACAGTAGTAAGTTCACACCAAGTCAAGTGTTTTTGGGTAGACAAGCCAAAAAGTATATGAAAGTTAGTTTTAAGCTGGTATCACATCCTTTTGCACACTGATATTCCAGAGTAATGTCTTTGTATTCTCTCTTAGGCTGGGAGTTGGGCTAGTTGGCCTTTGCAGTCCCTTCCAACTCCATTTCTGCAATTCTGCGTTATCCTTTTGTCCATGCCTTGCTTAAAACATTGTAATCAGCAGAAAAAAAGGTAACATATTGTTGGCATTGACCATTAGACATCTTTTGTCCATATTTAGCTTTTGGTTTAGGTTGGCCCTGGCGTTGAAATTGACATTGCTTCCCATCCCAGTCAATTGCCTCTCAGCAAATAAAAGGGATAAAAATAAATAAATCAAGAGCCAGGCCATTGCTACATATAAGCAGAGAGGCTACACAAATGAGAATCTGCCAGTCTGGGTTTAAATAGTTAATTACAAGCATTATAGTGTCTCCTTAGCAGTGTTAGTGTTATAATAAATGTAACAGATCGTCCTGCCAGAAGGCTGGTTTAGTAATGGATTGCTTTGTTGATGGTCTTGAATAGCTTGCTAATATTGATTGGGGGGACAGAGAGAGAGAGAGAGAGAAAGGAAGAGAGAGAAAGGAAGAGAGGGAGGGAGGAGGGAGGGAGCAAACTGGCAGCCTTTCCCCTTGGATCTAAAAATAGCCCATCTGGAAGCATACAACAATATAGAAGTGGACTCATATTCTCATACGATAAAGAGTGGAGACTAATTTGCACTTGTCACAGTTCTCGGCCAAAGAGGAGCCTTTCAGGGGAGGTTGACATTCACACAAAGTGCACTCATCTCCTTCCTGTTCAGTCTTCATTTTCAAGCACATGGCAAAGTATTTCCAAGTTTGGTGTGGGGTGGATTTTCAGCTTCCTGTTTCTATTTTATAGCAAGTGTTGGCAACTGTGACGGATCTGAGACCCCTTCCATACTATGCAGTTAATATCCCTATAACTGTAGATAAACACAGCACTAGCAGAACACTACTTTAACTGTCATAGTTAAAGTGCTGGTCCTGACCTAAAAAGCCCCATACGATTCTGGCCCAGCTTACTTGTCCAAACGTATCTCCCGCTATGTCCCATCCTGAAACTTTACAACCTTCTGGGGAGGCCCTGCTCTCAATCCACACCTTTGTCGCAAATGCGCTTGGTGGGGACGAGGGACAGCGCCTTCTCGGCGGTGGACCCCTGTCTGTGGAACTCACTCCCCAGCAAAATTGTCAAGACCCAGATGCTTGTAAACAATGCCAGACACAAAATAAAAGTTCAAACACAGCTTTATTGAAAACAAAAGGACCAAAAATGCACTTAACAGCAGTGCAGGAGGTCCTGTGAGTGATTTGGCACCAAAAAGAAGTGGTTTCAATAAACAAAAATATAATCCGGATTATAGCGCTGCTTTATAATCCGCTTTAAAAAAAAAGTGAAGCAAACTGCTTAAAAATCAGGATACATCAAGAATACAGTCAATGGAGCATGAAAAACACAGTTTCAAAACTAAGAAATGTTTCAGTCACAAAGATATTAGTAAACAGTCCAGAAAAACCAGAGCGTAGTCAAACCGGTCCGTGGTCAATCCGAAGTAGAACAAAGCTGGAACGCTGGAGAAACAGAGATTCAGGAACACACGAGGCTGAAGCCCAGGACCCAAGGGTGAGAGTTGGCAGCACAAATAATTAAGTCCAATAAAGACACTTTGCTTCCTGCAACTAGATGTGCCAACAGAACCCCCTTATATCTCAAAGCTCATTGTCAGAGCATCGTCATCGCTATCACCTGCTTCCAAGTCTGCAGCTGAGTGCCCATCCCTCCACCAATGCCAATTACTATCAGGATTCAGGTTCTGCCAGGAATCACCTGGCTGCCAATCCCCAGTGAACCCCTCAAACCCCTCGCTAGAGATGGGCTGGTTACAGATGTCCCTTATGTTTTGCACACGGGTCCAATCCAATTCCTCCCCCTCCATGTCACTTCCAGACCCAGAACTCCCTTCAAAACCCAGGAAGTCATCTTCATCGGTTGGTGCACTAAGTATTTCCCGAATACGCCTCCTTTGCAATTCCCCCTCAGACTCCAGCTCACAAGCAGCCCTTTTTACACCTCTGCTCACTTCCTCATTCCCCATTTCATAATCTGAGAAGCCAGGAAACGTATCGGTATCACTTGGAGCCATGATGATTTCTCTAATGCACTGACGCTGCTGTTCTCCCTCCGACTCCCGAGGAGACCTTTCCCCTCTGCTACTAGGAGTAGCAACTCTGTCAGCACGCTGAACTACAACAGAAATTGATGAATAAAACTATATTTGCATAACCTGGTAGTCGTTACAATACCAGATCAATGCAGGTTTATTTAATAGCCTTAAATGTGCCCAGCAGGAAGCTTGAGAAACAGAGCTAGTAGAGAATGTCTGGAGGCTTAAAGAAGGTTGAGACCAACAAAAATACAAAGCCACCCCCGCTTTCTCCCTTTTAGGAAATACGCATGCAAATAACCATTCAGACACAGAGTAAAGATCAAAGAATTTACTTACTAAGAAAAGCTTGCATGATGTAAAGTCATACAAGTAACAGATCTTTTGGTTACATTCAGAGCAATGAGTAAGGCCTGAATGGATGGCAAGTAGGCCTCTCTTCTCCAAACAGTTACATCCCAAAAAGTAGTAAAACAGAGCAAAGTAAAGCAAAAAGAGCAAATGGGCAAATGGGAGAAACAAAGGGACACATCCCCTTTATATACCCTTCCAAACATGTGGTCAGATTCGACATGACACAAATATCTTCAGAGATAGTGGATAACTCATTAGCTTACATGCATATTTAAATCAGGTGCAATAAACTTTGGAATTTGAGGAGGTCACATTACAGCATGGCACAAACAGGAATGTGTGTGGGATTGCATATACCCAACAGAAATTAGGTCAATGGCTTCCCTCCTTTCCTTCAGGCGTCAGTTGAAGACGTGGCTATGGGACCAGGCATTCAGATAACAGGCTGATAATAAGAATGGCGACAATGCTATTGAAAACAGTCTTCGGATTAAGTTGTTGATCGTAGAACTCGGACTTGACATGCCAATTAATTTGATTTGCACTATTTTAAATGATTTTAATCTAATTTTTAATGTTTTATTTATTATGTAATTGTTGTTTTATCTCTTGTATATGTGGGGCATTGAATTGTTGCCGGCTGTAAGCTGCCCCGAGTCCCCCTTCGAGGGTAGAGAACGACAGGGTACAAATATTTGAAATAAATAAATAAATGGTTGAAATTTATGGAATCCTGGAGTGTGTGGTGTGGTGATTCACCTGGATCTTGTGGTTTTGTAAGCAGTACTTCATTGCCAATGGTCTTCCAGCTGTTTTGGACTACTCTTGCCAGAATCATTAGACAGCATGGCCAATGGTGAGAGATCCAGGAAGGTGAAGTGCAAAATAACTAGATACTCAAATATTGAGAATCAATGTATTAGAACTTGCAGGCTTAAAGTTTTTAATGTCATTCCTTAAATTGGAAATTCCAGGATTTCATGACAGTCAGGAGAATCATAGCGCTATAATTCAGTATTCTGAAAGGTCCTCTTCAGGCCAATTTTCTCTCTTGGTAACTGTAATAGATTCTAACCTTTGCTGGTTAGGTCGAAGCCTGAAAGTCAGTGGGCTGTGTCTCCATCTTGGCAGGGCAGCTTAGAATAGCGGACATCTTAGTATAGGAAAGGAGGCAAGGGAAGGAGTCAGCCAACTCCTGATTGGTTTAAGCACCAAGGGGAGGAGTTGAGTGAGGGTGAAATAGGCTGTCACTTCTGACAGGAGAGAGAAGGGTTCTGACAGAACAGAGAGAGGGATTCTTAGAGAGACAGGGAAAGATTCCAACAAAGCAGGGAGTAGGATTTCAACAGAGAAGAAGTATAGGCAAGGAGAAGGAAGTTTTGAGTGAGTTGATCTGATAGGGAATAAAGAAAGGGACAAGGGCTTCAGTAAAACTGGACTAGGAGAGTCAGTGAGAAGACTTGTCAGCTTGTATTAAGGAGAGAATACAAGTAGGCTTATTGCCCTATAGTGGAGAGTAGACTAGAGGAAGTCTGGTTACTCTGTAAGACAGTCAGGGTGACTCATCTTAGAAACACACTGTTTCAGAGGGTTGAATAGTGTGAAGTAGCTCACTTCAAGTAAAAGCTACTCCTTCTGTAGAAACCTTATGTCTAGTAAGCCTGAGCCTCAGTAACAAAAATATGCGTGTGTACCTCTCATTTTATGAGTTGTCATCTTCTTAAAGTTCAATAAACCTGTTATTAGTTCATCATTAATTTGTCTCTGCCTCGGTCTGTCCTACTTAGTGAAACCAAGTCAGCCTGAACATCTTCATAGTCCAGTCAGCAAGCAAAGGAGCCCAAAAAGAAGAACCAGAAGCCTAGGCACATATTACCTCAAATATATTCACACCTTGTTTCCTCAAACAGTAAAATTGAGGTGGTGGCAGCAAAAATCTATCAGTATCATCGGTTTCTCACATCATTAGTCATTCCCTGACTCAAATTCCTGTCACACATGCATTCGGGGACTCCTTGTTCCTTTAATTCTTCCTTACAGTAACCCTCTGGGGTCTCCATAAAGTACCAAAGGTAGGAAGGAATTTGCTGCTGCTTTTGAAAAACAGGTTAGACCACACCTGGAATATTGTGTCCAATTCTGGGCACCACAATTGAAGGGAGATATTGACAAGCTGGAATGTGTCCAAAGGAGGGCAACTAAAATGATCAAGGGTCTGGAGAACAAGCCCTATGAGGAGCGGCTTAAGGAGCCTTCTTCTTAGCCTGAAGAAGAGAAGGCTGAGAGGAGACATGATAGCCATGTATAAATATGTGAGAAGAAGTCAAAGGGAGAAGGGAGCAAGCTTGTTTTCTGCTGCCCTGGAGACGAGGGCAGTGGCTTCAAACTACAAGAAAGGAGATTCCACCTGAACATGAGGAAGAACTTCCTGATTGTGAGAGCCATTCAGCAGTGGAACTCTCTGCCCTGGAGTGTGGTGGAGGCTCCTTCTTTGGAAGCTTTTCAACAGAGGCTGGATGGCCATCTGTCAGGGGTGATTTGAATGCAATATTCCTGATTCTTGGCAGAATGGGGTTGGACTGGATGGCCCATGAGATCTCTTCCAACTCTATGATTCTATGATTCTATGATGCTATGAATCTAGGTTGGATCCTGTAACCCATTTAAAAATAAAAAAGAAGTTTTTGATGGGGAACAACCCACAAGGTAGTGTTGAATGATTTCAGGTCCACTGTTATCGCAGGTTCGGGGCCCAGCATGTCAAACTCCCCAAAGGACTAAATCGGACACAGATGAGATGAAGGCAAAAGAACAGAGGCTTTATTTCACTTTGGTCAAAGTACATTGCAGTGGAGTCTATGCACCAAGGACTGACATATGTGCAATTGCAAACACATTGAGTTATTTATAGCACTTTGACAGCTATATAAAACAATAAGTCTTTGCTGCGCTGGTTTCGGATAGGCTCCAGTGAGTGTTGGTTAAGATCCGTCAACTGACTGGAGGAGATGAACGTCTGCTGCTGTCTCTGTTTAGCTCTCAGGAATGGCAGAAAATGTAATAAACTGTCATTGGCTTCTTCGAAGGCTTGTGTCTGTCTATTGATCTGGCCAGGAGAAAGGTGAGTGCAAAAAGGAATGCAGCTAAGCAGATCATAATGGGTTTAAATGGGTTTTGATGTTTCTGTTTTGGCCAAAATAATGGGTGTAGCCCATTCTGTCTCCCATGCTTTTTAACAACTACATGAAACCGCTGGGAGAGGTCATCCGGCGTTTTGGAGTTGGGTGCCATTGCTATGCAGATGACACACAACTCTACTACTCTTTTCCACCTAACTCCAAGGAAGCCCCTCGAGTGCTAGATGAGTGCCTGACTGCTGTGGCTATCTGGATGAGGATGAACAAGCTGAAGATTAATCCCGACAAGACAGAGGTCCTCCTGGTCGATCATAAACTGGATCGGGGTATAGGGTGGCAAGCTGTGCTTACACTCCCCCTGAAGTCACAGGTTCGCAGTTTGGGTGTCCTCCTGGATTCATCACTTACATTTGAGGCTCAGGCATCGGCAGTGGCCGGGAGGGCCTTTGCACAATTAAGACTCATGTGCAAACTGCGACCGTACCTCGGGAAGGCAGATCTGGCCAAGTGGTCCATACCTTAGTCACCTCTAGACTGGATTACTGTAATGCACTCTACGTGGGGCTGCCCTTGAAAACAGCTCGGAAATTCCAGATGGTCCAACGGGGGGCGGCCAGGTTGTTAACTGGGGCTCCTTGTTAGTTCCTATGGAGCCACAGATTCTGGGGCTCAACTTTTGGGGCCTGGTTTTCGATAACAGTAGGAGAGGCTGCAGCAGTTTGATTTTGCCAGAGGTGAGAGCCTTTCTTCTCTTTTTCTCCTTGCTAATTCAGTGCAAATTACTTGTGTAGCAACTAAAGGGGAAAAGTGGGTGGAAGACAGAGAAACGGATACATTTTCAATGTAGCTGAAAAACTGGGATGATGGAGGATTAATTGGGACTGTCCCTGCCAAATAGGGTCAGTGGAAACTATGCAGTAGGGAATGTTGACATTTTTTGGGCCAGAAAAGAGATGGTATGGGGAATCTGGAGGGATCAAGGACCACAACAGCAGCTTTGGATTCCAGGGATCATACTTTGTCCGGCTTTATTTAATAGAGTTTGGTGATTTGACTTGTGCCATTGAAACCCAACTGGAATGACTGCTTCCAAATCTAGGGTGATGCTTTAGAGTATAAAGGGAAAACAAGCAAAACCGGGTTTCATAAAAGGCAAGCAGAAAATTGCTTTATTCTGAGAGAAAGGCCCGATATCATTTCAGGGTCATATAACCATAGCAACTGGCCAAGATTTCCCACCTCCTCTATCACATCTCTTGTGGCTCTCTGGGAAGACTCACTTACTTCTGCCACATGAAATTGTTATTCCCATCTGAAGGCATCACCCCCTGTGTGCCGAGGTCAGATCGCAAGGACCCAGGAGTTAACACATAATCGTTCATTGTGTTCTGTTTATATCTCAAACAGCTAAAAGCCTGAATTGGAAATAGGCTGGAAGTCAAGGCTGCTCAGAAAAGAACATGGAGTTTTTTTTGGGGGGGGGGGGGGCAACACAGAGGGTGTATTCCAGGAGGTTGCATTACTTCATGAACATTTTTAAAGCAAAGATCCCTCATGCATTCAAGTGGGAGCCATGGTAGTTAAAGTGTTGACAAACTGCATTAATTCTACAGTGTAGATGTACCCTTACTACAAGGCTCAAATTACTAGATCATGCTGGTTGCTCAAGTAGCAAGGGCCAAGGTATGGTTCACCAAAGCCATTAGAACCAATGTCAACAAAGCCAGAATTGAAAAGTTGATGACACATTCCAAGCCAGCATAATGATCCTGTTTACTGTGTACTAATCTTGTTAAGGATCAAACACCACCATCACCACCACCACCACCACCACCAACAACAACAACTTGGGAAGTGTCCGATGTGCGATCCAATACAACAGCCAGTAGAGTGATCTTGTTTGCTGTGGACTCATCTTGTTGTGTTTCAAATAATGATGATGATGATGATGATGATGATGATGCTGTAAAAACACAATCCAGAGCAGAAGAGAAAACTGGCAAAAGAAGGCTTTCCTTGGACAGTTTCTGGCAAAACTTGAGAGCCAAATTGACAAAGAGAAAACATGAATGTGGCTCACAAATGGAACTCTGAAAAAGGAGACAAAGGAGGGCCTGATTCTGGCATCCCAAGAACAAGCCATTTGAACCAATGCCATCAAAGCCAGAATTGAAAAGTCGACAGCAGATCCCAAATGTAGGCTCTGCAAGGAAGCAGATGAAACAATAGATCACATTCTCAGCTGCTGCAAGAAGATCGCACAGACAGACTACAAGCAGAGGCATAACACCATTGCTCAGATGATTCATTGGAACTTGTGCCACAAATACCATCTGCCTGAGACAAAGAACTGGTGGGATCACAAGCCGGAAAAAGTTACAGAGAATAAACATGCCAAACTCCTCTGGGACTTCTGGATTCAGACAGACAGAGTTTTGGAACACAATACTCCTGACCTCACAATCGTGTTAAAATACAAAGTATGGATTGTCGATGTCATAATCGCAGGTGACAGCAGGACTGAAGAGAAACAACTGGAAAATCCACGATATGAGGATTTAAAGATCGAACTGCAAAGACTCTGGCACAAGCCAGTAAAGGTGGTCCCAGTGGTGATCGGCACACTGGGTGCAGTGCCTAAAGACCTTGGCCTGCACTTAAACACAATCAGCACTGTCAAAATTACCATCTGCCAGCTGCAAAAGGCCACCTTACTGGGATCTGCACATATTATTTGCCGATACATCACACAGTCATAGACACTTGGGAAGTGTCTGACGTATGATCCAATACAACAGCCAGTAGAGTGATCTTGCTTGCTATGGACTCAACTTGTTGTGTTTCTAATAATAATGATAATGACCCAAAATGCAGACTGTGCAAGGAAGCTGATGAAACCATGTACCATATCCTCAGCTTTTGTAAGAAAATTGCACAGACGGACTACAAAGACACAACTCTGTGGCCCAGATGATTCACTGGAACTTATGTCACAAGTACTACCTGCCAGTAGTCAAGTATTGGTGGGATCATAAACCCACAAAGGTTGTGGAAAATGAACATGCAAAAATACTGTGGGACTTTCGAATCCAGACTGACAAAGTTTGGAAAACAATACGCCAGACATCATGATTGTGGAAAAGAAAAAAAAAGTTTGGATTATTGATGTCCCCATACCAGGTGACAGTCGCATTGAGGAAAAACAACAGGAAAAACTCAGCCGCTATCAAGACCTCAAAATTGAACTGCAAAGGCTCTGGCATCAACCAGTCCAGGTGGTCCCAGTAGTCATCAGCACACTGGGTGCTGTGCCAAAAGATGTCAGCCGGCATTTGGAAAAAATAAACATTGACAAAATCACAATCTGTCAACTGCAGAAGGCTACCTTTCTTGGATCTGCACGCATCATTCGAAAATACATCACACAGTCCTAGACGCTTGGGAAGTGTTCAACTTGTGACTTTTTTAAACGAAATCCAGCATATAGATCTCGTTTGCTGTAACATGCTGTACTTTTGTGTCAATAATCATAGAATCATAGAATCATAGAACCAAAGAGTTGGAAGAGACCTCATGGGCCATCCAGTCCAACCCCCTGCCAAAAAGCAGGAATATTGCATTCAAATCACCCCTGACAGATGGCCATCCAGCCTCTGTTTAAAAGCTTCCAAAGAAGGAGCCCCCACCACACTCCGGGGCAGAGAGTTCCACTGCTGAACGGCTCTCACAGTCAGGAAGTTCTTCCTCATGTTCAGATGGAATCTCCTCTCTTGTAGTTTGAAGCCATTGTTCCGTGTCCTAGTCTCCAAAGAAGCAGAAAACAAGCTTGCTCCCTCCTCCCTGTGGCTTCCTCTCACATTTATACATGGCTATCATATATCCTCTCAGCCTTCTCTTCTTCAGGCTAAACATGCCCAGCTCCTTAAGCCGCTCCTCATAGGGCTTGTTCTCCAGACCCTTGATCGTTTTAGTCGCCCTCCTCTGGACACATTCCAGCTTGTCAATATCTCTCTTGAATTGTGGTGCCCAGAATTGGACACAATATTCCAGGTGTGGTCTAACCAAAGCAGAATAGAGCATGGGGAGCATTACTTCCCTGAACCTAGACACTATGCTCCTATTGATGCAGGCCAAAATCCCATTGGCTTTTAAAATAATAATAATAATAATAATAATAATAATAATAATAATTCTTTAGCTGGAGATCCTAGATTGAACATGAGGTTGAACCCAATGTCCTATTAGCCCTTTTCCAAGTCTAGGGCTCTACAAATGTTTAACTAATCCCATTAGACTCTGACTAATCCCATTCAATGACTCTATGACTAATTCTAGCTCTAATTTAATGATATCAGCTAAGCCTGGTGTAAGAATTATTTGCTTTTTAGTAAGCCATTGAGAATGTATGCTGCTCCCCCAGGAAAAGATTCACGCACTCAGTCACAGATGGTATACGAACGTCATTTGCAACATGGAGCGCCCACACAAACCCAGCTACCAGTTGGATTCAGAGCATCCCTATTTGTGTTCTTGGCTGGAGATAAGGCAATGCAAGTCAGTGGGCTCCCTTGGTGTTGCTTTTCCATGCATCTGTGTTAACAAATACTTATTTTTGTTAGTATTCTCTCCCCCTCCCTCCACCTCATTTGTACTCTGCTCTAGCAAAGCATAAATGATGTATGGACATTAACTTTTCCGATCCCCAGCAAGACATAGAGGGCTGCTTTTGCATTCTTTCCTCAGACATTTTAAGATTTTTAAGCATCATTGTCTCATGCCTGTGTCTGCATTTCCAAGGCGTTTCTCTCAAAAGTAGCAGGGTGTTCAGTGAACAAGGACCTCCAAGCATCTCCATGGCTTACACTTTTTCAGCGTAGATTTACAGGTGGCAATTATGTGTGGCGTGCATAGCAGACGATCTAAAATCAATTGTATACTCTGCGTTTTTCCCCATTTGCTTATTATTTCTCCCTCTCTTTTGCTCTGTTTCCCTCCCTCTTTTCCTTCCAGCATATCTTTAATTGGAACATTGCAAATGCTTCACCTCTGGGGACTCCAGGATGCATCCTTCTGAGACAGATATGGATGCTCTATAAACGCCGGGTGACATTTCGACCCATCTCTCTATAGATAAAAAAAAATCACTACGAAAATATGAAATGATGGATGAGACGCTCAGCTTTATTCCTTGGAGAGCTGACCCTCTAGCCTAAATTTGTTAGTTCCATCTAGTATTAGAACCCCCCAAGTGAAACGTTTTCAAAATATAGAGACAATATGATGAGACTTGGTGGTCAGGGTTCAGATATTGGTGTCAAATTGCTCTGTGATCAAATATGAACTCCTTGAGGCATACCCTATCTCTCCCCCCCCCCCCCAACCATGCTTGCAAAGTTTGCATTCTTTTATTTTGCAAAGAAACATTCTAAACCATTATGATCAAGCAGAATAAATGCTTTTTTGCAACCCTACAATGGTCGTTATCACCTGTAGCTCCGTGACTTTCATGGGGTAGTCTGGATAAGAAAAGCTTAACCTACAATAATTCCCCCAAACCAAGGTAAAGGTAAAGGTAGTCCCCTGACATTAAGCCCAGTCGTATCCGACTCTGGGGGTTGGTGCTCATCTCCATTTCTAAGCCGAAGAGCCAGTGTTGTCCGTAGACACCTCCAAGGTCATGTGGCTGGCATGACTGCATGGAGCGCCGTTACCTTCCCGCCAGAGCGGTACCTATTGATCTACTCACATTTGCATGTTTTCGAACTGCTAGGTTGGCAGAAGCTAGGGCTGACAGTGGAAGCTCATGCCGCTCCCCGGAATCAAACCTGCGACCTTTCGATCAACCTTATTTTTACTATTTTACACAAGGGACATAATTGTTCTATGGGATTGTAGGTTTTTAAATCCTTGCGTGTTATTGTTTATATGTGATTTATATTAAATGTATTGTTTTATTTGCTTATTGCAGTGTTTCTCAACCTGGGGGTCGGGACCCCTGGGGGGGTCGTGAGGGGGTGTCAGAGGGGTCACCAAAGAACATCAGAAAACACAGTATGTTCTGTTGGTCATGGAGATTCTATGTGGGAAGTTTGACTCATTCCTATTATTGGTGAGGTTCAGAATGCTCTTTGATTGTAGGTGAACTATAAATCCCAGCAACTACAACTGCCAAATGTCAATTTCTATTTCCCCCAAACTCCACCAGTGTTCACATTTGGGTATATTGTGTATTCGTGCCAAGTTTGGCCCAGATCCATCATAGCTTGAGTCTACAGTGCTCTCTGGATGTAGGAGAACTACAACTCCAAAAGTCAAGGTCAAGGCCCACCAAACCCTTCCATAATATTTCTGTTGGTCATGGGAGTACTGTGTGCCAAGTTTGGTTCAATTCCATCATTGGTGAAGTTCAGAATGCTCTCTGATTGTAGGTTAACTATAAATCCCAGCAACTACAACTCCCAAATGACAAAATAAACCCTCCCACAACCCCACCAGTATTCAAATTATGTCCAGTGAATGAAAATACATTCTGCATATCAGATATTTATATGACGATTCATAACAGTAGCAAAATTACAGTTATGAAGTAGCAACGAAAAGAGTTATATGGTTGGGGGTCACTACAACATGGGGAACTGTACTAAGGGGTCGTGGCATTAGGAAAGTTGAGAATCACTGGCTTATTGCTTTTTTGTTTTATTGATGTGTTGTCGGGCTTGGCCTCATTGTAAGCCGCTCCGAGTCCCCTCAGGGAGATGGTGGTGGGGTATAAATAAAGTATTATTATTATTATTATTATTATTATTGTACATTATGGGATTTGAGCATCCATGAATTTTGGAATCCATAGGGGTTCATAGAACCAAAGCTTGTTTATATCTTGTTTATAAAGCTATTGTCCTCTTCTTGGGATTGCCTGGGTTTTGGGGCAATGCTTTTGGTTTCTTGGGACTTTGTTGTGGATCTTGGCTTCTTGGGACTCTGTCATGCTGCCATGAAATCTTGTTTGATCAATGCTTATGGATTATGCTTCATGCTATTTGCCTTTAGACCTTGGAAACTCTGCCTATGCATTTAAGACCCTGTTTGACTATTGAACTCTTGCAACTTTGCTTTTGTGTTTAAGACTTTACTTTTTGGGTTGTTGTAGGTTTTTCCGGGCTATATGGCCATGTTCTGGAGGCAATTTTTTTTCTCCTGACGTTTCGCCTGCATCTATGGCAAGCATCCTCAGAGGTAATGAGGTAGATGCAGGCGAAATGTCAGGAGAAAAATTGCCTCCAGAACATGGCCATATAGCCTGGAAAAACCTACAACAACCCATGGATTCCGGACATGAAAGCCTTCGACAATACACTTTACTTTTTCTTAAATAAACTACAAAACCTACAGCCTTGGTGTGTGTGGTGTTCTAAGCAAGGTGAACCTACCCTGATCATACAATAGAATCATAGAATCAAAGAGTTGGAAGAGACCTCATGGGCCATCCAGTCCAACCCCCTGCCAAGAAGCAGGAATATTGCATCCAAATCACCCCTGACAGATGGCCATCCAGCCTCTGTTTAAAAGCTTCCAAAGAAGGAGCCTCCACCACCCGAGGTGCAACACACTGAATCATTTCTGACTCACTTACTGCTTCGTAACAGAAATGGTGGAAAAAGCTTTGGAAGGGCAAAGGGACTCCTGGTTTCCTTAAAAACTTTGAAATCATTTCAAAAAGCAAATCTTTCTGAATTTATTCTGAATTACGATGATTCTGACCAAACCTAACCATGCCTACAAGTCACACTCTCTCAAGCCTTAGAAAAAGGCAACCCCCCTGTGAACTCTGTGATAGCTCTGCCTTAGGAAATCAGTAGGAAATATGTGATGGCATAAAACAACCACAAGAAGTAAGTTCTACTGACGTTGGGAGGGATAGCCAATACTCCAGAGGACAGGAGCAGAATTCAAAACGATCTTGACAGATTAGAGAGATGGGCCAAAACTAACAAAATGAAGTTCAACAGTGACAAATGCAAGGTACTCCACTTTGGCAGGAAAAACGAAATGCAAAGATACAGAATGGGTGACGCCTGGCTCGAGAGCAGTACGTGTGAAAAAGATCTTGGAGTCCTCGTGGACAACAAGTTAAACATGAGCCAACAATGTGATGTGGCAGCAAAAAAAGCCAATGGGATTTTGGCCTGCATCAATAGGAGCATAGTGTCTAGATCTAGGGAAGTAATGCTACCCCTCTATTCTGCTTTGGTTAGACCACATCTGGAATATTGTGTCCAATTCTGGGCACCACAATTGAAGAGAGATATTGACAAGCTGGAATGTGTCCAGAGGAGGGCGACTAAAATGATCAAAGGTCTGGAGAACAAGCCCTATGAGGAGCAGCTTAAGGAGCTGGGCATGTTTAGCCTGAAGAAGAGAAGGCTGAGAGGAGATATAATGGCCATGTATAAATATGTGAGAGGAAGCCACAGGGAGGAGGGAGCAAACTTGTTTTCTGCTTCCCTGGAGACTAGGACGCGGAACAATAGCTTCAAACTACAAGAGAGGAGATTCCACCTGAACATGAGGAAGAACTTCCTGACTGTGAGAGCCGTTCAGCAATGGAACTCTCTGCCCCAGAGTGTTGTGGAGGCTCCTTCTTTGGAAGCTTTTAAACAGAGGCTAGATGGCCATCTGTCAGGGGTGATTTGAATGCAATATTCCTGCTTCTTGGCAGAATGGGGTTGGACTGGATGGCCCATGAGGTCTCTTCCAATTCTTTGATTCTATGATTCTATGACAAGAAGCATGTCACTGGAATGAACTCCCAGGTGCTAATATCTGTGATTTACCTGTCATTTAGCAAAAGGTATCAGAGACCAACCCTGGGATAATACAACATGTCCTCTGACACTGAGCTAATGTCAATTCCAAAACGTTCTTTATCAAACACATACCACTACAAAGCACAAAGTTTGTTTGTTTTGAACACAGATTGTGTGGCTACTGAAGGAAGAATGTGAATTCCCACAGGAACCACCTTGAGATTCCTTTGATTTGGACTACAAACAGAACTCAGAGTGACCTGGTTTTTCAAGCATTTCCTCTGTAGACATTTTTTTTAGCTGCTCTGCTAGGAAGGGGGAAGAATACTGCACGAGATGGACTACCGACCTGATGCAAGTTGGCATTTCTTATTTTCTTAAGAATAGCTTGCTGTGACTAAAGGTAGCAGAATATTTTTCTCTGTTTTGCTTTCTTTGTTATTTTCCTCTCGACAGTCCCAGCAAGCTTCTGAAAGTATGACAAATGCTATTGTTACTTAGTCAGCCTGTCCTGGCATTTGTTTCAATCTGCTGCTTGGTGAACAAGGAGGAGGAGGAGCAGACCTTGTTCGGTTTCATTTGCCATCAGCAAACTTCCCCCCTCCTTCCATTTAGAAGACACTGCATTAAGATTATCCATAAAGATCTTCCTATGGGCTTTGTTTTAATCCTAATTAGGTGCTGCGGATGGCAGGCTCTAACACATCCCTGGCTCAGCTGCAGGAAAAAGGTAGTTTATGTCCTCACCGCAATGCCTGGGGAGAGAGGAGAAGACATGGTGAATATGAATGAATGGATAATACATTCCACATACCATTCCTACAATGTGGCTTTAAAACACTCTGAAATAGTCCATTTCCATGATGACACACAGGGAATCCAGATTAGAATTGCACACCTTTAAAGCCTTTGGTCAAGGTTAAACCTTTGGAATGTGTCCAGAGGAGGGCGACTAAAATGATCAAGAATCTGGAGAACAAGCCCTATGAGGAGCGGCTCAAGGAGCTGGGCATGTTTAGCCTGAAGAAGAGAAGGCTGAGAGGAGATATGATAGCCATGTATAAATATGTGAGAGGAAGCCACAGGGAGGAGGGAGCAAGCTTGTTTTCTGCTTCCTTGGAGACTAGGACGTGGAACAATGGCTTCAAACTACAAGAGAGGAGATTCCATCTGAATACGAGGAACAACTTCCTGACTGTGAGAGCTGTTCAGCAGTGGAACTCACTGCCCCGGAGTGTGGTGGAGGCTCCTTCTTTAGAAGCTTTTAAACAGAGGCTGGATGGCCATCTGTCAGGGGTGCTTTGAATGCAATATTCCTGCTTCTTGGCAGGGGGTTGGACTGGATGGCCCAGGAGGTCTCTTCCAACTCTTTGATTCTATGATTCAGGATACACTTACTCCATTCAACTCTCACTCAGAGGACTTCTTAGTCCAACCAACCCCAGATTGGGGAATGTCCTGCTGGAAGAGACTCAGTGGTCGGATTGCTAACTGCTGTGATGTCGATCTCAATTTTTGGTAACACTCTCCAGGTCACCCTATCAGAAACAGCCCTGCTCTTGCAGACTCTGGGTTGTGGTTTCCCTGATTTAATCTATCCATATGGAATGTACTCGTCCACTTCTCCTACTGCTTCCTACCTTACCAAGTATTATTGTATTTTCTAGTCAACCATACCTTATGATATGGTCAAAGTACGACAGCCTTTGTCTATTCATCTTGGCTTCTAGGGTGTGTTTGGACATGTTTGGATCTGGCCAAGGTGGTCCATGCCTTAGTCACCTCTAGACTGGATTACTGCAATGCACTCTATGTGGGGCTGCCCTTGAAAACGGCCTGGAAATTTCAGATGATCCAACAGGTGGCAGCCAGGTTGTTAACTGGGGCTCTTTACAGGGAGCGGTCAACTCTCCTGTTCAAGGAGCTCCACTGGCTGCCATTCATCTACCGGACCCAATTCAAGGTGCAGGTTCTTACCTACAAAAGCCTTGAATGGTTTGGGACCTGCCTACCTGCATGACCGCATCTCTGTATATGAACCCACATGATCTCTTCGTTCATCTGGAGATCAGGGTGCTCTCGATCCCACCAGCATCGCAGGCGCAATTGGTGGGGATGAGAGAGAGGGCCTTTTCGGTGGTGGCCCCTCGACTCTGGAACTCCCTAAGGATATCAGGCAGGTCCCAACCCTGGCAGTCTTTAGGAGGAGCTTGAAGACGTGGTTGTTCCAGTGTGCCTTCCCGGAATAATGATCCCATAGCACTTTGTCCTCCAAAGCACTTTATACTTTTAGGTCTGCTCGTATGTCCTTCCACAAACGCCACTATCACCCTTTCGTCCATGCTTCAGCATTATTTCCAATTTTAATTTTACATTTGACCTTCCCACAGTTTTAATTGTAGGTTGTCTTATTGATAATGTTGCATATTTTGTCTATGTTTTCTATTTTAATTGCTTGTATTGTTGTGATTATTGCTTGTATTGTTGTGTTTGGCCGCACCGAGTCCCTTAGGGAGATGGTAGCGGGGTACAAATAAAGTATTATTATTATTATTATTATTATTATTATTATTTGCTCTAGGACCCATTTATTTATATTTTTAGCAGACCAATGAATTTGTAGAACTCTTCACCAGCATATTTCAAGTGATTTTATTTTCTTCATATCAGCAGTGGGTTAAACCTCTGAGTTGCTGAACTTGTTGACCGAAAGTTCGAATCCGGGAAGTGGCACGAGCTCCCGCTGTCAGCCCCAGCTTGTGTCCACTTAGCAGTTCCAAAACATGCAAATGTGAGTAGATCAATAGGTACCACTCCGGCAGAAAGGTAACAGCGCTCCATGCAGTCATGCAGGCCACATGACCTTGGATGTGTCTACGGACAACACTTAGAAATGGAGATGAGCGCCAACCCACAGAGTCAGACACAACTAGACTTAATGTCAGGGGAAAACCTTCACTGTCCAAATCTCACAATCATACATAGACATGGAAAATAAGATGGCATGGCCATCAAATTATAGTAGTATTCAATGATATGCTGCATTTTGACACTTCAGGATCTTGTCTATTCCTGGCTGCAGCTGGCAATCAGTAGCAGTCTCCCATTTATGTACTAACCAGGAACCACCCTGCTTAGCTTTCAAGATCAGCAGGACCTGATGCATTTAGGGAATTAAGGTCCTGAATAAGTCTGCACCGAATAATAATTGTGCACAGAATATTTCAAAAAGTTTGACTATGTGGAAAATACTGCAGGGAGCTATTTATTGTTCTCCCAGAGAGGGGAAAAAACCTACAGCCATTATTCACCCATTCATGGGAAGATGAAATGATCAATGAAATACATTTCTTATGCCATCTTGTTCCTGACAGATGTGGGACCAGATTAACAGGAGCTAAATCTCTAAATGAGAGGTGAGCAATTGCTCAGAGCGTTTTGTGTTTGCGTGTGTATGTGGGAAGGTGTCGGAGGATTTTTGGGAGACTTTTGGTGCATTTAGGGTGCACAGCGGCTGCATACAATCTGAAGTCCACATTTTGCCACTATTTGCCCTAAACTATGTCAAGTTGAAAAGATAATAACAAAATTGGCCCTCCACATTTATGTGCTGGAGGTTTAGCAAAGCTGGTAAATCAGCAGCAACTATAAGATCTTTCAATCAAAACTTGCAATTTTGAAGCCTTGGGTTGGCATGAGCTGCTGACTGTCAGCACTGCTCACTGTTGACCTAAGGAGTTGAAAACAGCTCTAGCTGTAATTAGAGAAATTAGGTACCGCTAAAAGTGGGGGAGGTATTTTACTATGCCATAAAGAAAGAAGATCAAAAAATGCTGGGCAACCAAAAGGAAGGAAGAAGTCCAGCTGGCTCTTCGTCATAGAGTATGGAGCAACAGTACCCTCTCTGGCTGGACTCTAGCCCAACCTTCCATGGCACCAAAACAGAAGGACACTGAGTCAAAACAACACACCTCCTTTCTGTTCTGTCTGTCTGTGTATTGTCTATATGAAGCAGCATTGAATGTTTGTCATGACAGGTTTGGCCCAATTCTATCTATGGTAGGGTTCAGAATGCTCTGTGATTGTAGGTGTACTATAAATCCCAGCAACTACAACTCCCAAATGTCAAGAGTCTATTTTCCCCGAACTCCACATTTGGGCATATTGAGTATTTGTGCCAAGTTTGGTCCAGATCCATTATTGTTTGTGTCCACAGTGATTTCTGGATGTAGGTGAACTACAACTCCAAAACCAAAGGACTCTGCCCAGCAAACCCTTCCAGTATTTTCTGTTGGTCATAGGAGAACTGTGTGCCTAGTTTGGTTCAATTCCATCGTTGGTGGGGTTCAGAATGCTCTGTGATTGTAGGTGTACTATAAATCCCAGCAACTACAACTCCCAAATGTCAAGAGTCTATTTTCCCTGAACTCCACATTTGGGCATATTGAGTATTCGTGTAGAGTTTGGTCCAGATCTATCATTGTTTGAGTCCACATTGATTTCTGGATGTAGGTGAACTACAACTCCAAAACCAAAGGACACTGCCCAGAAAACCCTTCCAGTATTTTCTGTTGGTCATGGGAGTGTCATAAGTACTTTTAAAAACATTAAATAGGTTCTTTTATTCCGCTTTTAGTGAGACAGGTTGCATTAGGCACTTTCAGAGAAAAAATAGACACAGACTCCAGTACTAGGTTTTATAATAATTATATTGGTTACATAGACAAAGGAGTAATATTGCATTAACATTTACACATATACTCTAACATTCAATCATTCATTCATCATCCATTCATTCATCATGCATTCTTACCATTCTTCTTGCTGAAGATGATCAGCTTCTTGAGAGGAGGCAGCAGTTCACGATGGCGTTCAGAAATGGTGTTCAGTTGATCTGACACACACTCTCTGAGAGAGAAGGGTCCTTTTATGTAGTATTCCTGTTGATGTGGTTCTGAAAGCTGTAGATTACTGACAGACGGATTCCATCAGTTCTTGGACAGATGTTGATTCTGATTGATTGGCTTTCCTCATCCAGGAGCCTTGTAAACATTTCTGTAAGGAGCCACAGTGTTGACTTCCTTACTTAAAAGAACCATTGTCTTTGGCAATGTAAACAAGTGGTTTTTCCACCAAGAGTTAATCAAGTCAGAATGTCAACAGTTCTCAAATCTCATCAGCAATTTTTAATTAGTCCACAAGTCCTTTGCCTCTGTCTTGTAGTTTTCCAGGCCTCATTCCTTAGAATGGTATCTTCAGCCCAGTTGGGCCTCATTCATACGCCTTTCATACAATCTCACTCAAACCATACAGCATATTTTATCATGACAGGAGAACTGTGTGCCAAGTTTGGTTCAATTCCATCGTTGGTGGGGTTCAGAATGCTCTGTGATTGTAGGTGAACTATAAATCACAGCAACTACAACTCCCAAATGACAAAATCACAATTTTTTGAGTGATGGTTACTCCTTGTGTTGTGAGATGTTTTGTTCCCAAATTTGGTGTGGCTTCGTTCATTGGTTCTTTTGTTTTTAAGGTACTCAATATGTACAGAGCATATATATATATATATATATATATATATATATATATATATAATTTATTTATTTATTTATTTATTTATTATTCGAACTTATATGCCGCCACTCCCCTGGGGCTCGGAGTGGCTTACAAGAATGGATAAAATCTAACAAAATTTAAAAGCAATTTAAAACAATTTAAAGACGGCAATATCAGAGATCAAAAGCCTGTCGAAACAGGTATGTCTTACATGCCCTGCGGAAAGCTGATAAGTCCCGCAAGGCACGGACTTCAGGTGGCAGAGTATTCCAGAGTGATGGTGCCACTGCTGTAAAGGCTCTGCGTCTGGTTGCTGTTAGACGCAAGGTCTTGACACTGGGAATTTCCAATAGATCTTGGCCCTCAGAACGGAGGGATCTCTGGGGTTGGTAGGGGGTGAGGTGGTCCCTCAGGTACATCGGCCTCAGACCATGCAAGGCCTTAAAGGTGAGTACCTTCCCTTTGAAGTGATCCGGTGCTCAATTGGTAACCAATGCAGCTGCAGTAAGATTGGGGTTATGTGGCATCTCATCGGAATTCCCGCAAGAAGCCGAGCAGCTGCATTTTGTATCAACTTGAGCTTCCGGATCACCGATAGAGGAAAGCCAATGTAGAGGGCGTTACAGTAGTCCAGTCTTGAGATGACCATGGCCTGGATCACCGTAGCTAGGTCGTCCCTGGACAGGGAGGGGGCCAGCCGTCTAGCCTGCCACAGATGATAAAAGGCGGTTCTGCTAGCGGCGGAGACCTGGGCCTCCATCGTTAGCAGAGGGTCCAAAAGTACTCCCAGACTCTTTACCAATGATGATGGGCGTAGCGCCTCGCCATCCAGGGTAGGCAGCTGGATATCCCCACTGCCCGGCTGACCCAGCCATAGGATCTCAGTCTTTGCTGGATTCAATATATAGATGTTTGCTGGATTCAATATATAGATGTTGTAGGGCTGGATAATAGATAATATGGGGGGAAGAGGGTGGCGGCTATATATAGACATTTATATTACTCTATCAGTTATTTCCCCACTTCTTTCAAGAGGGATATTCAGAGGTCGTACACAATCTGTGTAAATCCAGCCCTGGAAGGTTGCTTTGCGCCGCTCTTGCAAACTTGTTCAGCCTCTGAGCCCCTGATTCATCCGCTCTCTATCTCCCAGCTTGGAATGGCTCATTTGAGACTCCCAACCGGCACAGGCGCAAATAAAAGATAGCCTCATTTTAAAAAATGCTATTTATATTACCTGATGATTGGTAGGCTTCTGGTTTGTAATGGGAACAATTAAAAAAGGATGAAATGCAAACTCTCAGGGTACAAATTAGACGTGGAAAATAATGGGGTGGAGGGCAAAACAGAATCCGTCTACCTGTAGGCACTGTAATTTCCCCATAAAGACATTTTCTCGCCACCGAGTACCTGCTCCGTTTGCGGCCAAAAATAGCATAGCAGGGACACCTGTGACAAAGAGATTTCAAAGGCAGGCGCTCTATGTGCTGTAATTTCAGAGCTGACAGGCATTATTGCGGCCGACTCTTCTGGCTCCAGCCATATGGCGGCTTGCATGCTGACTTGCTTCATCAGTTCTGAAACATTTCACAGGTACCTCCAGGGTGGAAGGTGAGGTAGGTACCTGTGACAGGTGAGTCCCAGCTGACAAAAGAAGCTGGAGGTGATGGATATTGGAACGGACATGCTGTCTTCTACAAAGCGGTATCTTCTCTTGCAGACCTTCTGGCTTTGTCCCTGTCCTCAAAGACTCATCTGTTTCTTGTTCTCTTCACTTCTAATGTGTTGAAGTCTCTGTGGCTTGGAGCAAGACCCTTGTAGTCGGAGCATTTGTAGCATAACAATGAGGAGGAAACACAGCGCTTTTCCTCAATGTCCAGTTAATAGCCTGAATAAAAATGTTTTTGTCTATCTTTGGAAAGAGAGTAGAGAGAAGGTCAGTGTAGACCAGGCAGGGACAAACTTTGGCCCTCCAGGTGTTTTGGACTTCAACTCTCACAATTCCTAACAGCGGGTAGGCTGTTAGGAATTGTGGGAGTTGAAGTCCAAAACACCTGGAGGACCAAAGTTTGCTGATGTCTAGAGAGAGAAGGTCAGTGTAGACCAGGCATGGACAAACTTTGGCTCTCCAGGTGTTTTGGACTTCAACTCTCACAATTCCTAAAAGCCAGAAGGCTGCTAGGAATTGTGGGAGTTGAAGTCCAAAACACCTGGAGGGCCAAAGTTTGCCCATGCCTGGTTTAGCCTCATGGGAAATTGAGTAGCACAGGCCAGGAGCAATTGCGGAAAGGTTCCTTTTGTGCATCCTTTTCAAATGTATGTGGGGGATGATGGGACTGAGACAAACTCTCCCCCAAGCAGCTTAAACTTGGTCAACTATATATCTTTCTCTCTTACTCTCTCTTAGGTGAACCCTCATTGTCCGAGTAGGATTGTCTTCCAAGAATCAATGTACTGGCGGTGGGTCCATAGGTGACTGTAGAGCCCTATTGTTGATCCGGATGTTCTCCCACAGTGAGGGCATTGGTTTCCAGGTGGAAGACGGTCCTGGTTGGGGTTGACTTGATGCACCTTCCTTTTGGCACATTTCTCTCTTTCGCCATCCATTCGTGCCTTTTCAAATTTTTACAGCACTGCTAGTCACAGCTGACCTCCAGCTGGAGCACTCAAGGGCTAGGGCTTCCCAGTTCTCAGTGTCTATGCCAGCGTTTTTAAGGTTGGCTTTGAGCCTGTCTTTAAATCTCTTTTCCTTTCCTCCATCATTCCATTTTCCGTTCTTGAGTTCAGAGTAGGGCAACTGCTTTGGGAGATGGTGGTCGGGCATCTGGACAACGTGGCTCATCCAGTGGAGTTGATGGCGAAGGACCATCACTTCAGTGATGGTGGGCTTTGTTTCTTCCAGCATGCTGACATTTGTCTGCTTGTCTTCCCAAGAGATTTGCAGGATTATTCGGAGGCAACACTGATGGAATCGTTCTAGGAGTTGCATGTGACATCTGTAGATAGTCCACGTTTCACAGATGTGTAGCAGGATTGAGAGGACAATAGCATTATAAACAAGCACCTTGGTATCCTTACGGATGTCCTGGTCCTCAAACACTCTCTGCTTCATTCAGAAAAGTGCTGCACTCGCAGAGCTCAGGTGGTGTTGTATTTCAGAATGTTGTATTTCAGAGAATGTTGACTTTTGTGGAGAGGTGGCTGCCAAGGTAGCAGAAATGGTCAACATTTTCTAATGTGCTTTAGCCTTGCGGACCTTTTCCCTACAGGTGTTGTTTATTTGTTTGAATTCTTCTTTGGTGATTTCTCCCTTTTTCCACTTCTTGTGCATGTCTCTTTTGTGTCTTAGCACAGTTAGAAGTTCTTTGGACATCCATTCTGGCTTCTTTGCACTTGTCCTATTTTTTCTCTTTGTTGGCATGGTTTGCAATTGCGCCTTGAGTATTTCATTCTTGAGAAATTCCCATCCATCCGTAACTCCCTTGTGTTACACCATTAAGCTGTATTTCTGGCATTGGAGAGGCAGCTTAAACAACCAGTATAGACTCATTGTAAGGCAGCAGCAGGATTTGACCACAGACTCTCAGATAATTTGAACTATCTGATACCAAAATGGTGTAGAAAAGCATGGGCCTCTGATCAACATCAGGAATGCATTCCCAATTCATATTTAGTGTTGGAAATGCCAGATATCTTTCTGTGAAGGTCACAGATATGAGGACATCCCCAACATATTTCAAAATAGCCTCTCTGTGACCTGCCCATGAATGCTTCATTGCCTCTTGCTCTGACACAAACCTTTCCAGACAGTCAAAGGGGAGAAGCATCATACCAAGGCTTTTCTGTCTCTTTCCAAATAACTTATATCTGTTTTTTTCTGGATGAAAAATTTATAATGGTTTGTGCCTTGGACCAAAATCACTACATTTGCCAATTAATCTTCATTCCAGCATCTTGCTCTGTGCATGTTGGCAGCCTAATTTATTTGCTCTCTTCCTTCTGCAGAGTTTTTTTAGTGGTTCCATCATTATTATTCTGAATAATAATTGTAGTTATTTGTTCAGCATTCTTCCCATTAACTTGAAAGGTAATAGCCCAATATGAGCTGCTTAAGCTAAAAATAGAGCAAGTGCATCCATTTCATTGACAAATAAGGGGCAGAGGAAGGAAAGCCAGTGTTCTTCTACTACTCAAAGTGGCAGGCTGTGCATGATGTCATACTTCTCCATACAAAATAAAGAACAAGACAAAACCAGATTCCTCGTGAGAGGAAAATACATTTTTTGAGTCTATGAAGCTCCTAGACTCTAAAGATGGTATAGGCTGAGTGTTGTTGTTGTTGCTGTTGTTGTTAGGCGATCCCTCGTTGGACGAGGAAGATGGTCTTCCATTATGAGTTTCCTTGTGGGTCCGTATGTGGCTGTGGAGCCCTATTTTTGCTCTGCATCTTCTTCCGCAGTGAGGGCATTGGTTTCCAGGTGGAAGGCGGTCCCGGTTGGGGTTGGCTTGACATGCCTTCCTCCTGGCATGTTTCTCTCTTTCACCCTCCACTCGTGCCTCCTCAAATTCTACAGCACTGCTGGTCACAGCTGACCTCCAGCTAGAGCGCTCAAGGGCCTGGGCTTCCCAGTTCTTAGTGTCTATGCCAGAGATTTTAAGGTTGGCTTTGAGGCCATCTTTCAATCTCTTTTCCTGTCCACCAACATTCCATTTTCCGTTCTTAAGTTCAGAGCAGAGCAACTGCTTTGGGAGACGGTGGTCAGGCATCCAGACAACGTGGCCGGCCCAGTGGAGTTGATGTTGGAGGATCATCGCTTCAATGCTGGTGGTCTTTGCTTCTTCCAGCACACTGACGTTTGTCCGCTTGTCTTCCCAGGAGATTTGCAGGATTTTCTGGAGGCAGCACTGATGGAATCATTCCAGGAGTTGCATGTGACGGTCCACGTCTCACGGGCATATAGCAGGGTTGGGAGGACAATAGCTTTATAGACAAGCACCTTGGTATCCCTCTGGATGTCCCGGCCCTCAAACACTCTCTGCTTCATTCGTGAATATGCTGCACTTGCAGAGCTCAGGCGGTGTTGTATTTCAGCGTCGATGTTGACTTTGGTGGAGAGGTGGCTGCCAAGGTAGCGGAAATGGTCAACATTTTCTAATGCTACACCATTAAGCTGTATCTCTGGCATTGGGGAGGGGATGGCTGGTGACTGCTGGAACAGCCCTTTGGTTTTCTCGATGTTCAGTGACAGGCCAAGCTTCTCGTATGCTTCTGTGAAGGTGTTTAGAGTGGCTTGTAGATCTTCTTCTGTATGCGCACAGACGACATTGTCATTAGCATACTGGAGTTCTATAACAGATGTTGTTGTAACTTTGGTTTTGGCTTTCAGTCTGCTGAGATTAAACAGCTTGCCATCTGTCCAATAGATGATTTCCACTCCGGTGGAAAGCTTCCCGTCAACAAGGTGAAGTATCATAGCAATGAAGATGGAGAATAGAGTTGGGGCAATAACACATCCCTGTTTGACACCCGATTCCACCTTAAATGGGTAACTTTGGGAGCCATTGCTGTCCAAGACTGTTGCCATCATGTCATCATGGAGGAGCCGCAGGATGTTCACAAATTTGTTAGGGCACCCAATTTTTTGGAGGAAATCCAAAAAAAAAAAAAGGAAAAATCCCAAAATGAATCCTAGATGAACCCCCCCCCCCCCACCTGCACACACACAGAAAATGAGCCTAAAAAGTCTAAGCCTGACTGTGTCAATCCTAAATGGAATCCCTTCAAACAAAACCTTTCCTGAACATGCAAATTTAGCTAGTTGCATGCTATGCTATCACTAAGCTTACAGTATTGTTTCGCTGCTGCCTGCCTGTTACCCTCCTTCCTTCCACCGCACACTCACAATGGCGGTCAAGCCCTCATGGCTGCTGTATTTATTGGGATTTGCTTGTACTGAAAGAATAAGGTGACTGTTCTGTCGCGCGCTGGGCTTGAAACGAATTGCTTTAAAAACAGGATGTGCAACTTTAGCCCAGCGGGAAGCCAAGGGGCCTGAAGAGAAATTCGTAAGGATTTTCACACCATAAACAGTCTCTAGAGGGCTTGTGAAATATAACAAAGTCTTTTATTGGTGAACAATCAACAGAAACTTCTTTTGTCTTCAAAAGGTTAAACAAATGCTTCCAGGCTTTTGTGCAACTGGTGGCTTCTAACTGTTACTTTACTCTAAAGGAAAATCCCTTTCCAAACTTCTCCCAGGCTAACTGTGATCCTAAACCTACCTGATGTCGGCTCCACTACCGGGTTGATCTGCATCTCAAAGCACCGAGTGGACCTACCAGTAGGCCTGTAGTCACTTCAGTTGGAGTTCTAGATGTTCAAAGCTGTTTTTCCCTCCAAAATTCCTCAGAGCTTTAGGGCTGTTTCCCTGGGAATCTTTGGGAATCCTTTTGCTCTTAAGACTCTTCTCCCCCGGGAGGTCTTAAGGGTTGAAGCCTTTGTACAGGAGAAGTCTATACATCCTGTACATTGACTTTCCTTGCTGAGACTGACTGAAAATGGCTCTCTTCCCTTCTCAATTGTCCTGAACAGGGGCCAGAACCAAACTTAACGATGATGGACAGGGGGTCTGCCCTATAACTGCAAACTTTAACAGGAAGCCACCCTTCTGCAGAATCCCAAGCCTTGGGCTGCAAGCAAACACTCAATACAAAGCAAATAAAGTGGGAGCTTCTGGTACAGCTGTACCAGCACAGTGACGATAGTTACGAAGTTCTTATGAAAACTGGAAGTTTTCATTCATTTGTATGGGGGGCGGCAGTGTGGCAAAGTCTTTGTAAATCAAGTCATAAGTGTGAATCTAATGAAACTCTTACAACCATCTTACGAGTTTTTGCACAGCCCTATTATGCAATCTTGGGAGTTGTAGTTTGGAAAGGCATCAGCCCTCTTTGGCAGAGAAGGCTAAAAAATCTCATAAATGTTCCCCATCCTGATATTTTCGATGGCCAACTCAAGCTTGGTTTTGTTGCAGCTTGTGAAATGGCCCTCTGTTATCACAGCAGCAATTAAAGGCATGACATTTTCTATATTGTGCTCAAGTTGAAGTTAATTATTATTAGAACGACTCCATTGAAGAATGTTTAATTAATTTATAAAGTCCCCTTTAAGCAATTCATCATTTCAATCTACTTTTTAACTGGCTAATTACATTTCTATATTATGTGCATTTTACCAAAGTCTTAATGCAGGTCCTTTTGTGTGATACTCGAGAAGTGTAAGATAATTGAGAGCACTATAAACAAAAGCAACCAATCATGATGGGAAAGAAACCCTATATTTAATATCTATTGTTTGAATTTTCTATTACAGGGAGACATAATGGAATCAAAACAGCTTTGGAAAATAAACTATGCCCTTATATCCCCGGCCTTGCCAATTTAAGCTTGGCCCAGCTAATTAAGAGAGTTTCTCACAACCAGCAAGAGAAATCTAGGAATTAATTCCCAAATTTTCTCAGCTACTTGAGCTCCATCTCCTTGCTGCCCTGGGTGCTTCTACAAAGGGACTATCATGCAGATTGAGCCCATCTTGAGGTTGTGGTGTCTACAAAATGTCATGTGGTGGCAAAAAAAGCCAATGGGATTTTGGCCTGCATCAATAGGAGCATAGTGTCTAGATCTAGGGAAGTAATGCTACCCCTCTATTCTGCTTTGGTTAGATCACACCTGGAATATTGTGTCCATTTCTGGGCACCACAATTGAAGAGAGATATTGACAAGCTGGAAAGTGTCCAGAGGAGGGTGACTAAAATGATCAAGAGTCTGGAGAACAAGCCCTATGAAGAGTGGCTTAAAGAGTTGGGCATGTTTAGCCTGAAGAAGAGAAGGCTGAGAGGAGACATGATAGCCATGTATAAATATGTGAGAGGAAGTCACAGGGAGGAGCGAGTAAGCTTGTTTTCTGCTTCCCTGGAGACTAGGACATGGAACAATGGCTTCAAACTACAAGAGAGGAGATTCCATCTGAACATGAGGAAGAACTTCCTGACTGTGAGAGCCATTCAGCAGTGGAACTCTCTGCCCGGAGTGTGGTGGAGGCTCCTTCTTTGGAAGCTTTTAAACAGAGGCTGGATGGCCATCTGTCAGGGGTTCTTTGAATGCAATATTCCTGCTTCTTGGCAGAATGGGGTTGGACTGGATGGCCCATGAGGTCTCTTCCAACTCTTTGATTCTATGATACTATGAAAATGCACATCCCCAATGCACATTGCAGTGCACTATAAGCCTAAACTAGCATTTAAAAAAAAACACATGCTGGAAAGTATGGAACAAGCCACAAAATCCATTGTAGCCAATCATAGTATGTCCTGCACAGGACTGGAATTCAGGCCTGAAAGATGCCAAACTCTCAACAGAACAGGGCTAGTGCTGATGCACTTAAAAATCTGACAATACAGCTGTCTGGATGGTAAACAAGCACCCCCAGAAAGGAAACCATGCTCACTTTCTACCCCCTTGTTGCAATTCCCTGTGTCCTGAGATGGTCTACTACTCCTCCTGAATGGTCATGGCAATACACATCAACATATTCCAGCAGACTGAGTAAGAAAAATCAAACTCCAAAGTCTATTTCCTCTATATAACGTTGTTATTAGTTCAAGATTTCATTATATTAGCTGAAATAATATATTTACCTTTGTGTTTTGTGTACCACAACTTTTAGCGGATTTGTGCTTTTTGTGATTGTTGGAATCCATTGTCTTTTGTGTATCCAGCATACCAGATCAGCCTTGAAATAAGTGTTGATGTCATTGAAAGTTTATGCTACAGACCTCTTACTGTTAATTAGTCTCCAAAGTGCAACAAGCTCCGTTTGCATAGTGTGTCGGGTCTGAACACTTTGTTTTTGTCCAGGGTTCTCTGAGAGTCACATGGACTTCCATAAAGGCATGTAAATGTAGGCAATGGCTGAACTCCCAGTTCTAGGAGTTCAAAGATGAATTAGTTTGAAACCCCTGCACCCTATTTATTTATTTTATTTATTTATTATTTGAACTTATATGCCGCCACTCCCCTGGGGCTTGGAGCGGCTTACAAGAATGGCTAAAATCTAACAAAATTTAAAAGCAATTTAAAACAATTTAAAAACAGCAATATCAAACATTAAAAGCCTGTCGAAACAGGTATGTCTTACATGCCCTGCGGAAAGCTTCAGGTGGCAGAGTATTCCAGAGTGATGGTGCCACTGCTGTAAAGGCTCTGCGTCTGGTTGCTGTTAGACGCAAGGTCTTGACACTGGGAATTTCCAATAGATCTTGGTCCTCAGAACAGAGGGATCTCTGGGGTTGGGGGTATCTCAAAGGCAAATTATTCTTTCTAAGGTCTTCCAGGTGGGACAATTTGCTTTTTATATATAGAAAAAGAGCAAGTTATGGTCTCTAGATAATTGAGGGCCACAGCAGCACTTTGCCTGCTTTTTTGGATATACCTAAAATGGTTTTTAAGATGCTACTTGGCTTCTTACTCACTCCATTGGAGGAGGGTTGTGTTGCTACTAAGAGGTACTTTATCTAAGTTTGTTGTAAGGATCAATGTTGTTTGTGCTATAACTTTAAGTTGCTGTAAGGTTCAAGGCTGTTTGTGCTACAGCTGTTTCAGTTAATTGAAGAGTTAATTGAGAGGGTTATTTTCATGTGTATAAAGATAGCTACTGTGTGTTTAGTTCTTTGCCATTGTGCGTTTATGCTATTGTGCATCTATGCCTCTGTGCCGTTCTGCTTTGTGTAAGCCAGGGACTATGCTGCAGATGTCCTGTGAAGACACAGCCATGAGAAGAGGAGAAGGATTCCTGCTTATCTCAGCTGAGTAGTGATATCTCTCAGAAGATATTGTTTCATGTTACTTTTGTGGAAACAGTAATCCTGCTACTTTGTTTTTGTATGCTGCCAATACTACTATATTTTCTTTTCTACTTTAAGCCGAAGTCTCGTGTGTTTTTCTTTTATGAGCCAATTCATCACACACACAGTTAACTGGGCTAGAGTCAATCTGCATGCTACTCATGCTAACGCATGACAGGTTGCACCTGGAGAATTAATGCAATTTTACCTGCTATGGTTCAATCCTATGGAATTCTGGAATTTGTGGTTGGATGAGGCACCAGCACCCTTTGGTAGAGAAAACCAAAACCCTTTTAGACCTACAACTCCCAGGATTCCATAGACTGATTCATTGCAGTTAAAGTGGTGCCAAACTGCAGTGAGTCTACAGAATAGATGCACTCTCCGTTTTCTCTAGAACTCCCCTTTTACTCAGTGATTTATGCTGAAAATATCAAGTGAGAGAAAGTTTTGTATTCTGGTTTCTCCTTCCCACACCGGAGTAGAGTTTCCTATAAATGTCCAATTAGTCAGATGTTCACATAATCAATATGACTTCTTCACCAAAGGTGTACATTGCACCAAGTCCCCAGCTAAGGAAACTAATTGCATAAAATGTACTGGGATCTATCTATCTTTTTTCCCCTTTCCTTTTTGCATGCAGCTGGGTTCTTTGGCAAAGCAAGTTTTTGCAAAGTTAATAGATAAATTGGTTAATTAAAACATAATTCCCAGATACAGGGGAAATGGGGAGTCGGTAATTGTTGGACTAATAAATCAGTGAAAACGATCTAATCGTATTTCTCAGCATGTACAGTGCTTGAATCATTTTTGTTCGGGGAAGAAAAGCAGATTTATGGAGAATTATTATAGCAAGCATTAAAAAAATAGATATGGGGGGGGGGGGTTGACAATCATCTATATTACCTCCATTTCCACAAGAATGGGAGCAACAAGGGCTGTGAAATTTAATCTTAATCTACAAGCAGCAATCTCTATTGTTATACTACACTTGTAGGATAGATGATTTTAGCACAGATTGGCTGAGTTGGCACAATGGTTTACAATGTTCAGTTCCTCAGGGCTTTCAGTTCAGTTACTGTGGGGAAAATAAGTAGTTCGAGAAAGACAAGTCAGTGTAGTTTGGGAACTGGACTCTGACTCTGGAGGCCAGAGTTCAGATCCTTGAAATCATAGAATCGTAGAGTTGGAAGAGACCACATGGGACATCCAGTCCAACCCCCTGCCATAGCTGATCCGCTTGTTGCCTCTTTCACCTTCTGGACAGTAAAATCCTTGCTTAGCCATGGGTGAATTTGGGCAAGTCATACACTCTTAGCCTCAGCAGAAGGCTAAGACCTTATCTGAACAAATCCTACTCAAAAGAAAACCATATGACAGCTTAAGGTAGGAAATGATGTGAAGGTACACAACAACATAACATCCTGTTGGATGAAGATGACTTTGTGAAGGAGTTGAATGAATTGATGGAGAAGAGCCCAACTGTCCTAAATAGCCATTATCCAGATGTTAACCTTTGATTTGCATGAAACAACTATTGGCACATCTGAATCATAGAATCATAAAATCAAAGAGTTGGAAGAGACCTCATGGGCCATCCAGTCCAACCCCTTGCCAAGAAGCAGGAATATTGCATTCAAATCACCCCTGACAGATGGCCATTCAGCCTCTGTTTAAAAGCTTCCAAAGAAGGAGCCTCCACCACACTCCGGGGCAGAGAGTTCCACTGCTGAACGGCTCTCACAGTCATGTTTCCACCTTTTCAAAGAAGCTATGAACAAAACCATCTGCATAAGTTCTGCTCTGTTCACACAAATATGCAACTTTTTTGTCATGTCAGGAGAGACTTGAGAATCTGCAAGTCACTTCTGGTGTGAGAGAATTGGCCATCTGCAAGGACGTTGTCCAGGGGATGCCCAGATGATTTTGATGTTTTATCATCCTTGTGGGAGGCTTCGCTCATGTCCCTGCATGAGGAGCTGGAGCTGATAGAGGGAGCTCATCCGCCTCTCCCCGAATTCGAACCGGCAACCTGTCGGTCTTCAGTCCTGCCAGCACAGAGGGTTTAATATGCAATATGCAACTGGAAACCCAGAACTCAACAATATCCACCCACACATACAATTTACTATGGAATGAGAAAATGAAGGAAAAATACCATTTCTAGATGTCTTAGTCACCCGCAAACCAAACCAATAATTGGGTCACACAGTAAACAGAAACCCACACATAGTGATAGATATCTATATTAAAAACTTCAATCATCACGAAGGACAAAAAAGGGGCTTAATCAAAACTCTGGACCATGCAAACAGAATATGTGAACCCCACCTCCTTCAAGGTGAACTGAACCACCAAAACTGGGCTCTGCAGGCTAATGTTTACTCATCAGAAGAGCTGCAAGACCTAGAACAAGCCACAGGAATAAAGAAAAAGAGCCACATAGAAGGGTGTGCTTACCATACATCAAGGGAACTACTGACGGCATAGGGAAGCTGATGATGAAATATAACCTACAAACTATCTACAGACCCACAAAGAAAATAACAAATGCTATGGGTGACTAAGGACGAGAGGGATCCTCTCACCTCTGCAGGAGTCTACCATATACCATGCAGCTGTGGACAAGTCTACATAGGGACCACCAAATGCAACGTTGCCCAAACACAAATCAAGGAACATGAAAAGCATTGTAGACTAATTCAACCAGGGAAATCAGCAATAGCAGAACACATGATAAACCAACATGGGCACAGAATATTATTTGAGAACACAGAAATTCTGGACCACTATGCAATCTTCTCAGTTAATCACATGGTAATGGATGAATCCCACTCAAACACTTGCAAATTAGGCTTGCTAATTGCACCCTTCACACTAGTTTAACAGACAAAGGTTCTTTCCTCCCACCCTGGTCATTCCACAGTTATATATACTCTACTTGCATTACCACCATCAGATCCTCTGAAGATTCCATCCACAGATGCACACAAAACATCTTAAGGAGAATTCTTGTCTTAGATTGCACTGGAAAGCTGAGTGTGTGCTTGACTCTTGTAGTCAAGCTCTTGTGTGATTGACAGTCCCACCACATTTCCAAATCCCATTATCATTTCTACTGCTTTTGGAATAATCTGTAGAGGATTTTGTGTTAAAATCATGATGTCACCTACAAAGAGTCTTATCTTTGTAAACCAGACTGGGGTATAGGGTGGCAACCTGTGTTGGACGGGGTTCCACTCCCCCTGAAGTCACAGGTCCGCAGTTTGGGTGTTCTTCTGGACTCATCACTTACGCTTAAGGCTCAGGCGTCGGTGGTGGCCGGGAGGGCCTTTGCACAACTAAGACTTGTGCGCCAACTTCAGCCATACCTCACGAAGGCGGATCTGGCCAAGGTGGTCCACACCTTATTTACCTCTAGACTGGATTACTGCAATGCACTCTATGTGGGGCTGCCCTTTAAAACGGCCCGGAAATTTCAGATGATCCAACGGGCGGCAGCCAGGTTGTTAACTGGGGCTCCTTACAGGGAGCGGTCAACCCATATGTTCAAGGAGCTCCACTGGCTGCCATTCATCTACCAGACCCAACTCAAGGTGCAGGTTCTTACCTACAAAGCCCTGAACGGTTTTGGACCTGCCTACCTGCGTGACCGCATTTCTGTATACGAACCCACACGATCTCTTCATTCATCTGGAGAGGCCCTACTCACTCTCCCACCTGCATCGCAAGTATGATTGGTGGGGACGAGGGACAGAGCCTCCTCGGTGGTGGCCCCTCAACTCTGGAACTCACTCCCTAAGGACATCAGGCATGCCTCATCTCTGGCAGTCTTCAGGAGGAGCTTGAAAATGTGGATGTTCCAGTGTGCCTTCCCAGAATAACGAACCCTTAGCATTATGTCCCCAAAAAGCACTTTATATCGATTTAGGACAGCTTGTATGTCTCTATCAATGCCCTACCTCCTGTATCTTGTTCATGCCTAGCATTATTTTTTAAACTTTAATTAAATTTGGCCCAGCCATAGATTTTAATTGTGCACTGTATTTTGTTTAATGTTTATGCTTTTTGTGTTATGAGATTTATTCTAATTGCTTTGTATTGTATTGTTATTGTGTATTGCTTGTATTGATGTATTGTGGGCTCGGCCTCATGTAAGCCGCACCGAGTCCCATGGGGAGATGGTAGCGGGGCATAAATAAAGTATTATTATTATTATTATTATTATTATTATTATTATTATTATCTTGTAGTTTCCTTCCCTATTGATGATGTTTGATCAAATTTGCCTTGCCAATACTTCCATTGCAACTGACTCCTTTCTGGGGTTTCTATTTTTTGAGTGAAGTCATCATTTATTTGTATATTTGCAACTTGTTTAGAGAAGATGACTTTTACTCCATTTCTAAATTTTTCTCCACAGCCTATTGATAATAGTAATTTATTTATAAAAATCCAAGAAATGCCAAAGGTTTTCTTCACGTCCAAGAACATCAGCGCTCCTTGTTGTTCTTTAGGAATAGGTAAATATTCAATTACATTTAAGATTCTTTTCATATTCTCCTGATTGATCTTCATGCATCCAACTTTTTAATATTTTTTAAAGTCTGTCAGCCAGTATATTTGAATATATGTTGCAATTGACATTTAACATTGAAATTGGTCTATAGTTTTGAACTAATCTGATGGTTATTGATGTTAATTGCTTATTGTATTATTGTGTTAACTGTCTTTTAAATGGCTGTACGATGTTTGTATTGATTTTTTTTGCCGCTACTTGTTGTTAACCGCTCTGAGTCGCCTAATTGGCTGAGAAGAGCGGTATACAAATAAAGTAAATAAATAAATAAATAAATCTCTGTCTTCTTTTGGAATCAGTGTTAATGTAGCTTCTTTCCAAGATTCTGGTATCTCCTTTGTTTGTATAAATGAAGACCACATTTTTCTGACCCAGTAAAAAAACAAAACGGTGAGCCACAAAATATAAGTGCATATAACTCAATTATTCAGAGAAGAATTTCTGCAGCGTTCCAGTCCAGTGTGTCCAATGTTTCTCAACAGAGGGGAATATTTTCCACAAAATTTAATCTAAATCTACTTTGGTCCCCCTGTAATTTAATTTAATGGCTGCTTGAACAACTGAGTTAGGGTCTTTCAGGCCCATGGGCCTATGAGCAGCAATTGTATCTACATTGATTCCTTCAGGCTAGAAAGTGCAATGTCAACTGACAACATCCCTCTTTTCCATCTTCTTGTAGGTGGCAAGAACTTTTCCCATTTCTCTCTGATCATCCAGACTTTTGCTTTTTTCAACCAATCAGAATGAAGCCTGTGAAAAAGTCTCATTAGCTACCAATTAGCAGAATTGAACAGATGTCTCAACAATCTGAGATTAAAAACAGATTAACACAATATTCAGATATTTGGGCTAGAAGCCATTGAATTAACTTGTATGGAGGGAACATGAGTCAGCTTCATGATTTTTCAGCTGGAGCTATGGTCCGTGTACTGGATGAAATTGTTTGGACCTTCCAAAATATTATACCAAATAGATGGTTATTCTTTATTATGGCACCAGACTTCTAGATAAACATGGCTGCCTAATCCTACAATCTTTTGCAATGGAAGGCATTGAATTGAGCCATATGGAATGCATATCTGGCAACTTCATGATCCATCAGCTGGAATTACAGATGGATCATGAAGTTGTCAGATATGATCCATAAGATGAGAGCCCATGCCAAAGAAAGTATGTCAGTCTTTAAGATTTCACATTTGCAGCAACAAACTAACATAGCCACTTCACCCTTGAACCAGTTAAATAATATAAATATTCAAGCTTTTGAGAAATGTGAAAAATTAGTGAGGCATCTCATAAGTGCAGTAACAAAATTTGGTAACAGAAGGTGAACAGCAACCAGTTCTACACCATACAGACAGGTTCTAACAGAAGGGTAAACAAGCTTAGTATTTCTGTTAAAAATAGCTGAAGTGGTTTTACTAACTATAAACTATAGTTTACTAACGATAAACTATAACTATAAAAAGTTGTATTACATTGCATGGGGGCTGTGCAAATATGTTCTTCCAAAGTGGAGGAGAGAAAGAGGAAAAACTAATTGCAGAATGGAGGGTGATCAAATTTAAGACTAACTGTAGATTAACTGATGCAAGGAAAGACGTAAAATTTGTACAAAATTATGTATCAATAATACAAGGACCTTACACTATTAAGTAGGCAATTCATTACTTAAGATACCTGGGAGTCACTCTGGACCGTGCTCTTACCTACAAGAAGCACTGCCTGAACATCAAGCAAAAAGTGGGTGCTAGAAACAATATCATATGAAAGCTGACTGGCACAACCTGGGGATCACAACCAGACACAGTGAAGATGTCTGACCTTTCGCTATGCTACTCTGCTGCTGAGTATGCATGCCTGGTGTGGAACACATCTCACCATGCTAAAACAGTGGATGTGGCTCTTAATAGACATGCCACATTATCACGGGGCGTCTGTGCCCTACACCACTGGAGAAATTACAATGTCTAGCTGGTATTGCACCACCTGACATCTGCCGAGAAGTAGCAGCCAATACAGAAAGGACCAAGGCAGAGACATATCCAGCTCATCCTTTGTTTGGGTATCAGCTAGCATATCAACGACTTAAATCAAGAAATAGTTTTCTAAGATCTACAGAGACACTCGCTGGAACACCTCAGCAAGCGAGAGTCCAAAAGTGGCAGGCTCAAACCCAGAACCTCAACCAATGTCTGATACCAAATGAGAGACTCCTCCTGGGCACACAGAAAACTGGGCGACTTGGAAGGCGCTGAACAGACTACACTCTGGCACCACGAGATGCAGAGCCGATCTTAAGAAATAGGGCTACAAAGTCGAATCCACAACATGCGAGTGTGGAGAAGAGCAAACCACTGACCACCTGCTGCAATGCAACCTGAGCCCCGCCACATGCACAATGGAGGACCTCCTTGCGGCAACACCAGAGGCACTCCAAGTGGCCAGATACTCGTCAAAGGACATCTAATCAACTACCAAGCTTGTAAACTCTGTTATGTCTGTTTGTTAAAAATGTAATACAATTGCCTGGTTGCTACTGACACGATAAATAAAAAATTACTTAAGAATGCTAGATGGGGACTGGATACCTACTCACTAGGCCTGGGCGGTTTCGTTTCGTTAATTCGTAATTCGTTAATAATTCGTTAATTTTTCCAATTACAAAACGATAACGAACCATTCTGGAGCAATAATTAAAAAAACCGAATTTTTAAACACGTTTTGTAAATGCTTCGTATTTCGTTATTGTATTCGTTTCGTTATTGTTCTGAGGTCGTTTTGTTATTATTTCCGCATGTCTGGGCCAGTTTTATGGTTTAATTAGTGAAAAAAAATTATAATATCACACCAACAGTCAAGAACAGAGGAAGAGGGAAGCTTCAGAAGTTTTTGGAGGTTTTTTAGCGTATTTCGCGGTCGTGTCCGCCATTAACGAATCGATTCGTTATTGTTTCGGAAATTGATTCGTTAATTTTTTACCATTTACGAAATTTCGTAAATATCGAACTTTTTAAAAGGAAAATTTTGTAATTATTTTAAATATCGAAACAAAAAAACCCCCAAATACAAATCGATTTTAGAAACAAATTTTTGCGTTGTTACCCAGGCCTACTACTCACTTCATCTCACATGCTTCTTCCCTTTCCATAGTTAACAAAATCAGACAGCTGAGGGGTGACTCCTTCTACACCACAGCTTCTTAAACTATGGGTCAGGACTCCAAATGGGTAGCCATAACTATATGTTGGAGTTACCTTTCCTTCTCTCCCCACATATTTCTTCCTACTTTCTCCTAAAAAAATCCTTGGGTAAAACAGGGTCATGACTCCAAAAAGCTTATGAAGCCCTGCCCTACATCACTATCTTCCTTTAAATTTTTTTTTGTTGGTTCTTGTGCAATCATGCAAGTTCATGGCCTCTGTCCCAAAGGAGAAATGTAAAAATATTTTTTTCTTGTGAAGCTGTGCAGTTCCTAATTATTAAAAAAGGGAAACAATAATAGGAAATCAGAAAACATCAATGGTTTTACTAGGGTGTTTTCTCTGACTGCCACTAAAAGTGTTCAGCTGCCTACTTTGGCAAAGGAACACATCTTGAAATGCACATCCCTGGCACAGAGGGTGAGCTGCAGACAAGCTGCAGAACTTCTGCCATCACACACACAAAGCACACTTCTGTTATGCACAGAGAAATTAAGGACAAATGAAGTTTATTGTTTCTCATTTTACAAAAATGAACTAGTGGCAGATTCTTTGCCTATGATTGCCTATGAGTTTCCAACGAAATGGACCTTACATCATATGATAAGGTCCATATGTGCCAATAGGCAAACAACATCAGAGATGGGATATAAGTGTGTAATAAGGTACCATGTCACCAGAAAAGTTGCCTAGAATGTAGCAAGGGGATCTCAATGAGTTTTGGAAATATGAGTAGTATGAAGGGGCATTTTAACATTTGTGGTGGACATTAGGCCTGTCGGTTTTGTTTCGTTAATTAGTTTTTCGTTTTTTAATCGTTATTTTTTGAATATCCGACGCGATATCAAAACATATTTTTAAACCCGGAAGGGTTTAAAAATATCGAAGCAGCAGCCCCATGTATTTTACGAGCTGAAGCTCCGCTCGTTAATGGCATGGAGGCTGCTGCTGAGTGGTGCTGCAGTGCTGGAGCCTGGGAGCCAATCCGGCGCTCCCAAGCACCCCAGCAGTGCACCGTGGCAGAAGCCGGATGGCGCGCGGAGGCCGCTTGTGAGCGCGCGCGCGCCATCCAATGGGCTCCGGCTCCTGCGCCCCCCCCTCCTCCTCCTCCTCCTCCCAGCTGGGAGGAGGAGGAGGAGGAGGAAGAGGAGGAGGAGGGGGGCGCAGAAGCCGGAGCCCATTGGATGGCGCGCGCGCTTACAAGCGGCCTCCGCGCGCCATCCGGCTCCGGTTCCTGCGCCCCCCCTCCTCCTCCTCTTCCTCCTCCTCCTCCTCCTCCCAGCTGGGAGGAGGAGGAGGAGGAGGGGGGGCGCAGGAACCGGAGCCGGATGGCGCGCGGAGGCCGCTTGTAAGCGCGCGCGCCATCCAATGGGCTCCGGCTTCTGCGCCCCCCTCCTCCTCCTCTTCCTCCTCCTCCTCCTCCTCCCAGCTGGGAGGAGGAGGAGGAGGAGGGGGGGCGCAGGAGCCGGAGCCCATTGGATGGCGCGCGTGCGCTCACAAGCGGCCTCCGCGTGCCATCCGGCTTGTGTGACTTTTCAGGGCTGTATATGACCATGTTCCAGAAGCATTCTCTCCTGACATTTTGCCCACATCTATGGCAGGCATCCTCAGAGGTCTGTTGGAAACTAGGCAAATGGTGAGTTATATATCATCTCTAATACTATGGAATGTCCAGGGTGGGAGAAAGCCATTCAATGCTAATCAAGGTGACCATTACTGCAACATTCACACTTAGCCTGTTTGATCAAGAAAATTTTTTTTTCTAAAATGTTTTGTAAATATTTACGAAAATTCGTAAATAACAAAACATTTTTTTGGTAAGTTTTGTAAATATTTTTAATATCGAAACAAAAAAACACCCCAATTAAGAATCGAATTTAGAAACAAATTTTTTCTTGATCAAACAGGCCTAGTGGACATATGAAAAGGCTAAAAAAGCATTGGGGTCAAATACATACAGTAATACAGAATCTTAAAGATCAAGATGGGAAATCTGTACAGTCCAGCACTTTTGGGTAAATTAAATAAAATATCCTACTTGTATGTGCCTGAGGGACTTTTCCAGCTCCTCATCTACCATGATGTGAGTCCATCAAGAGAAGGCAATACCAGCTAGAGAAAGTAATTTCATCCACAGGAATTTCGGATTTCCCAAGGGAATAAGGAGATGAGCCATTTCCAGACAAACAGCAACATGCAGATAAAATCTGTATGTTTTACATTGAACTAATCATATTTAATGTATTGTCGAAGGCTTTCATGGCCGGAATCACTGGGTTGTTGTAGGTTTTCCGGGCTATATGACCATGTTCTAGAGGCATTTTCTCCTGACGTTTCGCCTGCATCTATGGCAAGCATCATCAGAGGTAGACGTCAGGAGAAAATGCCTCTAGAACATGGCCATGTAGCCTGGAAAACCTACAACAACCCTAATCATATTTACATAACAACCCCATTGTGTTTTGAGGCTTACCCTTTGTGCAGCCCAGGCGTGGTCAATAATTTAATCATGGACTGTTTTACATATTGATTCAATTCGGGTTTTTTTTTCCTGTCCACCCCTTACCCAGCTTAGACCTTCTCAGTGACTCTGGCTTCAAACTGACAAAAGTCAGCTATTAATTTTCCTACCTTGAAGGAGACTATGTCCACCCTGATGACATGACGATTGAAATTGGGCCAATTTCTGATCAACCAGGGGCTTTGATTGGCTGTCAGAGAGGATGAAATGTCTTGTACTGTGTTTCATGGTTCTGTCCTGTTCTTTTTGAGCGCAGACTCTGTATCAGACATAGTTTCACTTATGAAAGCCAGAAACCCTGTTCCTTGTGCCTTCAAATCCAGTTTGTGCATTCATCTGGTTGTAAGGTAACAGGGCATGCCAGGCACCAGACTCTCTGCCCGCTCCTTAGTGGGTGTGTTGGTACGGCTGTACCAGGAGCTCTAACTTCATTTCTTTCTTTTGAGCGTTTGCATGTATTTCAAAGTTCCATGCATTTTGCAATAAGGTGGCTTCCCTTGGTTTGCAATTATAGGGCCAATTACCCATCAATCATTGTTAAGTTTTGGTTCTGCCCCTTTCCCCAGGGCTCTGGGAGGAGAGGGAGCCATTTTAGGTCAGTCTTGCATTGGAAAGCTTAGCTGCAGGACGTGGATTAGCTCTACCTGTGGAGAAGCTTCATTTCTCACAGCATGCGGGGGAAATTCTGGGGAAAAACAGTTCCAAAGGACTCCAGATGGAGAATCTACAACGCCTTGGCTGGTTGGTCTACTCGGGACCCAAGAAGCAGTTTGGAGCCGGGAGTAGGGCCCACACCAGCAAAGTTTAGAAAGTAGATTGCCCAAGGAGGGGTTAAAAAGGGTTTTTCCTCTTAAAGAAAAGAAACAGTTCACGAAGCCAGTTGCCTGTCCCTTGTGGACAAGATTAAGACCACCAGTTGATTCAAAGCCTTGAAGTATTTGTTTGACCTGTTGAAGATCTGAGAAGTATTTGATTGTTTTGTTGAAGACTTAAGCAATAATAAAGGACTTTGTTAAACTTTTCAAGCTTCTAAAGACTTTGTATAGGAAAATCCTTAGGGCCTCTCAGCTGAGGCACCCCAGGTTCCCGCTGGGCAGAAAGAGCATGTCCTGTTCAAAAGCCAATTGCTATAGGTCCAGTGCCTGACAGCACAGTGGGTAACTGAATTTTGGCTTCAAAGAAAGCACATAGCTGACATATGAGTGACTATGAAAACTTGCCACTTACTGAACATGCATTTTTTAAAAATCATCATGCACAAAGTACCCTTCCCTGGAGAGAGTTAAACTGACTTCTTAAAAAGAAGGTCAGCTGTATGACAGATCCAACACTTTCACACTCGTACGGCACAGACTGAATCGTGAAGCCTAGGATACTGCCTGCCAATCTTCGGCTCAATCTGCATTACACTTTATGAGGACCGTGTAAACAATATGATTTCTCTCCAAGGGCAATCAGATGCTATGGACACCAGTGTTGCAAACAGGATAATTTATTGTCCAATTAGACCTGTGTTGCTAAGTTGCCCCCTCCTGTCACTTTTAATACTATTGCTAATTCTCTTGACAACATGACATTTCTGGGCTGGGGATGTAGCAACAACGAAAAGCCAGTACAGGGAATCAATAAGATTGTGGCTAATTTCTCATGAACATGGGATGAGCCCTGTTGGAAGACAATAGGACTCTACATAATCCAGTATCCAAAGAGGATAGGACTTTGTATAATTCAGCATCTTCTCCCCATTACTGGCCTGGTAAACGCCTCTGGAAACCCCACAAGAACAATTTTAAAAATCCAACCTTTTCTTATGCTTGTTTCATAGCGGTTTCTGGTTCTGGATTTTAAGTGAATACTTAGGATACAGTAAAGGGCATTGCTGGAGTTAACTACGGAGATCTGCATTGTTATTGTTATCTTGGCATGCCTTCAAATTAATTCCAATGTATATAAACTCCGCCATAGGCATTTCATAGGGGAAGATTTGTGCAGGTACAATTGTACCAGGAACTCCAATTTTGTTTGCTTTGCATTGAATGTTTGTTGTAGTCCTGAGTTTCAGGGGCTCTGCAGATAGGTGGCTTCTTTTGGCTGCAATCACAGGGCAAGCCACCTGTCAATTATAGTTAGGTTCCCTGGTCCCGCCCCCTTTTTGGGTTTTAGCGGAAATAGGAGCCATTTTGAGTTCAGTCCACACAGAGAAGCCTTTCACGCAGGACATAATACCAAGAGCTCCTGTAGAAAGCTTCGTCTTTTATGGCTTGGCCAGGGAGATATACAGCCCACAGCTTGGCCAGGGTTATACAGCCCTACAGTTCCTTTGTTGAAGGACTTCAGTCAGCCATCACGGAAACCTGAGTTCTTTTTCCTCTGGAAGTCTACAAAGCTCTGCTTGGTAAGGGTCACTCGCGGAAGCCAGAAGCAGTTAGTACCAGGTGCAGGGGCTCCACGCCAACAGAGACAAAGACAGACTGCCCAGATTAGAAGGATTTCACCATTAGTTACAGTTATGAAGATAGTGCCTGTTCCCTGTGGACAAGATTGAGAGAGAGCCAATAGACTGTTAAAAAAGCCTTAAAGTACCTGTTTGTTTTCATTAATAAAGAACTTTGTTGAACCTTTGAGCAATCTAGAGACTCTGTTTTAAGGAAATCCAAAGGCCTTTAATCTGAGGCAGCTCCGGCATCCCGTTGGGCACACAGAATTTATGTCCTGTCTACAGTCTGATGCACAGGCCCACCGTGCGACTGCACAAGATTGCTGCTTCACCAAACTGCATCTCTCAGGATTCCACAGCATTGACCTATGATTGTTAAAACTATGTAAAACTGCACTAATTCTACAGTGTAAATTCACTCATAGTTACACTTGTGGAACTATTGGCACAATTATAACTCTTCCCCAACCAACTAGCGGATATAGAATACTGGTTTATATCTGACGGTTCCTAGAACGATTCCAACAGCGTTGCCACCGAAAAATCCTGCAAATCTCTTAAGAAGACAGGCGAACAAATGTCAGCATGCTGGAAGAAGCAAAGACCACCAGCACTGAAGCGATGGTCCTCTGCCATCAACTTCGCTGGACCTTGCCTGCATGTTCTTCTGAACTGTTCTTAAGAGGGCTGCGGAAACGCAACGAGTTAAACCACTAGCTGCTGCAAATCTGCTGACTGGAGGGTTAGCAGTTTGAAGTCACAAGTCAGGGTAAGTACTGTAATCCACTCTGAGTCTCTCCAGGGAGATAAAGCAGAATATAAATAAAGTGTGTTGTTGTTGTTGTTGTTGCTGTTGTTAATAGGTTTTGATATCTTGACCCCACTCTGGCCATGTTGCCATTTATGAAACATTGCTGGCTATGTGTGTCTGGGTGATGAACATTTCTGTCTTGGGGGAATAAGTGCCACCATATACGTTGTCTTGCAAAACTGCATCTCACGCAGAGTCCATTGGAGCCTTGCTGACACAAATGTTGCTTGCTAATCCGTGGCCTTTGTTGCCCTGGTTCCAGCTCCTTTTCTCATCTTTATCAGCAGAGGCCCTGGCACTGCTGTCTCTAAGCTTGGCTGCGTCCTGAGAGTTAATGCCTCTGAGGAAACAAGATGTTCAATTGAACACAGTAGGAGGCGATAACTGGCACCAGCTTCGGCTCATTAGGGAATCTAAAAAAACAGTTCCCTTGCCATTGCCAATCATTTGGGAGCTGGACCTGGTTTAAGTATTCAAGGCCGCAAACCAGGGATAAGGGAATGGCTAAGCGACGCTTGTTTACACCCTGACCCCATGGTCTTGCAAAGCCAAATGCCCTTGAAGACTCTCAAAACTTTCAAAGCAGAGGGTCCCTGATATCCACTAAGGTTTATTTGTTTGTTTTACATTAATTTTTGTCCATGAGAACAGAAATATAAAAATAAACAGAAACAGAATAAAGAACAAGAGAGATACAAAAGCAAAAACAATATCCCTCCAGACAGAAAACAAAAATAATTTTTCTAAATATATAGCCCCTGGTGGCACAGTGGGTTAAAGCGCTGAGCTGCTGAGCTTGTTGACCGAAAGGTCACAGGTTCGATTCCAGGAAGCGGCATGAGCTTCCGCTGTCAGCTCTAGCTTCTGCCAACCTAGCCGTTGAAAAACATTCAAATGTGAGTAGATCAATAGGTACCCCTCCGGCGGGAAGGTAATGACGCTCCATGCAGTCATGCCGGCCACATGACCTTGAATGTGTCTATGGACAACGCCGGCTCTTTGGCTTAGAAATGGAGATGAGTACCACACCCCAGAGTCAGACATGACTGGACTTAATGTCAGGGGGCAACCTTTACCTTTACCTAAATATATAAAATTAGACTATAACAGTTAGCAGAACTCTGTCTAAAACAATCATCCCAACCCATACAACCAACACTACTAAACAATACTAAAGAGCTAACAAGAACTACTCCATAAGCCTCACACTCATTCCCTGATTATTTTCTACTTCTAACTTTCTGCTGTCTTAAAATATCACCATATATTCACCCTCCCACTTTTAATAGCTTTCTTCTAATCCAGAAATTCAGTTCTTGAAGTTTGTCCTCATCACTGCTGTAGGAAAATGATAAATGAGAGCCAGCCTTTCTTAAAATTCATTAAGGATTTCTCCTTGATTTGTCCATCTTGGTTAATTCACACACCTTTATCAGCCATACTAAGCTTTGGTTCCAAGACTCCTGCTGTATGGATATAAAAATCTATTGATGTTGAAGTCTGATGATATAGACTGGCATAGTAAATGTGTCCCTTAGGGAGAAAACGTGGAGGCAGTGACAGACTTCGTATTCCTAGGTGCAAAGATTACTGCAGACACAGACTGCAGCCAGGAAATCAGAAAACGGTTACTTCTTGGAAGGAGAGCAATGACCAATCTCGATAAAATAGTAAAGAGTAGAGACATCACACTGACTACGAAGATCTGCATGGTTAAAGAAATGGTTTGCAGTAAGCTATGGATGCGAGAGCTGGACCATAAGGAAGGCTGAGCAAAGGAAGATCGATGCTTTTGAACTGTGGTGTTGGAGGAAAATTCTGAGAATGCCTTGGACTGCGAGAAGATCCAACCAGTCCATACTTCAGGAAATAAAGCCTGACTGCTCACAGGAGGGAAGGATAGTAGAGGCCAAGATGAAGTACTTTGGCCACATCATTTATTTTATTTATTTGTCGTGTCAGAGCAACCAGTACATCATGAGAACACAGGATAGCTGGGAGAAGAGGCTGGATGGCCATCTGTCAGGGGTGCTTTGAATGCAATATTCCTGTTTCTTGGCAGGGGGTTGGACTGGATGGCCCATGAGGTCTCTTCCAACTCTATGATTCTAAGACAATGATGATGGGGAAAATTGGAAGGAAAAATGAAGAGGGGCTGACCAAGGGCAAGTTGGATGGCATCCTTGAAGTAACTGGCTTGACCTTGAAGGAGCTGGGGGTCGCGAAGGCCAACAGGGAGCTCTGGCGTGGGCTGGTCCAGGAGGTCATGAAGAGTTGGAAGTGACTGAATAAATAAACAACAACAAAAATACAGAATGGCAAAATCAAGATTGGCTTTTTGGAACTTTTGGGGACATATTTTCATGCTGTGAGTGGTGGAATCTGTGGATGCAGAGTCCATGGGTATGGGAGTCAAACGTTCAGTTTGAAAACGATTTGGAATTTTTTAAAAGTAATCCTCTTAATGTTTTTTTTATCTAGTATTATTTTTTTACAACCGGATACCCTGTCAGAAAGAGACGTCAAAGGGCATGTACAGAGTTGACTGGAGCATCCCTCCAGCAAAAGATTCAGCATGTGTATTGTACCATTGGACACAAATATAGTACAGTCTTGCTTATCCGACATAAACGGGTTGGCAGAATGTCGGATAAATAAAAATGTTGGATAATACGGAGTTTCTTATTATTACCTGTCCAACACGGTGCTAGACACTTGGAATACTAACAACAAGGACTCAAAGGGCTAAAGCAAGGCAACACCTTGGGGCTAGAGCAACCCAGCAGGAAATGCCCAGATGCGGAAGAGGAGAGTGGAAACCACAGAGGGAAGGAGGGAGGATGCTTCTGGTCCTGCCTCATTCCCCCTTCTCCCTCCTCCTCCTCCTCTTCCTCCTCCTTGCCTTCTCTTTTTCACTTATTGGGAATGGAGAGAGAGTTGGGGAGTGCTCCTTTAATTGAAGGGGAAATGCTGGAGGAAAGGGGGTGGCATTGGATAAGAGCATTGGATAAGACAGAATGTCAGATAAGCGAAACTACTGTAGTGGAAGAAAGACCATCCCAAACAAAGGGTAAGGGGGTTACATTGAGAGCAGGGGTTTTTCAGCTAGAGAAGAACTAGTCAGCATATGCAATTTGAAGATAGATGTTATGAATATGGAGCACGACACAGCAGAGATGTTGCAAGCTAATGATGATCAATTAGGCTATCTCAAAATACAAAACTACCCTTGGCTGTAAATGGGCTATTATTATTGCTGTTGTTATATGGCAACTGAAAGGTAACCCTATCATGAGATTTCCTTGGAAAGATTTCTTTTAAGGGAGTTTACCTTTGCCATTCTCTGAGACTGAGAGAGTGAGACTTGGTCAAGGTTACCCAGTAGGTTTCCTCCACCAAGCAGGGATTTCAACCCTGGTCCCCAGAGTCTCCAGGGTGATGTGGTGTAGTGGTCTGAGCATCGGATTAAGACTCTGGAGACCAGGATTCGATTCCACACTCAGCCATGGAAAACCACTTGGGTGAGCCACACACTCTCAGCTCAGAAAACCTCTGAGCCTTAGTGTCTCCATAACTTAGAAATGACTTGAATGCTATACCTCAAAATCATGGTACAACATTCAATGTGCTACACTATGTTGGCTCTAAAATATAGTTGTCTGGCATTGGATTTCTTATAAAGCCTGTGCACAACAGTGTGAGACATATCCCCTCCCTTCTTTCCGGTCAAAGAAGCCACACTAACTGTCTATGAGTGCGTACATCCAGGTATACAAAGAAATGATATTTCTTTGACAAGAAGTTGCTTGGTTTCATAGCACCGCTACTAGAGAGATAATACAGAAAAAGATAGCCAGCCACTCATATGGGTTCTTGGGTTAGCTGTCTTGTTTTATGTAATGCTCACATCTCCATTTAGAAAGTGTAAAGAATGGAAAGAAAAAGGCTTCTATGTTTTTACTGCTAGAGGAAGAAGAGAGGGAGAAAAGATCCCGGCACTACTTTGATCTGCATTTTTAAGAAGTGTGTACTGCCACACACACCTTGAAGGTCAAATTATCAAATGCTAATCAAGGTGGTCAGTTGAAACATTCACACCTAGCTCCAGCGGACAAGAGTCCTTTGTCTCACCCTGGTCTTTCCACAGATATATAAACCCATTTTCCTAGTTCCAAGAGACCTCACTCCCTCTGAGGATGTTTCCCATAGATGCAGGTGAAACGTCAGGAGAGAATGCCTCTAGAACATGGACATATAACCCGAAGAAAACCTACAACAACCCAGAGATTCTGGCCATGAAAGCCTTTGACAATACGTCAAATTATTTTATTTTAGTCATGTATTTCAGCAAATGTCTATCCTTCCACCTATTGTTTTTTGATGAATACAGTTGTCCGATGAAGAATTAAGATGTCGGAAGGACTTTGGTATAGCGTTCAAAAGTAGACACACAAAGACTTGGTTGCTGATTGTTTTGTGCCTTCAAGTCATTTCTGACATCTGTTGCCCATGGAGGATTCCTGCACCTGAAAATGTGACATTGATGATCATGCCTTCTTGATTTATTATGCCTTCTAACTTAGAAGAAGGGTTAGAAGGCGTGATCATCAAGTTTGCAGATGACACCAAATTCGGAGGGATAGTCAGCCAATACTCCAGAAGACAGGAGAAGAGTTCAAAATGATCTTAACAGATTAGAGAAATGACTGGACAAAACTAACAAAATGAACTTCAACAGAGGCAAATGCAAGATACTCCACTTAAGCAGAAAAAATGAAATGCAAAGATACAGAATGGCTCGAGAGCAGTATGTGTGAAAAAGGTCTTGGAGTCCTTGTGGACAGGAAGCCAACATGAGCCAACAATGAGGTGCGGCAGCTAAAAGGCCAATGGGATTTTGGCCTGCATCAATAGGAGTCTAGTGTCTAGATCCAGGGAAGTCATGCTCCCCCTCTATTCCATCTTGGTATGAGCTGGAGATCATGACACTTGGTCAGACCACACCAGGAATCCCACTGTGTCCAATTCTGGGCACCACAATTGAAGGGAGATGTTGACAAGCTGGAATGTGTCCAGTTGAGGGTGACTAAAATGATCAAGGGACTGGAGAACAAGCCCTATGAGGAGCGGCTTAAAGAGCTGGGCATATTTAGCCTTCAGAAGAGAATGCTGAGAGGAGACATGATGGTCATGTATAAATATGTGAGGGGAAGTCATAGGGAGGAGGGAGCAAGCTTGTTTTCTACTGCCCTGGAGAATAGGATGCAATGGAACAATGGCTTCAAACTACAAGAAAGGAGATTCCATCTGAACATGAGGAAGAACTTCCTAACTTTGATAGCTGTTCAGCAGTGGAACTCTCTGCCCCCGTGTGTGGTGGAGGCTCCTTCTTTGGAGGCTTTAAAGCAGAGGCTGGATGGCCATCTGTTGGGGGTGCTTTGAATGCAATTTTCCTGCTCCTTGGCAAGGGGTTGGACTGGATGGCCCATGAGGTCTCTTCCAACTCTGTGATTCTATGACCAGTGGGTTTCCATCTATATAAATAAAAATAATAGAATCATAGAATCAAAGAGTTGGAAGAGACCTCATGGGCCATCCAGTCCAACCCCCTGCCAAGAAGCAGGCATATTGCATTCAGATCACCCCTGACAGATGGCCATCCAGCATCTGTTTGAAAGCTTCCAAAGAAGGAGCCTCCACCACACTCCGGGGCAGAGAGTTCCACTGCTGAACGGCTCTCACAGTCAGGAAGTTTTTCCTGTAATGTTTGTTTGTGGGATGAACAAACTTCAGAACGAATTGACACCAGATTTGGACACAATGCACATATCAGGTCAACGAGTGACCATCACTCATAAAACACTGAAAAACACAGCAGAAGAGTGCACATGCACAAATCCACACATATACACAAATATATACACACATATATACATGCATACACACAGAAAACATATATACACAGATTGGGCCACAGCAACACATGGCAGGGGATGGCTAGTAGCTAAATAAGGAATTGAACCTCAGTTTTCGGAGTCACAGTTCAATGCTCAAACCACAACGCCATGCTGGCCTGGGATCTACACAAAATAGAAATGTGAGAGCTCTTGAATACTGTGTCCACCAATGCTTCTTTGATCGGCTGCTATCTCATATTAATATTTGCCAAGAAAGAACAGAGAGCTAAGCTTCAAATCCTAAAATGTGATACCATAACCATTCTTGGATTTATGGCAAATTGTATTTCTGTGTATATTTAAAGGAAGAATCTCAAGACATCCCTCTGAGCAGCAGCCTTCAAGCATTCTTCCAGGGAGCTCCAGGGATCATCAGAACCTGCGCCAAGATATTTCAATGAGAAGTTCATTAACAGTAGGCAAGGACCTTAATTAAAGATGGAAGGAATATTCTTCCTCATTCAATTCTCAGTTGAAAAATGGGGTGCCCAGCAGGCAGGAAGCCCCATCAAGAGGAATAAAAAAAGGAAGTGCATCTTTTGCATAGATTGCTTTTGTTCAATGGTGACATCCTAGAGAACTCCAGCATAGTGTCAGTCTGTCACAGTTGCATTGATGTAAATGTATATTGTGCAGGCACTAGCTCAACAAAGATGATATTCTTCAGTATTTCACAGATGGAAACAGGAATGTGGAAACATACTATATCAGATTGTTATTGAAATGCCAAAAGGGTTTAAACTGAAGGAACACAGAAGCTAGGAGAGGTTGCAGCAGTTTGCTTTTGCCTGAGCCTTCTGGGAAGGGCAGGATTTGCCCCCTCTCCCCAATTGTGGGACTGCTCATTGGAGGGAAGGATACTAGAGACAAAGTTGAAGTACTTTGGCCACATCATGAGGAGACAGCAAAGCTTAGAGAAGACAATTATGCTGGGGAAAGTGGAAGGCAAAAGGAAGAGGGGCCGACCAAGGGCAAGATGGATGGATGGCATCCTTGAAGTGACTGGACTGACCTTGAAGGAGCTGGGGGTGGTGATGGCCGACATGGAGCTCTGGCGTAGGCTGGTCCATGAGGTCACGAAGAGTCGGAGACGACTGAACAAATGAACAACAACCCCAATTGTGGAGTCAATTGAGTGCAAATGACCTTTCCCATTTGAATTCAATGTGAAGCAATGGAAGTAAGGTAAAGGGAGACCGTTAGAGGAAGGGAAAGGAAACAAGATGCTGAGACTCGTGCGCCAACTGCGACCATACCTAGTGAAGGCGGATCTGGCCAGGATGGTCCATGCCTTAGTCACCTCCAGATTGGACTACTGTAATGCACTCTACGTGGGGCTGCCCTTGAAGACGGCCCGGAAATTTCAGTTGGTTCAATGGGCGGCGGCCAGGCTGTTAACTGGTGCTCCTTACAGAGAGAGGTCAACCCTCCTGTTCAAGGAGCTCCATTGGCTGTCGTTCATTTTCCGGGCTCAATTCAAGGTGCAGGTGTTCACCTACAAAGCCCTAAATGGTTTGGGACCCACCTACCTGCATGACCACATTTCCGTATACGAACTCACACGATCCCTTCGTTCGTCTGGTGAGGCTCTGCTCATGATCCCACCAGCATCGCAAGTGCATGGGGCCACCACCTTCTCGGTGGTGGCCCCACGACTCTGGAACTCCCTCCCCAAGGACATCAGGCACTCTCCAACACTGGCAGTCTTCAGAAGGAGCTTGAAAACATGGATGTTCCAGTGTGCCTTCCCAGATTAAGGAATCCCAAGCAATTGTCCCTAATGCACTTTATGAGAAAGTTAGAATTGTCTGCACACCCTTCTATTCCCAAAATATTCAGTCTACCTCACCTGGACATGCCCAGCATTTTTAGAATTGTAACTACTACATTTGGCCCTGCCACAGGTTTTTAACAGTGTCGTGTTTTGGTTACTGTTTTATTGCTTGCTTATTTATTGGTGCATTGTACTGTTGTCTGTGTGTTTTTGTTAATGATGTACTTTGGGCTCGGCCTCTTGTAAGCCGCACCTAGTCCTGCGGGAGATGGTAGTGGGGTACAAATAAAGGTTTATTATTATTATTATATAAAAGAAGCCCCAAAAAAAGTGCAGGATGGAGAAGGAATCAGTCTAGTCCTTGCAAAATCAGGATCAAAGGGAAGGTATGCAAGATCTACCAGGGGATAATTTTCTAGCATCTGCTGTAACCAATTTCCTTCCTCCAAGTAGGATCTAGTCAATGTTCTTAAGCAACTAGAATCAGAATGAAATGGCATGCATCATCATCTATTTTATTTAATTATTTAAGTTGTCCGTAATGGTACGTTTATCCATTGTAAATTTAGGAAAATGTTTTGAGCTGCAGAATATAAGTTGCTGTCTAAGGTAGATGATCAAACATGCTTTCTGTATGTTTACAACCATCACATCTTCCTTCTTTGCTTTCAAGTTTTTTTTATTGTGTCAGAAGTGACTTGAGAACATACTGCAAGTTGCATCTAGTGTGAGAGAATTGGTCGTCTACAGAGACATTGCCCAGGGGATGCCTGGATGCGTTACCATTCTGCTGGAGGTTTCTCTCATGTCCCCGCAAGCTAGAGCTGACAGCCGGGAGCTCACTCCATCTCATGGATTTGAACCGGCATCCTTCAAGTCAGCAACCTTCTGGCCAGCAGTCCAGCCAGCATAATGTTTTAACCCATTGCACTACCGTCATTTCCAATTTAGAGAACATACTGCATAAATACATCCAAGAGCAAACCAAACCTGAATTCTCCCTAGAAGCCAAGATAGCTAAACAGGTTTTTAATAAATGCTCATAACCTATTGGAAGCCTAGGGGTGCATCTACACTGTGACATCACTTTGATTGCCATGGCTCAATCCTCTGGAATTCTAGGAGTTGTAGTTCATCAGCATAGCCTCTCTTCCAGCTAAAGACCTTGTAACACCGCACCTTCCACAGTTCCATAGCGTTGAGCCATGGCAATTAAACTGGTGTCAAAATGCATTGATTCAACAGTGTAGATGTGCCCTTGAAAGACTTTCCAATGTTACAATCATTCCATTCCTTAAGTGACACCTCCCCGCCCCATAGATGTTGTTATCTCAAAGGCAATCCATCAAAAAGGTGTAGATGCCACATAACCCATTTCAATGCAGGTCAATCTGCATTATATTTATTTATTTATCAATTTTATATACCTCCACTCCCTGAAGGCTCGGAGCAGTTCACAATATACACATGTAATACATAACATTAAAATCAAGGAAAAATTTGATCAGTAAGGTTCAAATGCCAGCCTAAATAAATAAGTTTTACAAGCTCTACGAAAGGATAGTAAATCTCGGAGAGCTTATGTCCCCGCTGGAAAGGCATTCCACAGGTAAGGAGCCACCACCGTAAATGCTCTACGCCTTGTAGACATCAGGTGAAAAGTCCTAAAATTGGGAACTTCAACTTGAAGCTACAAATCCTGCAAATCTCTTGGGAAGACAAGTGGACAAATGTCAGCGTGCTGGAAGGAGCACCAGCATTGAAGCGATGGTCCTCCACCATCAACTCGGCTGGACAGGCCACGTTGTCTGGATGCCTAACCACCATCTCCCAAAGCAGTTGCTCTACTCCGAACTCAAGAACAGAAAACTGAATGTTGGTGGGCAGGAAAAGAGATTGAAAGATTGGCTCAAAGTCAACCTTAAAAACTCTGGCATAGACACTGAGAACTGGGAAGCCCTGGCCCTTGAGCGCTCCAGCTGGAGATCAGCTGTGACCAGCAGTGCTGCAGAATTTGAAGAGGCACGAATGGAGGGTGAAAGAGAGGAACGTGCCAAGAGGAAGGCACATCAAACCAACCCCAACCGGGACCACCTTCCACCTGGAAATTGATGCCCTCACTGTGGGAGAAGATGCAGATCAAGAATAGGGCTTCACAGCCACCTATGTACCCACCACCACGATACTACACTTCAAAGAACATCATCCTCAGACTACGAGGGATCACCTAAGTAAAAGTAGTATGAGGCTATGCCAGGCATGGGCAAACTTCAGCTCTCCAGGTGTTTTGGACTTCAACACCCACAATTTCTAACAGCCTACTAGCTGTTCTACACTGATCATATGATGCAGTTTTGGGTTTTAATTTGACATAAATCCATCATAATGAGTAGAAGCAGTACATTGCATAGATCATACATTTTTTGGTTGGTAAGCACTATACTTTTCTTGCCAATGGAGGAAAAATCTATAAACACTGTTGCTTTCGAAGCTTAGATAGCAATCCTCGATGGATCATAATCTTTGCTGTTCTTTGGAGCCAAGTAGGTTTCTGCCTAGCCAGTCCTCCTGGCAGCTGTGATAAATGAGCTCAGGAGCAGAGAAACTGCTGGTGAAAGAGCATCCCTAGCTGCATGAACCTCGTTCCACAACTGCTTCCTGTGGCCTCATACTTCCCTGTTTGTGTGCATGGCTGGGCCTCTCCTGCAGAGAGCGTGGCAGCTCATCCAGGCGCCCGATGGGGAGCACATTCATTCTGCTGCCCTCCTGCAGAGTATTCTGGGGCTTGGCACCATTCCACTTACAGTCCTAATTGCCTTTGCTGGCAGAGGGGGTGACATCCTTGCCCCCTTCTAGCTGGTTGGGTTCAGAGAAAGAGGGGAAAGAAAGGGTGAAGGTGTAATATCCCACTGTATGGTAGACCTATGAGGGATATGTTCCCAGACTTCACCTAGATATACAAAACAGTGGCTGATAGTACAACCTATTGAAATGAAGGACTTCTGGCCAAGGAAGAAAGCTCTAGAGAAGTTAGTGGGGCTTAAATGGAGGCAAATGAATCCAGGATGAGGTTGTTGGTCTGTACTTGAATTCGCCATTGTGTTTGGAATACTCTCTAACATTGTCCTCCCAACCCTGCTATATGCCTGCAAAACATGGACAGTCTACAGACGTCACACACAAGTCCTGGAACCATTCCATCAATGCTGTCTCTGAAAAATCCTTCAAATCTCTTGGGAAGACAGACGGACAAATGTCAGAGTGCTGGAAGTAGCAAAGCACCAGCATTGAAGCGATGGTCCTCCGTCATCAACTCCGCTGGACTGGCCATGTTGTCTGAATGCCCGATCACCCTCTCTCAAAGCAGTTACTATACTCCCAACTCAAGAACAGGAAATGTAATGTTGGTAGACAGGAAAAGAGATTTAAAGATGGGCTTAAAGCCAGCCTTAAAAACTGTAGCATAGACACCACCAACTGTGTAGCCATGACCCTTGAGCACTCTAACAGGAGGCCAGCTGTGACCAGCAGTGCTGCAGAACTCGAAGACCACCAGAATTGAAGCGATGGTCCTCCGCCATCAACTCTGCTGGACCGGCCACGTTGTCTGAATTCCCGATCACCCTCTCTCAAAGCAGTGACTATACTCCCAACTCAAGAACAGGAAGTGTAATGTTGGTGGACAGGAAAAGAGATTTAAAGATGGGCTTAAAGCCAGCCTTAAAAACTGTGGCATAGACACCAAGAACTGGGAAGCCCTAGCCCTTGAGAGCTCTAACTGGAGGTCAGCTGTGACCAGCAGTTCTGCAGAACTCGAAGACCACCAGCATTGAAGCGATGGTCCTCTGCTGTCAACTCTGCTGGACCAGCCACGTTGTCTGAATGCATGATCACCCTCTCTCAAAGCAGTTACTATACTCCCAACTCAAGAACAGGAAATGTAATGTTGGTGAACAAAAAAGAGATTTAAATATGGGCTTAAAGCCAGCCTTAAAAACTGTGGCATAGACACCAAGAACTGGGAAGCCCTAACCCTTGAGAGCTCTAACTGGAGATCAGCTGTGACCAGCAGTGCTGCAGAACTTGAAGAGGCATGAATGGAGGGCAAAAGGGAGAAACCTGCCAAGAAGAAGGCACATCAAGTCAACCCTGACTGGGACCGCCTTCCACCTGGAAACCGATGTCCTCACTGTGGAAGAACATGCGAATCAAGAAGAGGGCTCCACAGCCACCTACGGACCCACCGCCGAGACATCTTGAGGACCTAAATAAGTAACACTCTAATATTTCACATTTGTAAACAGGGACATTTGTGGACTAACACCATCATAGTGTAGTCAAGATGGCAACATGAAAAAGGCACAACCTAGGAGATGTCTCAGCAGGTTGCTTTTGTCGAAGGGCCCTCTATCCCAGAATATCAAGACAGAAAATCCCACAATATCCACTTTAAACTGGGTTATCCGAGTCCACACTCAGATAATGTGGGATTTTCTGTCTTGATATTCTGGGATATAGGGCTGTGTGGCAGGGCAGAGGGGGTGACATCAGCCTGCTCAGAAGGACAACATCTGCCATCTTCTTGCTGAGTTAATTGAGTTCAAACTACTTTTGTTAACTGAACTCAGTTTGCAGCAAATGAAGTAAACTGAGGATAGAAGGAAAATGTAGAAAGAGGAGAAAGATACTGGGACATTTCAAAAGAAGCTAAAAAGGTGGGATGACAGGAGATCAATTGGAGCTAAACCTGCCAAAGTGGAACAGTTGGGTTGAATACGTCATATGATCTGAACACAAAAGTCTTCCATTTCCTTCACTGAAAACTTCTTTGAGAGATGCCACAGAACTGTTTCTACTCAGGAGATATATTTATCTAAGGCATTTTTACATTGCCATTTAAAGCCCCAAATGGCTTTGGCTCCATTTGTATTGCCATTCTCCACTTCTCAATGGTTTACTTGTCTATGGTCTGCTCTTTTGCTATAACCATAACTTGTACATTTCAAGTGGAATCTGCTCTTTCAACTTGTTTTGTCATATTTCCACAACTTTTTTGCACTTCTGTGCTCATGTGCTCCCTTTTCTCTCAATTGACTGTGTTGTTTAGCTTTCACACATGTTCCCAAGTGATGTACTGTGCATTATTCATGAGTTTTGGTGGCCAAAATACTTCTCTGCATGTTAAGAGAAGTATTGGGTTTCAGATTTCAATAATTTCTAGCTTTTGACAGCAATCTGGTGTCTAACCTGCTGACTAAGCAGGGGAGTTGTGGATTAAGTTTACTTGCACACTGACCTAATTTTTTTAATGTTGAGAGTAAGATAGATTATTTAAAAACAATAAAATAATACATTGCTGTGCCAAGTTATAACATGCATTTTTATCCAAGCTTGAGGTCCCCACTGAGTAAAACCAGACTCTGATCTTGCTTCATTTGCTTTAATCCCATTGAAAAACTGAACAGTTGGGAAGGTATCCCAAGGGAATCCACAGCTAAAATACCTGTTGGGATGCTGGGGAATCCTCAGAGGATGAGGGGGATTATGATTTTCTCACGGAGTCTGTGTGTGTTCAGGTGGATACACAGGCTGAATTGCAGGCCTTAGATCAGAGAGAAGTGTGGGCAGTTACAGAGGATGTTTGGGATTCTGGTTCTCTTGGGAATTGGGCTTCAACAGGTGAGGAGTTTACCCACAATATCAGATTAGGTCTCAGCATGAAGGGAGTGAAGGATAGTTTAATTAGATGGTCAGAAAGACTCAATGAGAAGTCCTTGAAACTCTGTGAGAAGTCTTTCAAATCCAGGTGTCAAAGAGATGACCTCATGGCTTCTTGGTAGGGCCATGTGATGTTTTCTTGGAGTCTCCACAGAGGCAAAGATGCCATAGAATCAAGTTCCTGGATCATCTCTCATTCTCATGAATCTTGTCTCCTGTGTTTGCCTATGTTCCTGTAAGAGTTTTGCCTTGGAAAAGCTACTGTTTTTAAGTTTATGGATGTATGCCTATGATCTTGATTTTCCGGATTCCATGTATTTATTTATTTATTTACAGGATTTTTACTCCACCCTTCTCAACTCCCCCCCCCCCCACCCCGGGACAGGGGGACTCAGAGCAGCTAACAAAGCCAGCAATTTGATGCCACAAATCAATAACACAGTATAAAACAATAAATACATACAGAGTTAAAACAATAGCAATTAATTATAACCAAATCATCATAACAGTAGAACAGAAGCTCTCCGAAGCTCTAGGTGCTCTTACTACCTATTACAGAGAAAACCAGCTGATCCCCAACCCATCTAAAATACAGACATGTGCTTTCCACCTTAAGAACAGACAGGCATCCCGAGTTCTGAGGATGACCTGGGAAGGAATCCCACTGGAGCATTGCAACGCAACCAAATACCTAGGAGTCACTCTGGACCGTGCTCTGACCGACAAGAAGCACTGCCTGAACATCAAGCAAAAAGTGGGTGCTAGAAACAATATCATACGAAAGCTGACTGGCACAACCTGGGGATCACAACCAGACACAGTGAAGACATCTGCCCTTGTGCTAGATTAATCATAGAATCATAGAATCAAAGAGTTGGAAGAGACCTCATGGGCCATCCAGTCCAATCCCCTGCCAAGAAGCAGGAATGTTGCATTCAAATCACCCTGCTGCTGAGTATGCATGTCCAGTGTGAAACACATTTCACCACACTAAAACAGTAGCTGTGGCTCTTAATGAGACATGCAGCATTATCACAGGGTGTCTGCGCCCTACACCACTGGAGAAATTACACTGCTTAGCCGGTATTGCACCACCTGACATCTGCCGGGAAGTAGCAGCCAATAGTGAAAGGACCAAGGCAGAGACATCTCCAGCTTATCCCCTGTTTGGGTATCAGCCAGCACGTCAACGACTTAAATCTAGAAATAGTTTTCTAAGATCTACAGAGACACTCGCTGGAACACCTCAGCAAGTGAGAGTCCAAAAGTGGCAGGCTCAAACTCAGCACCTCAATCCGTGAGTGATACCAGATGAGAGACTCCCTCCTGGGCACACAGAGGACTGGGCGACTTGGAAGGTGCTGAACAGACTGCGCTCTGGCACCACGAGATGCAGAGCCAACCTTCAGAAATGGGGCTACAAAGTGGAATCTATGACATGCGAGTGCGGAGAAGAGCAAACCACAGGTTGCTGCAATGCAACCTGAGCCCTGCTACATGCACAATGGAGGACCTTCTTGCAGCAACACCAGAAGCACTCTAAGTGGCCAGATACTGGTCAAAGGACATTTAATCAACTACCAAACTCGCAAATTTTGTATTTTGTCTGTTTGTTTTGTTCTGTTAGAAATGTAATACAATTGACTGGTTGCCCTGACACGACAAATAAATAAATCATAACAGTCATTAAATTAAAAACAATACTCACGTACCTAGCCTTTATGGACTATTGAACTTTGTATATATGGACTACTGCTATTTTATAGCACCTCTTTTACTGCTTTTTGGAAATTACCTTTTCCCCTTTTGTACATGCTTTCCTAAACAAATTGCTGTAGTTAGATACTACTGGACTCTGGTGTGGTCCTGGGTGAAAAAGGTGACCTCAAGGCTAGAGTGCAACAGTAACAGTAAAAGATGTCCATCCAACCTCTATTTGAAAGCCTTCAATGAAAAACAGCTGACCCCTCTATAAGGAGACCCATTGCATGGGTGGATAGCTCTGACTCTTAGCAAAGTCTTCCTAATGTTTAGTTGGAATCAAATTGCTTTAATTTTTCCCCTCCAGTGCTTAAGCCGTTCTACTGCCCTGACATCTCCAGGCTTAGAATGAGATGTGAATATTTCAATTCATCAAAATGTGTTAAAAGACCAGGAACGGGTGCTGCTTCTGTGCTTCCTAATTACGGAGTCACTTTGTGCCGTCTTCGGCAAGGTAATGATGCATCTGCACACAGTACGATAAGGTGAGGCCCATTAAGCTAAATGTACAGGCAGCAGATGTGGGCAAAAACACACTGATAAATATGGGGGAGCGGTGTGCCACGTCTTTAATGCAGCTCCTTCCCTATTCTGAGCCTCCCAAATCCCTTTGCAATTATGAACGGCTTTCTCCATTTCTCCCCTCTTGTGCCATTTCGCAAAGGGGGGGGGGGGCTCCAGAGGAGCTTTCCTGCATTTCGTAGTAGCTCTGGCTAGAAGGGTGTGCACAAGGCAACCCATTTTCCTTAGGACATCTTCAAGAATTAGGAGGGGAAAGCAGCTCAGAGATGTTTCCTTGCCTCATTTCTGCGAGGCAAATGCCGTACAGTTGCACCTGCTCTTCTGCCGCAGGAAGCTGGCAGCAAAGGACCTCACCTGTCTAGAAGAGAATTGTGCTCCAATATTTCTCTCGTATTCCAGTTGCTGGCATGTATTCTCTCCGGAGGATTCAAATTGCAATTGTTTCTGTGGAAACCTATGCGAAACAGGATTCAACTTCCTAAGTGTTATTTTAATACTGTGGCAAAGAGCTTACAACAAACAGTTGGAAACTAAGGATGGCAATGCATGAGAGCAGGGGTGTTGCTATTGTGGTTACTTAATAGTGCATTTTCAGGGTTGCCCTTAGTATTTGGGCATGTTTTTTAACTTGCAGGAGAAATCCATGCATATACTTCAAATAGCATGTTTCCATGATGCTACTGGTGTGATAGGTAAACATTCATCCACAATGTTCCATGTCTGTGTCTTTTAGATGGCATCAAAGTGAGGACATAATTGCTGGACCTTACTTTTGTGTCCCCTGAAAGCTTCCAACAGTTTTCTGAAGTCCCCCAACCTCATCACAAGATTTTGGCATAATTTTTAGATGTCTTTTATTTCAAATAAAGCACCGGGATTGTGGCGCAGCTGGCTGAGTGTCAGCTGCATTAAGATCACTCTGACCAAAAGGTCATGAGTTCGAAGCCAGCATGGGTTGGCGTGGGTTTCCAACCAATTGTGTAGCCTGTTGTCGACCTTTGCAACCCGAAAGACATTGGCATCTGTCAAGTAGGAAAATTAGGTACCACCTTAAAGTGTAGGGAGGCTAAATTAATTTATGAGGCCATAAAAAAAAGACTCCAGCAAGCACTCCAGCAAAAAGCATGCAGGGAATGCGAAAGTACTTCATCAGTGTCGCAGATGGACGATGAAAGCGACAGCTCCCCTGGTGGCCAGAAAAAAGTTAAATAGTCTCTGTCTATGTCTGTATATGTTGTATGTCAAAATTGGTATTGAATGTTTGCCATATATGTGTACTCTGTAATCCGCCCTGAGTCCCCTGTGGGGTGAGAAGGGCGGAATATAAAAGCTGTAAATAAATAAAATAAATAATAAATACACTCTGTTGCATCCCAGTTCAAGAAACGAGACCATAAGATTAAATCCACCACACTGGACTGTAGGAAAAGCAATCCTTGTTTATTGATGAAAAATTGGTTACAAAAGAAAGGTAAATGCAAAGTCAAAAAGCCACAGAAAAACACAGCAGTCAGTAGAATCTCTGAACTTGAGCAAAATTTCAAAAGCCACAATACAAGGACCAGGAATCTGTTAACCTTTTACTAACCATGAACTTAATAACTAAGCCTCTGGGATTACCGGCCATGAAACACAGGAATTCTGCCAAGGCACAGCCACAGTCCCAAACGTTGCTTGATCTAAAGAGGCACCCGGCAGGAGGCCTCTTAAACCAAAGAAGCTATTCTTTGAAACACTCCTTGACTTTGACGTCTGGGCCTGTCTCTCCTGTAAACAATGTGACCTTCGTAGAAACTGGGAAACATTTCTGTCTCTAACTATCTGTTCTCTTCGGTCCTCATTAAAAACCCCAGGTGGAGAGATATCACGGCTAACTTCCAAAACATTTTCCTCCAGCTGTTGAGTTTCATTTTCATCCCCGCTGACCTCTGCATCAACAACAGATTCCACACTGTCAGGGTCAGGGAGAGCTTGCTCAGTTGGAAAAACTATCAGAGAATCCGGTTCACACAGATCAGGATCAGGCTGAACCCCAACACACTCCATGCATGAAAGCATGCAATAAATACCCCATTGGACTCCCCACAACCGGAGCGGAGCGCAGGGAGCATACAACTCCTCTGCTGCACCAGCTCCACTGGCTGCCGATCTGCTACCGGGCTCAATTCAAAGTGCTGGCGCTGGCCTTTAAAGCCCTAAACGGTTCTGGCCCAACTTACCTATCCGAACGTATCTCAGCCTATCAGCCCACCAGAACCCTAAGATCTTCTGGGGGGGCCCTGCTCTCTATCCCGCCTGCTTCACAGGTGCGGCTGGCGGGGACGAGAGACAGGGCCTTTTCTGTGGTGGCCCCACGGCTATGGAACGCCCTCCCCATGGAGGTAAGATCAGCCCCCTCATTGATGGTTTTCCGGAAAAGACTAAAAACCTGGATGTTCGAGCAGGCGTTCGGTTAACTCAGTGCAATAAGTGTAATGATTGAAGGACTGGCAATTTGGACGATGAAACTGGATCGCGATTTTAGTCAAGAGATGAATTGGATGGTTTATTGATATATGTATTGTGGATCGTGTTTTTATGCTTTTAAATTGTATACTGTTGTTTGTTATAAGTTGTTGTAAACCGCGTTGAGTCGCCGGCTAGGCTGAGAAACGGCGGTATACAAGTATAGCAAGTATAGTAAGTATATAAGAACAAGCACCTCTAAACCTTATATTGTCTCCTATAAACCTTATATTGTCTTCATCTGTAAACCAGGATGAAGAGGAAGCATTGGTGAGCACCCTCTGGGTTCGTCCATTTAACCAATTACAGATCCACCTCACCGTAGTTTTGCCAGATAGTTCTAGAAGTGATTCAGCATGGCAGAGAGTTGAATTTGAGGACCTCCACATGTTTGGGATTATAATGCCCATGATGCCATTAGTGCAGGATGCTGTATGGAACTACCAGACAAAATATCTGGAAGCCTAAAGATTCTCCAGTAGTGGTTTCTGGCTTCCATGTTCTTTGGGTTCCTTCAAATCCAGGATAGATTGGGTTGTTGTAGGTTTTTCAGGCTATATGGCCATGTTCTGTTGTGCAAAGCGTGTTTTAGCCAAGACCCATGCAAAAGTCACACAAACAAGAGGAAAAAGAAACAGAAAAATTTCACTCTTCTCAGCAGAAGATCGTTTTGAATCCTGCTCCTGTCCTCTGGAGTATTGGCTATCCCTCCCAATTTGGTGTCGTCTGCAAACTTGATGATCATGCCTTCTAGCCCTTCATCTAAGTCGTTAATAAAGATGTTGAACAGGACCGGGCCCAGGACGGAACCCTGCTTGTGGCACTCCGCTCGTCAAGGAGGATAGAAATGTCACAGGACGTGGAACAATGGCTTCAAACTACAAGAGAGGAGATTCCATCTGAACATGAGGAAGAACTTCCTGACTGTGAGAGCCGTTCAGCAGTGGAACTCTCTGCCCCAGAGTGTGGTGGAGGCTCCTTATTTGGAAGCTTTTAAACAGAGGCTGGATGGTCATCTGTCAGGGGTGATTTGAATGCAATTTTCCTGCTTCTTGGGAGGGGGTTGGACTGGATAGCCCATGAGGTCTCTTCCAACTCTTTGATTCTATGATTCTATGATTCTATCTTTCTCACACTCATAACTTCAAATTCTAATCATGATATTAACCAAGAATGTCCCATTCTTCTCACTGTCACTATTTCACAAAATGTATGAGAAAAAGAGAAAGGGGAGCTCACACTGATTGTTCTAATAAAATGTATTAATCTGAGAAAATGGGAATCCTTACAGCGAAGCAACTCCTTTGTAGTTCTCCTTTAGTCCTCTTGGTGACAGTGTTGACACAATAAACCTCTTACACCAGGATCCTGTTTCTTCTAACTTGGGGCCATCAATCACTTGCTTTCTCCAAGAAAGCTAAGGGAGGGTTTTTGGGGGGTGCAGGGAGGAGGTTGTTGTTTAGGTTTTGTTTTGTTTTTAAATTAGATACTAAAGAGATTCAAAGTTTACGGGCACAAAAGAAAGATTTTTAAAGCTTCTGCCACACAGCTCCGAAGGGGAGCTTTGGCACTTGACTGCCACTCACTTGCTGACCTATTTCGACTCTGTCTCTCTCACTGTAGAAACTATTTACTCTTCTGATACTTCTCAACCCCCACAATTGGGATCCGGGGGTTATCAAAGTGGAGTGGGGTGGATTTTGGTCCCCAAAGGAAAATATTTAGCCTTGGTTTTGCAGTGAAATTTGAGCCAATAAGAAGAAAACTATGGAAACGGTGTTAATGTGAAATAGCATTGAACATGGCTCATTTGTGCTTTACAGAAGGATAATGCATTTACCAATAATCGATCAAAGGTCTCTGGGCCGTGTCCAAGTGCTCCCCTGGGGCTGATCTTTCTCAGGCAGACTCAAGATGTTAACACAATCCCACGCAACCTGCCAAGCAGATTGCAGCTCTGTTGTGAGGCTCTCAACCTCTTGCAACATTTCTAATCACTACGCAAGGGCTAGAATTGTTGAAGCATTCATGGTAAAAGCTTGGTTTATTTTGTTCATCATAAGCGAGTTCCAAAATGTAATTAGCTGGCACCAATTGAGGCAGAACCATTTCCTTTTCTTTTTAAAACCATAGCCTTCTCCATGCAGAAATCATACATCTCACCTCAGTTCTGTATCTCCTCTGAGGCAGAAATTCAAACACTCAACACCCTTCACTCCAAGAAGTATTAGGTATGTAGGCTGTGTTTGCATCCTATAAATAACTTTGCTTGGCCCTTTTCTTTTGAAGCTGAAATTTCAAAAGTTTGAATCAAGGTATAAATCACTGCAATGCTAGAAATTAAGAGACTGAAAGGAAAATTCATTGGGGGTTGAATTCATTTTGGAGGAAGTTCCTCTTCTAACACTTTCTGGGCTTGCATACACAAGCCAAAAATCCTGGGCTCCTGGTGAGTTTTCTGTATTTTTCTAGGTTTAGGTTGTCCCACTTTGGATAAAGTTGGGGGACATTCTTCTGTCTTTGGAGTCTCATTGGGAGGGATAGCTATTAATACTCCACAGATTAGAGAGATGATTGGCCAAAACTAACAAAATGAAGTTCAACAGGGACAAATGGAAGATGCTCCGCTTAGGCAGAACAAATGAATGCAAAGATACATAATGAAGGACGTGCCTGGCTCAAGAGCAGCACGTGTGAAAAAGACCTTGAAGTCCTTGTGGACAACAAGTTAAACATGAGCCAACAATGTAATGCGGCAGCTAAAAAAGCCAATGCGATTTTGGCCTGCATCAATAGGAGTATAGTGTCTAAATCCAGGGAAGTCCTGCTACCCTCTATTCTGCCTTGGTTAGACCGCACCTGGAATATTGTGTCCAATTCTGGGCACCACAATTGAAGAGAGATATTGACATGCTGGAATGTGTCCAGAGGAGGGCAACGAAAATGATCATGGGTCTGGAGAACAAGCCCTATGAGGAGCGGCTTAAAGAGCTGGGCATGTTTAGCCTGAAGAAGAGAAGGATGAGAGGAGACATGATAGCCATGTATAAATATGTGAGGGGAATTCATAGAGAAGAGGAAGCAAGCTTGATTTCTGCTGCCCTGGAGACTAGGACGCGAAACAATGGCTTCAAACTACAAGAAAGGAGATTCCATCTGAACATGAGGAAGAACTTCCTGACTGTGAGAGCCATTCAGCAGTGGAACTCTCTGCCCCAGAGTGTGGTGGAGGCTCCTTCTTTGGAAGCTTTTAAACAGAGGCTGGATGGCCATCTGTCAGGGGTGATTTGAATGCAGTATTCCTGCTTCTTGGCAGGGGGTTGGACTGGATGGCCCATGAGGTCTCTTCCAACTCTTTGATTCTATGATTCTATGATTCAAACTACAAGAAAGGAGATTCCACCTGAACATGAGGAAGAACTTCCTAACTGCGAGAGCTGTTTCAGCAGTGGAACTCTCTGCCTCAGAGTATAGTGGAGGTTCCTTCTTTGGAGGCTTTTAAACAGAGGCTGGATGGCCATCTGTTGAGGGTGCTTTGAACACAATTGTCCTGCTTCTTGGCAGAATAGGGTTGGATGGCATGGCCCACAAAGTCTCTTCCAACTCTATGATTCTATGAATCAGTCAGATTCACAGTCCAAATTGCCCTACAATTATGGGAACTCAAGAGTTTCTGAGCATGGACTTCTGTGCTATTTTCTAAAGTTCTAGTCTAATGTCAAAATCACTACATCACACCAGTTCCAACTTGCAGTATATTGTTTGAAAATACAGTCAAGTGAAAATCTCGGATTTTGTAGGCTTGAGAGCAAGCAAACCCTGAAGCCTTTCTCTCCATTTCTTTTAAGCAGTTCGAACATCTTCTGTGAGCTGAGCATCCTGCTCCTTCCTCTCCCCATTCTCCCCCTCTCCAGCTTCAGTTACCGAACTTTTGCACTTTGGAGGCAGCTCTCCTCATCTGAAGTTCCAGAAAATAGAAACAATAGACAGAAGATGAGGCAGGTGGCCAAAGGGGAACAGGAGAGAAAACTGCCAAGGTTTATCTCAGGCAAATTCTTGGCAGGCACAGATTGGAACCAAAAGAAGAAAAGAAGTTTCTTCTTAGGATGATGGAAAAGGCTGACTTCTGAACTGACAGCATTGTGAATCTGCTTTGGGGTTTAATCTGGATGGCTAGCTCCTTTAGAGTCCCGAATAACATTCAAAACAGATCCCAACTCTGTTATTAGTGGAATTTCCAATCCACTGATATTTTGAGTTCCTCTCAAAATAGCGATCCAGGTCACACTGCAGCACATTTTGAAAAGGTCCATAGCAAGACAGGTATATGTACAAACTTTGAGGGTGAGGCTGGCTATGGGGTGGAAGTGTTGTGTGTGTTTTGTATGCAAATATCATCCATATGCCTAATCTAGAGCATGCAGAGTTTGGAAAGGCTGATCTAGTTCTTAGCACTGATTCTCATATACAATTCATAGAATCTTAGAATCAAAAAGAGTTGGAAGAGACCTCATGGGCCATCCAGTCCAACCCCATTCTGCCAAGAAGCATGAATATTGCATTCAAATCACCCCTGACAGATGGCCATCCAGCCTCTGTTTAAAAGCTTCTAAAGAAGGAGCTTCCACCACACTCCGGAGCAGAGAGTTCCACTGCTGAACGGCTCTCACAGTCAGGAAGTTCTTCCTCATGTTCAGATGGAATCTCCTTTCTTGTAGTTTGAAGCCATTGTTCCGCGTCCTAGTCTCCAGGGAAGCAGAAAACAAGCTTGCTCCTTCCTCCCTGTGGCTTCCTCTCACATATTTATACATGGCTATCATATCTTCTCTCAGCCTTCTCTTCTTCAGGCTAAACATGCCCAGCTCCTTAAGCTGATCCTCATAGGGCTTGTTCTCCAGACCCTTGATCATTTTAGTCGCCCTCCTCTGGACACATTCCAGCTTGTCAATATCTCTCTTGAATTGTGGTGCCCAGAATTGGACACAATATTCCAGGTGTGGTCTAACCAAAGCGGAATAGAGCATGAGGAGCATGACTTCCCTAGATCTAGACACTATGCTCCTATTGATGCAGGCCAAAATCCCATTGGCTTTTTTTGCCGCCACATGACATTGTTGGCTCATGTTTAATTTGTTGTCCATGAGGATGAAGTCTTCCATGTCAGTGGAGTGGTGAATTGCCTTAAAGTTTTAGATTGAACTCTTAAAAGTAGAATCCAAGGTGCTGAACCCAATCTGCTGATTGATGGAACATCTGGAACAATGCGTGACCCATTAGCCACCATCTGGGACTGAAGCCGGAGGGCTGGGAATCAGTACAAAATGCATTATCACATACGTTCAAGTGTATTTAATTTGATATTGCAGTGTCCACTTTATTCTTCTGGGAAAGTTTGCTATTTCCAAACCCAGTCCATACTGGAACCAAGGGGCTGGGTGACTTTGGATAACTCTTCTCTCCACGTCCATTTGGTGTGAGCAAAACATATATTTGCATGTAATTTTACACCAAGTGCTCATTTTAAAAGATTTATTGATAGAACATATTCTCTAATATACATATTTGTGTGTGTTCTTTCCCACCAAAATATGCACTGAGGAGATTTTTCTTTAGTATGTAACTATATTTCTATAGGTATGGGCTTATCTACATAGGCTTAATAACTGATACTGTAGATTCAATCCTTTTCTTGGCTGGTCCCGGATTAACTGACCAGTGTTGATCAGCTCTGTATCTCCTTCTGCTACTTTCTCAAATACACCTTCTACCAGTGATTCCCAGCTTTTGGTCTTCCAAGTGAACTTCAGCTCCCACAATTCCTAAGAGTTGGTAAACTGGCTGTGATTTTTGGAAGTTGAAGTCCAAAACAACTGGAGGACCAAAGGTAACCACTATATAATACAACCACTCAAAATGACCACTTCCAGGATAATCAGAGACATGTCCAGTAATTATCCTTGTTCTATGCTTTATAGGCAGCAAAGATCCAAAGGAGCAGTTACAGAGAAGTCAATCTAGTCTGAGGCATGTACAAGTATTTCAAAAAGAAAAAGGAAGATCCTGGGTCAAGGTCTCAGTCTGTCTAGATATTAGGTTCTTGTGGGTTTTTTCAGGCTATAGAGCCATGTTTTAGAGGCATTTCTCCTGAAGTTTTGCCTGCATCTATGGCAAGCAGCCTCAGAGGAAGAGACCATGAAAATGAACAAAATCTGGCTACCAGTATTAAAAAAAAACTCTAAAATTACAACAGCAAAACAACAGAGAGGAAACAACCAGGCACAGATTAACACCTCCCAGCAAGAGAATTTCCCAGGCTCAGGCAAGTCTTCAAATGCTAATGAAGGTGATCAGCTAAACATTCACACCTAACTGCAGCAGGGAAGAGCTCCTTGCCCCACCCCAGCCATTCCACAGATATATAAACCCATTGTCCTAGTTCCAACAGACCTCACAACCTCTGAGGATGCTTGCCATAGATGCAGGCAAAACGTCAGGAGAAATGCCTCTAAAACATGGCTCTATAGCCCAAAAAAACCCACAAGAACCTAGTGATTCCAGCCATGAAAGCCTTCGACAATACATTGTCTAGATATTGTTATACTGTGTTGTACTCCAGGTAACGAAATCCAGGTGAGTTTTATACACAGCCAGATCAAGAATGTCCGGGAACAGAAAAAAAAATATGGCCAGTCAAAGTGGTTGAAAGATTGTGTTCAACAAGGATTCCCTTCTGCCACTGGGAGGTTTAGAGGTGGCTACCTTTGTATATCAGGTGAGTGATTGGTAAGCATCTTCCGTTTAACTAATGGCTATTATTCTGTTTTTCATCTCTTTGTCAGATCTCAAAGGGCAAAGAGAGTTGATTTTTTTAGTGGCTATCAAAAAGGATATTGACATTCTGGAAAGAGCCCAGAGAAGCATGAGTAAGAAGATCAGAGGTATCAACTTTCATGAGGAATGATATAGGGAATTTAGTATGTTTTGCTCGGGGAAGAAAAGATTAAAAGATGACATGGTAACCATTTTTAAAATAGCAGCAGGGATGTCATGTAGAAGATGAGGTCAGCTTAATTATAATATTTTCAACCTAAACTTTAGGAAGAACGTAATTGGAATCGACTGCATCTGTGTGTCATGAAGACTCCATCTCTAGAAGTCTTTTGAAAAGACTTCAGTGGGCATTATGGGGGGAGTACTCAAGTTCTGAGAGTGCCTTGGACCGCGAGAAGATCCAACCAGTCCATACTTCAGGAAATAAAGCACGACTGCTCATTGGAGGGAAGGATACTAGAGACAAAGATGAAGTATGTATTGTCGAAGGCTTTCATGGCCAGGATCACTGGGTTGTTGTAGGTTTTTCCGGGCTATATGGCCATGTTCTGGAGGCAATTTTTCTCTCACAACCACCATGTCAGACGACACAGAGAAGCCATTGAAATCCACAAGCATGTGGACAATTTCAACAGAAAGGACGAAACCATGAAGATGAACAAAATCTGGCTACCAGTATTAAAAAACTCAAAAATTACAACAGCAAAACAACAGAGAGTAAACAATCAGGCACATAAAATCACTCTCAACAAGAGATTCCCCCCAGGCGCTTCCAGGCCATTGAATGCAAATCAAGGTGATCAGCTGAAACATTACCCTGGTCATTCCACAGATATATAAACCCATTTTCCTACTTCCAACAGACCTCACTACCTCTGAGGATGCTTGCCATAGATGCAGGCGAAACGTCAGGAGAAAAATTGCCTCCAGAACATGGCCATATAGCCCGGAAAAACCTACAACAACCCAAAGATGAAGTACTTTGGTCACATAAAAAGAAGACAGGAAAGCTTGGAGGAGACAATGGTGCTGGGGAATATGGAAGGAAAAAGGAAGATGGACCGACCAAGGGCAAGATGGATGGATGGTATCCTTGAAGTGACTGGCTTGACCTTGAAGGAGCTGGGGGTGGTGACAGCCAACAGGGAGCTCTGGCATGGGCTGGTCAATGAGGTCACAAAGAGCCGGAAGCGACTGAAGGAATAAACAACAACAACACTCAAGTTATAAATGCGTATATGGGGCTTTGAACTAGATGGCTCTTGTGATCCCTTTGTATTGTAAAATGCTATGAATTTATGATCCCAAGTCCTAATGAGGATGGAGCTTTTGGCTTCTTCAACTACCAGTTTGAGAAAAGAGTCATCTGGAGTGACAAATTCCTTGGAATCCAAATCCTGTTCATTGGATTCCTTGGATTCCAGACGGTAAGCTATAGTGGTTTTCTAGCGGGGCATATAGGGGTTTCCAAGGGTCCTCAGAACATCCCAGTGGATTGTGTCCTTGCAGTACATCTGGAAGTAGGTAAATAATTAGACAGGCCTCCATGATTCCTTGTGATCTCCAATGACACAGTAGTGGCCATGTTGGTGGGGCCACATTGCTTCAAAATTGGAGTTGGGGGCCACAAGGTGGGATATTGATCATTACATGGTCAGGGAGAGCCGTAGTTTGAGTATTGGACTAGGATTCCAGAAGACCACAACACAAATGGGCAAACCAAATTCAGCCTCAAAGGAAGGCAGATATAAACCCCTTCTTTCCAAGAAAATCCCATAATAAATTCACTTTCAAATGTCTTTGAATACACATATAGCAATTCTCACTCCACAATGACCGGGAAAATGGCATAAATTAGACTGCTGCCAACAGGATGCCACTTTTATTTTTGATTTGTATTTTAATTGAACAACTGCATGGCAAATTTCAGAGAAATGAGATGTTTGATGGATCCCCAGGCTTCCGTTTGCATATCGGTTCAAAATGCTAAATTATGCAAGTTCCTGTTAAAAGAGAAACCGAGCCAATTTCTCCCCATCCCTGTTTGTGACATCACGCTGGCTTTGAAACCAGACGACCACCAGGTCACACATATGCAAAATCCAAGGATGTGCCGTATGTGGGTCTCTGCAAATGACAGCTATTATGCACTCACTGTGATTCATAAAGGCAGAAACTATACAAACTGTCCATTATTGGTGACTATGGCTAGAATAACCAAATCAAAATATTACATCTCACAAACCCTCCCATTTCTTCACTCGGGAGCTACTATTAGCTTGAATGGATATCTCCAGGCTGCCAATGCAGACAGATTTGCTTCTCTGTGGGTTGTGGATGTTGTTCCACAGGAGGCATCGTAATGAGGCAAGGGGTCTTTCACCCCAGCTATGAACAAAGCCATCTCCAGTCCTGCCTTGGCTCAGCGGTGAGCAAATGTCACTCGCATTTTGTCTGGGCTTCTTAGCGGATTGAGGGAAAAGGAATTGGCTGCCATTCGTCCATTCCTTAGAAGACATCTGTCTGGGTTGACAATACTTGCTGGGTCTCGAAAAAGAACTGGCATTTGGCAATTTAGCCACAAGAACCGGTTTTGTTCTCTCTAGCATACAAAGTTAAGTAAGATGTTATTCAAATTATGGGGTTTTATTTGGTGATGATTCTGTTGGTTATTTCTATTCAATCATTTTTTGATTTTTGAGTCAATGCATAAGTAAATCCCTGAAGTTACAGTGGTTTTACTCAAGAGTACAATACCATTGAGTTAAAGAACTCTCATAAATGTGAAATACCACCAAAAAAACCACAAAATATTATTTATTACCAGACAGAACACCTAGAATCATAGAATCATAGAATCATAGAATCAAAGAGTTGGAAGAGACCTCATGGGCCATCCAGTCCAACCCCCTGCCAAGAAGCAGGAATATTGCATTCAAATCACCCCTGACAGATGGCCATCCAGCCTCTGTTTAAAAGCTTCCAAAGAAGGAGCCTCCACCACACTCCGGGGCAGAGAGTTCCACTGCTGAACGGCTCTCACAGTCAGGAAGTTCTTCCTAATGTTCAGATGGAATTTCCTCTCTTGTAGTCTGAAGCCATTGTTCCGCGTCCTAGTCTCCAAGGAAGCAGAAAACAAGCTTGCTCCCTCCTCCCTGTGGCTTCCTCTCACATATTTATACATGGCTATCATATCTCCTCTCAGCCTTCTCTTCTTCAGGCTAAACATGCCCAGTTCCCCAAGCCGCTCCTCATAGGGCTGGTTCTCCAGACCCTTGATCATTTTAGTCGCCCTCCTCTGGACACATTCCAGCTTGTCAATATCTCTCTTGAACCGTGGTGCCCAGAATTGGACACAATATTCCAGATGTGGTCTAACTAAAGCAGAATAGAGGGGTAGCATTACTTCCTTAGATCTAGACACTATGCTCCTATTGATGCAGGCCAAAATCCCATTGGCTTTTTTTGCCGCCACATCACATTGTTGGCTCATGTTTAACTTGTTGTCCACGAGGACTCCAAGATCTTTTTCACACGTACTGCTCTCGAGCCAGGCGTCCCCCATTCTGTATCTTTGCATTTCATTTTTTCTGCCAAAGTGGAGTATCTTGCATTTGTCACTGTTGAACTTCATTTTGTTAGTTTTGGCCCATCTCTCTAATCTGTCAAGATCGTTTTGAATTCTGCTCCTGTCCTCTGGACTATTGGCTATCCCTCCCAATTTGGTGTCGTCTGCAAACTTGATGATCATGCCTTCTAGCCCTTCATCTAAGTCATTAATAAAGATGTTGAACAGGACCGGGCCAAGGACGGAACCCTGCGGCACTCCACTTGTCAGGCACTCCACCACCTCTAGGAACGTCTAAGTCTTCCAGCATGATGCTATGGTTCACTTCTGCTGGAAGTTGACCTTAAAATTACATGGAAGGACCTAGAAATTCCTAGAGAGGTGTTCTCTGAATAATGTCTAGGTCCTTCAGGTTTGGTAGACTGGTTGTATGAGCCTGGAACAATTCCATCAGCTCTGCCTCCAGAAAATCCTGCAAATCTCTTGGGAAGTCAAGCGGGCAAATGTCAGCATGCTGGAAGAAGCAAAGACCACCAGCATTGAAGCGATGGTCCTCCGCCATCAACTCCGCTGGATCTGCCACGTTGTCCGGATGCCCGACCACTGTCTCCCAAAGCAGTTGCTCTACTCTGAACTCAAGAATGGAAAATGGAATGTTGATGGGAAGGAAAAGAGATTTAAAGATGAGCTCAAAACCAACCTTAAAATCTCTAGGATAGACACTGAGAACTGGGAAGCCCTGGCCCTTGAGTGCTCCAGCTGGAGGTCAGCTGTGACCAGCAGTGCTGCAGAATTTGAAGAGGAACGAATGGAGGGTGAAAGAGAGAAATGTGCCAGGAGGAAGGCGCATCCAGCCAACCCCAACTGAAACCGCTTTCCACCTGGAAACCAATGCCCTCACTGTGGGAGAAGAAGCAGGCCAAGAACAGGGCTCCACAGCCACCTATGGATCCACAAGAATACTGATCATGGAAGCCTATCCTACTCATCCAACAAGGGATTGCTTAAGTAAGTAAGTAAGTAAGTAAGTAATTCTTCACAAAATTCATAGAAGGGCACTTTCTGCAGGGAAGCTAATAATTCTGTGCAGAAATAATTTCTGAATATTTTCTTTTCAGAAAATTCTGTCTTTGGAAGTTTCTTCTGCACATAGCTGATTTGCTCAGACAGCAGCCTTTCTTATTTCTGCTCAAACAATGCTGTTTCCTGTATTGAAAAAAAAATCCTGTTAAAATCAACCCTGTGCAATTTTAGCCTGGAATAAAACCCCAAATGTTGAATAAGCTTTGAACAATATGTGGTATTTTGAAGGCTTTCTTACAACAGGAAGAAAATTGCAATAATTACTCATTTATTCCTTCAAGAAGAAAACCACCAAAGAATTACATGCCTGTTCCTATTTAGTGCTCGGGCTCATGTTATGAAAACACACGGGGTTTGGAAATGAATGCATGCATTCTTAATCCATTCCCGAGGATGTGTGTGCATATTTCGGTAGCATATTGATTTTATGTTCTGGGCTCTCGGAAGAGTTGATATTGACTGAGCTTGCCTTGCATGTGTGCAGCTTAACACTTTTGTGTGTGCGGCTCCACAATTGTACATCTAATAAATGCCAAGCCCTCAAGGAAACTTCCATGGTCTAACCCAGTGTTTTCCAAACTGCTATTCCAGTATCCAGAATCCCTGATCATTGACCAAGCCATCTGAGGCATCTGAGGCATCTGAAAGTCAAAGTCCAAAACATCTGGATTCCTAGAGTTTAGGAATCACTGATCCAAACAAACATGGAAGGAGATGGAAGTTGATTTGGCAGTGAGGACATCTTCCCATCTGAGGCCCCATCTACACTAACCATTTAATGCAGTTGAAAGCTAGCTTCAAACTGCAGCAGCTGGACAACAAACTCTCATGAAAACATGATAAAGAAAGCCCTCAATGCACTCCAGTATTCTGTCATTTGTGTAATTACCATCTGTAACTTTAACTGGTTCTAGGATTTTCTATGTAAACACCTGTGAAGGGAAATCAATTTCTTCAATATCAGTTTGAAACTGTGTTAAATAGTCAGTGTAGAGCTTGAGGGTACATTTTAAGTATATTTACCATGAAGTGTGTGGTGTATGGGTTTGAATCTCCACTCTGCTGGTTGGCCAAGGCGCAATAACTTCTAGCATATATAATCAACTGTGCTGCTCCTATTTGGGAAGCGGCCACAGAAAGTTATATTTCCATCTCATTTTCCCCAGGCTCAGGCAGTCAGAGTACCGGCGATGGCACCCACATTGCTCCCTTGATCTGATAACTGCAAAAATGGCACTGCTCATCACTTTGTACCCAGAATGCTGATGTCAAGAGCAACAAAGCAGTCTGGGAAAGGAGAAAGCAAGGAGAGAGTGGTTCTTCCCTCTTCTACTCCCCTCTCTTACATCACTTAGTCTATCTGGATATAACTCCAGACAGGGAGTGACAAACCATTCCATTTGTGTGCCAGGTGGCTGCTGCAAATGCAAGATGTATTTGGGCAAAGTAAGATTGGCAGTTGAATAATGTGGAATTGATTCATCTGTTGGGAGTGCTTTGATTGTATGTTCCAGAATGGCAGAAGGGGGTTGGACTGGATGGCCCTTATGGCCTCTTCCAACTCTATGATTCTATGGTTTCTCTAGAGCAGTGTTTCTCAACTTGAGGGTTGAAACTTTGGGGGGGGGGGGAGTCACAAGGGGGTGTCAGAGAGATCACCAAAGACCAGCAGGAAACACAGAATTTTCTGTGTGGGAAGTTTGGTCCAATTCTGTCATTGGTGGGGTTCAGAATGCTCTTTGATTGTAGGTGAACTATAAATCCCAGCAACTACAACTCTCAAATGTCAAGTTTATTTTCCCCAAACCCCACCAGTGTTCACATTTGGGCATGTTGAGTGAATATTCATATCAAGTTTGGACCTGATCCATCATTGTTTGAGTCCACAGTCCTCTCTGGATGTCGGTAATCTCCAACTCCAAAACTCAAGGTCAATGCCCACCTAACCCTTCCAGTATTTTCTCTTGGTCATGGGAGTTTTGTGTGCCAAGACTGTTTCAATTCCATCATTGTTGAAATTCAAAATGCTTTTTGATTTTAGGCAAACTAGAAATCCCATCAATGACAACTCCCAAATGACAAAATCAATCCCCTCCCCAACCCCACCAGTATTGAAATTTGGGCGTACTGGGTATTTGTGCCAAATTTGGTCCAGTGAATGAAAATACATCCTGCATATCAGATATTTACATGACGATTCATAACAGTAGCAATATTACAGTTATGAAGTAGCAACGGAGATAATGTAATGGTTGGGGGTCACCACAACATGAGGAATTGTATTTAGGGGTCACGGCATTAAGAAGGTTGAGAACCACTGCTCTAGAGAGAGAAGGAGAGGAATGAAATTGCCATTGCAGAAAACCAGTATGCTGTGAGAAGATGTGCACCCCATTCTTCTCTTCCTGAAGAATTACAGTTGGGCTGAGATGTCAGCATGGTTTCTTCATTGATATCCTCCCGTGTTTTCCTTGTGGTCCATCCAAAACATGTATGAGTATCTCCAACCTCATGTTACACCCTTCTTTGTATCTAACAGAGTTTCAATCTGTCATGCTTCTAACAAAAACTTTTAAAAGCTATTTAACTTAAAATACATACCTGCAGTATCTCTGGATCTGGAATACTGGTTTTTCTTTTCCCTCTGAATTTTGTGGACTGCTATGGTTGCTGATCCTACTTAGGGATATCATGTAAATGTTCCAAAATAAATAAATGGAGGAGGAATAATCATACAGCGATTAGGGACTGAAAGGCATTTTCTCAGAGAACAATATACGATTGCCATTCTAATTTGCCTCCCTATATCCCTTTTGTATACAAATATATCCATTACCATCTCATTATAACACATGATACCAATTAGGTCCGTTCCAGGGTAATTCAACCAAGTAATTCCCTTGATCAGGAAAGGAAGATTTTGAAGAATACTAAGAGGCCTTGCCAGTTTGTACGTTTTTCAGGACTGCACTTGAAACAAAATTGGACAGTTTGATTCTGTCCTTTAAATGTCTGCCGACATGGCTGCTTTCCACCCACCTTTTCCATTCGTTGATGCATCACGCTTTTATCCATTTCCCCCCTGGATTCCTTGAATTTTAATGATAAGCTTATGTAGTATGCCATTATGACAAGCTTATGTAGTATGCCACAGCCATTTCATGAACTGCAGGGAGATGGTCATCCGTAAGTTAATGTTTGGACACTATTCAAATATTATTTTTTGGGGTGGTGCATGTGGTGCAATGGGTTAAATCATTGAGCTGCTGAACTTGCTTGACTGAAGGTTGGCAGTTCAAATCTGCAGGATGGGATGGGCTCCTGCTGTTAGCCCCAGCTCCTGCCAACCTAGCAGTTTGAAAACATTCAAATGTGACTAGATCAATAGATACCACCTTGATGGGAAGGCAAACAGGCACTCCAAGCAGTCATGCTGGCCACGCAACCAGGAGGTGTTTACGGACAATGCAGGCTCCTTGTCTTAAAAATGGAGATGAATGCCTTCCCCAGAGCTAGAAGTTGAGCATCGCCTCCAGAAGCGGGAGATGAAATGGTAAGATTCAACAGTAAGATTCACAGTCTGACCAGCATCATGTCATCATGTCCTATGTCATCCTGTCATCGCTGTTGGATGGCCACAGAGCTTTTGGAATGCTCCTGATTGTTGCTGGCACCCTGTGCTTACTTCAGCTGAGGAGCTTGTGTGACCTAAGAGAAGAGGAGGGAGAAGTGGGGAAGACACCCCACTGTTTGAAACAGTTTGGGTAATGTACAAAATATCGTGAAACAACTGTTTCCACACTTGCACCGAATCAAGAGCAGTGCTTTTCCATTTCTGTTTTACAGAGCAGTGTTCTCATTTTCTATGTTCATTTTCCCCTTGAAATCCTAGGGTCTGAGGATCTCTGTGAATTTCTCTTAATTGTATAAGGGTTGAATGGAAAGTAATGCCTCCAGCTTCATTACTTGGGTTTGGATAGGAATATTTTAATAAATCAAATGCAGAAATAATCCTTAGAATGTGCTCTTTAACTACCACTATTCATTTTTCCACATAATCACCAGACAATGGGATACATTTCTGCCAATGATGAACAAGTTTTCTGAAGCTGTCACGGAAGAAGTCGACACTCTGTTTCCGCAACCTATTGTGCACAGATCTTCCGATGGCCAAGCAAAGCAATAATGTGACCCACACATTCTTGTGAAATGCCGATTATGCTTGAAATTTCTCTCTAAGTTATACGACGATTGTCCTCAATCAATCTGTCAACCTTTTGCTTGTGAAACTCGGTGGTTGCTGTCACAGGGCGTCCAACTCTTTGTCACGCAAGTCAGATGTTCCCACCACAACATCTTTAAACTTACTCACCCAATGACGCACAGTACACACATCAACACAATTATCATAAACAGCTTGCATTCTCTGATGAATCTCCTTTGGGGTGACACCTTCTGCTGTTAAGAATTCAATGACTGCACGTTCCTTAAGTTGCATTGACTGACCGTCTGCGCAGGGTTCCATACTTCACACTTAAAAAACACAATTGTTCAATGCAAAGGCTTCCCGCCAAAATGGAACTGTAGAGGAGAGTCTACTGAACAAGCCAGTACCTGCAACATACCAGTACTGCCATCTGTTGAGGAGTTACGAAGCTGGAGGCATTACTTTTCATTCAACCCTCATATCAAGGCATTGAATGTTGGCCTGTGATTGTGTTTGTTTAAACTGAAATCTGTTCTGAGTCTCCTCAGGGAGATAGGGTAAATATAAATAAGATATTATTATTATTGTTATTATTTATTTTTATGATATTTCATGAAAGGAAGTGAATAGGGGGCACCTAAGCAAACTCTGTTCTGGCAGGAATGATGGACTGGATGAATCATCTTCAGACCCTTGATCATTTTAGTTGCCCTTCTCTGGACACAGTCTAGCTTGTCAACATCTCCCTTCAATTGTGTCCAGAATTGAACACAGTGTGATTCCAGGTGTGATCCAAGGCAGAATAGAGGGGTAGCATGACTTCCCTGGATCTAGACACTAGACTCCTATTGATGCAGGCCAAGATCTCATAGGGTTTTTTTTGCCACTGCATGATATTGTTGGCTCATGTTTAACTTGTTGTCTACAAGGACTCCAAGATCTTTTTCACACGTCCTGCTGACGGGTCAGGGAAACACAGGGAAACCCCAGACAAGAGGACAGGAGCAGGATTCAAAACAATCTTGACAGATTAGAGAGATGGGCCAAAACTAACAAAATGAAGTTTAACAGTGACAAATGCAAGATACTCCACTTTGGCAGGAAAAACGAAATGCAAAGATACAGAATGAGGGAGGCCTGGCTCAAGAGCAGTACGTGTGAAAAAGATCTTGGAGTCCTCGTGGACAACAAATTAAGCACGAGCCAATAATGTGATGCGGCTGCAAAAAAGGCCAATGGGATTTTGGCCTGCATCAATAGGAGCATAGTGTCTAGATCTAGGGAAGTCATGCTACTCCTCTATTCTGCCTTGGTTTGACCACACCTGGAATATTGTGTCCAATTCTGGGCACCACAATTCAAGAGAGATATTGACAAGCTGGAATGTGTCCAGAGGAGGGCGACTCAAATGATCAAGGGTGTGGAGAACAAGCCCTATGAGGAGCGGCTTAAGGAGCTGGGCATGTTTAGCCTGAAGAAGAGAAGGCTGAGAGGAGACATTTATGTTGATCCTAGGTTTCCAAGAAGCAAGAACAATGTTATAGGCAATGATAGGAGAGGAGATGAGATACTATAGCCATGTATAAATATGCGAGAGGAAGCCACAGGGAGGAGGGAGCAAGCTTGTTTTCTGCTTCCTTGGAGACTAGGACACAGAACAATGGCTTCAAACTACAAGAAAGGAGATTCCATCTGAACATGAGGAAGAACTTCCTGACTGTGAGAGCTGTTCAGCAGTGGAACTCTCTACCCCAAAGTGTGGTGGAGGCTCCTTCTTTGGAAGCTTTTAAATAGAGGCTGGATGGCCATCTGTCAGGGGTGCTTTGAATGCAATATTCCTGCTTCTTGGCAGGGGGTTGGACTGGATGGCCCATGAGGTCTCTTCCAACTCTTTGATTCTTTGATTCTATGATTCTAAGAAACAGTCAGGGACAGCTAATTACCCAGGAACAAAGCCACACACAAAAACTGTCCGGCCATCAAATGCTAATCAAGGTGGCCAATTGAAACATTCACACCTAGCTCCAACAGACAAGAGTTCTTTCTCCCACCCTAGACATTCCACAGATATATAAACCCAATTTTCATAGTTCCAACAAACCTCACAACCTCTGAGGATGCTTGCCACAGATGCAGGCAAAACGTCAGGAGAGAATGCCTCTAGAACAGTGGTTCTCAACCTGTGGGTCCCCAGGTGTTTTGGCCTACAACTCCCAGAAATCCTAACAGCTGGTAAACTGGCTGGGATTTCTGGGAGTTGTAGGCCAAAAACATCTGGGGACCCTAAGTTGAGAACCACTGCTCTAGAACATGGCCATATAGCCCGAAAAAACCTACAACAACCCAGGGTCAGGCATTGTCCCTCAATCTGTATCTTTGCAAATTGCAGAAAATATAATGTGCCTGTCCTTTATTTAGATAGCCTTAAAAGGGATTAGTTTCCGGAAAACTCCATTTGCTCTTACTTCCCATAGAGAGCACTTTGTAAATTGAAGCACTCCTCTAGATAGTACATTTGCCTGGGGTATGTACTGCATTCCAAAAAGAAAAGCCAGATAATCTGTGTCCCATCAGGAATAATATGTCAGGGATGTTCAGGTGTGCTTCCCCCCTTTAGACCACTGCTGTGTTAATTTAATAGGAGATCATATCTGTTCTCTCTGGCTTAAAATTAGCACACATTTCCCATTGCCTTCTCTGCCCTCGGAGGCAAGGGATGTTTCATGATTTGTAGCAGCTGCAAGCCTGTAGGCACAAACAGCCAGGCTTCCTCCAAATCATCCTTAGGCTTGGCATTTCACAAGTAACAAGGCAGAATGTCACTCAGCTTTATCATGTTTTACTGGGGACGTTGTGGAAGGACAGTCGCTCTATTGCAGAAACATGTTTCGGGTGCATTAGCACCTTTCTTTCTTCCTGATGGCCCTTGTCTTTGCCCAAAACACACAATATATAGGATGTCTCCACAATCCCCAACACCTCCTGTGACATTTCTATCCTCCTTGACGGAAACTTCTTCTCCTGGGTGGAAATCTTTGTCAGTCAGAAAGAGCACTTTGCTGTTTTTTTTACTGTCACTGTCAAATTCGTTTTAGGGACAGGAGAAGAAAGAGTTTCTACCAGCACATCCTTCTTGTTTATCTGGCTGTTTACTCATTTGTTGAAGACGGACCCAAGACCTGGAGAAAAAAGCACTTCTTTCGGAAAGAGGCTTCCCTTGTGACATGGGACACAAGTGGATTTCATCTCTCAGGATGATCCAGAGAGACAGAAAGGTATTGGCTCATCCTGAGACAACGATAGGTTTAATATCTAGCTTGGAAAGGAGTATTTTTTCCACAGTATCTCCAAGTGCTGTACAACCTCTTGAAATTGGATTATAAGGATTACAAGCTCCCTGGTTGCAACATTGCCAGTAGTTCACAGGCCATTCCAGGCACAACTCAAAGTCATGAACTTCAAAGCCCTACACAATCAGGTCTGGGTTATTTGAAGGGCTGTGTTCCTGCACTGGGATCTGCTGGAGAGGCCCTTCTTTCATTCCCATCACCATCACAAATACATCTGGAGGTCCTTTTCAATAGTGGTCCCCAGGCTGTGGAATTTCCTACCTAGACAAGGTAGGACAACTTTGGGGGCTGGTCTTAGAAGCACAGTGGGATAAACTGCCAGCTGCAGAAAATCTTGCCATTTGAAAGATTGACAGTTCAAGTCCGGGTTGGGGTGATCTTCCGCTGTCAGTTTCTGCTTACCTAGCAGTTCAGAAACAGCAATATGAGTAGATAAATAGGAGACTCCGGTAGCACAGTGGGTTAACCCACTGAGCTGCTGTACTTGCTAACTGAAAGGTCGCAGGTTTGAATCCGGGGAGTGGAGTGAGCTCCCACTGTTAGCCCCAGCTTCTGCCAACCTAATAGAAAGCATGCAAATGTGAGTGGATCAATATGTACCTCACCGGCAGGAAGAAAACCCTATGGAATTCATGGGCTTACCATACATATCAACGTATGGTAAGCTCATGAATTCCACAGGGTTTTCTTATACACGGAAAATAGTCCACTGCTCATGGAGTTTGTGGATGGTCTCTCATCTAAGTACTAACCAGGACTGACTCTGCTTAGCTTCCAAAATTAAACAGGACCTGATGCCTTTAGGATATTCGATGATAATATGCTTTCACATATGTATAGTGTTTTGGAGTGACCAAAGTGGTTCACATACATTATCACACAAGGCAAGCACAATTACAGCATCTTTGTCTTGGCATTGTTTCTTTCCCACTGTTCTCCCAGTAAGAAGATGCAGGAAGGTGATTCTAATGCAAAAAGGAGGTCATTAGTGGATTATTTATGTTTTTAAAATACTTTCCAGGTTGTTTTCCCCCTGAAATGCTTGGGACCAGAAGTGTTTGGGATTTGGGATTTTTTCAGATTTTGAAATATCTGCATTTGCAAGGTGAGATATTTTGGAGATTGGACACAAGTCTAAAAATACATTTATAATTGGTTCTTATAAACTTTATACAAATAGCCTAAAAGAAAATGTATACACAATATTTTAATAACTTTGTGCATGAAACAAAGTTTGTGTAATTTATTGTCGAAGGCTTTCATTGCCGGAATCACTGGGTTGTTGTAGTGACCTCTGAGGATGCTTGCCATAGATGCAGGCGAAACGTCAGGAGAAAATGCCTCTAGAACATGGCCATATAGCCCGGAAAAACCTACAACAACCCAAAGTTTGTGTACATCAGACCATCAGAAAGCACCCCATGTGAACTTTTCTGGATTTCAATTTTTCGAATTTTGCAATTCAGGGTAAGAGATACTCAGCGTGCATCATCAAATTTTTCATTTGAACATTTTGCTCTAGGTTTTAATTCATATATCTCAGGGGGTCACACATTATATAGAAGGTGGGCCATAATGTATACAGGACAACTGATCTCAGAATTTCCCAGGCTTTCCTCATGCAATAAGTGATGGTAAACCTTCTGATCTGTTGTGGAAGAGTTTAAAGCACCAAACAAATAAAGCTGGTTTGATGTCAAAGGATAAAAATGTCCTGATGACCTGGTGCCAGGAGAATACATCATGCTCATTGATGTAAAAATGACAACAAGGACTGACAACCTCATTTTCTTGGATGAACTTGCAGTTGGCGCTCAAGATAGAGGCATCAATTTTCACAGCAGAATAGCAGAGCCATAATATTTATATTTTCTGTGAGGTTTTTTGTGTCTTGCATGAGTAGCCACTCATGGCGGGGATGACCTGAATGAACCTTGGAAGAACACACATCATTTGCATGTCTCCAACTTTGGTTCACTGGGCCAGTGCATATTATTATGCAAGGACGGGGATCTAAAAGGACAGAGAGGCATACAACATATTCAGCAGTGTTATAGGTACCTTTAATTCATTCTCCTCTCTCTTCTCCTCTCTCTCTCTCTCTGAGCACACATGTGAAAGACAGTGTTTAGTTTCCTTCCTTCCATTTCTTGGTCAATGCAGGATCTCCACGGCGAGCAACCCCAGTAACTAGTTGCCTAGCCTTTTTGTGATGATGTCCAGAGAAGGACACTCCATCTTTTTAGGCACTTGGCCCCATTGCCCAACTGCTCTTACTCATAGAATCATAGAATCAAAGAGTTGAAAGAGACCTCATGGGCCATCCAGTCCAACCCCCTGCCAAGAAGCAGGAATATTGCATTCAAATCACCCCTGACAGATGGCCATCCAGCCTCTGTTTAAAAGCTTCCAAAGAAGGAGCCTCCACCACACTCCGGGGCAGAGAGTTCCACTGCTGAACGGCTCTCACAGTCAGGAAGTTTTTCCTCATGTTCAGATGGAATCTCCACTCTTGTAGTTTGAAGCCATTGTTCCGTGTCCTAGTCTCCAAGGAAGCAGAAAACAAGCTTGCTCCCTCCTCCCTGTGGCTTCCTCTCACATATTTATACATGGCTATCATATCTCCTCTCAGCCTTCTCTTCTTCAGGCTAAACATGCCCAGCTCCTTAAGCTGCTCCTCATAGGGCTTGTTCTCCAGACCATTTATCATTTTTGTCATTCTCCTCTGGACACATTCCAGCTTGTCAATATCTCTCTTGAATTGTGTTGCCCAGAATTGGACACAATATTCCAGGTGTGGTCTAACCAAAACAGAATAGAGGGGTAGCATTACTTCCCTGGACCTAGACACTATGCTCCTATTGATGCTGGCCAAAATCCCATTAGCTTTTTTGTCGCCACATCACATTGTTGGCTCATGTTTAACTTGTTGTCCATGAGGACTCCAAGATCTTTTTCACACTTACTGCTCTCAAGCCAGGCATCCCCCATTCTGTATCTTTGCATTTCGTTTTTCCTGCCAAAGTGGAGTATCTTGCATTGTCACTGTTGAACTTCATTTTGTTAGTTTTGGCCCATCATCTCTCTAATCTGTCAAGATCGTTTTGAATCCTGCTCCTGTCCTCTGGAGTATTGGCTATCCCTCCCAATTTGGTATTGTCTGCAAACTTGATGATCATGCCTTCTAGCCCTTCATCTAAGTCATTAATAAAGATGTTGAACAGGACCGGGCCCAGGACGGAACCCTCCTGATGGCACTCCGCTCGTCACTTCTTTCCAGGATGAAGAGGAAGCATTGGTGAGCACCCTCTGGGTTCGTCCATTTAACCAATTACAGATCCACCTTGTGTCAATAAATCCCTTGTAATGTTTAGTCAAAATCTACCATCCTGTAACTTGGAAGCAGTAGACTTAGTTCTAGCCTCTGGAGCAGCAAAGAACAAGCCTGACTCCTCCTCTCTGGGTTACCCTTTGAGATATTTAAAGAGGGCAATCGTGCCTCTTCACCTAGCAGAATGTGTTCACCTACTTCCTGTTTTTGGTAATTTGACTGTCATTTGAACCAGCTTGGACTGCTTTTTTATGTTTAGATGCCCAACTGCTTTGATCATTTCTTTAATCTTAAGGATTCTCCATGTAGAACCTGTGATGGACTTCATGTTTCTACTGTTTTTTTCTCAAGTTAGAGGACAATATGAAAGGACCTAGCCCAACCAGAAAAAAGTCCTTTGTCTCACCCTGGTCATTCCACAGATATATAAACTAGGGCTGGGTAACCACGGAAAAATTTGTTTCTAAACTCGATTCGTTTCCAGGGGGTGCTAGCATTTCCAAATTCTAAATACTTCCGAAATTTTGAGATTTCAAAATTTCGTTATTTACGAAATTTCGTTAATTTTGAATCGATTCGTTAATGGCGGACGAGATTGCGCAATATGCTGAAAAAACCTCCAAATGGGACAGGGGGAACTTCTGAAGCTTCCCTCTCCCTCTGTTGTTGACTGTTGCTGTGATAAAACAAACAACAACTATAAAACTTGCACCAGACATGCGAAAATAATTTCAAAATAATTACGAAATAATTGCGAAACAATTTCGAAATAATAACGAAACAATAACGAAACAATAACGAAATAAATTTAAAAAATTGTTTCGAATCTAATTTACTCCTCACACTATTCCTGCATGGCTCAATATTGGATCGTAAGCTAATTTAAATACGAATTGATAACGAATTATGAAATTAACGAACGAAACCGCCCAGCCCTAATATAAACCCATTTTTCCTACTTCCAACATACCTCACTACTTTTGAGGATGCTTGCCACAGATGCAGGCGAAACGTCAGGAGAAAAATTGCCTCCAGAACATGACCATATAGCCCGGAAAAACCTACATCAACCCAATATGAAATGACTCTTCTCATTGTTCACATGGAGCTTCAGCTTATCTTCTGTCCTTGTCCCCTGTTCACTTCTCAGCATGAATTAAGGACATCTAGGTAGCATTCAGCTGCAGTTGTATATTGGAAAAAAGAGTGAATGTAAGATATTGTGTGGGTATCACTTGTCCATCTCCATCCACTAAATGGCTAAGGGTATATCTGTGGCTAAGATCCGCATAGTCAAAGCCATGGTATTCCCTGTAGTAACCTACGGATGTGAGAGCTGGACCTTAGGGAAGGCTGAGTGAAGGAAAATCGATGCTTTTGAGCTGTGGTGTTGGAGGAAAGTTCTGAGAGTGCCTTGGACTGCAAGAAGATCCAACCAGTCCATCCTCCAGGAAATAAAGCCCGGCTGCTCACTGGAGGGAAGGATACTAGAGACAAAGTTGAAGTACTTTGGCCACATCATGAGGAGACAGCAAAGCCTAGAGAAGACAATTATGCTGGGGAAAATGGAAGGCAAAAGGAAGAGGGGCCGACCAAGGGCAAGATGGATGGATGGCATCCTTGAAGTGACTGGACTGACCTTGAAGGAGCTGGGGGTGGTGACGGCCGACAGGGAGCTCTGGCGTGGGCTGGTCCATGAGGTCACGAAGAGTCGGAGATGACTGAACGAATGAACAACAACATATCTGTGTCAGCAGGGTTAAGCTTCTCTATGAATTCAACGTGCAGCATATTCCACATAACATTAGGAGGAACTTCTTGTTTATAGGAGCAGTTCAACAATAAAATACGCTGCCTTGGAGTCTGGTGATATCTCCTATTTGGAGGTTTTTAAAGAGAGGTTGGGTGGCTGCCTGTAAGGAGTGCCTGAAATGGATATTCTTGCATGTCAGAATTAGGTTGGACTGGATAGCCTTCCAATTCTATAATTCCTTTGACACTGACTGGAACCCATTATCTGGGGTCATATCTCCCCTTTCCTTGTCCGAGGAGAGCTCTTTTGGGTAACCCATGACAAAAGTCAAACCTGAAAGATCTGCCCCATTGACTTGTGGATCACCAGTCACTCCTGGGAACGATTGCTTTCAGCTTGATATTACTGGCCTTGGGTTTTTAAACAACAGGCAATTCCAAATTGACAGCAGTGATGCAAATGAGGAGCGGCATACAGCTCTCAGTTCATCCATAATTCACGGTAGGAATATGTTTGACAAAATTGTGTTGACTCCCTTTTCTTCTTGACTTTGCCAAGTTAGCTTGGCCGCGTCCCAATCCCAGCTGCAAACGTGCCCCTCTTTAGCCCACTTTGAAAAGCTTGAGAAGAAATGTCTAAATAGCTCCCCCTCTTTAAACGGTTGCATGTTTTCTTCTCCTTCTGCCACCAGTGAATGGTCTCAAGATGTTCAGAAAAAGGAAGCCAGATTAATATTGTATGGGGATGCCTTATGAAACATGCTTAGTAAAGAAGGCTGGGGAATGAGGGAGGCATCTTTTTCTTTTTCCCTTTCTAAAATGTTTGATGTAGACAACTTCAGGTTTTATTTATGCTGGAGAGTTTTTCTTACCCATTACCCTGTAGTTCGGATCTCGTGAGTGGTTTCCTAAGCTCAAGGTCAATTGCGGGAGCTTTATAGACCAAATCTAGATGCATAATCATCACTTGAACTTTCTGTTGTCACTTGTCCATGCTCTTTGATAGTTGAAAAGGATTATTGTGACCATGTATGCATTTACATTGTAGAATGAATAATAATAATAATAATAATAATAATAATAATAATAATTTATTTGTACCCCGCTACCATCTCCCCGAGGGACTCGGTGCGGCTTGCATGAGGCCGAGCCCACAATACAATAATAAAAACAATAGCAACAGTAATACAAACAATAAATAAACTCATAAACAGAAAACAGCAATAAACATTAACAATAACACAACGACGTTTAAAAACCTATGGCAGGGCCAAATGTACTAATTAAAAATTTTAAAAAATAATGCTGGGCGTGACCAGGTGACATATAAGCAGGATAGAAATTTTGGAGAGGGATAGAGCATGCAGACAATCTTAGATCATTAAAAAGTGCATTTAGGGACATATTGCTGGGAGTTTCCTTATTCTGGGAAGGCACACTGGAACAACCACATTTTCAGGCTCCTCCTAAAGACTGCCAGCATTGGGGCATGTCTGATGTCTCTAGGGAGTGAGTTCCAGAGTCGAGGGGTCACCACCGAGAAGGCCCTGTCCCTCGTCCCCACCAATCACGCTTGCGATGGAGCGCGAGCAGGGCCTCTCCAGATGATCGAAGAGATCGTGTGGGTTCGTACACAGTGATACGGTCACGCAGGTAGGCGGGTCCCAAACCATTTAGGGCTTTGTAGATAAGCACCTGCACCTTGAATTGGGACTGGAAAATGAACGGCAGCCAATGGAGCTCCCTGTAAGGAGCACCAGTTAGCAACCTGGCCACCGCTCGTTGAACCAATTGAAATTTCCAGGCCGTTTTCAAGGATAGTTTGACACCACTTTGACTGCCGTGGTTCAATGCAATGGAACAAAGAGAGCTGTAGTTTCACCATGTCTTTAGCCTTCTCTGTGAAAGACTGATGATTCCTCACAAAACTATAACATAACATTGAGGCATGGCAGTTAAGTGTATCAAACTGCATTCATCCTACAGTATTGATGTAGCCTAGAACAACTTAAAAGTAAACTTAGGACTTCATCAGATGGAGTGAGGGGAAAGAGGGGGAAAGTAGCAGGAAGGAGAGGGAACCATCTTAACCAATTCTCCCCACCTTTCCTCGTTTTTTTCCTCTCTTGAGGGATGGCCTGACATTCCACATCCTTAGCCATCTTTCCCCCATTTTCTCTCATCTTGAATCTGTTGGATTTGGGTAACACCCAACTCCTGAAGATGGGCTTCATGCTCCATTTCCATGTGCTGTCGAAATTGAGCCCCACACATTCCCACCAGAGATGCCCTCACATTGTGTGGTGGCCTCCATGGGACTCCCGTGGGGTTCTGTTTCCTAAGCGCATGGAAATAGAGCCCAAAGCCTATGGGATGAAGCCCGTCAACTAATAGACCCATCATGCTTGCAACTAATGCACATAAATTCCTTTCAGGAAAAATAAAATAGAACAGAAGGTCTCCCAAGAGCTTTAATTCTATTTGAAAACATATTGTAATGGCAGCATAAGTAAAACAAAAGGACAAGTTTCAAAACTGTCTAAAGTAATACGAGAGGCAAAATTTGATCAATCGAAAGGGTTATATGTTGTTTGGGAGTCAGATCTGGAAATAAAAACAACAGGAAAACAATGGTGGTTAATTTGGAAAATGCTACCCTACAAGTCAGTATCAGCGAATATAAGGGAAAATGCATTTACTTGTTTTGTACTAGGACTAGGTTTGAACAACTCATCAGCTGGATTGTGGCACAGCTGGCTGGGTGTCAGCTGTATTAAGATCACGCTGACCAAAAGGTCATGAGTTCGAAGCCAATCCAGGTTGGAGTGGGTTTCCAACCAATTGTGTGTAACCTGTTGTTGACCGTTGCAACCCGAAAGACAGTTGCATCTGTCAAGTAGGAAAATTAGGTACCACCTTAAAGTGTCGGGAGGCTACATTAACTGATTTATGAGGCCATAAAGAAGACTCCAGCAAAGCATTCCAGCGGGGAAGCATGCAGGGAATGCGGAAGTGCTTCATCAGTGTCGCAGATGGACGAGGAAAGCGACAGCTCCCCTGGCGGCCAGAAAAAGTTAAATAGCCTCTGTGTATGTCTGTATATGTTTGTATGTCAAAAATTGGCATTGAATGTTTGCCATATATGTGTACACTGTAATCCGCCCTGAGTCCCCTGCGTGGTGAGAATAAATAAATAAACTCAGTATTATGATGCAAACCAGGCGTTACTATAACATCCCAAGAAGTGAGAGATTCTGCATATGGAGAGAACAAACTGGAAGATATTGAACATTTCTTAATTGACTGTCCAGCTTATACTGAACTGCAACACAAGATATTTACATCCAATATTATCCAACCACTGGTTCTCCAACAGAAACAATCTTCTGACATTCCTCTTGCAAAGACAGGAAAGATCCATCATAATAAAAGTAAGCCTTTTTATTTTGAAAGCTATCAAGAAAAGAGCACATTTCCTGAAAGAAGAACCAGGAAAATAAGATTCTGACTGTAACTAGAAGGCCATCTGCTGTCCTCTCCTTTTTGCCTTGTCTTTTATTTGTATTGTATTTTGAAATGGTCATATGACTAGTCAAATAAATAAATAAATAAATAATGGAACTCTGAAAAAGGAGACGGAGGGCTGATTCCGGCAGCCCAAGAACAAGCCACTGGAACCAATGCCATTAAAGCCAGAATTGAAAAGTCAACGACAGATCCCAAATGTAGACTATGCAAGGAAGCAGATGAAACAATGGATCACATCCTCCGCTGCTGCAAGAAGATTGCTCAGACAGACTAAAAGTAAAGGCATAACACCGTTGCTCAGATTATCCATTGGAACTTGTGCCACAAATACTATCAGCTTGTGACAAAGAACTGGTGGGATCACAAGCCGGAAAAGGTTACAGAAAATGAAAACGCCAAACTGCTCTGGGACTTCTGAATTCAGACAGGCAGAGTTCTGGAGCACAACATTCCTGACCTCACAATCATGTTAAAAAACAACGTATGGGTTGTGGATGTTGCAATCCCAGGTGACAGCAGGATTGAAGAGAAGCAACTGGAAAAACTGACACGATATGAGGATTTAAAGATCGAACTGCAAAGACTGTGGCACAAACCAGTAAAGATGGTCCCACTGGTGATCGGCACACTGGGTGCAGTGCCTAAAGACCCTGGCCTACACTTAAACACAATCGGCGCTGACAAGATTACCATCTGCCAGCTGCATAAGGCCACCTTACTGGGTTCTGCAGGCATCATTTGCCAGTATATCACACAGTCCTAGAGACTTGGGAAGGGTCCGACGTGTGATCCAATTCAACAGCCAGCAGAGCGATCTTGTCTGCTGTGGACCCATCTTGTTGTGTTTCAAATAATAATGATAATAATAATAATAATAATAATAATAATAATAATGTTTCGTAAATGGTATTACTACTCACTTAAATATGTAAGATTAACAATACAGTACCAATTTCATGTAGGGGGAGATGTGGTGACACAGGATATTGGAATCTGATTTACCTAACTTGTCCAAAACTTTGCAAATTCTGGGACAATGTAATAGGATGGATAAGTCAAATGTTGGGCAGGAAAGTTAATTTCAGAAAGGCATTGCTATAAATTTCCATATTTGAAAGTGAAAATGAAAGCTTGCCAAATGAGTTCTTGTGTTTAGCGCTGCAAGGTTAGAAATAACTAAAGCGTGGAAATATTAGAGAATCTTTTGATGCAAAAGTGGTTAAATAGGATATGGTCCATAGCTCTTTCAGGAAAATTAACACATGAAGTCAGACTAGCAAGAGGGGACGTAAATGAAGATATGTTTGAGACTCTTTGGTAGCTATATTTTTAGTAATGTAATGGGAAGCGAAGAGAGACATGAGCTGGAAAGTGTGAAGGCTTTGGTCTAAGGTGAATGAGAGGAAAACCTGTAAAAATGTTCCAAGTTTCCCCATTCCACTCCCTTCTTACTTGATTAATTATTTTATTTAATATGTATGTTAGAAAATGTTAATAAAATATTTTTTAAATGTTTCAAGTTCTTATGGTTAAGTATGGCCACGTCAACACTGCCCTATAATGCAATTTGAAACTGCATTATATGATCTGTGCAGATTCAGATAATGTAGCTCTAAGTGTTGTCAAACATGACATCCCCACTCCTAGGATTTGTAGCATTTCAAGTACCCCATGAATATACAGCCAATTGGAATTGTTCTTCATGAGGTCTCCGTGGTCCTATGATGAGCCAGCAGCAGAAACAGGCCACAAAACCCTAGCCTCTTTTCACACACCCATGTATACCTCTTCATTCCTCTATTTCAGCACACATGCAAGTGAGGTTTGGAGCAGCAAATTTCTTTCCCAAGTCCCCTCTATGAAACATATCCCCTCCATATCTAATATACACCCTACATCCAGACCACCTAACACCCTTTCTGCCGTAAACCTTTGCTTTCCCATATTTTACTTACTTACTTACAGTATTTATATCCTGCCCTTCTCACCCTGCAGGGGACTCAGGGTGGATTACAATGCATATATACATGGCAAACATTCAATGCCAATTAGACATACAACATATATAGATAGACACAGAGGCAATTTAACATTCCAGCTTTTTCTGGCTTCATGAGGGTATGCTCGATTATGGCTCAATTCTGGCCAAAAGGGGAGCTGCCACTTCACCATCCATTTGTGACATCTAGTCCTTTGATGGACTACTTCCTCATTCTTCTGCACACTGCTGGAAGGTTTTATGGTGCCGTAAATTGGTTAAATTAGCCTCCCCACATAAAGTGATACCTAAATTTCCTACTTGACAGATGCAACTGTCTTTCGGGCTGTATAGGTTGACAGCAAGCTAGACTAATGGCCGGAAGCTTTGGACTGACTTCGAACTCATGACCTCTCAGTCAGTAGTGATTTAATGCAGCTGACTCCCAGGTAACTGTGCCACAGCCTGACCCACAGCCCGATATCCCTATCTAGTTCATTTTAATTATTAACAATATCTGCTGATCCAGATATGCACACATCCACAATGGCTAACCATCAAAAGGAAAAGGAAACATTATGACAGTCTCTCTGATAAGATGTATATCCACTCTAAATAATCCTAAATACACTGTATTCCTTTCTACTTTTCCTCACCTATCCTTTGCTCTATAGTTTATTTGTAAGACCCTTCCCGCCAAAATGGAACTGTAGAGGAGAGTCTACTGAACAAGTCTACCTGCCGCATACCAGTACTGCCATCTGTTGAGGAGTTATAAAGGTGGAAGCATTACCCTGCCCATCCTGGCTTCTGAAAGAGGCCAGAGGGGGATTGGCTGAGTGGGTAACGGTGGTGGTTAATGCCTCCCTCCGGGAAGGCACGATTCCAGTGAGCCTAAAACAGGCTATTATAAAGCCGCTGTTGAAGAAACCATCACTCGACCCCACCAAATTTGACAACTTTCGGCCTGTTTCCAATCTTCCCTTCTTGGGCAAAGTCATGGAAAGCGTGGTGGCCTCACAACTCCAGGTATTCTTGAGAGACACGGATTATCTGGATCCGGCACAGTCTGGCTTCAGACCGGGACATGGTACCGAGACGGTCTTGGTCGCCTTAGTGGATGATCTCCGCCGGGAGCTAGACAGGGGGAGTGTGTCCCTGTTGGTGCTCCTGGACCTCTCAGCGGCCTTCGATACCGTCGACCACGGTATTCTTCTGGGACGCCTTGCAGAGATGGGCCTTGGGGGCACCGCTTTGCGGTGGCTCCAGTCATTTCTGGAGGGTCGTACCCAGAAGGTGTTATTGGGGGACTCCTGTTCAACACCACAGCCTTTGACCTGTGGTGTTCCTCAGGGCTCCATACTGTCCCCCATGCTGTTTAACATCTACATGAAGCCGCTGGGTGAGATCATCCGGAGTTTCGGGGTGCGGTGTCACCTGTACGCAGATGATGTCCAACTCTGTCACTCCTTCCCACCTGCTACTAAGGAGGCTGTCGAAGTCCTGAACCGGTGCCTGGCCGCTGTAACGGTCTGGATGAGGGCGAACAAACTGAAATTAAATCCAGACAAGACAGAGGTACTCCTGGTCAGTCGCAAGGCCGAACAGGGTATAGGGTTACAGCCTGTGCTGGACGGGGTCGCACTCCCCTTGAAGGCGCAGGTTCGCAGCTTGGGTGTGACCCTGGACTCATCGCTGAGCCTGGATCCCCAGGTTTCAGCGGTGACCAGGGGAGCATTTGCACAGCTTCGGCTCGTGCGCCAGCTGCGCCCGTATCTTGGGAAGTCTGACTTGGCCACGGTGGTACACGCTTTGGTCACATCCCGCCTCGACTACTGCAACGCTCTCTACGTGGGGCTGCCCTTGAAGACGGCCCGGAAGCTCCAGCTAGTCCAGCGCGCGGCAGCCATGTTGTTAACCGGAGCGGGACGCAGGGAGCACACAACGCCCTTGTTGTCCCAGCTCCACTGGCTGCCGATCAGCTACCGGGCCCAATTTAAGGTGCTGGTGTTAACCTACAAAGCCCTAAACGGTTCCGGCCCAAAATACCTTGAATACCGCATCTCGGCCTACGAGCCCACGAGGACCTTGAGATCATCCGGGGAGGCCCTTCTCTCGGTCCCGCCTGCCTCACAGGCACGCCTGGCGGGGACAAGAGAGCGGGCCTTCTCGGTGGTGGCCCCCCGGCTATGGAACTCCCTCCCTGCTGAAATCAGACAGGCGCCTTCCCTCATGGCCTTCCGCAAGGGCCTGAAAACCTGGCTCTTCGGAAAGGCCTTCAACTAAGTGCTATGTTTTTGGAATGACCACCGGAATGGATTATGACTACGAGATTGATTGTGACCCCAAACAAGACGAAGCGGATTTTTAGTTTAATTAGCTGTGTATTAGTAAGATGTGTGTTATGGTCCTGATCTATTGTAAACTGTTGTCTTTATGTTCTATGTTCTGTACACCGCCACGAGTCGCCCTCGGGCTGAGAGTGGCGGTTAACAAGTGCAAATAATAAATAATAAATAAATAAAATAATTTTCATTCAACCCTCGAACATGGGAGGGGGTTGGACTGGATGACCCGTGCAGTCTCTTCTGCCTCTATGATTCTATTGTTCTGTGTAACAGCAATAGGGAAGCAAATGCCCGATTAGAGCCATGTTTCCCCGAAGAACAATATAACAACTGATGGAGAAAAGTGATACCGAAAGCTAGAACAAAAGTGTAGGCTGTTGAACAAGAAATGTATTGTCTTGCTGAGTGGCTTAACAGAATCAGGAAGAGAAGAGGTTTCCATTAATTAAATGATGCTCCGATTGTTTTAGCCTTTGGTGTCTGGGGAAGTTACTAAAAACCCAACCTTTTTTTGTTTCCTAGTTATTTGAGGCAGAACAAGGAAAGAAAGGAAAAGCAAAAAAGATGGAAGGGAAGATAGAAATGATTTACCTTTGCCTTTATAACTAACTAGCTGTCCCCTGTTATGCATTGCTGTGGACCAGTCTGTGTATTTGTGTTTTGTGTGTATATGTGTATGTGTGTGTGTATATATTTATTTTTATTTATTTATTTTGAACAATTTCGACCCCGCCCTTCTCAACCCCCGAAGGGGGACACAGGGCGGCTTACAAAAGGCACAATTTGATGCCAGCAATACACATAGTAAGATAAAACACATAGCAGCGATAATTATAAATAGTTAAAACAGTCCTATTATACAATAACAACTAATAAAAGCCAGTCCAGTGATCAACGTTCGCCAAGTTCAAAATCCGTAAGTTCATTCCGCATTGTCATAATCCTATTCAACTCTAGTTGTCATTGTCCTTTGTCTGTCTGCCAGATTACCCAAAGGCCTGGTCCCATGTTTTTAGTTTCCTTCTGAAAGAGAGGAGGGATGTCAATGACCTAATTTCCCCAGGGAGTGAGTTCCACAGGCGAGGGGCCACTACCGAGAAGGCCCTGCTCCTTGTCCCCACCAACCTCACTTGTGATACACAAGGTAAAGGTAGTCCCCTGACATTAAGTCCAGTCATGTCTGACTCTGGGGTGTGGTGCTCATCTCCATTTCTAAGCCGAAGAGCCAGCGCTGTCCGTAGACACCTCCAAGGTCATGTGGCCGGCATGTCTGCATGGAGCGCCGTTACACTATATATATATGTGTATATGTGCATATATACAATACACTATATATATGTGTGTGTGTTTGCACATATATATTGTTTTGTGCATGCATTGTAATGCATTATTTGTTTTTTTGGCTTTTTAAGTCTCTTCTGTTGTCTTTTTCAGTGTTTTTATGTGTGGTGGCCTGATAGATGTATTGTGTCCAAATTTGATGTCAGTTTGTCCTGTGGTTCTTGAGTTATGTTAATCCCACAAAGGAATAATACATTTTTATTTATATAGACTAGCTGTAAACGCCACGCATTGCTGTGGCCAACCTTCCCTCACTCTTTCTCTCCTTATTTCTCTCCTTCCTTCCTTTCTTCCCTCCCTCTTTCCTTCCTTCCTTCCCTCTTTTTATTTTTCTTCTTGTTTCTTCCTTCTCTACTTTTCTTTTCTCGCTTCCTTTGCTCTTTGGTTCCATCCTTCCTTGCCTTTTTCCTTCTTTCCTTCCCTCCCTCTTTCTCTCTTTTGTTCCTTCTCTCCTTCTTTCCCTCTTTCTCTCGCTCCTTCTCTCCTTCCTTCCTTCCTTCCTTCCTTCCCCCTTTCTGTGTATATGCATTTTGTGTGTGCATATATGTGTGTATATATTTCTGAATATATTTTTGTATATGTATATATATGTGTGTGTTTGTGTCTATATGTGGTTTTGCACATGGGTTGTAATGAAATTTTTGTTTTTTGGCTTTTTAAGTCTCTTCTGCTGTGTTTTCCAGTGTTTTTATGGGTGACAGTCACTCGTTGGCCTGAAAGGTGTCTTCTGTCCAAATTTGGTGTCAATTCATCCAGTGGTTTTTGAGTTGTGTTAATCCCACAAATGAACATTACATTTTTATTTATATAGACTAGCCGTCCCCTGCCACGCGTTGCTGTGACCCACACAGGGATTCTGTGTGGGAGTTTTGGCCCAATTCTATCATTGGTGGGGTTCAGAATGCTTTGTGATTGTAGGTGAACTACAAATCACAGCAACTACAACTCCTGAATGTCAAGATTCTATTTTCCCCAAACTCTACCAGTGTTCACATTTGGGCATATTGAGTATTTGTGTAGAGTTTGGTCCAGATCCATCATTGTTTGAGTCCACATCTCTGGATGTAGGTGTACTACAACTCCAAAACCAAAGGACACTGCCCACCAACCCCTTCCAGTATTTTCTGTTGGTCATGGGAGAACTGTGTGCCAAGTTTGGTCCAATTCTATTGTTGGTGGGGTTCAGAATGCTCTTTGATTGTAGGTGAACTATAAATCCCAGCAACTACAACTCCCAAATGACAAAATCAATTTTTTGAGTGAAGGGCATACATTGGGTTATTAGATGTCTTGTGTCCAAATTTGGTGTCAATTCGTCCAATGGTTTTTGGGTTCTGTTAATCCCACAAACGAACATTACATTTTTATTTATATAGATTGTAGAACATGGCAAGGGCCATCCAGTCCAACTTCTGACCATGCAGGAATCTATTGCTAAAGTATTTCTCAGAGTAATGACAATTAGAGATGCAGGATGCTCCCTTGCACCAATTTGTGGTCCATGCTCTAATCCTTCCCTTGGATTCAGTGGACTGACAGCGCAAACCATCCTCTTGAGTTCAGTAGTCAATGTATCATTCAAAAGAAGAAGAAGCCCTTGCTGGCTGTTTAATAGCATACTTCAGATGCTAGGAACTCTTTAAGCTTGGATTATACATCCGACAAAGTTTCCCCCTTTTAAAGAAGTGATGCTCTATGATCAAAACATGGCTGGAGTGGTTTCATTTATTAAATCGGAAAGGCCTTCACTGGAGAAGAGGCACAAAGGCATGACTGGAGGGGGAGATGCTTGTGTATTCTCCAGCGCCTCTGCATCTTCCCCAGTCCTTTGGATTGCCTCGAGTCAGAAAGTCAACATAAATACCTGTCTGGTTGAGAAGTGCCCCTTCTCTTCTCCAAAGTATTTGCTTCTCTTTGAAATCGCCCTGTGCCTCTCCCTTTCCCGACAAGGAGTTCTGTTGAACACTGACATCAAATACAGACAAGATATGCTGAAGATGTGGGGAGAAAAGAAACACAAGTTTCCATCGCATCCACGTACTGAGTTAGTGGAAGGCATAAAATGCTGGAAACAGATGCATTTAGTAGGTTCTTGTGGGTTTTCTTCGGGCTATAGGGCCATGTTCTAGAGGCATTTCTCCTGACGTTTCACCTGCATCTATGGCAAGCATCCTCAGAGGTAGTGAGGTCTGTTGGAATTAGGACAATGGGTTTATATATATGTGGAATGGCTGGGGTGGGGCAAAGAGCTCTTCTCTGCTGGAGCTAGGTGTGAATGTTTCAACTGATCACCTTCATTAGCATTTGAAGGCCTGGCTGAGCCTGGGAAAATCTTTTGTTGAGAGGTGTTAAGATGTGCCTGGTTGTTTCCTCTCTGCTGTTTTGCTGTTGTAATTTTAGAGTTTTTTTAATACTGGTAGCCAGATTTTGTTCATTTTCATGGTCTCTTCCTTTCTGTTGAAATTGTCCACATGCTTGTGGATTTCAATGGCTTCTCTGTGTAGTCTGACATGGTGGTTGTGAGAGTGGTCCAGCATTTCTGTGTTCTCAAATAATATGCTGTGTCCAGGCTGGTTCATCAACCTTCCTAATGCTGTGACCCCTTAATACAGAATAGGGGACAATGCCTGGCTTGAGAGCAGTGCATGTGAAAAAGATCTTGGAGTCCTCATGGACAACAAGTTAAACATGAGCCAACAATGTGATGTGGCGGCAAAAAAAGCCAATGGGATTTTGGCCTGCATCAATAGGAGCATAGTGTCTAGATCTAAGGAAGTAATGCTACCCCTCTATTCTGCTTTGGTTAGACCACATCTGGAATATTGTGTCCAATTCTGGGCACCACAATTCAAGAGAGATATTGACAAGCTGGAATGTGTCCAGAGGAGGGCAACTAAAATGATCAAGAGTTTGGAGAACAAGCCCTATGAGGAGTGGCTTAAGGAACTGGGCATGTTTAGACTGAAGAAGAGAAGGCTGAGAGGAGATATGATAGCCATGTATAAATAGGTGAGAGGAAGCCACAGGGAGGAGGGAGCAAGCTTGTTTTCTGCTGCCCTGGAGACTAGGACAGGAAACAATGGCTTCAAACTACAAGAAAGGAGATTCCATCTGAACATGAGGTAGAACTTCCTGACTGTGAGAGCCGTTCAGCAGTGGAACTCTCTGCCCCGGAGTGTGGTGGAGGCTCCTTCTTTGGAAGCTTTTAAACAGAGGCTGGATGGCCATCTGTCAGGGGTGATTTGAATGCAATATTCCTGCTTCTTGGCAGAATGGGGTTGGACTGGATGGCCCATGAGGTCTCTTCCAACTCTTAGATTCTATGATTCTATGCTACCCCTCTATTCCGCTTTGGTTAGAGCACACCTGGAATATTGTGTCCAATTCTGGGCACCACAATTCAAGAGAGATATTGACAAGCTGGAATGTGTCCAGAGGAGGGCAACTAAAATGATCAAGAGTTTGGAGAACAAGCCCTATGAGGAGCGGCTTAAGGAGCTGGGCATGTTTAGACTGAAGAAGAGAAGGCTGAGAGGAGATATGATAGCCATGTATAAATATGTGAGAGGAAGCCACAGGGAGGAGGGAGCAAGCTTGTTTTCTGCTTCCTTGGAGACTAGGACGCGGAACAATGGCTTCAAACTACAAGAGAGGAGATTCCATCTGAACATGAGGAAGAAGTTCCTGACTGTGAGAGCCATTCAGCAGTGGAACTCTCTGCCCTGGAGTGTGGTGGAGGCTCCTTCTTTGGAAGCTTTTAAACAGAGGCTGGATGGCCATCTGTCAGGGGTGATTTGAATGCAATATTCCTGCTTCTTGGCAGGGGGTTGGACTGGATGCCCCAAGAGGTCTCTTCCATCTCTTTGATTCTATGATTCTATGATTCCTCATGTTGCGGTGACCGCCAACCATAACATTATTTTTGTTCCTACTTTATAACGTATGGCATTCTTGACGTGACTGGACTGACCTTGAAGGAGCTGGGGGTGGTGACGGCTGACAGGGAGCTCTGGCGTGGGCTGGTCCATGACATCACGAAGAGTTGGAGATGACTGAACGAATGAACAACAACAACTTTATAATGTAGTGATGTAGTGAATGAGGCATGGAGTGACAAGAGGCTTGTCATACATGCCATGCCTGCTCGGGTTTTTTCCCCCCAGCAGAGCAAAGATGAAGGGGAGTGCTTACATAAAGTCCCTATAAAAAGCAGACACTTCATTGTCTTAAATAATACTTTCTGCCCTTTTAGCAAAGTAGGAGGGAAGAGAGGGGAAGACCCTTTCCGCCCCAACGTCCTTTTCATTCTCTCTGAGCCGGATACAAATGGTGGCCAATGCCATGAAGGTAAGCACAGAAGTGTCTGTGAGGTCTGCTATAATGAAAACAGGTGGGGAAGCTATGGCGTCTTCCATCAGAGAAGAAAATGAGTGTGGTGGGTCTCTGCCTTTCCTTCATGGTGCCTTGTCATGCAAGCAATTCACAAGAGGGATTCACTCTTTTCTTCTCTCCCTCCACCATTGCTGGCTGCATCTTGCTTTGATTCTTATTGAAGGATTATACACCCAACTTCTCCCTTCATCTGATTCATGGCCCACCAAGGTCTGCTGCTATTAAAAATGTTGTCATCTCCCTTGTGCTGCACCACACAAAGCAGGTTTTCCCCTGCAAGATATTACACTAAAGGTGACAGGTTGCCATTGCTGAGATAGATATCTGTGAGGCAGAAGCCGGTCGACAGCAATCAGTATAACTTGGATGTGAGAAGGCACGGTGAAAATAATCATCCTGTAATATCATTTGTATTGTTTGATGTCTAGTTTGTTTGTGGCATGATGTGTCTATCAGGGAGTTGACTGCCCTTGTAATAACACTGCTTCGCAAGAGTACGTCCATCAGGCTTCAAATGTTTTGCAGCGTATGATGGAGTGAAACACTGGGCCTTTCACTTATACAGCTTGGAAAGGTTCCATGGACCTCCCAGACTGCTGCTGGATGGTGGTTTACATGTTTATAGGATGACCAAACTTATCAAAGTTCTGGAAGCCAAGGCCTATGAGGAATATGTCAGCTCCACTGGCTGCCGATTCAGTTCCGAGCACAATTCAAGGTGCTGGTTTTGACCTACAAAACCCTTTACGGTTCCGGTCCAGCATATCTGTCTGAACGTATCTCCCTCTACGTCCCACCCCGGAATCTGAGATCATCTGGGGAGGCCCTGCTCTCGACCCCACCGCTATCACAAGTGAGGCTGGTGGGGACGAGGAGCAGGGCCTTCTCAGTGGTGGCTCCTCACCTGTGGAACTCACTCCCGGGGGAAATCAGGGCATCAACATCCCTCCTTGCCTTCAGGAGGAAGGTAAAGACGTGGTTGTGGGACCAGGCCTTTGGGTATCCTGACAATTAGATATGGAAACCAGATGGATAGGACCGACAATTTGTGGAAATTTGTGGAAATTGTAACTTAAACTATGAGACGCTGACCATCAATGAGGTTTGTATTGATTTTATTGCTTTTATTGCTTTTACTGGTTTTTTGGTTGTTTTTACTGATAACAATTATTGTTTTCTGTTAATTGTTGTTATTGCTAAAATTGCTGTTTGTTAACAGATGTTATTGTCCTTTGCTGTTATGTAATGCGGGCATCGAATTGTGCTTTGCTTTTGTAAGCCGCCCTGAGTCCCCTCCGGGGTGAGAAGGGTGGGGTAGAAGCAACCGAAATAAATAAATAACTTAAAGAGCTGGGAATGTTTAGCTTGGAAAAGGCAACTTTAAGAAGGGACACGTTTGAATAGGTTGAGGGAAGTCACAGTTCCACTTTATTCTGCTTATCTGGAATAAGACTGTGACCAGTGCTGGGAACTACAATTCAAAAAGGGGTATAAATAAAGTTAATAATATGGATAAACTAATATGTGTCCAGAGAAGGGCAACCAAAATGGCCAAAGGTCTGGAAGCCAAGCCCTATGAGGAGTGACTTAGAAAGCTGGGTATGTTTAGCTTGGCGAAAAGAAGGCTGTGAGGGGACATAGAATCATAGAATCATAGAATCAAAGAGTTGGAAGAGACCTCATGGGCCATCCAGTCCAACGCCCTGCCAAGAAGCAGGAATATTGCATTCAAATCACCCCTGACAGATGGCCATCCAGCCTCTGTTTAAAAGCTTCCAAAGAAGGAGCCTCCATCACACTCCGGGGCAGAGAGTTCCACTGCTGAACGGCTCTCACAATCAGGAAGTTCTTCCTCATGTTCAAATCTTTCTTGTAGTTTGAAGCCATTGTTCCATTGCGTCCTAGTTTCCAGGGAAGCAGAAAACAAGCTTGCTCCCTCCTCCCTGTGACTTCCTCTCATATATTTATACATAAATGAGAGTCAAGCTTAAAATATTTGAAAAGATATCATATTGTGGAGAGGCCAAGCTTGTTTTCTTCTGCTTCAGAGGCTAAAACATGGAGCAACAAGTTCAAATTTAGGAAAAGAGAGATTCCATCTCAATATTTGGAATATCTTCCTGAGTGAGGACTGTTTGTAAGTGGAATATGCTGCTTTGGAGTATGGTGGAGTCTCCATCTTTGTGAGGAGTGCTTTGGTTGTGTATCTTCTGCAAGGCAATACACCAGTTCCCAACTCACCTGTTGCCCAAATGGAAGCATGCTCCTGTGGCTTTGAAATTCTACGGCATTCCCCTTATTCCGGCCCAAGCTACCTATCCGACCGCATCTCTGCCTATGAACCCACCAGGACTTTGAGATCTTCCGGGGAGACCCTGCTCTCGATCCCGCCTGCTTCTCAAGCTCGGCTGGCGGGGACGAGAGATAGGGCCTTCTCGGTGGTGGCTCCTCGGCTGTGGAACGCCCTTCCTACGGACATTAGACTAGCACCATCTCTAATGGTATTCTGCAAAAAAGTGAAGACCTGGCTGTTTGAGCAGGCATTCCAATAATTAGTGCAATGATTGGTTAATGAACACTGGAATGGAACAATGGATGACGAATCTGGAACATGTTTTTGATGACGAGACGACAGTGAATGGGTATTGTAGTAACTGTTTATTAATTGTGTAATGTGTTAGGTTGTTAACTGTTTCTATACTGTAGCACTGAATTTTTGCTGTTCGTATTTGTTGTGAACCGCTGTGAGTCGCCTTTGGGCTGAGAACAGCGGTATATAAGTAAGGCAAATAAATAAATAAATAAATAAATTCACCCGGCCTCACTCCATCGGACTTTCACCTCTTTCCAAGCATGAAGTTATTTTTGAAGGGTAAGCATTATTCAGATGATAAGACTCTGATTTCTGAAGTCACAATGTGGCTTTTGGAGCAACCTGTCAACTTCTACAAGCAAGGTGTTTACATTTGCTTATAAAGATGGGAGAAGTGTGTGTCCCTAGGTGGCACCTATGAGGAGAAGGACTCATAACTGTGCCAAGTTTGATGGCTCTCAGTCCACAGGAAATGGGTCAGGGAAAATCTCTAATGAACACTCCTCGTATTATGATGCTTGTTTGAACTCAGTGGTATGATCATTTTTATGGGATGGCAGAGATTGGAAAAGTTGCCTCCTTGAACTACATCTCCCATCTTCCAGTATGATCCTTAGGACCTCTTCCAACGCTTTGATACTATTCCATGATTCTGAATGAGTGCACTTGGACTTGGTGTTCTACATGAAATCATAGAAGAGTGGCGAGAGTGGTACAAGGCCAGAGAAAACACAAAACATGAAATGGAGTCTGTGAGATTTGACTTTACATCTTAATAAGGTTTTCTTGCTGCTTCGCTGCTTTCGGAAACCGCTGAGAAAGGAGGAATCCTTTAATCAGCCCCAGTACCAGTTTTAAAGCTGGATTTGCATCCCTTTGCCCATCATCAAGAGTGCAAGTCACACGGAGACCATCAAACTGAGATGCTGACATGCCAAGAGGATCAGGGAGAGGAGATAATAAAATGAGAAATTAAGAGCATGAAAACTAAAACGCTCCGAGAAAAGCTGACATTTCAGAACACTCCGAGTGAACACTGGCTTGCGTTTCAAAGCTGGAGTGATAAGAGATGACTTGTTTTATGTAACTGAAACAGAGACAGGGTTCTCTTGAGGCGGGGTGGGCCATTTCCATTTGGGATGCAATTTAAGGATGAATGTTTAATATTCAAGGAAATTGTTTTGACAACTTATACAAATCTAAGATAAAGTTGGGATTCATAAGAAAAACTAATGTGTTGCATTATTGCTGAATGAACGGCACTAGAAAACAAATCATGGCCTTAATCCAATTGTTATTTCCAACTACAGTAGACCCACAACTCTACATGGTTTGCTTGGGGGAAAATCTTTCTAAATTCGTTCTTATGGCAAAACAAAAAAACTCTACCATTGATGCCAGGAGAAATTCCTTGAAAACTGCACATTTTTTAGGACTTCTTTACAGAAAATATCATTGTTTTTTTGGCAGGGGGAAAATCCACTTATGTTTTGTTGTTTGTTGTTCATTCGTTCAGTCGTCTCCAACTCTTCGTGACCTCATGGACCAGCCCGCGCCAGAGCTCCCTGTCGGCCGTCACCACCCCCAGCTCCTTCAAGGTCAGTCCAGTCACTTCAAGGATGCCATCCATCCATCTTGCCCTTGGTCGGCCCCTCTTCCTTTTGCCTTCCACTTTCCCCAGCATCAGGCATGTAGCCGGGGGGGGGGGGGGGGGGGGGCTCGGGGGGCTTCAGCCCCCCCCCCCCGAAATTCTCATGGTGGTTCGCGAAAAGGCCTTACTGGTGCATTATTTAAACTGTTATGTTTATTAATATCATGATTTGATCACCATTCTCAATATATCCCATATGTATGGGGGTATTGGGGTAATGATACAAAAGGTTTGCTAGGCTAGACCCTCTTTCACTCAGACTCAGCCCCCCCCGAAACTCAGCCCCCCCCGAAACCCCCCATGAAATTTTTTTAGCCCCCCCCCCCCCCCGAAACGAAATCCTGGCTACGGGCCTGTCCAGCATCATTGTCTTCTCCAGGCTTTGCTGTCTCCTCATGATGTGGCCAAAGGACTTCAACTTTGTCTCTAGTCTCTTTCCCTCCAATGAGCAGCCGGGCTTTATTTCCTGGAGGATGGACTGGTTGGATCTTCTCGCAGTCCAAGGCACTCTCAGAACTTTCCTCCAACACCACAGCTCAAAAGCATCGATCTTCCTTCGCTTAGCCTTCCCTAAGGTCCAGCTCTCACATCCGTAGGTTACTACAGGGAATACCATGGCTTGTTTATTGTACAGAATAAATACAGAATTTTCTCAGCTGTCCGGAATTCTTAATGGGAAACTCTTCGGTTTTTTAAAAGCTGTGTTAGAATTATATGCAAATGTTATTTCTATTTAGTTTGATTTAACATTCAAGAATTGATTCATTAACTTTGTTGCAGTTGGCTAACCAATTCAGACCATGTGATGGGAATATTGGATGGTGAAGGTCTGCCCTTCCCAGTAGGCTCAGACAAAAGCAAACTCTTGCAGCTGTCCTAGCTTTTTGTGTTCTCCCTTCTTAATAACTATTGCCATTTCGTGTATGCTCTGATGTTACTCAATCACACATCCCACTTTTTATCAGTGAAATGGAGGGCAGGATGTTATGATATCTAAGTGATGTTATATTTCCTTTGGACTACTTTTTTTTGTCGTGTCAGGAGTGACTCCCGGTGTGAGAGAATTGGCCGTCTGCAAGGACGTTGCCCAGGGGACGCCTAGATGATTTGGACTACAATCCTGGGACACTGGGGATGCTGGCTAGGAGATTTTGTAGTACAAAAAACAATTATAAGCTTTGATTAAAGAAAATGCCTCTTTGCTTTTTTAAAGAGATGAGGTTATATAATCCATGGTCCACGTGGGTCCCTCAAAGGGGTCCTCTGAGACCCACAGTCTTCTCAAATCTCAAAGGTCTTTTTGGAGTCTCAAAGCCCAGAGATGATGTTATGAGAGCAACTGGCATCCAAAGCCAGGAGCAGCCACTGACCCAAAGAAGATTTTCTCTCTCTCTGTTGTAGGCCATTTCAAGATGATGGCCAGAAGGGATGTCACATCACTTTCCTGCCACCATTTTGAGAGGGAGTATAGGAACTGATGTGACTATGATTCTCAATAACAGAGTTCAAATCCCTGCTTGTCCATGAACCCCATTGAGTGATGTGGCAACTCACACCTTCTCAGCCTTAGAAGAAAACAGAGGCAAATCTCTTCTGAACATATCTTGCCAAGAAAACCCTGTGATAGTCTCACCTCAGGATATAGGTTGGAGATGATTTGGAGGTACACAACAACAATAACAAATGGAAGCTAACAGAGGTAGTTGGGGGTAGTATGAGGTTATGAGTAGATGAATTGGGAGAGTAGATAGATTGCAAAAAATGCTGAAAATGTGTACCAATTTTAAAATAATGGGGTAGTGGTGGTTCAGTAGACTTTAGAGGGGGGATTCACAGTCTGCAAAATGAGATCCAAAAGTCATATGTATCCCACCAATTGCACTCTGCCCCCTGTTCCAGGAAGGAATAAGGAAAGTGAATTGCAACTGAAAAGGCAAACTCAAAAATGTTGCTTCAGCGCTCACTGAGTGCAATAAAAAAACCAAAAAACACACACCCTGCACTGAGCATCCTTAGTCCTGGTTCTCCACCCTGTTCTCCCCACCAGAGAGTAGATACAGTTCCTTATGGAGCTCAGTTTACCAAACACCCAGCGTTGCTGACCTAGTTATGGCAAAGCTCTGCATATCCGTCTTGGAGCTGTAGCTGTCAGTTCAGCTTGACCCTCCGACCCAGCAAGCATACTTAGCAAGGTTAGTCAAAGAGAGATGATGAGGCGCTAATTGCAACCGTCACACTTAAGGCGCCCTTCCTCCTGCTTGTAGACATTGCTATGATTTATATTAGAGTTGGGTAGTTCAGGATTTACATGATTGCTTTTCTTGCAGGGAGAGAATTCTTGTGCTTCCTCCTCCTTTTGGTAATATCTACTTAAATTATAAATCTACAATCAGAGTTGGAGGATTACTTTGAAAGACAACACTAGTCCTAAAGCAGCAGCTATGTTTCCCAAATTTAACAGGATTAATTCACAGCTCCTTCAAATTGTCATCTAGCTTCCCAATCCAATTTTTCTCAAGTTACCACTAGCTTTCAAAGTAAACATTTAGTATGACCCTCCCACCCATCCATGGGGCATTTTCTAGGTCCTCCAACTTGACTCCATGATATGCTTCTGCTGGAAAATAACCATTGACTTGCCTTAGAGCAGAACTTCTTAAACATTTTCCACCTGTGACCCCTTTTCCCCTGAAAAATGCTTACACTATGTCAGGTTTATAGGTATATAAAATATGTATGCTAACATTTACAGATAACAAATCATAAAGAAATGTATTTTAAAATAATTCTTTGCTGTACATAAAATTTACTACTTACTAGAATGAAAGGAAATTTTCATACTGATTTTGTTGGGACTTCTAGATTCAGTCAGGGCAGGCATGGGTAAACTTTTTTGCCTTGGGGCCACATTGTGCACCTGACCAAGAGGGCCAGGCCAGGAGGGAGGGTGGTCGGACACATGCTGGGTGGGACGTGCCCAGGAGGAACAAGGCCTTTGAGAGGGTGGGGCTGGAAGGGGGTATGGCAGGGCCTGGGTTATCCTTAGGTTGTCCTCCTGGCAGAAGGATGGGGCTGCTTGATCGAAGGAAAACAAGACAAATGGCGATTGCCCTGATCCTCCTCCCCTGATATTTGGTCTGCCCTCAACATTATGCCACAAGGAGGGTGAGACAGGCGATGGCCGAGAGCACTCCAGAGGGTTCTCAACCACTGTGTGCCTTCCTTGGGCTGTCCTCTCAGCATGAGGACTGTGTTGTGACTCAGCTGGAATCAGAGAATGTTTCTGACGAGGATGATGAGACTCAGGTTCACAGTTTGGTTCAAAATGTCCCTGCTATAGACAGTGAAGAAGAAGTGCAGTTTCCCAGAGCAAGGCATGAGAGTGTTGATACTGAAAATAGCCAGGTGCAGATTGACTCCGAGAAGGAAGATAGCTCTTTGCCTGGTTCTCAGCCTGATAAGGTTGGAATTCCATGTTCGAAGGAGTGAGAGGATAGCAAACAAGAGGGAGGCCAGAGGCCAGAGAGATGCCTTCATGTTTTGCAAAGGGTATTAAACAGGGTGTTTGAGACCAGATCCTTTGTCAAAGCAACTTCGCATTTACCTATCAGCTTGCCTAGGCTAGACTGGATTATCTTGCAGTCTTAGAATCATAGAATCATAGAATCAAAGAGTTGGAAGAGACCTCATGGGCCATCCAGTCTAACCCCATTCTGCCAGGAAGCAGGAATATTGCATTCAAATCACCCCTGACAGATGGCCATCCAGCCTCTGTTTAAAAGCTTCCAAAGAAGGAGCCTCCACCACACTCCGGGACAGAGAGTTCCACTGCTGAACAGCTCTCACAGTCAGGAAGTTCTTCCTCATGTTCAGATGGAATCTCCTCTCTTGTAGTTTGAAGCCATTGTTCCATTGCATCCTAGTCTCCAAAGAAGCAGAAATCAAGCTTGCTCCCTCCTCTCTGTGGCTTCCTCTCACATATTTATACATGGCTATCATATCCCCTCTCAGCCTTCTCTTCTTCAGGCTAAACATGCCCAGTTCCTTAAGCCGCTCCTCATAGGGCTTGTTCTCCAGACCCTTTATCATTTTAGTCGCTCTCCTCTGGACACATTCCAGCTTGTCAATATCTCTCTTGAATTGTGGTGCCCAGAATTGGACACAATATTCTTTGTGTTCATGGTTTCCAGGACTTTGTCATGTTCTCTTGGGTCTTGCTTTGCTGATGCCTATTGGATTATGCTTCAAGTGCTATGTTATCCTGATATTTTAGAACATTAACCTTTGCTTTTATGAACTTTTTACCTTTTATTTTTGATAAACCATAAAGACTTCTGGCTGTGTGCAGTTTGGTGTTTTTCAGCAAGGTGAATTTACTCTGAGGTGCAACAGACAGGGCCGCTCACACCATCCTTATGCAGGAGGAGGGCAAGATATGCTGTGGCTGAGAGTGCCCCAGACCTGCTGCATGCCTTCCTCCCCTGTCCTTTCTGCATAAGGATGTAGTGGTCCAACGTGCCCTTATACCTATATGACAGGGAAAATGAGGAGGGCCTGAGGTAAGTGCCCAGGGGGCCGCATCCGACCCCTGGGCCTTAGTTGCCCATGCCTGTGTTAGGGGAACCTAAATGGAGTGACAATACATAGTTTAAGAAACTTTGCCTTAGAGGATTTAGCAATGCTTTGACAGGTCTCTTCTCCAGCATTTCTTAGGTCCTCCGATGTGACTCTATGTTCTACTTCCACTAGAAGTTCTTTGTTGAATAGGGTTTGCTATTATACTGGGCCCAGGTCAGAACCTTGTGCTCCTCCTCCATTATTTACTTCTCTCCAGGAAGAAGAGGATCTATTGATTAGCACCCTTTAGTTCTGGCCAGGCAACCAATAACAAATCCAATACTGTTGTTTCTGCATGATCTGGGGCAAAACAACTGTCAAGAAGTTGTGCCAATTTTAAATAAATATTGGTGGGTTGGCAAGCCTTGAGTGACGGTTGCTGAGCTCCATGAACCACAAATTTGAGGTCTGGGGGCTGCATTTGGCCATCCTTTCTCTAAGATATTTGTCCAAAATATGTTAGTATGATTTTTTTTGAGGAAAAAGCCTTTTCTTCCTGTACAGTTGGTGCTACTTGTACCCACTTGGTGACTATATAACAGATGTTTGTGTTGATATGAAAGGGAAAGGCGGAATGTGTGAAAAGCTGACACATATTAAATCCCTCCACCTGCAAAGTCATATGGATTGTACAAAAAAGAGAGAGAAAGAAACGTCTGCTTTTACTTAAAGCTGACTACTTGGTCTATATTTAGCTGAAATGCTGGACTGCTATTGAACAGCCTGCCTGACAACTAAGAGGGGAAAGCTATCATTGGGGCTTTCATTATGAGATTCTTAACAAAGGAGAAATCTTCTATTTGTCCATTTTCTTCTGAGAATGACATGGAAAGGCTTTATGGCTGGAGCTATTATTCACTCCTGCGTGCAGAAGGAGCTGGGATGAATGGTATGGACCAGGGCCCTCCGTGTACCTTGGCTCTTGACACATTTCTAAAATGGTGCCATAATGTTTGGAATTGATAAACCAGAACAAAGCAGTTGTGGTGTGAACGTGTCCCACATAGGCTGACGTGTTCCTTTTGTTCCTCTCGGGTTTTTTGCTTGTCAGGTTCCCACCTGAATACTTTTTTTCCTGTGTTGCTAGGAGAGGTGGGAAAAAGAGTTTGGGAGTTTATGGGAGGATAGTTTTGGTGGAAAGCTCCAAAGAAGGGGGTCTGAGGACTTCAGGAGTTTCCTTCAAGTTTCCAAGAGGCTCCTGAAGCCCCCAGATCCTCCTCTTCTGAGTTTTCTACCAACATCATCCTCTAAATTTGGTCACATCTGGTCGCTTCTGGAGTGAGAGAATCAGCCGTCTATGAAGACGTTGCCCAGGGGACACCCGGATATCTTGCAATCCTGCGAGGAGGCTTCTCTCATGTCCCCCATCTCCAGCTCATCCCCTGTTTGGGTATCAGCCAGCACGTCAATGACATAAATCTAGAAATAGTTTTCTAAGATCTGAACACTGAACACTGCTTAGCCAGTATTGCACCACCTGACATCTGCTGGGAAGTAGCAGCCAATAGTGAAAGGACCAAGGCAGTGACATCTCCAGCTCATCCCCTGTTTGGGTATCAGCCAGCACGTCAATGACATAAATCTAGAAATAGTTTTCTAAGATCTGAACACTGAACACTGCTTAGCCAGTATTGCACCACCTGACATCTGCTGGGAAGTAGCAGCCAATAGTGAAAGGACCAAGGCAGTGACATCTCCAGCTCATCCCCTGTTTGGGTATCAGCCAGCACGTCAATGACATAAATCTAGAAATAGTTTTCTAAGATCTGAACACTGAACACTGCTTAGCCAGTATTGCACCACCTGACATCTGCTGGGAAGTAGCAGCCAATAGTGAAAGGACCAAGGCAGTGACATCTCCAGCTCATCCCCTGTTTGGGTATCAGCCAGCACGTCAATGACATAAATCTAGAAATAGTTTTCTAAGATCTGAACACTGAACACTGCTTAGCCAGTATTGCACCACCTGACATCTGCTGGGAAGTAGCAGCCAATAGTGAAAGGACCAAGGCAGTGACATCTCCAGCTCATCCCCTGTTTGGGTATCAGCCAGCACGCCAATGACATAAATCTAGAAATAGTTTTCTAAGATCTGAACACTGAACACTGCTTAGCCAGTATTGCACCACCTGACATCTGCTGGGAAGTAGCAGCCAATAGTGAAAGGACCAAGGCAGTGACATCTCCAGCTCATCCCCTGTTTGGGTATCAGCCAGCACTTCAACGACTTAAATCTAGAAATAGTTTTCTAAGTTCTACAGAGACACTCGCTGGAACACCTCAGCAAGCGAGAGTCCAAAAGTGGCAGGCTCAATCCCAGAACCTCAATCCATGGCTGATACCAAATGAGAAACTCCCCACTGGGCACACAGAAGACTGGGCGACTTGGAAGGCACTGAACAGACTGCGCTCTGGCACCACAAGATGCAGAGCCAACCTCAAGAAATGGGGCCACAAAGTGGAATCCACGACATGCGAGTGTGGAGAAGAGCAAACCACTGACCACCTGCTGCAATGCACCCTGAGCCCTGCCACTTGCACAAAGGAGGACCTTCTTGCGGCAACACCAGAGGCACTCCAAGTGGTCAGATACTGGTCAAAGGACATTTAATCAACTACCAAACTTGCAAATTTTGTGTTTTTTCTGTTTGTTTTGTTCTGTTAGAAATGTAATACAATTGACTGGTTGCCCTGACACAACAAATAAAAATCCTCTAAATCATGCTTTTCTGATGATTTATTTCTCTTCTTACCATAACTTCCCAAACATGTTGAATATTGGACATTCATAGGTTAAAGTGGAAGTGGTGTGATGTTGCTGCTGATCTATTTAATGGGCATGACAATGACATTTTGGCAATAACTGATGTCTCCCCATGGGCTGTATTGTTTGCTGAGCATTTGTGCCATAATTGCATCATTGTGTGTCCAGGGCCAACAACCAGAAGTCATGGGTGTACAGAGTGCAAGAGCCTGAGAAGCATCCTCATCAACATGCAGATTCTTAATGCATTCTGTGCTGGTCACATAGACCTCTGGGTGGCGCAGTGGGTTAAACCCATGTGCCGGTAGGACTGAAGATTGACAGGTCACAGGTTCGAATCTGGGGAGAGGCAGATGAGCTCCCTCGATCAGCTCCAGCTCCTCATACGGGGACATGAGAGAAGCCTCCCACAAGGATGATAAAAACATCAAATCATCCGGGCGTCCCCTGGGCAACGTCCTTGCTGACGGCCAATTCTCTCACACCAGAAGCGACTTGCAGATTCTCAGGTCACTCCTGACATGACAAAACAAAACAAAAACATAGACCTCAGGTAAGAGTGACCACACATGCCTTAGAAATTGGTCATGTCCACTTTGTCATTTTCTGTGTAATTCCAAAGTTCTATAAAATACCAATGTGTTGAATAAACTGAATGTAACTCCATGAACGCAGTGAGTAAATTGGACTGAAAGAGATACTAGGATTTGGTAGATCCTTTGGTTAAAGTTATTGTTTGCTGTCTGTGGACCATCCTGCACAGTTTTGGGCTTCAATCTAGCTTTGTGTATCAATTGGGAAATAGAGTAGAGCTGATATTTCATTCCTATCCATCAGTGTTACTTTTGAATGAACCAGGATTCATAGGAGTTCAGATATAATGTCTGTTGTGGCTTACAAAAGGATTCAGAAGTGATGTCTTCTCAAACCGCTGAAAAGAATGAGAAATAAATACTATGTCAGTTTACTTTAGCCTTAAGTTCATACTAGAGGTTATGCTTTTAGGGATGGGGACATTTGTAGAAAAGGTTGGATATATTTATTATTGCCAAGCTTGGGTATTCGGTGTTGCCTGGGTGATTTGAAAAATACAATTTTTAATCATACAAAATGCATAAGAAGGTTCAACTCACACCATGCCAGGTTATCCCCAAAAAACTCCACGAGTACTTAAAGTTTGTTATGTTGGGCAGGTTTGCTCTAGATGCATTATCATTAGGTCTCAACATGCTCTCTGGCTGTAGGGTAAACTACAACTCCCACTATGGTGAGTCAGTCCCCTCAAACCCCTACAGTAGATCCAGTTGGTCATGGGGGGTGGAGTGTTCTGTGTGCCAAGTTTGGTCCAAGTCCATTGTTGGTAGAGTTCAGGGTGCTCTTAGATTGCAGGTGAACTATACATCCCAGGACCTACAATTCCTATAGATCATGGTGAACCTTCCCCAAACCTCTCTAGTATGTTCAATTGCTGATCAATTCCTCTGTTTGCTGTCCACCATAGAAAATAATAAGAAAGAGTTAAGGGAGAGGCAGTGGGCGGGGTCATGCAAATTCCACACCAATGGGGAGAGTCAGAAACACTGGGATGTCTGTGGTGTAGGAAACACATTAGGATGAATTTGTCCCGGTATGAAAGCATTCACTTGAGTGGAAGGTGGTATTGTGTTTGTGGAGGACATTGGCAGGCCTCTTGCACATGTTTATTGTACTGACTATAACCTGCAATGTTACTGGAGGGAAGGCCATTGGTGTCTCCTGAGTAATGGGAGCTATAACTGTTTGTGGAGATGGGAGGTTATCTGTGTAAGTGGACACCCCTGCCAAATACCCATATTTTCACTTTTATTATGTCTATAGATAAGTTAAAAGTTTGGAAATTATAGTTTTCCGGTGTGTTAGTCCATTTTGGGGGAAACGTGTAAGCCAAAACTGGTAGGAATCAACCCTTGTTTAGTAAAGTATCAAACAAAGCCTGCCTCGATTTTATGTCACTTCCTTTATTCAAAAATAGACAAGGCAAGCACCAAGACCCAGAATCTGGATGTGTATTTGTAATCCATCCATATATATATGTATATAAATGCTCTGTGCATAATGAGTACCTTTAAAAACAAAAAAACAATGAATGAAATCACACCAAATTTGGCAACAAAACGTCTCACAACACAAGGAGTGAACATCACTCAAAACATTATGATTTTGTCATTTGGGAGTTGTCGTTGCTGGGATTTATAGTTTACTTACAATCAAAGAGTATTCTGAATCCACCAATGATGGAATTGAACCAAACTTGGCACACAGGACTCCCCTGACCAAAAGAAAACCCTGGAAGGGTTTGGTGGGCATTGACTTTGATTTGGGAATTGTAGTTCGCCTCCATCCAGAGAGCACTGTGGACTCAAACAATGATGGATCTGGACCAAACTTGGCACGAATATTCCATATGCCCAAATATGCACACACATGGAGTTTGGGGGAAATAGACCTTGACATTTGGGAGATGTAGTTACTGGGATTTATAGTTCACCTACAATCAAAGAGCATTCTGAACCCCACGAATGAGAGAATTGGGGCAAACTTCCCACACATAACCCCCATGACCAACAGAAAATACTTAAGGCCATCCAGTCCAACTCTCTTCACCAGGGCAAGAAAACGTAATCAAAGTCCTCCTGACAAAGAGCCATCCAGTCATAAATATAGATAGATAGATAGATAGATAGATAGATATGATTCTCTCTCACACACACTGATATAGTATCATAGATTTGAAAGTGACCCTTAAAGAAGGACTATGATATGTTGCATATTCCAGAGTAGGCAAACCAGACACTCTCCACATCAACACTGACAAAGAAACAAGTGACCATCACTCATAAAAACACTGAAAAACACAATGGAAGAGACTTTAAAAGCAAAAAAAAAAACCAAAAAAAAATCATTACAACGCATGTGCAAAACCACACATATATATGCAAACACATATACACAAATATATACACACACAAAACACATATACACAGACTGGGCCACAGCAACGCGTGGCAGGGGACAGCTAGTTAATAATAATAAGCCTCATGGTTTCAGAATTACAACTAAAATTGTTGTATCCATTTTATTTCTGAACCTGCTATATCCGTGCCAGGTAGTTTATGCTTCTGCATTGCACACCTATCCTTCTGTTATGTCTTTATTCTCCACATCGATCAGAGCAATGTTTCCTTCTCCACAGCTCCAGTTTAACTGGAGGTGGCAAAGAGTTTGACCATTTCTTCATTCCTCTGTTTTATCTTTCTGAATGAACCATAATCATAGCCTTGGGCACTTTCATCCGAAAGAAAAGTGGCACCATTCAGAATTTCTGACTGCTGTCAGAATCCACTTGACGAAGGCAAGACTAATGCCCACCAACCACGGAGAGGATCATTTAAAGATATTGAAAGCAGACTGATGCCTTGAATGCCAGGGAATATTTTGTTTTCCCTTGGACAGCGGTGAACCCGCAGGCCAAAACTTCCATCTCAGCTCATCGCTTCAAAGGAAGATTAGTACTTTAGAGTCAGTAAGAGAGATCCATTTCAGTATAACACAATTTTGGGGATGGGGAGCGGGAGGAGATATTAGCCATCGGTCATAAATCCTCATAAAAGGCGCACTTTGGAAACTCTTATGGAGTGCAGAGGTTTGGTTTCCTAGCAAAGGGTGAAATATTCAAGACTGGCCCTCATTTCCTTTGTTTCAGACTATTTATTTATTTATTGGATTTACACCTTGCCTCTCTCCCAAACTCAGGTTCAAGACAGCTTAAGTTGATGGCTTACATCGTATAGTAAAGGTAAAGGTTCAAACTACAAGAAAGGAGATTCCATCTGAACATGAGGAAGAACTTCCTGACTGTGAGAGCCATTCAGCAGTGGAACTCTCTGCCCCGGAGTGTGGTGGAGGCTCCTTCTTTGGAAGCTTTTAAACAGAGGCTGGATGGCCATCTGTCAGGGGTGATTTGAATGCAATATTCCTGCTTCTTGGCAGGGGGTTGGACTGGATGGCTCATGAGCTCTCTTCCAACTCTTTGATTCTATGATTCTATGAAAGGTTTTCCTCAACATTAAGTCTAGTTGTGCCCAACTCTGGGAGGTGGTGCTCATCTCAATTTCTAAGATGAAGAGCCAGCATTGTCCATAGACACCTCCAAGGTAATGTGGCTGGCATGACTACATGGAGTGCCGTTACCTTCCTTCAGAAGCAATACCTATTGATCTACTCAGGTTTGCATTTTTTCAAACTGCTAGGTTGGCAGAAGTTGAGGTTAACAGTGAGAGCTCGCTCCATACCCCGGATTTGAATCACCAACCTTTCCATCATCAAGTTCAGCAGCTGAGCGGTTTAACCCACAGTGCCACTAGGGCCGCCCTACATCAGTATAGTGTAGCATAAATCTACACATGTGGAACTACAGTGGTATCGACTAGAGTTGGTTCCCTGACTCCCCTGTATATCAAAATCTGTGGATCAAGGTGGTCAGTTGAAACATTCACACCTAGCTCCAGCAGACAAGAGTCCTTTGTCCCACCCTGGTCATTCCACAGATATATAAACCCCTTTTTCCTAGTTCCAACAGACCTCACTACCTCTGAGGATGCTTGCCATAGATGCAGGCAAAACGTCAGGAGAGAATGCCTCTAGAACATGGCCATATAGCCTGAAAAAACCTACAACAACCCAAAATCTGTGGATAATCAAGTCCCATTATTTGCAATGGCATATCAAAATGATGCTCCTTATATAAACAGTAGGGCTGGGCGGTTTCGTTTCGTTAATTCGTAATTCGTTAATAATTCGTTAATTTTTTTAATTACAAAACGATAACGAACCATTCTGGAGCAATTTTTTTAAAAAACGAATTTTTAAATAGTTTTGTAAATGCTTCATATTTCGTTATTGTATTCGTTTCGTTATTGTTTTGAGGTCGTTTCGTTATTATTTCCGCATGTCTGGGGCAAGTTTTATGGTTGTTTTTTGTTTAATTAGTGAAAAAAAATTATAATATCACACCAACAGTCAACAACAGAGGAAGAGGGAAGCTTCAGAAGTTTTTGGAGGTTTTTTAGTGTATTTCGCGGTTGCGTCCGCCATTAACGAATCAATTCGTTATTGTTTCGGAAATCGACTCGTTAATGTTTTGTAATTTTTTTCACATTTACGAAATTTCGTAAATATCGAACTTTTTAAAAGGAAAATTTTGTAATTATTTTAAATAACGAAACGCAAAAACCCCCAAAAAACGAATCGATTTTAGAAACAAATTTTCCGTTGTTACCCAGGCCTAATAAACAGTATTCAACTTGGAGATAATGGAGAAATGAACACAGAAACAATTCAGAAATATTACTCAAATTATTTCAAGTCTCCAGGGCCAGATGAACTACATCTGTTCAAAGAACAGGTAAAAGTAATTTCAGAAATAATGGCAATTATCTTTGAGAATTTCTGGAGAAAAGGAGAAGTTCCAGCAGACTGGATGAAGGCCAATATTGTTCCGATTTTTAAAAAGTAGCATAAGGAAGAGGACTTAAACAATAACTGCCCAATAGCTTGACATCGATACCAGGAAAGATTACGGAGCAGATCTTCAAAGAGGCAATCTGTAAGCATTTACAGATTGCCATACTTACAAAAAGTCTTCTCCAAAAAAAAAAAAAGTCAGACTTACAAGCTTGGTAGATGCAGGGAATGTTGTGGATGTAGTAAATCTTGATTTTAGTGAGGCTTTTGACAAGGTTTCATGGCATTCTCACAAGGAAGCTAATTAAATGTGATCTTGACAACGCTACTGTGAAGTGGATTGGAAATTGGTTAATGGAGTCTCCTTCTTTGGAGGTGTATAAACAGAGGCCGTCTTTCAGAGGACAATGATTGTTTTTGCATGGAAGGGGGTTGAACTGGACGCCCTTACCTTGGGAAGTCTGACTTGACCACGGTAGTCCATGCTCTAGTCACATCCCGTATAGACTACTGCAACGCTCTCTACGTGGGGTTGCCTCTGAAGACTGCTCGGAAGCTTCAAATGGTCCAACGATCGGCAGCCAGGATGTTAACAGGAGCGGCACTCAGGGAGCATACTACTCCTCTGCTGCGCCAGCTCAACTGGCTGCCAATTTGCTACCGGGCACAATTCAAAGTGCTGGCTTTAGCCTTTAAAGCCCTAAAAGGTTCTGGCCCGACCTACCTGTCCGAATGCATCTCCTCCTATGAACCAGTTAGGACATTAAGATTATCTGGGGAGGCCCTGCTCTCAATCCCACCGGCTTCACAAGCACGCCTTCTCAGTGGTGGCCCCTCTGCTGTGGAACGCCCTTCCTGCAGATATTAGATCGGCCCCCTCCTTGCTGGCATTCTGGAGGAAAGTGAAGACCTGGCTGTTTGAATAGGCATTCGACTAAGGCAGTGTGATTGAGTGATTGATTATTGGAACACGGAATAATGGATAACGAGTTTGGATTCTGATTTCATTGATGAGACCTGATGGATTTGTTATATTGATGTACTGATGTACTGATGCTGATGTTTAATGATTTGTGATGCTATGGCTTTTAAATGCCCAATGATTTTGTATTGTGTATACTGAAACTGTTGTTAACCGCTCTAAGTCACCTAAGGGCTGAGAAGAGCGGTATACAAAGAAAGTAAATAAAGTAAATAAACTAGATGGCCATTGTGATCTCTTCCAACTTTACTGAAACTTTCCTTCCATCTGACTACAACTCATGACTCTGAACATGTGGATTTTGTTAAAGCTGAAAACTCAACTGGAGATGTTAAGATCAATGTGTCAAAGTAGTCCATCTGACAAATTGCCGTTGCTGTTGCCCGTTTTTGGTCAAAAGATATTTATCCACCTGCGCGCCTTCTATTTTTATCAGTTTTATACTAATTTATGCAATGCTTTTGATACAAAATAAAATAAACCTGACAAATTGGTTTCAGGTTGTTGGGAAGTGGACTGCAGCTGCTCCAATAACTCCTAGGCTGGCCATTTGCCCTTCCAATAATCCAAGAGACACAGTGATGTTGACTGTATTGGCAACATTGTTGCATCAGTAATATAGTGACAATGTAAGTGGAAGTACAGTGATGTATTTTTGTTGCTGTTCGAGTCATTTATGACTCATGGCAATCCTAAGGCTAACCCATCACCATGTTTTCTTGGCAAGATCAGTTCAGAGGAAGTTAGCTTTTGTTTTCCTCTGAAGCCAAGGGAGTGCAGCCCTGAGGGCTTCCATGGATTTCAGTGACAGTCCTGATCCAACATTGAAACCACAAAACGAACCTGGATGCTTAAATACAACAAACAAAAACCTGAAAGTCTGTTAACAGCCTCCCACCAACACTCTACGAGACTAAAAGCAGAGAGTATCTATCTATCTATCTATCTATCTATCGATCTATCTATCGATCTATCTATCGATCTATCTATCGATCTATCTATCATCTGTCTATCTATCTATCTATCTATCTATCTATCTATCTATCTATCTGTCTGTCTACACTAGCTGTACCCACCACGCATTGCTGTGGTCAACCTTCCCTACCTTTTTCTCTCCTTTCTTTCTCTCCTTCCTTCCTCTTTCCTTCCTTCCTTCTTTCTTTCTCTCCTTTCTTCCTTCTTTACCTATTCTTGGACCGTAACTCCCAGCAGTCCTCTGGATTGCTCTATCTACCTACTATCTGACTATCCCTATCTAATCTATGTATCTTATCTATCTGGAGGATTGCTGGGAGTTGCAGTCCAGAATAGGAAATAGGAAATATGTATGGATTTGGATGCTCTCAAAGAAATCCAAAGAGAAGCAAGCTTGCAGCTTGGAAACGGAGCATTTGGAGCATCCTTCTCTCCTAAAGGGTCCGGTCTAGGGGATGCTGGGAGCTGTTGTCTTCATGCATGTGCTGTATCGTTATTTAGCTTTAAGTCCTTTTCACTGTTTTTGGGAGGGGTTTATGAGTGATGGTCACTCATTGATCTGTTAAGGGTGTAATATCCAAATTTGGTGTCAATTCGTCCAGTAGTTTTTGAGTTATGTTAATCCCACAAATGAGCCTTACATCTTTGGGTTGTTGTAGGTTTTTCCAGGCTATATGGCCATGTTCTAGAGGCATTTTCTCCTGACGTTTCGCCTGCATCTATGGCAAGCATCCTCAGAGGTAGTGAGGTCTGTTGGAAGTAGGAAAATGGGATTATATATCTGTGGAATGACCAGGGTGGGACAAAGAACTCTTGTCTGCTGGAGCTAGGTGTGAATGTTTCCCCCAGGCACTTTCCCTCAGATTCCCCCCAGGCACTTCCAAGCCATTAAATGCTAATCAAGGTGGTCAGTTGAAACATAAACACCTAGCTGCAGTAGGGAAGAAGACCTCACTACCTCTGAGGATGCTTGCCATATAGCCCGGAAAAACCTACAACAACCCAGTGATTCTGGCCATGAAAGCCTTCGACAATACATTCTTACATTTTTATTTATATAGATATACACACACACACATGAAGAATTTGGATTTCATTTTCATTGGAAACCTGTAATTAACTAAGAGAGGCTGACATTTTATTTTACAAGAGCAATTACGATAAAGTACAGAAATGTCAAAATGCCGGTCTGCCCATCAATAACGCAGCACTCTGAATTACATGATTCCTCGGCCACCCTTGAGGGTTGTATATAGCCTTTCTCATCTTTCTCCCCTTACACTTGATTAAATTAGTCCATTACGAAGTACTGATGTTCAGTAATAACTTTAGGGATTGATCCCGGTATCAGTTATCAAGAATTGCCAGGCAAAGATGTTTATGAGACATAGACTCATGTCCAGGTTGGAAGGAGAAATGCGCTTCTACAATCAGTGAGTTTCAATAATAAGATGACTTTGTCTCCTCAAAACTACTTACTAAAGGTGGTTCCATTGAGGACAGCCAACTCCAATCTGGTCCCTTCCAGAAATATTTTGCTATGACACCCAGAAATATCAGGTTGGGAAGGAAAGCTATAAAATATGGGGAACTGTTTATATGGGAAATGAAAGTAATAGAGGCTTAAATGTAGAGATTCGAAGAACTCTTAAAATTTTTGGACAATGTTTTTGGTGGTAAATTATTTATTTATCATGTCATCAGCAACCATACCATTGTATTACATTTCTAGTAGAACGAAACAAACAAACAGATGCTCCCGTGGGATTCCTTCCCAGGTAATCCTCAGAGCTCGGGATGCTTGTCTGTTCTTAAGGTGAAAGGCACATGTCTGTGTTTTAGATGGATTAGGGATCAGTTGGTTTTCCCTGTAATAGGTGGTAAGGGCACCTAGAGCTTCGGAGAGCTTCTGTTCAACCATCTCAAAGCTCCCTGCTTGAGCACGATCATCAGCATAGATGAAACTCTCTGGTGTTAAATACCATCTATGCATCATCTGTTGTTTATGACTGCCATATATATAATCATGTATACATTGAATCATAGAATTATAGGGCTGGAAGAGACCACAAGGGCCATCTCATCCAACCCTCTACCATGCAGGAAAATAAATCAAGTGAACCTGATGTATAAGTTGAGGGTGGAATTTGGATTTTGATATGAACTGTGGGTAAGTCCAGAGTCATTCTATGGACAGGAGAAAGCACCAATGCTACTGGCCACCACCACTATTTCCCTGCCCAGTCATACAATAAAAGGCAAGAAGTGGCACAATGGTGGAGAGAGTAGATGAGGGTCTGTGAACGTGCCTTTTGCCACTTTTCTCAGAGAAGGGGGTGGTTCCTTTTTTGGATAGCTTCTGAAGATAGTTTGGAAGCTACAACTGGTTCAGTGATTGGCAGCTAGATTACTAACTGGAACGCTGCACAGGGAACAGACAACTCCTACGGCAGGGAACAGACAACTGTTATGGCAGTAACACTTGCTGCCAGTCTGCTTCCAGGCTAAATACAAAGTGCTGGTCATTACCTACAAAGCACTAAATAGTTAAGACCCAGAGGAAATGTTCTGGGTCTGCACACCACATGCACTTTCTGAGGCAAGGAGGCAAGTTTACTCCAGAGGAGGCACTTGGCTGCAGGCAGGCACATGCACTTTCTGGGCCTGCATGCCACATATACTTTCCAAGGCAAGGAGACAAGTTTACTCCAGAGGAGGTGCTTGGCTGCAGGCAGATGCACATGCTTTTTGGGCCTGCACACAGCACGTACTTTCCAAGGCAAGGAGGCAAATTCTCTTACTCCAGAGGAGGCACTCGGCTGCAGGCAGATGCACATGCTTTCTGGGCCTGCACACAACACGTACTTTCCAAGGCAAGGAGGCAAATTCTCTTACTCCAGAGGAGGCGCTCGGCTGCAAGCAGATGCACATGCTTTTTGGACCTGCACACAGCACGTACTTTCCAAGGCAAGGAGGCAAATTCTCTTACTCCAGAGGAGGCGCTCGGCTGCAGGCAGATGCACATGCTTTTTGGGCCTGCACACAGCACGTACTTTCCAAGGCAAGGAGGCAACTTCTCTTACTCCAGAGGAGGCGCTCGGCTGCAGGCAGATGCACATGCTTTTTGGGCATGCACACAACACGTACTTTCCAAGGCAAGGAGGCAAATTCTCTTACTCCAGAGGAGGCACTCGGCTGCAGGCAGATGCACATGCTTTCTGGGCCTGCACACAACACGTACTTTCCAAGGCAAGGAGGCAAATTCTCTTACTCCAGAGGAGGCGCTCGGCTGCAGGCAGATGCACATGCTTTTTGGGCCTGCACACAACATGTACTTTCCAAGGCAAGGAGGCAAATTCTCTTACTCCAGAGGAGGCACTCAGCTGTACGCATATGCACATGCTTTCTGGGCCTGCACACAACACATACTTTCCAAGGCAAGGAGGCAAATTCTTTTACTCCAGAGGAGGCGCTTGGCTGCAGGCAGGTGTGTGCACTTTCTGGGCCTGCACACCACACATACACTCTTTCCAAGGCAAGGAGGCTGCTCACAAAAAGCAGGCAAAGAGCTGGCATTGACTCCTGCTTGCTTTCATATTGAGCTAATTTTAGTACCTGGAGGGGCCTTCCTGTTACATGCTCCTGAAGGTAAAGAAAATAATGAAAGAATGGATGAAATGAAGGAAAATGGTTCTACACTTAACCCTACTATATACTGTAATAACTATTTGGTTCTGTGTTTGATCAGTAGTATTGGCTGGGATAGTTCTCTTTGGCTACGTCTTGTGCCACTTGGACTTCATTGCTCTATGCGACCTTTAAGCAACATAACCGGGTAACTACAAACATCCAATAGGTTAAACGTTGTTAGCAGAGGAAGTTTTTTTTTTTTAATAATCCTGGCACAAAATGGGGCATTTCTTTTCATGCTGAGCACCTTGTTACCTTTTACCCAAGGGAAATGATGCCCAGAAGCAACAGCATTTATGGGCAACAGTTTATCATCTTTGGCTTTTACCAACCCAAGATGTTACGACGACAAAGCATAAAGTAGTTAAATGCTAGTTTTAACACCCATACAATTCATTTTAATGCAAATACACAGCCTTAAAAATTTAATAAAAAAGCCCTCATACCAATTATAAAAGCTATTTTCCAAGCCCAGTAAATCTTGTAATTGTCACTTTTATGCAAGCACACCTGATTCCTGACTATCACTCACTTTTACAGTCTCTGTAGTTGCTCAATCCCCAAAATGTACCCAAAGAAAAATGACTGGGAACTGAAAAATGACCCTTTTCTGTAAGGATTTAAAAATACACCACTTCAAAAAAAGTAGAAGTCTTCAAATCATTCCTTTTTCCTTCTTTTACCAGGAAGAAGGTAGTCAGAGCATACTGGAACATGAATTATGTTTTGGATCATAATTTCCAGAATCCACAGATGTTCATGTGTGGAAATGGACTCTGGATGTAATAGTCTAGTTGTGAAATGTATTAATGTATGTATTTATATTCTACCTTTTTCCAATAGTGGGACTTTAAGTAGCTAAAAAGATTTTAACACAAATTAAAAACAATACAAAGTCATTAATAGAAGCATAAATTAATGTATTGTTGAAGGCTTTCATGGCCAGAATCACTGGGTTGTTGTAGGTTTTTTCGAGCTATATGGCCATGTTCTAGAGGCATTCTCTCCTGACGTTTTGCCTGCATCTATGGCAAGCATCCTCAGAAGTAGTGACCTCACTACCTTTGAGGATGCTTGCCATAGATGCAGGTGAAACGTCAGGAGAGAATGCCTCTAGAACATGGCCATATAGCCCGAAAAAACCTACGACAACCCAGCATAAATTAAATACGAAACATTAAAATTAATTGCAAGGCTGCATACAAAACTGCTCTGTACAGAATTTAAATTCCACTCCATTCCGTCTCGAAACATCGAATTGCATAAAATTGTTTTGACATTAAAAGGTAAAGGTTTTCCCTTGACATTAAAGTCTAATTGTGTCTGACTCTGGGTGGTGGTGCTCATCTCCATTTCTAAGCCGAAGAACCGATGTTGTCCGCAGATGCCTCCAAGGTCATGTGGCCAGCATGACTGTGTGGAGCACGGTTACCTTCCCACTGAACTGGTTCCTATTTATCTATTCGCATTTGCATGTTTTTGAACTGCTAGGTTGGCAGAAGTTGCAGAATCAGTGAATAGCAAATGACTTCAGCTAACAGCAGGAGCTCATCCCGCTACCCAGATTTGAACCTCCAACCTTTTGGTCAGCAAGTTCAGCTGCTCAATGGTTTAACCCATTGCGCCACTGGGAGTTACTGATATTACAGTAATTCAAATGGGATGTCATTTATCTATCTATTTATTTATTTATTTATTTGCTGCGCTTATATACCGCAATTCTCAGCCCCAAGGGCGACTCATTGCGGTGTACAACATGAAGAAAAACAAGTGCAATCTACAAAGCATAGTGCAAAACAGTGTACAATTCGTCATAATCATAAAAACATCTTATCAAACAATAACATTACTACAAAATTACTACTACATTCCGAATCGTCTCATCATCAAGCCACAATCCGATATCATTTCCGCTGTTCCATTCCTATGGTCAATTGCCAGTCATTGCACTTCTTGGTCAAATGCCTTCTTAAATAGCCAGGTCTTTAACTTCCTGCGGAATATTAGCAGGGAGGGTGCTAGCCTGATGTCCACGGGAAGGGTGTTCCACAGCCGAGGAGCCACCACCGAGAAGGCCCTATCTCTCGTCCCCACCAGCCGTGCCTGTGAGGCAGGCGGGATCGAGAGCAGGGCCTCCCCGGAAGATCTCAAAGTCCTCATGGGCTCATAGGCCGAGAGGCGGTCAGTTAGGTATTTTATGTATTTATGTATTTACTTGTGGTCATATATGATTTCTTTAGAAATAACAACAACAACAACAACAACAACAACAAATAATAATAATAATAATAATAATAATAATAGTGCAGTTTTCTGGCATTGTATATTTCTACCGCTTCTGTGATTGTTCATTTGTATTTTGATTCTGTAGCCAACTTGTTGATGGATGTCCAGAATCAGCAGCATCCACCATGGCCCTTTTTATCCTGGGAGTTGACCGAGCCAATATAGACTTCATTTTGGTTTGCTTCTCCATGGTGCTAATGGGTTAGGTGCTCTTGGTTCCACTCCTCAGCTGAGACCTCTCTGGCTTGGTTGGACCTGCTGGTAGTTACACTACCACCAGCACAGCTCTCAGCATCCTTGGAGCAGTTAAACCCCTCACCACGACAAGGTGGCATCCATGGGGGGGGGGGGGGGGGGGTAAACCTGCAAAGGTAGTGGAAAATGAACACGCAAAAATACTGTGGGTCTTTCGAATCCGGACTGACAAAGTTTTGGAACACAATACAGCAGAGATCAAGATTGTGGAACAGAAAAAAGTCTGAATTATTGATGTCACCATACTGGGTGACAGTCACATTGAGGAAAAACAACAGGAAAAACTCAGTCGATATCAGGACCTCAAAATCGAACTGCAAAGACTCTGGCATAAACCAGTATAGGTGGTCCCATACTGGCTGCCATGCCAAAAGATCTCAGCTGGCATTTGGAAACAATAAACATTGACAAAATCATGATTTGTCAACTGCAGAAGGCCACCTGACCTGGATCTGCGTGCAGCATTCGAAAATACATCACACAGTGCTAGACGCTTGGGAAGTGTTCAACTTGTGCTTTTGTGATATGAAATCCAGCATATAGATCTCGTTTGCTGTGACATACTGTGTTTTTGTGTCAGTAAAATAATAATAATAATAATAATAATAATAATAATAATAATAATTTTCAGAGAACAAAATGAGAACCTTGGAAATAACAACAGAAAGGATCACTGAAAGAGTGAAGAAAGTCAAGAACTGGACATCACTTGGCAATGATCAACTGCGCGGATTTTGGCTTAAATATCTGATTAGCCTGCACTCAAAAATGGCCGAACAATTCAATGAGATGTATTGTCGAAGGCTTTCATGGCCGGAATCACTGGGTTGTTGTAGGTTTTTCCGGGCTATATGGCCATGTTCTGGAGAACATGGTCATATAGCCCAGAAAAACCTACAACAACCCAATTCAATGAGATGCTGCAAACTGGAAACATCAGCAAATGGATAACAACTGGGAAGACACATTTGATACAGAAAGATCCAGCAAAAGGTGTTTTGGACTTTAACTCCCACAATTCCTAACAGCCGATAGGCTGTTAGGAATTGTGGGAGTTAAAGTCCAAAACACTTGGAGGGCCAAAGTTTGCCCTTGGCTGCTATACAGTATTTAGACCAAAATCAAGCTTGCAATTCATTTAAAAAAGCAACAAATCTAAACCAATTTCCTAATGATACATTTCATGTCATTGTGAACTGATGCTTATATTTAACCTGTATTTTGCAACGCATTGTGAACTGATGGCTCTTTATAAGGCAGCGTTAATTTAGTGTACCGTTATATTTTGCTGGGAATGCAAGCAGTCACCCCAGTACTGAGAATGTAATTACACAGCTAAATGCTCGTAAAGGCTTGCTACTCTTTATTGTGGGGATGGCATTAATTTATGAGTTTAAATAGAGAAAAGAGAGGTACCCCCACAGAGATGTCGCTTGTCTAATTAATACAACTAAACGCCTTTGAAGGAGATCTTCCCCTGGGAAAAAAGACAGCATTTCAGAAGCTTCATCAAAGTTTACTGGAGGCATTTGGAGATGTAATTTTATTTATTTTACTCCCTCTGCCTCTGAGAAATGAAGGAGCAAGAAAAAAGAATTAGGAAAATAACCGAAAATACAGGTTTGCAATCATTTATCTTTTTTATAATGGGCAATCCACTGAGCTCAATAGGACTTACTCTTATGTCATTGTAGAAAGGACAGGTGAATAATGTGGGAATTCCTTATGTTGTTGTTGTTGTCGTTATACAATTTAATGCAGAAAGAGTGTTTGAAAACATTTAGCAAATGGTGGAGAAAGCATATTTTACAAGTGTTGAGAAACCTTAATGCAAATAGTTCTGGAATAAAAAAAATATTTTATTTATTTACTTCATTTGTATACCGCCATTCTCAGCCCTAAGGCGACTCATAGCGGTTTACAACAAGCAAAAACAAGGCGAACAATCAAGGCAAAAATTCAATGCGGCATCAACAAGGTACTTAAAAACAGTTAACACAGAAACAAATTAAACAATTTAACAGTAATAAACATTCAGTGGCGTCTCATAACTAGAATCATGATCCAAACTCGTCAGTCGTAGTTCCATTTCCTGAAATTCATTGCACTGCTTATTCAAACGCCTGTTCAAATAACCAGGTTTTCACTTTCCTCCGGAATACCATCAATGAGGGGGCCAATCTGATGTCTGTGGGAAGGGCGTTCCACAGCCAAGGGGCCACCACCGAGAAGGCCCTGTCTCTCATCCCCGCCAGCTGCGCCTGTGTTGCAGGCGGGATCGAGAGCAGGGCCTCCCCAGAAGATCTCAAAGTCCTAGTGGGTTCATAGGTGGAGATGCGATCAGATAGGTAACTTGGGCCAGAACCATTTAGGGCTTTATAGGCCAAAGCCAGCACTTTGAATTGGGCCCGGTAGCAAATTGGTAGCTAATGGAGCTGGCGCAACAGAGGGGTTGTATGCTCCCTGTGTGCTGCCCCTGTTAGTATCATGGCTGCCACACGCTGGACCAATTGAAGCTTCCGAGCCATCTTCAATGGCAACCCCACGTAGAGAGCATTGCAGTAGTCGGGATGTAACAAGAGCAGTAGTCGGGATGTAACAAGAGCGTGGACTACCGTGGCCAAGTCAGACTTCCCAAGGTCTGACTTGCAGACTGGGATTAATCCCAATCTTTGCAGACTGGGACTAATTCTACACAAAATTTGCATATGATTTGTTTTATGCAGAAAATTGTATTTTCTGCAGAAAATGCTGTTTCTGTTCAAAAATACCATATGCACATTCTGCTACAGCATTTTCTTTGCATTAGTATTTTCCATGCAGAACATATTTAATTCCTGTGGGAAAATGCTGATTTCTGCACAGAAAACATTTTAATTAAGAGTTTCCTTTACATAAAATTTGCCTATGGTTGATTTCTATATGAACCAGCATTTCTATATGAACGGGGATTTCTGTATTGAAATAGTATGCTTTCCACGGAAAATGCTGTGTTTCTTTTGTGGAAAACATCAATGTGTGAATTTTGTAAAGAATCAGCCAGGAATTATGAATAGCTTTTTAAAATTATGGTTTTTGAAAACTTCCTTGAAGTAAGAATAAAATTACTGATATTTCTAATTTCTATGTTCAAGAAGAAACATAATGAAACATAGTGAAGAGCTACATCCATATCGTAGAATCAGCTGAAGCTATTGGGGGTTGGGGGCCAAAATAATGCCTTTGTTCCCTCCCAAGTTCAGACCCATCATGAAATTTTAATTTCCCCCCACAAGTGAAACTTTGAAGTAATTTGCAACTTAAGTTGGAGATTTGGAAAGACAATTGAGAAATCCGAAGAAATCGGGAAAGTAAAAAAATAGCACAGGAATTCAAAGAAGCAGAAGAATTATAAATATCTAAGATTATAGACTCATAGAGTTGCAAGAGATTACATGGGCCATTTAGTCCAACCCTCTTCTGCCATGTAGGAAAAACACAACCAAAGCACCCATGAAATATGGCCATCCAACCCATGCTTAAAAGCCTCCAAAGAAGGAGCTTCTCCCACTCTCTGAGAAGGTAGGCCCTGCTCTCAGTCCTACCTCCCTTGCACATGCAACTGGTGGAGAGGAGAGACAGGGCCTTCTCAGTGGTGACCCCTCAGCTGTGGAACGCTATTTAATTATTTATTTATCATGTCAGGCAACCAAACAGTTGTATTACATTTTTGACAGAACAAACAAACAAACATACAAAGGACACAGAGTTTGCAAGCTTGGTAGTTGATTAAATGTCCTTTGACAAGTAGCTGGCCACTTGGAGTGCTTCTGGTGTTGCCACAAGGAGGTCCTCCATTGTGCATGTGGCAGGGCTCAGGTTGCATTGCAGCAGGTGGTCTGTGGTTTGCTCTTCCCCACACTCACATGTCCCATTTCTGAATGTTGGCTCTGCATCTCGTGGTGCCAGAGCGCAGTCTGTTCAGCGCCTTCCAAGTTGCCCAGTTTTCTGTGTGCCCAGGGGGGAGTCTCTCATTGGGTATCAGCCATTGATTGAGGCTCTGGGTTTGAGCCTGCCACTTTTGGACTCTCACTTGCTGAGGTGTTCCAGTGAGTGTCTCTGTAGATCTTAGGAAACTATTTCTTGATTTAAGTCGTTGACATGCTGGCTGATACCCAAACAAGGGATGAGCTGGAGATGTCTCTGCCTTGGTCCTTTCACTATTGGCTGCTACTTCCCGGTGGATGTCAGGTGGTGCAATACCGGCTAAACAGTGTAATTTCTCCAGTGGTGTAGGGCACAGACACCCCGTGATAATGCGGCATGTCTCATGAAGAGCCACATCCACTGTTTTAGTGTGGTGAGATGTGTTCCACACTGGGCATGCATACTCAGCAGCAGAGTAGCATAGCGCAAGGGCAGATGTCTTCACTGTGTATGGTTGTGATCCCCAGGTTGTGCCAGTCAGCTTTCCCCAGGGATATTAGATCAACTCCCTCCCTCCTGACCCTCCACAAGAGAGTGAAAATGTGGCTTTGTGACCAAGCCTTTTGAAAACTTTTGCAATAGATAGACTTGGAATAATGTGCAATGACAATTGAAACAGCCTGGATTTATTTATTTAAAACATTTATATTCTGCCCTTCTCACCCCGAAAGGGACTCAGGCGGAGCACAGCATATATACGGCAAACATTCAGTGCCAGGACAAGAATTCATATATGCATACATAAAACATTACAAACATTGATCTCACTATTAATTATGCTTATGGATTATGTGTTCAACTCCGAATGTATTGTTTTTAAACGTTTTAATTATTCTTAAGGTATTTTAAAGTCTGTTTTAATATTTATTTAAGTGTACATTGTGTTTCAAGGCATCAAATCATTGCTTTGAGTCTCCCCTGGGGTGAGAAAGCCGCAGTACATATGTCATAATAATAATAATAATAATAATAATAATAATAATAATCCTTTATTTATACCCCGCTACCATCTCCCGAAGGACTCAGTGTGGCTTACAAGAGGCTGAGCCCAAATACATTAGTAAAAAAGCAACAACAACAATACAGACAATAAATAAACTCATAAACAAAGGAATAAACAGTAACAATAACACCACAACACATTAAGAACTTATGGCGGGCCAATTGTAATAATTAAAATTTTAAAAATGCTGGGCATGACAAGGTGACATATAACTAGGATGGGTATTTGGGGTGAGATGGAGTGAGCAGACAATCCTAGATCATTAGTAAAGTGTGATTAGGGATGTGTTGCTTAGGGTTTCCTTATTCCTTATATAAATAAATATTCTAAAAAGACAGTTGAAACATTCACACCTAGCTCCAGCAGAGAAGAGCCCTTTGTCTCACCCTGGTAATTCCACAGATATATAAACCCTTTTGCCTAGTCCCAACAGACCTCACTACCTCTGAGGATGCTTGCCAAAGTGCAGGCAAAACGTCAGGAGAGAATGCCTCTAGACCATGGCCATACAGCCCGAAAAAACCTACAACAAACCAGTGATTGCGGCCATGAAAGCCTTCGACAATACATCTAAAAAGACAGTTCTAAATTTTCCTCAGCTATGGAAACCTACTGAGTCACACTCTCTCAGCCCAAGAGGAAAACAATGAAAACCTCCCTCTAAACAAATTTGCTCAAGAAAACCCTGCTGAAAGGACTCCAGAAGTGAAAGACCATTACAATTCATAGAAGTATGGATTCACTTGAATGTTGGACTGGGAATCCAAGAGACCAGGATTCTTAGTATTGGAAACTGTGTGGAGCAGGTTGGGCAAGTTTCAGTATCTCTATCTTAGAAGAGGGTAGTGACACTATCTCTGCTGAATAAACATTATCAGAAGGTTGCCCAAAATCACAGATGTGGGCTATCCAGTCCAACTCCCTGCCAAGGAGCAGGAAAATCCCATCCATGACTTGTTTGCCTTGAAATCACAGCCTAGCTTTGGTGGTGGCAAGAGCTAGAGATTACAACTCTCATTTTGTATTGCAACATCTGAGCTGATAACATTTTCATCCATAACACGGTGAAAACCAGCATCTGTTATGTGCCAGGAAAACAAAAAGAAGACCCAAATCTGATATTTTCATGGGGAAAAACATTAACAAAACATATTACTGAATGTAAAATAATGACTTTGAAACCATTTGGATTTTGCAAACATTAACAGATGTCCACTTCATCAATGTTTGCAAAGCCTTAATAGTTTTATATAATTTGCTTGTATTCGTGTACCAAAATTGGCCAAAGATATTTTAAAGCACTAGCTTGTTTTGCTTTGACATATCTCTACTCGTTGCTACATTTGTACGGGAATATTTAATTAATGATATTTATAGATCTATGCATAATACAGATTGAAGACCCCATATATAAAACAGTTGAACCAATCTTGGCACACAGAACTCCCATGACCAACAGAAAATACTGGCAAGGTTTGGTGGGCATTGACCTTGAGTTTTGGAGTTGTAGTTCACCTACATCCGGACCAAACATGGCACAAATGCTTAGTGTGCCCAAGTGAACACTGGTGGAGTTTGGGGGAAAGAGACTTGACATTTGGAAGTTGTAGTTGCTGGGATTTATAGTTCACCTTGTGACGGCGCGAGTGGCGCCACCTGTATGTAGAACTGTAAGTTGCAGGATTTGAACTGTTGTATCATACCTGATTTTGCCTTTTTACCCTGTAAATGTATAGTTGGATTGATTGGTTATTTATAGCTGTCAATCAATGTTGTTTGCACCAGTTAAATTGCTCCTCCTGCTCAATTGTTTGACCCCACCTCTTCCTAGAGAGCAGGACAGTGTTTCCTTTTCCATTCCACCATTAAACTTTCTATCAGATGGACGCGAGAGAGAGACTTGGCTCTGAAGCCTTTGATTAAGTTACCTCTCAGCACCAATTCTGAGGTCCTTACCCTTGAGACTAATGCTTCATGTTCAGATCACACCTACAATCAAAGAGCATTCTGAACCCCAATGATAGAATTGGGCTAAACTTCCCACATGGAACCCCCATGACCAACAGAAAATATTTTGGGCCATTGTAGGTTTTTTTGGCTGTTTGGCCATGTTCTAGAAGTATTCTCTTCTGACGTTTCACCTACATCTATGGCAGGCATCCTCAGAGGTTGTGAGGGTAGAATACTTCTAGAACATGGCCATACAGCCTGAAAAACCTATAACAACCCAGTGATTCCAGCCATGAAAACCTTCGACAATACAGAAAATACTTTGTATTTCTGATGGTCTTTGGTGACCCCTCTGACACCCTCTCATGACCCCCTGCCATGACCTACCAGGTTGAAAAACACTGCTCTATGTATTGTCGAAGGCTTTCATGGCTGGAATCACTGGGTTGTTGTAGGTTTTTTCGGGATATATGGCCATGTTCTAGAGACATTCTCTCCTGACGTTTTGTCTGCATCTATGGCAAGCATCCTCAGAGGTTGTGAGGTGCATCCTCACTACCTCTGAGGATCCTCAATACCTTTGAGGATGCTTGCCATAGATGCAGGCGAAATGTCAGGAGAGAATGCCTCTAGAACATAGCCATATAGCCCGAAAAAACCTACAACAACCCACTGCTCTATGTGATGAGGCCCTAAGACAGTGAGGTCTCAGATTGTAAATATCAACCACAAATCAACTGTCCTTAAGTGATTCACATATAGTATTGCAGACACCTCATAATGCAGGATCTTGGTAGAGTTGTGTATAGTTTGATAGCACAACTGTTGGTCTGATTCTCCACCTCTGCTAAGGATTACACTTATGGACCCTCCTTGGCAGCACACTTAGGCTTGCACAATGATTTCCATCCAGGTCACCACCATAAACACAATATCACTCAAGTATAACCTGCAAGAAAGTGTACTCATCTGCTGTAACAAGATTCTGGCCAAATTGCTGCATTATTAGAGTTAACAACACACTTTTAGAGTCTGAACTCTCCTGAAAGAAGTTGAATTTTCCCAGAAATGATTTCTCATCTCTGGAAATTCAGAGCTCACAAACACAATCAGCTAAAGACCTAACCAATGATTGAATGAACAAATCAATTTCCTCTCCTTCCCTATTGCATCCAGTTACGCTAATGCGCATGGCACACACTCCAACATGTGGCTATATTTTGTTGTTCCGGCAGTCAGCATAATGGAAATGACACATTTTTCAAAATTATTGCACGATTAAGAAGCTATAACAGGCGCCTAATACTGCAAGTAATGTAATTACAGTGTAATATCACTTAGTAAAGGGTTGCCGGGTGATTAGGCAGGGGACGGGAACATAAGGGTAATGGTTCCCTCTGTGCCAGTGAATCCAATGGAACGGAGGAAAATAAGAAAGGATGGGAAAATAAGATTGGGTGGGGAATTGCATATGCTCCCAGGATTAGGAAAATCTTCCCTTAACAAAATATTTAAATCTTTGCTATCCCATCATACAGCCCTCTGATTCGCTGTAATTAAGGGCATATGAAAAACATTTTTCTTAGTCTGAAAGAACACCTCTCTAGGAATATTTAGGTCCTCCATCATTACACAAAGATTAGCTTCCATCCTGAGTCTTACAATCACTGCATTGTCATTAAGATGCTTGCAAACAGTATGATCTATTCCAATGATTTTTCGTAGTATTGAGACAAGGTTGTCTCACATTTAGTTCTCTAGATCTTTTTTTTTTTTACTTTTTTTTTAAGACAGGAAAATGTTTGCTTGCCTCTGATCTTCTGGCATTTAATCTGTTCTCCAACACTTCTTACAAAGGGGTTCAATGAACACATCAGCAAGTTCCTTTAGTACTTTGGGAGACAGTTAATCTGCCCATGCAGTCATGAACTCATTTAAATTAGCTTGGTGATTCTTAAATGACTCCCTACCAATCTTGATTTGAAATTCAGAGACCAACGTTTCTGCTGCTAATTGCTTTTCTGTCATCCCACTTTCCCATCCTCTATGAAAATGTCCCAGTTCCTTTCCCCTCCTCCCACTTTCTCCTTTTCTCCTCCATTTACTCAATTTCCGTAAACTGATTTCCAAGTGCAAAAGTTATAGTCTGCTAAATCAGCACAGAAAAGAAAAGGAAAGGGTCTGAATTTTCCACTTTTCAGTGGCAGTATTTCCTAGCTTGTGTGCTCTTCCTTAGTGATAAATTTTACCATTTTGAATACATTCTGATATTGTTTGACCATGTGCTTTGATCGTGTGGTTTCGACCTGAGAAATGTTGAAGACTATACAGTAGTTGTTGTGGCTCAGATTGATGAGCCTGAAGCTGAACCCTCTTGTGAGCCTGAAATGTTCCCTGAACCCTCTGGTGAGCCTGAAATGTTCTCTGATGAAGAGGATGATGGGATTCAGATTTCTGGGCCTGCTTCTCTGCCTTTCTCTGGGCCTCTTGCAGACAGTACACCGGAGGAGCTGCCAAGTCAGTTCTCATAGGAAAAGAATGGCGAGCTAGATAACGACCAGATGCAGAGGCCTCCTCTTTCTCAGCCATCTCACACTGATAGAGAAGAGAACTTTGATAGTGATTTAATGAGCAGGCAGGAATGTTTAGGTTGGCGGGTCAGGAGGAGTTCATGGATAGCCAGCAAGAAAGAAGCTAGGTCGGTGAAAGGTCACCGTAATGCTTTCATGTTGGCAAGAACGTAATGTTTTCATTGGCAAAAAGTATTTAGGCTTCTGGTTAACAGGGGGAAGGTGTCAGTTCAATGTGGCTTTTGGGCATGAAAGCTTCTATGGAATTATCTTGGCTTTAAAGTAGCTTGCTTTGGGCTTCCTGCATTGTGGGTCTTGGGATTTCTGTTTCACTGTTTTTACCATGGACTCTGATTTGACCATTGCTTCAAGGATTATGTTTTATGTTTTTACCTAAGAACCTATGGAACTGTATTTTGCATTTAACCTTTGTCTTGAGACTTCTGTATTGCTTATTCTATGTTTTGACTTGGATTTTCTCTCAATAAACTACAAAATCTACAGCTCTTGTGTGGTGGTGTCTGGGAGCAAGGTGACGCCTACTCTGAGTTGCAACAGTAGTCTTCATGTCTAAATGGTAAAGGTAAAGGTTTTCCCCTGACATTTATTTCAGTCGTTTCCAATTCTGGGGGTTGGTGCTCATCTCTGTTTCTAAGCCGAAGAGCCCGCATTGTCCGTAGACACCTCCAACGTCATGTTGCCGGTATGACTTCAAAGTGGTACCTGTTGATCTACTCACATTTGCATGTTTTTGAATTGCTAGGTTGGCAGAAGATAGGGCTAACAGTGGAAGCTCACCCCACTCCCTGGATTCGAACCTGAGACCTTTCAGTTAGCAAGTTCAGCAGCCCAGGAGTTTAACCCACTGCGCCATCAGGAGCTCTTCTTCATGTCTAATTCCCTTATAAAATTGCAACAGAAGGCCACCAGAATCTCTTTTTTAAATTTTTTTTCCTGTCACATGTGGTATATAATTGCTATCTCTTCCTCTCTTGTTGGAATTGTCAATATTCCCAGCATTGAAAAACAATCAGAGGAAGATTGTTGTTGTTGTTGGTGTTGTTGGTGTTGTTATAGGGAACAGAACAGAAGGGAAGGAAAGCATGTAGGTCTGCAACATGTGCTTCAGCTTGTCTCTCTCTATCTGAGAGCTGGCAGATTTCGTTAAGATGAAAGATATAATGATGTGAGAAAAGAATTGTCAAAAAAGATCTGCACCTTTCTTTGAAGGAAAATGGCATGTGTATCTTTCCTTACAATGCACATTCTTAGAGCAGATTTTGGGAACTTGGTTTGATATATTAAAATTCTTCTAGGGACAAAAAGGGGTTTTGGACATTATCTGCTTCATTCTTTGGCCTTTCTGTGGAAGTAGGTCTTTTCCAACAACCCAAACATATCTCCCTCTATGAACCATCTAGGACAGGGGTCCCCAAACTACGGGCCGCGGGCCACTTCCGGCCCGCCAAGGGCCCTGATCCGGCCCGCGGAGGAGGAGCGCCCCCCCCCCCGCACACAGTGCCCCTCCATTGGCTGGCTCACACTATCCGTAAGGGCCGATGGACAGCGTGAGCCAGCCAAGGGCAGCTGCTCCGCGTGGTCTACTCACGCGTAAAGCACCTCGCAAGGTGTTTTACTCGCAAGTAGGCCATGCGGGCCTGCTCCTCCCTTGGCAGGCTCACGCTATCCATCAGGCCCGATGGACAGCGTGCGCCAGACAAGGGAGGCTGCCCCGGCGCTCCATGCAGTCATGCTGGCCACATGACCTTGGAGGTGTCTACGGACAACGCCGGCTCTTCGACTTAGAAATGCAGATGAGTGCCACACCCCAGAGTCAGACACGACTGGACTTCATGTCAGAGGAAAACCTTTAACTAGGAAAATTGTGGAAGATCCAGGGTGGGAGAAAGAACTCTTGTCTCTTGGAGGTAGGTATGAATGTTTCAATTGACCACCTTGATTACCATTTCATAGCCTGACAGTTTTTAGGGAGAATCCTTTGTTGAGAGGTGATTAGCTGGCCCTGATTGTTTCTTGTCTGGAGTTCCCCTGTGTTTGAGTGTTGTTCTTTATTTACAGTCATAATTTTAGAGGTTTTTTTAAATACTGGTAGCCAGATTTTGTTCAGACTAGAAAGAGGAAGATTTCCCATTCTCTGCTCCTGGAATTACTGCCTAAAGAGGGCTAGAAAAAACCTCCTCCCTCTAAGGGCCCTTCCACACAGCAAAATAAGATATGTGCAATGTGCAGAGGAATTTTTTAATTGATTTTTTTTTAAAAAAAACTATAGTCCGGCCCTCCAACGGTCTGAGGGACAGTGAACTGGCCCCCGGTTTAAAAATTTGAGGACCCCTGATCTAGGACCTTAAGATCATCTGGAGAGGACATTATCTGCTTAATTCTTCGGCCTTGATATAGTATCATTTATGTTTTTCTAACTAGGTTACTGGCCTAGTTATTGGCCTTTTGCTTTCAGGTTAATACCTTTCTGTGAAAGTAGGGGTTTTCCAACAACCCAAATGTATCTCTCTGCATGAACCATCAAAGACCTTAAGATCATCTGGTGGCTTGCAAAAGGATTCTTGTGTAGTTGAAATATTTGAAAAGTCAATATTAAAACAGAATCAAACTATTAATATTATTTTCAAAACATATCCATAACAATAAAAGCTGCTAAAAATATACAATTCAAAAGTATTTGTCTGAGACTGGATATTGGTCTGGATGCTACCAATTGTGTGCAACATACTGACACAGATCTCACATCGAATTGCTCAGGAAGACTTTTAGTTCCATGTAGCTGCTCTGAACTAATTAGTCAGGAAGTATAGATTACTGTCTGAAGGGTTTACAGGAGCCATGCAGAAGAACCTCCCCTTACTTTCTTCACTTTTGACTCTGGGACAGACTACAGGAACTGAAATTGAGATGCCACAAGAAGCTTCCATCACATCTCTCCGCATTTTAATTGAAATCAATCCTTGAGTGCTATCAGAAAGTATTAAAACTGGGAAAGTGACTTGTGGTCATTTAAGGCGCAATGAAATGCACCATTAATTCTCTTTCAAACCCTCCAGGCTAAGTGATCAATTACCAGTTTCAGCCATTCTTATTGAGGCTTTTAAAATTATATAATCCTAATATTGGAAGAGGCCACAAGGGCCATCAAGCGCAACTCCCTTCTGCCTTGCTGGAAGACACAGTTAAAGTAGTCTCAACAAATGGCCATCCAGCTTCTGCTTAAATACCTCTGGAGAAAGAGAGGGAGGTACCAGACTCTCAGGCAGCATATTCCACTCTCAAACAGCTCTTGCAGTCAGGATGTTCTTACTAATTTATTTATTTATTTGCTGCATTTATATCTCGCCCTTCTCACCCCAAAGGGGACTCAGGGTGGCTCACAAATATGTTTAGGTGGATCTGTTTTCCTGCAATTTGAACCTTTGTTCCATGTTGGGTGATTTCAGCTTCGCTAAAACCATGGGTTTGGGGACCTGGCATGTCTAGCTTTCCAGACACAGATGGATAAAAGGCAAAATTAGAGGTTTGTTCTCAATGGCCAAGAGAATATCAGTGGAGAAAGCACTCCAAAGTGCTGACACGCCACAACTGAAAATATAGAGCATTTTTATTTCCTTTGATTTCTAGTCAGGTAATCCACACCAATTCCTGTCTGGTTCAGAAACTGTCTGGCTAGAATTTGTGTTCTCAGTGTCTCAGTACTCTATTGGACGGCATCGTTAGATGGCTGTTTGTGGTGGCAGGACATTCAAGCAAGTTTCATTGGAGTATTTGAAGTGTCGGTCCATTTAATGATCTGCCTCTGAGAGGGGCACAATAAGAAAGGAACATGGTTTATTTTATTTGTTGTGTCAGGGCAACCAGTCAATTATATTACATTTCTAACAGAACAAAGCAAACAAACAGACAAAATACAAAATTTGTGAGTTTGGTAGTTGATTAAATGTCCTTTGACCAGTAGCTGGCCACTTGGAGTGCTTCTGGTGTTGTTGCAAGAAGGTCCTCCATTGTGCATGTGGCAGGGCTCAGGTTGCATTGCAGCAGGTGGTCAGTGGTTTGCTCCTCTCCGCACTCGCATGTTGTGGATTCCACTTTGTAGCCCCATTTCTTGAGGTTGGCTCTGCGTCTTGTGGTGCCAAAGCGCAGTCTGTTCAGAGCCTTCCAAGTCGCCCAGTCCTCTGTGTGCCCAGGGGGGAGTCTCTCATTTGGTATCAGCCACTGGTTGAGGTTCTGGGTTTGAGCCTGCCACTTTTGGACTCTCGCTTGCTGAGGTGTTCCCGCGAGTGCCTCTGTAGATCTTAGAAAACTATTTCTTGATTTAAGTCGTTGACATGCCGGCTGATACCCAAACAGGGGATGAGCTGGAGATGTCTCTGCCTTGGTCCTTTCACTATTGGCTGCTACTTCCCGGCGGATGTCAGGTGGTGCAATGCCGGCTAAGCAGTGTAATTTCTCCAGTGGTGTAGGGCGCAGACACCCCGTGATAATGTGGCATGTCTCATTAAGAGCCACATCCACTGTTTTAGTGTGGTGAGATGTGTTCCACACTGGGCATGCATACTCAGCAGCAGAGTAGCATAGCGCAAGGGCAGATGTCTTCACTGTGTCTGGTTGTGATCCCCAGGTTGTGCCAGTCAGCTTTCGTATGATATTGTTTCTAGCACCCACTTTTTGCTTGATGTCCAGGCAGTGCTTCTTGTAGGTAAGAGCACGGTCCAGACTGACTCCCAGGTATTTGGGTGTGTTGCAATGCTCCAGTGGGATTCCTTCCCAGGTAATCCTCAGAGCTCGGGATGCTTGTCTGTTCTTAAGGTGAAAGGCACATGTCTGTGTTTTAGATGAGTTGGGGATCAGCTGGTTTTCCCTGTAATAGGCAGTAAGAGCACCTAGAGCTTCGGAGAGTTTCTACCATCTCAAACTGCTGATTCTCTCGCCACAGAAGCGACCAGCATGCAAGCAAGCAAGCAAGGAACATGGTGAGGTATTAGGCAATGAGTCCATGATGAGCTTAGTGGGTTGACTCTGGTAGAGATAATAGGGTTAATCTAGGATACAAAATGAATACTTGGTAACAATGGCAATTTCAATAGGTGAACATAGCTTGAGGCATGGGTGATGGATCTTTCCTACAGATAGCCCTGATCTTATCATTGGGAGCAGCAAACAAATCTAGGAACTCTGACTGTATTCATTGAGTGCTTCCCCCATGTCTTGTAGTTCATTGTTTAGGGGATTATAGAAATTAAGGGAAGGGGTCTAGATGGGTTTGGACAGTATTCCAGAGGCAATACAAAGGTTACTGCAAGGCAAAGGTGCACACATTAGCTAGGTCCCTGGTTGAACTACAGCCCATATTTCATACACTTGATACATTTCATAATTGGGGGGGGGGGGGGGGGTCTCATTTCTCAATATCATCCAGAGCAGCAGAGAACAAGTTTGCCCCCCTTTTAATGTGACATCATTTTTAAACATGGCTATCTTGTCCCCTCTCAGCCTTCTTTTTTCTTCAAGCTACACATTTGACAGCTCCATTCAGGCATGCTGGCCAAATGACCTTGAAGGTGTCTATGGAGAATGCCACTGGTCTGGCTTAGAAATGGAGACGATTCCCCGGGGTCAGAGACAACTAGACTAAATATCAGGGAAAACCTTTCCTCTTTTTACACATTCTGGTGTTGCCTTTCCTCTTTTTACACATTAGGCATGTACATTCAGATCAAAAGGCATACAGTTTTCAGGTCTGTTTTTGTCTGACCTCTTATTTTGTTTACTGGAAAGTTACCCGAAAGGGAAGGGGTGATGCCGTTTCATTTGGCAGAGATTCAGCCCATTGGCTATAATGGGAAACTTTAAAGGCTCAATCCTCAGCCATTTTAAGGCCTATCTGCATGAAACCTACTTTAGTTGTAGACTCCATTTACAACTGCAGGCCTGCCAAGTTTCTAAACAATTCACCAATCTACTGGTTTTTATGAATTATTTTAAGTTTTAAGGCATACCGTGTTGCACTAAGCGTATTTCAGTCCAATGCAGAAGACACAATAACGTTGCACCCAGGCAAGAGGAAAAAAAATAGAAAAACTTTAACTCTCTTATCAGCAGAGTTAAAACATAGACTTGTGATGTTACAAACAGTTCAACAAACTTACATAGTCTTTGTAAGCAATACATAATAAGGTTTCTTCATTTTCATCCAAATGAGAGAGCAGTAGAAATGGTTGACCAAAATGCCTGAGCAAAGGCTCTTCAGAGCAAAAACTGAACTGTATTCTAAAAACCATACAGTTATACCCCACTTACTTACTAGTTGACCTACATTAGCAGCTGCACATAATAATTAACAGCATAAAGTTTTCTTTAACATGCACACATACTTGATCCTGTTGCGACTTACTGTAACACACCACAAGAGAGCATTCTGGGAATTGAAGTTGCTAGTTGTGTCCATTCTCAGCCAATTAGAGCATGGGCACCACCTGGCTTTTTACTGGCTGAGAGACACACAGAGAGAAAAACTTCAACTCCTATCATGCTTCACGAGGAACTTTTCAATAGCCACCTGATGCTAGTGCCACAGGAAAAGTGAGTTCCCAGAGCCCTCTCTGGAGGAGGAGGGAACTTTCCAAGAAAAAATGAGAAAGGCGGTATACAAATACAGTAAATTAATAAATAATAAATGAATAAACTCAATGAAAGAAGTCACAGTCTTGAGTTTGCAAGACCCAAGCAGGTTTGTTGAGGATAGGATGAGTTTTTGAAGGTTCCTCATTAATATAGAATCATAGAATCATAGAGTTGGAAGAGACCTCATGGGCCATCCAGTCCAACCCCATTCTGCCAAGAAGCAGAAATATTGCATTCAAATCACCCCTGACAAATGGCCATCCAGCCTCTGCTTAAAAGCTTCCAAAGAAGGAGCCTCCACCACACTCCGGGGCAGAGAGTTCCACTGCTGAACGGCTCTCACAGTCAGGAAGTTCTTCCTCATGTTCAGATGGAATCTCCTCTCTTGTAGTTTGAAGCCATTGTTCCGCGTCCTAGTCTCCAAGGAAGCAGAAAACAAGCTTGCTCCCTCCTCCCTGTAGCTTCCTCTCACATATTTATACATGGCTATCATATCTCCTCTCAGCCTTCTCTTCTTCAGGCTAAACAGTCAAAGCCAACTTGAAGACAGTCAACAACAAAAAAATGATTTATTTAATTTACATTCAACCTCTCTCTTGCATGAAAGCAGCAGTGATCACATCATGAATTAAAGGAAAAGATCCAAATTGAAACAGTCTTTTTTTTTAAAAAAAAGGTAAACAACTGTACTAAAATATCAATTCTTTAAAACAATGCAAAAATCATTAAAATGTTTTTAAAGTCTTTCACATGGAGGATGACAATTTTGCAAATAGTTTTTAACATGCTTGCTTTAATCAACTGATTAAGATTTCTTATTTTCAGTTCTGGGTAACTTTTAGGACGTGACTTGTTTCAAATTTCTCTTTGATTTTCTGCTACCACCTGTGAATGCTGTAATTGCTTCTGTTTTATCATTCCAGTTGATTGACTGGTTTTATCTTTGTTTTTATTTGATCCCTTTTGTTATTCTGTTGTGTGCTGCTTTGATTATTTTGACAAGAAAGCAAGATAGAATTATTAAAGCAAACAAAACTGGATGCTGGCAGATCTCATTAAAGGCATTTTGATGCTACTTTCACCCGTGAGTTCAAAGTTACAAGCTTGCCACCAGATTACTTTTGTACACCACCAGCTATGGGTTTGCCTTGAAACAATATCCTGGATTTAACAACGTAATATCAATAGGGTTGTTGTAGGTTTTTCCGGGCTATATGGCCATGTTCTAGAGGCATTTTCTCCTGACGTTTCACCTGCATCTATGGCAAGCATCCTCAGAGGTAGTGAGGTCTGTTGGAAGTAGGAAAATGGGTTTATATATCTGTAATATCAGTAGTTTGGGATATTCAGCACATGTGTTAAGATGACAGTACATCGTAAATACTTGGACTTTTCTAGATTGTTGTGGGAACATACCTTTCTTTCCAGACCTTGGAATAATTATATCATTGTTTCTTGCTAGGTTAGTGGTAGCTCAATGAACTATGCCACTTGTATTTAAAAGTTGTAGTCAATGACATGACATGACACTCACCCAGGTTCTAGTAGATCTACTAACTGGTGACCGCAACCAGTTCTAATCTGGGATATTTCTTTTCTAGGACAAGATAAAGGTAAAGGTTTCACCTAGTTGTGTCAGACTCTGGGGGTTGGTTGTTGTAAAGGGGGTTAAGGAACGAGGGGTCCCTTAACGCATGTGTGACAGGGGGGAACCTTTTCCACCACTGTAAAGGGGGTTAAGAGATCAGGGTCTCTTATTGCTCCTGTGTGACAGGAATATGCGAGGGTGTTACACACAGGTGATGAGAGAGAAAGGTGTGTGTATATGGTAGGTATGTTGCCACCACCTCAAACTTCTGATTGAGGAATAAACTAGATGATATACTTGAGGTAAAATGTCCCTATACACCAGTTCTTCTTTTTGGGCTCCCTTTCTTGTGACTGGACTGCAGAGATGTAGAGGCTGACTAAATCTAGCTTTATATAACAAAACAAGGCTGAGGCAGATTAAAAGTAAACTAGAGAACAGGTTATTGAAATATTTGAAACAGACAACCCATTACTGAGTGGTACATATGCGTAGTTGGTTTCTGAGACACAGACTTATAAAACAAATGGTTTCTATAGAAGGAGTAACTTTTCTTTGACGTGAGTTACTTTCCACACACTACCCCTATAGCAAGTAACAGTGTGTCTCTTAGACCAGCCATCCTGGCTGCCTGCAAGAGTAACTAGGCTCCTTCTAGATTACTCTGCACTGTAGGGAAACTGTAGGGAAACAACCCACTTGTATTTTCTCCTAATACAAGTCAACAAGCCTTCCCTTTGACTGCCCAAGCCAAAGTACCCTGAAGCGCTTGTCCTCTATTATTCCCTGACAGTCTAATTTCTCACTCACTCAGAAAACTCTCTTCTCCCTGCCTGAAAATCTCAATCCTATCTCTTTCAGATCAAATCCCTCTTCTCCCTCTCTGACAGAAAGTACAGCCTTTTTACACACTCCTTCAACTCCTCCCCTAGGGGTCTGAGCCAATCAGGAGTTAGCTGACTCCTCCCCTTGCCTCTCTGCCCTTCCCAACATGTCAGCTATCCTGAGCACCCTCCCAACATGGAGGCCTGCTCACTGACTCCCAGGCTGCGGCCTACGAAGCAAAGGTTCACTACAGTTGTCATCTCCATTTCCAAGCCGAATAGCCATTGTCCGTAGATGCCTGCATGTGGTCAACATGACCATGTGGAGCGCCATTACCTTCCTGCCAGAGTGATACTATTGATCTACTCACATTTTCATGTTTTTGAATTGCTAGGTTGGCAGAAGCTAGGGCTAACAGCAGGAGCTCACAACTCTCTCTAGATTCAAACCTGTGATCTTTTGTTTAGCAAGTTGAACAGCTAAGAGGTTTAACCCACTCTGCCATCGGGGGGAATGGGAAGGATATTCAAATGCCTGAGAGGGGGATGAAATAAGTGGTTTTAAAGTATCTCAAAATCCTTCTTCATGCTCATTTCCCCCCTTGCAGTTGCACAACATGGATATTCAGAAGAAAGATAGAGAAGCGCAATCACATATTACCTATATGTGTGTGCAAATGTATGTTATATAAGCATATGTAGGATCTCCACTTAAGTTAGAAACATAATTGAAAGAGACCTCAAAGGCCCTCCAGCCCAACCCTCTGCCATGCAGGAATCAAAGCACTACTGACAAATGCCCATCTGGTCACCAAGGAAGGAAGGAAGGAAGGAAGGAAGGAAGGAAGGAAGGAAGGAAGGAAGGAAGGGTCAGAGTCAGAGTCAGAGAGTTAGAGAGTTAGAGAGTTAGAGAGTTAGAGTTAGAGAGTTGGAGAGTTGGAGAGTTAGAGTTAGAGAGTTAGAGTTAGAGAGTTAGAGAGTTAGAGAGTGAGTTAGAGAGAGAGAGAGTTAGAGTTAGAGAGTTAGGGTTAGAGAGTTAGAGAGAGAGTTAGAGAGAGAGTTAGAATTAGAGAGAGAGTTAGAGTTAGAGAGTTAGAAATAGAGAGTTAGAGAGTTAGAATTAGAGAGAGAGTTAGAGAGTTAGAAATAGAGAGTTAGAGTTAGAGAGTTAGAGAGTTAGAGTTAGAGAGTTAGGGTTAGAGAGTTAGAGAGAGAGTTAGAGTTAGAGAGAGAGAGTTAGAATTGAAGAGTTAGAGAGTTAGAATTAGAGAGAGAGTTAGAGAGTTAGAATTAGAGAGAGAGTTAGAGAGTTAGAAAAGAGAGTTAGAGAGTTAGAGAGTTAGAGAGTTAGAGAGTTAGAGTTAGAGAATTAGAGTTAGAGTTAGAGAGTTAGAGAGTTAGAGAGTTAAAGTTAGCATTAGAGAGTTAGAGAGTTTGAGTTAGTTAGAGAGTTAGTTAGAAAGTTAGAGTTAGAGAGTTAGACAGTTAGAGTTAGACAGTTAGAGTTAGACAGTTAGAGTTAGGACCTCATCACACTAGAGAATGAATCCAGTTTATGCCTCCTGCAGAATTCTGGGGTTTGTAGTTTATGGAGGAGACTTTAACAGCCTCACTAAACTTCAAACCCCAGAACATGTGATGAGGTCCTTAGTGTTTGTCCGGCTTATGGTGTATATAATAACAAAGATGCTGTCATTTGAAAAGAGGCAGACTGGGCTGAGACCAGCTACATTAGCAATCTCTCCTAACATCTGAAAAAACCTAGATTTAGCATCTGAAAGACCAGAATTATTTCTTCATGTGACGTAGAAGCTGTGGGCATTAGTAAGTGGTTCCCTCCTGAAATGCCTCATCAGTTCGGAAGTGGACTGTATACAATAGGAGGAGGAGTCTCCTTCTGCCATGAATGAGTGGGACTCTTGTCACGAGAGAGGGAAATCTCACTGATCCTCAGAATTTCCCACCCCTTCACGTCAACAGCTTCATCCTCAAGCAGATCCGTCAATTTCCTCCCAAGGCATTGTCATGTCTGCGTTCTCGGCTTATTTTTGGCTGTGGATGGAAATAAGCCATTTGCAGCCTGCCTGCCTGAACAATGAGAGGAATGAGACACATAATGAGAGATGCTTAATTTCCTCGCCTGGAGAGGAAAAATTGACATCATTTTCCCATATTCAAAGTTGGACAACATGGCTCCAATTTTCATCTTTTCATCTTCAGCAAATAATTCGGATGTTTCTCATTTCTTAATTGTGCTTTTGTGCTTGTGATGAGGGGAAGTCATTATATCTTCCTGTTCTGTCGGCTAAATCCTTTCCCACATCTGTGGAAATCAGAGACTGCGTCTGCGCAGGCTGGTGCCTTGCTCTGAGGTTAGTAAACAGGGCTGGAGTTTCTAGTTGGATAGAGTTTGAAAGAACTAACAAAGGCCATCTTATCCAGCCCCCTGCTAGGTAGGAATATACAATGAAAGCATCCCACAATGGGCTATTTTGGCCTGCATAACAGGAGTCTAGTGCATAATAGGAGTCTAGATCCAGGGAAGTCATGCTACCCCTCTATTCTGCCTTGGTCAGACCACATCTGGAGTACTGTGGCCAATTCTGGGCACCACAACTGAAGAGAGATGTTGACAAGCTAGAATGTGTCCAGAGGAGGGCGACTCAAATGATCAAGGGTCTGGAGAACAAGCCCTATGAGGAGCAGCTTAAAGAGCTGTGCATGTTTAGCCTGCAGAAGAGAAGGCTGAGAGGAGACATGATGAGGGCCATGTATAAATATGTGAGGGGAAGTCATAAGGAGAAGGGAGCAAGCTTGTTTTCTGCTGCCCAGGAGACTTGGATGCTAGGCTTGGGTAACTACAGAAAAATTTGGTTCTAAACTCGTTTCGTTTTTAGGGGGGCCCTTGCGTTTCGTTTTTTTAAAGAATTCCGAAATTTTCCTTTAAAAAAGTTCAAAATATACGAAATTTTGTAAAATTACGAATTGATTCGTTAATGACGGACGCAATTGCGCATTATGCTAAAAATCCTCCAAATGGGACAGGGGGAACTTCTGAAGCTTCCCTCTCTCTCTGTTGTTGACTGTTGGTGTGATAATTTATTTTTTATCACTGACAAAACAAACAACAACTATAAAACTTGCACCAGACATACGAAAATAATTACGAAACGATTACGAAACAATTTTGAACCAATTACGAAACAATTACGAAACAATACGAAATAAATTGGAAAAATTGTTTCGATTTTTAATTACTCCTCACAGTAGTCCTGCATGGCTCAATATTGGATCGTAAGCTAATTTAAATATGAATTAATAACTAATTATGAAATTAACGAACGAAACCGCCCAAGCCTATTGGATGCAATAGAACAATGGCTTCAAACTACAGGAAAGAGGATTCCAAATGAACATGAGGAAGAACTTCCTGACCGTGAGAGCTGTTCAGCAGTTATTTATTGTATCAGAATCAAACCAAGGGTACAGTTACAAAGTTTAAAAACTTGGCATTATATTAACAATGCTGCTGAATATGCCTGCCCAGTGTGGAACTCATCTCACCATGCTAAAACAGTTGATGTGGCTCTTCATGAGACATGTCGCATTATCACAGGATGCCTATGCCCAACACCACTGGAGAAATTATACTTTTTAGCTGGTATTACACCACCTGACATCCGTTGAGATGTAGCAGACAATAATAAAAGGACCAAGGCAGTGACATCTCCAGCCCATCCTCTGTTTGGATATCAGCCAACACACCAAAGCCTTAAATCAAGAAATAGTTTTCTAAGATCTACAGGAACACCTCAGCAAGCGAGAGTCCAAAAGTGGCAGGCCAAAACCTCAATCAGTGGCTGATACCAGATGAGAGACTCCCTTCTGGGCATACAGAAGACAGGGTAACTTGAAAGGCGCTGAACAGACCGCACTGAGCACCACGAGATGCAGAGCCAACATTAAGGAATGGGGCTACAAAGTGGAATCTACGACATGCGAGTGCGGAGAAGAGCAAACCACTGACCACCTACAACAATGCAGTCTGAGCCCTGCCACATGCACAGTGGACGACCTCCTTATAGCAACACCAAAGGCACTCCAAGTGGCCAGCTACTGGTCAAAGGACATTAAAAATAAACTTATTGGATGACCTTAGGCAAATCTCTCAACCCTAGAGTAAAGCAAAGGCAAAGGTAAACCCTCCTTGAACAGATCTTGCCAAGAAAACCCTATGAAAGGATCACCATAAGTCAGAAATGACTTGAAGGCAAATAAGAAATGCGGTCATTGCTAATAGTCAACATGGATTTATCAAAAACAAGTCATGCCAGACTAATCTGATCTCTTTTTTCGATAGAGTTACAAGCTGGGTAGATGCGGGGAATGCCGTGGATGTAGCGTACCTGGATTTCAGTAAGGCCTTCGACAAGGTCCCCTACGACCTTCTGGCAAGGAAACTGGTCCAATGTGGGCTAGGCAAAACTACGGTGAGGTGGATCTGTAATTGGTTAAATGGACGAACCCAGAGAGTGCTCACCAATGCTTCCGCTTCATCCTGGAAAGAAGTGACAAGTGGAGTGCCACAGGGTTCCGTCCTGGTCCTGGTCCTGTTCAACATCTTTATTAATGACTTAGATGAAGGGCTAGAAGGCAGGATCATCAAGTTTGCAGACGACACCAAATTGGGAGGGAGAGCCAATAGTCCAGAGGACAGGAGCAGGATTCAGGGCGATCTTGACAGATTGGAGAGATGGGCCAAAACTAGCAAAATGAAGTTCAACAGTGACAAATGCAAGATACTCCACTTAGGCAGAAAAAAACGAAATGCAAAGATACAGAATGGGGGACAATGCCTGACTCGAGAGCAGTACGTGTGAAAAAGATCTTGGGGTTCTCGTGGACAACAAGTTAAACATGAGCCAACAATGTGATGTGGCGGCAAAAAAAGCCAATGGGATTTTGGCCTGCATCAAGAGGAGCCTAGTGTCTAGATCTAGGGAAGTAATGCTACCCCTCTATTCTGTTTTGGTTAGACCACATCTGGAATATTGTGTCCAATTCTGGGCACCACAATTCAAGAGAGATATTGACAAGCTGGAATGTGTCCAGAGGAGAGCGACTAAAATGATAAAAGGTCTGGAGAACAAGCCCTATGAGGAGCGGCTTAAGGAGCTGGGCATGTTTAGCCTGAAGAAGAGAAGGCTGAGAGGGGATATGATAGCCATGTATAAATATGTGAGAGGAAGCCACAGGGAGGAGGGAGCAAGCTTGTTTTCTGCTTCCCTGGAGACTAGGACGCGGAACAATGGCTTCAAACTACAAGAGAGGAGATTCCATCTGAACATGAGGAAGAACTTCCTGACTGTGAGAGCCGTTCAGCAGTTGAACTCTCTGCCCCGGAGTGTGGTGGAGGCTCCTTCTTTGGAAGCTTTTAAACAGAGGCTGGATGGCCATCTGTCAGGGGTGATTTGAATGCAATATTCCTGCTTCTTGGCAGAATGGGGTTGGACTGGATGGCCCATGAGGTCTCTTCCAACTCTTGGATTCTATGATTCTATGATTCTAACAACCAACAGAAATGGAAAAGAATAAATGCCAAGGGGCTCATTATTGGGGTCATACCCAAGTGCCAGCAGAAAAGAACATCTTGGACTGAGAGTTCGATAAGCCGAGAAGATCTGCCAGCAAAGGAATGTATTAATGATGGAGAGTGACCATATCTCAGATGATGGTGGTGGGATGAAACGGCAATGAAATGTGGTGGTTATACATTCCTCACATTGCCATTTTGACATAGTAATACGTATTTTGTGTTCAAAGCAGAAGGCTTTTCTTCTCTTATGAGTTCTCATTTTCTTACTTCCTACCTCTTATTTCTTCTGTAATCCAAGGAGATGGGTATGTGTGTGTGTGTGTGTGTGTGTTATCTCTAATAGTAAAGGGAGAAAACAGCACCAGAGACTTTGAGGATGTGGCTGAACATTTTGGATCCTCCGCATTGATCTCACCCTCTGATTATTTCCTCAGGATATTGCAACCATTCCTTTTTTCTTTTTTAATATAGTATAATACCTTGTGTGTGTGTATTTCCCCCTTCCTCCCACTCCTTAACTGTATTTCCCTTGATGCCTTCTCATTTCAGGGTTTCATTCTAGAATTGCAGCCAGTGGGCAAAAGTGCATTTGAATTCATTTCTTTTAAGATATTGGTAAAAAAAGATGTTTTGAAATATTTCCACATTTAGGTTTTCTGTTGTTATGGAGTTGTTGCTGATGAAAATGCCAGCTTTATGGGCACCATATGCTTTATAGGAGCGAAGGGCCCCTTCTCCTCCCTGCTGTTAGAGCCTGGAATATTTTGTACAGATTTTGCTGGACATTTTTGTCCGCAATAGAATATCTTTACTGAGATATAGATTGTGAAAGCAGAGTTGTGCATGCAGTTCCAATGAGCATGTGCAGGGTGTCATAGTATACATCTCTGCATGTGGAATTACACATTAATTGTGCAATTCATCACTGGTGTTGAATCAGCCAAGACACTCAATGTACATATGCATCCATTCACCAAATGTGCACATATACCCATATAGCAAATTTTACTCATCATGTCAGACTACATAGAGAAGCCATTGAAATACACAAGCATGTGGACAATTTCAACAGAAAAGAGGAAACCATGAAAATGAACAAAATCTGGCTACCAGTATTTAAAAACTCTAAAATTACAACAGCACAAAAACAAACAAGGTCATCTAATCACCTCTCAACAAAAGTTTGCTCCAGGCACTGTCAGGCCATTATATGCTACTCAAGGTGGTCAGTTGAAACATTCACACCTAGCTCCAGCAGACAAGAGTCCTTTGTCCCAGCCTGGTCATTCCACAGATATATAAACCCTTTTTCCTAGTTCCAACAGACCTCACTGCCTCTGAGGATGCTTTCCATAGATGCAGGCGAAACGTCAGGAGAGAATGCCTCTAGACCATGGCCATATAGCCCGAAAAAACATACAACAACCCACCTTTCATACTCTCCAGCAACTCATAAATAGCTAGAATTGGGGCGGGAGAGGGAGGCAGGCTACTTCAAAAGTAGCATCAAGTGATATCATAGCTACATCTCTATATCTATGTCTTCCAGTACAGGATCTTGGTCAGCATTTTCTTTTTATTGGACACTGTTACCTTTTAAAGGGTCTTCAGAAATTATCCGAGGAATTTGACAGGAAGCTTTCAGGGTTTATACCATGCTCTCATCATAAATTGAGAGCTAGCATTGTTCAGCAGTTTGAGTGTTGAAGTATGATTATGGAGACAAGGGTTTGAATATTCACTTTGCCATGGAAACACACACTGGGTGGCCTTTGGTAAATCACTCTTTCTCAGCCTCAGAAGAAGGCAAGGTCAATCCCTTGTTGAAGATGTATTCAGAGTGTGAAAACTAAGTAGGTTCAGCCCTGATTAGTACTTGGATAGGAGACCACTAACAAATCTCAGTTTCAGTAAGCTATGTTTCAGAGAAAGGAAGTGGCATAACCACCTCTGAGCATTCCTTGTGAAGAATCCTATAAATTTACGGGGTCACCACAAGTTGACTTGAAGACACATATAGATACGTAGAGCCTCGTCACATGGGGCTTTTGGCCTGTTGTAGGATGCTTTCAACATGGAGCTGGTACAGAGCCTGTTGGAGCCTAGCACATGTAAGGCTCCTTCTGGAGGGGCTCCAAATGGGCTTCATATTGAAAGCATGCTGGAAGGAAGAATTCAGAACATGGATGACTGCCCATGTTGTGACTGAGTAAGCCGATGCCTGTGATGTGATGTGATGTGATGCGATATGAGGCAAGGCAAGGCATGGAGCGATGGTTACTTCTGCTGCCTCACAGATTATCTTGCTGTCCCCTGGCTTTGGGACCCCAACTGGACGAGGTCCATAGACATTTCTCATCTTTAGTAAGAGACAACTATAACAATAGATGACCAGACAGCATCTCTAATCATGGCAATAAACCATAAAAAGGTTAAAATTACAGTAGCAAGTTAATCAAAGAACAAACATCGGGAGAAGGGCAAACAAGTAGTATTAATCCAGGAAGAAGCTGTAAATTAAATCTAAAAAAAGAAAAATGTTATTGCTAAGCAGAAACCACTCCCTAAAGGAAATATTACTAATGAGAGTCTATAGAGAAGTGTACGATATCAATCGCGCCACTGGCACCAATATAGAGAAGTATATAGTTATCTAACACCAAGTATCTCACCAGTATAAAGCATATACTATGATATATCCCAGAGCTGAACCCAACTGTAAAGGATTATATGTGATATCACACTACTGGACAATAGTATGGTAGCGAGATGATGTTAGATGTGGGTAATGGTAGAGTGAACACTGCTTCAGTCTTCTTTTGGTTTAATGCTGCCACCAACCCAAGATGTCTTAGGATTTTTAAAATGAGTTTTTGAGGTAAACATTTCCCTTCTCTGCCATCACAGCCCTCCCCTTAGCTCCCAAAATGACTGTTTAGATAAGAGACCTTTCTGTGGTATTAGGATGTTAAAGAGAATAGAATTATCACAAAGGATTACTGATAGATTGAGGAATGAAAGAGACCTTTTTGAAAGTTAAATAGAAAAAGATTTTATAAAAATAACAGACAACTAACTTCTTCTTCTGAGAGGCACAAAACATTTGATTTGTTACAAAAGTGTACTATAGACTGATGATTGATGGAATAAGTTTCTTCACTTAGTTACATACAGAGCCAATCAAACAGATATACAAAAAAAGAGTGAGGGGTTACAAAAATCACTCACTCTACTTCAGAGAAATAGTAATGAGTCATTGACTAACCTAACCTAGGTAGTCACCTGAGTTGTCAGCTAACTCTCCCAGAGTTCTTTCTGCTAACTAACTCAGTCTAGAGAGCTAATCCTTTGTGCTATCTCCCACAAGAAATCAGGTAGCTGCTTGACCTTTCCTGTCAGCTAACCAGCCCTTCCTGACACAGACACTCTCTCTCTGAAAACCTAGTTTCCAAAAAACCCTTCTTCTTCCACCAGCTCCCAATTCTCATCTCCACAGAAGCTGAAATCTTTTCCCTCCTAAGACTTGGCTCCTCCCCTCTGCTCTAGCCAATCCTAAGAGATCTCAAACTCCTCCCATCTTCTAGCTATCTCCACTCAAGATGGCTGCTTCCCTGGCATACACTCTCAAAATGGAGGTTTACCATACTGTTATCCAGGCTTCTTCTCTGGCTTACTAGGTAAGATTCACTACAGAGTCCATATTTCTTTATTTCTAGTTATCACCACAGAAATGACAACATACTGCAAAATTCCATAACTTTATACCATCCATAGAACATTCAAGCTTGTCTCAGTTTTTGAAGTTAGGTCTAGGTCCTGGATAGGAGGCTACCAGACAATGCAAGGGATGTCAAGCTATGGACAGGAACAAGTCAGACCTGAAACCCCGGAAAGCCACTTCCAGACAGAGCTGACAATACTAAGCAAGTGTCTGAGTCAGTATAAGGTAATAAGAAACCACAGGCACCCATACACTTTCAGTTCATGAAACAAAACATGTCTGTAGCTTCTGAGGACTGTAAGACACCTCCAGAGATTTCTTAATCCACTACTTATTTGCTTTGGCTCTTATAGCCTGGCAGTTCTGTATGCCCATCAGTGCCACGCATCTCTTCACTAATTCCTTTGTTAGAACAGTATCTTCAAACAGAACTAAATTAGGCTTTTTGTGCCAGAATGGGAGCCAGATGTTTCACAGTGGCATTTGGAAGCCTCGACAGAAGGTCCCTCCAAGCTATCAAGCAGCTATCTAGCTGGTAAATGTACCATATTACACACACAATTTATATTGTTCAATTGCCAACAGTTTACCCCTTTGTCCCATTTATGTATGCTTTCTATTCCTGCTAACATACCATACCATCGCTGACGTATGTGATTTCAAATTTGGTCTGGTTAGACTTGGATGGGAGACAACGAGGGATTTCCTGATACCAGGCTAGGAAAGAATCCTGCCTGAAATTCTGGAAAGTCCTTATTGCCAGTCGGAACTGACAATATGAAGCTATCTGGAACAAGGATTTGAGTCAATATAAGACAACCTCTAGAGTATTTGTTAAATCATCATCATCATCTTTAATTACTTATTAATCGCCCTCCATCCGAGATGCTCTAGGTGATTTACATAGCAGAAATTATACAGGATAAAACACATACATACAAATATTAATAAATTAGCATGAGTCAGATGCTCTAGTAAAAGCCAGGTCTTAAGTGCTAGAATAAAAGACCCTAAGTCACACATGGCTCTCAAATAGGGAGGCAAGGAATTCCATAAAGCAGGGGCAGAAATAGAAAAAGCCCTGCGTCTGGTGCTTTAACACTTACATATACACCTCCCAGGGGAGAAGTGGACTTACAAGGATGTGAGAGCTTAGGCTGCTTCTTTAAAGCTGCAATGTATTGCAAAGACACCAACTATAGTGGATGTAGACCTTGGGGAAAGTTCTCAACTTGGGTTGCCAGGTAATGGCTAGGCCCTGAGATTTTAGCACTATCTCAAGATGATGATAATGATGATGATTGGCAATGATGATTGGTGATGACTGGCATTATGTATTGGAGCTATGAATTAATAAACCAGAATGATGAATCTGTAAATACTCTTTATGCAATAGACCCACACAGTAATGATCTTGGTACTATGGCCATGACTGTCAATGCTCTCTCAGGCCCACCTTACAGCCAGCAGTCACATTGAATGAAAGAGATCTGTTTGGCTGCCAATCAGGGAGAAAAGAGAAGATGTTTCTAGCCTTCCAATGAACAGTAGGGTAATGACTGATTCTGATTGTACACTTGTTCACTGGTGGGAAGTGGCTGGAGGTTGATGAGACCACCTGTGCCGTTGTGCCTGGGGGCTATAACTCTTTGTGAAAGAGGCATGGACACGACATGACATCTTTCCCCCAGGGGATTGCTTCTTGCCTTTCTTTAGGAAAACTGGAACTCCCAAAGACCAAAACACTGTAGATAACTCAAAATAAGTTTAATTGTTCACAAAGAGTTATCCCTTTAAGGCAATAAGCTGGAAGTTTCAAAGGGATAAAGGAAAATATACATTACAGTCTCTGGTTGTCTTGGGTCCAAGGAGTTTTGCAGCTGAGAAGTTTTTCCAGGTCCCTCATTCTCAATGGCTGTGAATATCGGAATAATCACAACCCCAATTCCAATGGCCTATATTTTGAAGGCACAAAGCCTTCCTCTGGTGCCAAAGAACTGGTTTGAAGGTGCTTGAGACTTCTCAACATCTTCCAGGTTGATCTGAACATGAAGCATAAGTCTCAAGGGTAAGAACCTCAGAATTGGTGCTGAGAGGTAACTTAATCAAGGGCTTCAGAGCCAAGTCTCTCTTTCACGTCCATCTGATAGAAAGTTTGATGGTGGAATGGAAAAGGAAACACTGTCCTGCTCTCTAGGAAGAAGTGGGGTCAAACAATTGAGCAGGAGGAGCAATTTAACTGGTGCAAACAACATTGATTGACAGCTATAAATAACCAATCAATCCAACTATACATTTACAAACTAGGCAAGTTTGGGCATGTTATACAGTTTAAACCTTTGCACTTTAAAGTTCTACACACAGGTGGCACCACTCGTGCCGTCACAACAGTATTCAGAGCATGTTGGAATTTGGATACTGGGGTCAGGGTTAAATTCATTCAATTTGTATGCAAACCTATGTGTCAAACTCACTGAATCAATACGGGAAGTGAAATGCAATTATTGTTCCATAGTTCCAATTCTCTGTGATTTGTAGTATTGAACTGTATAAAAAGGGAGACGAAAATATGCATATAAGGAGAAAGAGTGCACATAAATCAGCATATTGGCACCAATTATCAGGGGGTGAGTTTGGGATTGGGGTTGGATTATTATATAATCTGAGATCAGGCCCAGTAAATGCCTTTTCTAGAAATGAGATGTGACCTAGAAGTGACTTTTATCACTTTGCGGCTTAAAATGGCCCATGGATGTTAAAAGTATATTGCAAATTCTCCCTCTCAACCCTTAGAGGTGTTATAGTGGCATATTAATTGTTTGTTTGTTTATTTGTTATCTTTGCAGAAGGGAGGCAGAAATGTGTGTGAAAATAAATGCAGATAAAATACATAATTCTGAATTTTTGTGCAACCTCAAGAAAATTCATGCAGAAATGGGAGCACGATGAACCCCTGTTTAGAATAATGGAGAGAAAGCAAAATTGACAGCTCCATCTATCTCAGCTTGCGGGCAAGCTTCTAAAGACAACAACAACAGGAACAAGACTTTAAAAAAATCACACCCACTACACTGTTTCCCGAGGCCGAACCAATATTATACAGCTAAGCACTGCCTAACTTCAGCCCTACTTTTCTATTGAGACCTCACAAGATCCAGGCCTAAGGCACCTGAGCCAGAAGCACAGAGAAAACCATAAACTAAACAGAGGGTGTTGTATTTTCCGTGGAAGCGCTGCATTCCTTTGAAGTCACAATAAACACTGCTTATGTTGGCCTTCTGAAAAATGGGAAGTGTAGCCCGCATCTGAGTATGTACAAGGCTTCAGGGCAGTCCATTTTCCATTGGTACTATACTACCTCTCCTACTGTTTCGCTGAGATTAACAGCAATGCCAGGAGACAAAATTAAAGGCATAAAAAGAGCCTTCCAGGAATTCATTGGAGCTTCTTTTTTCATCAGCTCTTATCTTCCTGGCTGCAGGTTTTCCCGTCTCACTCATCTATCTTCTGTTGCTGCCATGTAAGTGACAGACAGCTTGTGCGTGTGTGAAAGGCAGAGAGCCACACACCGGCACAGGGAATTGCATCAACACAAATAACCGCCAAATTATTACTTGCAACAGCCCTAGGTTTGCACCTCTGGTCTTTCCATCTTTTCACAGCATTGCTATTGATTGTTGTTGTTTATTCATTCAGTCGCTTCCGACTCTTCGTGACCTCATGGCCCAGCCCAAGCCAGAGCTCCCTGTCAGCCGTGGCCACCCTCACCCCCAATTCCTTTAAAGTCAACCCAGTCACAAGGATACGATCCATCCACCTTGCCCTTGGTCGGCCCCCCTTCCTTTGTCCTTTCATTTTCCCCAGCATCACTGTCTTCTCCAAGCTTGCCTGTCTTCTCATTATGTAGCCAAAGCACTTCATCTTTGCCTTTAATATCCTTCCCTCCAGTGAGCAGCTGGGCATTATTTCCTGGAGGATGGACTGGTTTGATCTTCTCGTGGTCCAAGGCACTCTCAGAATTTTCCTCCAGCACCACAGTTCAAAAGCATCTATCTTTCTTCACTCAGCCTTCCTTTTGGTCCAGCTCTCACATCCATAGATTGCTATGGGGAATACAATTGCTTTACCTATGTGGATCTTTGTTGCCAGTGTGATGTCTCTACTCCTCAGTATTTTATCGAGATTGGTCATTGCTCTCCTCTCAAGAAGTAAGCATCTTCTCATTTCCTGTCTGCAGTCTGCGCCTGCAGTAGGGCTGGGCGGTTTCGTTTCGTAATTTCGTAATTCGTTAAAAATTCGTTATTTTTTTTATAACGAAGCGATATTGAACCATTCAGGAGCAACTAAAAAACGAAACGAATTTTTCCAATTGGTTCATAATTGTTTCGGAATTGATTCGTTATTGATTCGTTATTGATTCATAAATGTTTCGTTGTTATTTCTGCATGTCTGGTGCAAGTTTTAGGGTTGCTGTTTGTTTTCTCAGTGAAAAAAAATATAATTATCACACCAACAGTCAACAACAGAGGGAGAGGGAAGCTTCAGAAGTTTTTTTAGCTTATTGCGCGATCGCGGCCACCATTAACGAATCGATTCGTAATCGATTCGTAATTGTTTCATAATTGTTTTATGATTTCCGAAATTTCGTAAATATCAAACTTTTTTAAAGGAAAATTTCGGAATTTTTTTAAATAACGAAACGCAAAAAACCCCTAAAAATGAATTGAGTTTAGAAACAAATTTTTCCGTGTTTGGACAGCCCTAGCCTGCAGTAATCTTTGTGCCTGTCACTGCCTCCACACCACATTTTCTCCCTCTATTTGCCAGTTATCAATGAGTCTGGTTGCCATAATCTTGCTTTTTTGATGATTAACTGCAAGCCAGCTTTTTCACTTTCTTTTTTCATCTTGGTATGAAGGCTCCTCAGCTCCTCCTCACTTTCAGCCATCAAAGTGGTATCATCTGCATATCTAATGTTGTTAATGTTTCTTCCAGCAATTTTAACTCCAGCCTTGGATTCGTCAAACCTTGCACTTCGCATGATGTGTTCTGCATACAAGTTGAACAGGAAGGGTGAGAATATACAGCCCTGCTGTACTCCTTTCCCAATCTTGAATTAGTCTGTTCCTACCATTGCTACTTTGTTGTTGTACAGATTCCTCAGAAGATGGACAAGGTGGCTGGATATCCATATACCACCAAGAACTTACCACAATTTATTATGATCCACACAGTCAAAGGCTTTAGAATAGGGCTTCTGGGAGTTGGAGGGACGCAGTTTGAGGATGGCTGGTTTAACCCAATGTGCCACTGGGAGTTCCATTAGATGCCATTAGCCACAGATGCAGGAGAAACGTCAGGAGATAATACAGCTGGAACACAGCCACACAGCCTGAAAAACTCACAGCATCCCAGTGACTCCAGCCATGAAAGCCTTCAACAACACACAAAACAGAAAACACTTTGATCAATTTTCCTAACACTTGAAAATGTTGTCAGGTCTCTGTAATTCTTTACATCTTTAGCCTGAGGGGCCTTTAAAAGAGGCAGAAAGCTTTTCAATTGGATATTTTCCAGAGATTGCCCCAGGTTCATCAACAGGGTCATGGCTAAACAGAGTATGGCCTGTAGCCAAATGAACAAGCAAAATAAAATAGGTCAAAAGAAGAACAGAAGAAGACACTTTTCTTTTGTTTCTTTTCATGTCTGCTGGTATTCTTTATAGCATCTATGGTTTGTAACTTAGAATCATGAATTCATAGCTGCTGGTTGTTCTGGTGACCTTGAGGGGCTTGAGTATCTATCTATCTATCTATCTATCTATCTATCTTATCAGGCATGTAGCGGGGGGGGGGGGGGGGGGGGGCTTGAGGGGCTTCAGCCCCCCCCCCCGAAATTCGCGAAAAGGCCTTACTGGTGCATTATTTAACTGTTATGTTTATTCATATCATGATCTGATCACCATATTCAATATATCCCATATGCATGGGGGTATTGGGGTAATGATACAAAAGGTTTGCTAGGGTAGACCCTCTTTCACTCAGACTCAGCCCCCCCGAAACTCAGCCCCCCCGAATCCTCCCCTGAAAAAAATTCAGCCCCCCCCCCCCCCGAAACGAAATCCTGGCTACGGGCCTGTATCTTATGTAAGTTATGTGTATGTAATTTGTTAGGGCACCCGATTTTTTGGACAGTCTTGGAGAGCAATGGCTCCCAAAGTGACCCATTTAGGGTGGAATTAGGTGTCAAACAGGGATGTGTTATTGCCCCAACCTTATTTTCCATCTTCATCACTATGATACTTCATCTTGTTGATGGGAAGCTTCCCACTGGAGTGGAAATAATCTATTGGACAGATGGGAAGCTATTTAACCTAATTTAACCTAATTTATAGTTCACCTACAATCAAAGAGCATTCTGAACCCCACCAATGATAGAATTGGACCAAACTTTCCACACAGAACCCCCACATCTTGAAGGGACTTGCTGGTGTGAGCCTCCCTCCAACCTGACATGGTCTCCCTCACCCACACATGTGCACCACACTGCCATGCGCTGAACATGCCTGCTCTCCCCTCCCTGCTTGGAGTCTCAGAAACAGCCCTCCCCCTGACTGAGAGGCCAGCCAACAGTGGAGGAGGGCCTTTGGTGGGAGGATTCACTGTCTCTTTCCAGAAAGGAAGAAAAGGACAAGTGGCTAAAGAGGTTCCTAAGAGCATCAGAAATATGTTTTCTGGTGTTGTTCTGTCACGCACTGGGCCTGTAATAATTGTCTTTTGAAATAGGACGTGCACCTTGTGCCCAGCGGGAAGCCAGGGTGCCATGAAAGAGGCCCTCAAGGATTTTCCTGCAGAAATGGTCTTTAGATGGCTTGAAAGGTTAAACAAAGTCCTTTATTATTGAACAAATTAAACAGATATTTCTCAAATATTCAATGAGTCAAACAAATGCTTCAAGGCTCTAAATCAACTGGCGGCTTCCTTAATCTTGTCCACAAGGGAAAGGCAACTGTCTTTGTTAATTGTTCTTATACTTTGAGAGGAAAACCCTTTTTTAATCTCTCCCAGGCTGTCTGTTATCTAAGCTTTGAGGGTGTGGGATCTACTACCGATTCCAAACTGCGTCTTGGTACCGAGTAAACCTACCAGGCAAAGCTTGTAGATTCTCCAGCTGGAGTTCTTTGGGTCTGTAAAGCTGTTTTCCCTCTGGAATTTCTTTAAGACTTTAGGGCTGTTTCCCTCAGATGCTGTAAGGCTGAGAGCTCCCACCCAGAGCTTTGGAATTTCCCCCTGGAATGTCTTGAGAAATGAAGCTTTTCTGCAGGTGAAGCTTGTCCACGTCCTCTAACTTAGCTTTCCTCACTAAGGCTAACTAAAAATGGCCCCCTCTTCCCTTCCCATCTCCCTGGGAGAAGAGGCGGATCCAAACTTAACAATGATAGACAGGTGGCTTGCCCTATGACTGCAAACCAAAGGATGCCACCTTTTTGGAGAATCCCTGAAATTTTGGAATGCATGCAAACACTTAATAGAAAGAAAATAAAGTTGGAGCTCCTGGTACAGACATATCAGCACAAATGTCTTTAGCAACCTCTCTGAAGCCCTCTCTCAATGCCCCCAGGGGTCCTGACCCCCAGATGGAGAAATGCTGCCTTGGGGTCAACATAAGTCAGAAATGTTTGGAAGGCACACAACCACAACAGTGGTTTTGCTTCTAACCCACCCAACTACAGTTGTAGCAATTTTAATGAGCTGTAAAATGGTTCAAAAAAGGAATCAAACATAAAACCTGAAATTCTCTAGGCACGTGGAACTGGTATTGGAGCGCTCTCGGGCTAAATGCCTAAGGACTCCTTAAAGGAAGTTAAAAGCTTTTCAGGATGACATTTCCAAGGGATTTGCTTATACATGTAAATAACTATACATTACCAAATATTTTTCCCAGGAGCAAATCTCCATCTCAAAGTCAAACAACCCCCTCAGGTGCTTTTGGGAGGGGGCAGCGGGATCCATCCTTTCAGCTCTGACTGTGACAAATCTGTTCTCTGAATCCATCCCCTTTTTAATCTAAATGTCAGGTAGGAAATTAAAACTCCGCTGAAAAGGAGTGTATTACCAGCGTTTTATTAGATCACAAACAATTTAATAACCAGATAGAAGGAGAAGGTCATTCCCTTGTCAGCCAGACTTATCTCATAAATTAGGCATCAGAGGGCTCCCTTTATATTCCTCGAATGCCCCCCCCCTCCCCTCGCCCCATTCACAAAAGCATCTTTCACCGGATAGAATTATCAAACTTGATGAAGGGCCTCTGTCCATAGCAAACAGATAACACAGATGAAAAGAGGGAGCGGCGCAATACAATCATTGCCTGGGAATGTATGAAAGGGGCATCTTCAAAATACTTACTTTACCCCATTAGTGGTGGAGTAAAATGCCAAGGACACGGCTGCTTGATGAATGAATATGGATCACTCTCAAGGTCAATCAACACCAGAAAGGAAAGTAAGGAAAAAGGGATGGTTGGCCATGAAATATTGATTTGGAACAGGATCAAATTGGGTGGGGAAAAGGGCAATCAGTAAACAAACTCTTTCCTAGGATGAGGGCCAGATTTGGGCTCTAGAAGACTATGGTTTGAATTCCTGCTCAGCTGTAGAAGTCCATAGAGTAAATCTAAACAAGTTAAAGTCTCTCAGGCTGAAAGTAAGGCAACAACAACCCTCTGATTAATTCTTGCCCAACTAACCCTATGATAGATTTGTCAGAGTTGACCTGAAGGCAAGAGACTTTCTCATCTAAGTAGCGTTTGGCTGAGGAGAAGCAGGCATTCGCTGCTTTATATTCAGATGCGTGTCAGCCTTTCTTGTATAATGTTTTGTCAAAGGTTTTTATCACATACACATTTAAAACAGATCATTAAAATACATCACATTAAACACATTTGATTAAAATCACGCCAGTTTAAAAACCATTGTCCTACATATCAGATCGTCTGGAGGGGCCCTGCTCTCGATCCCATTGGCCTCACAGGCGCAGCTGGTGGGGACGAGAGACAGGGCCTTCTCGGTGGTGGCCCCTCGACTCTGGAACTCCCTTCCACTGGAGAGCAGAACTGCCCCTTCTATCTTAACATTCAGGAAACAGGTGAAAACCTGGCTTTGGGGATTGGCATTCAACGAATGAGCCATGATCCTGTGATATGGATGGATGACGACAAATAATGACTTTGATGACGACTGACCACTGTAATCATATGATTGTATTTTTGCCATTTTAATTGTTTCAATGTTTTAATGTTTTAGTGTGATTTAGAAATATGATGTTTTAATGACGGTCTGTAATATTGATGTTGGAAACCGGCCCGAGTCCCTCGAATGGAGGTGAGAAGACCGGTATACAAAACTACCAAATAAATAAATAAATAAATATCACATTGAGTCTTATCCCAGTTGCTGCTGTTACTGTTCAAATGCTCAATCCCACAACCAGGTCTTTAGTTTCTTTCTAAATGATAGGAGGGAGGGGGACAGTCTGATGTCACTACGAAGGGAGTTCCACAACTGAGGGGCCACCACAGAGAAGGCCCTGCCTTACGTCCCCACCAGTGGTGGGATCGAGAGCAGGGCCTCAACCATCTTTATTTATTTATTTATTTATTTGGGGTTCTTTTACCCCGCCCTTCTCACCCCGAAGGGGACCCAGGGCGGCTTACACAGTAAAGGCACGATTAGATGCCAGCATCACAACAATCATCTCAACTTACAATAAAATTCACAATTACTAACATCTTCATGCATTATTCCAATAAAAATCAATAAAATCAATAAAATCAATACAAACCTAAATTCCTCCCTTACGTTGTCAGTGTTTGCTGTCTCATAGATCCGTTTTTAATACCATTTCGTCCATCCTGCTGGTCTTTAATTGCCTGGTTGCCCAAAGGCCTGGTCCCATAACCAAGTTTTCACCCTCTTCCTGAAGGAGAGGAGGGATGGTGATGCTCTGATTTCCCCGGGGAGTGAGTTCCACAGGTGAGGGGCCACCACTGAGAAAGCCCTGCTCCTCGTCCCCACCAGCCTCACTTGTGAGAGTGGTGGGGTCGAGAGCAGGACCTCCCCAGATGATCTCAAGCTCTGAGGTGGGACGTAGCGGGAGATACGTTCAGACAGATACAGTGGACCGGAACCGTACAGGGTTTTAAAGGTCAAGACCAGCACCTTGAATTGTGCTCAGAACTGAACCGGCAGCCAGTGGAGCTGGCATAACAGGGGGGTGGTATGCTCCCTGTATGTCGCCCCGGTGAGCAATCTGGCTGCCGCTCGCTGGACTAGTTGAAGTTTCCGAACAGTCTTCAAGGGCAACCCCACGTAGAGAGCGTTGCAGTAGTCTATTCGGGATGTAACAATCTTTGTGATGGTTCATAACGGAAGATACGTTTGGACAGGTAATCTGGGCCGGGACCATACAGAACTTTAAAGGTTAAAACCAGCACTTTGAATTGTGCTCAGAAGCTGACTGGCAGCCGGTGGAGCTGGCGTAGCAGAAGGGTTGTATGTTCTCTGTTTGCCGCTCCAGTGAGCAGCCTGGCCGCTGCAAGCTGGACTAGTTGAAGCGTCCAAACAGTCTTCAAAGGCAGTCCCACGTAGAGTGCATTGCACTAATCTATTTGGGATGTAACAAGAGTGTGGACCACCGTGGCCAAGACAGATCTATGTTCTCACCATGAGATGACAGTGGGATGACATCACTGTAATGTCGTGTGTCTTCATACATTTCTAATACAAAGCAGAAGTTTTCAGTTCACATGGCTGTGGTAGATGTGACTACGGGAACACTTCTGTATTCATGGAACCACATAGATTCCTCAATTAAATGAGATAGTTCTAAAAAATCTGATAAAATATTTAAGCAGCTGCTAAGCCTTCTGTGCTCATCATTACACATCTTGCACTGATTTGAAAAGATGCATATGGAGCCCGCCTTGGCAAACTTCTAGGAACTTCTTGACTGGTGTGAGCTCCAATTTATTTGGTGGAAAACTCTTGTTGTTTTATTTGCTTACAACAACATTCATGGAAATGCAGCCATATTTTAAAAGTTTAATTTCCCTTTGCTTTTGCAAAAGGTACACGGTGCTAGATCCTTGGACAATAAATTCCTAAGGACGCAAGTAGTTCAACATCCTGAGCTTGCATAAATCCTGTGTGGAGGATTGGATCTAGCAGATACAAAGCACAAGCATCCATAAAAAAGATAATGGGTAAAATAAATTGTTATACCTACAGAGAGGGAAACCAGTCACCAAAAGCAACACATGTTCTATTGAAATGAATACGGGTGACATTGAGGAAAGTCTACGGCTACCACATTGGCATGTATATAGCATCAATGATGTGCTATGTCATTTAGAAGCTAATAAGTGATGCAGGGATGGTCGATATATATCTGGTGGTGCTTGCACCGTCATCTGCCTGTACAGCCTCCAGAAATACTCTGGCCTAGTCCCCTACACAACTATTAATCATCATGGTTTGAGTGTGTGGGGATAGCTCAGTCTCAGTTCATGTACATGTTGTTGTGTGCCTTTAAACTGTTTCCAATTTAGGGTGACCCTGAGGCATACCTATCATGGGGATTTCTGCAGCTGAGAATAGTTTAAAGGTCAGCGGTCCTAAAGGTCAGCAGTTTGAAACTAGGGAGTGGGGTGAGCTTCCACTGTTAGCCCCAGCTTCTGCCAACCTAGCAGTTCAAATGTGAGTAGATCAATAGGTGGTGAGTAGATCAATAGGTGGAGCCCCCGGTGGCGCAGTGGGTTAAAGCCCTGTGCCGGCAGGACTGAAGACCGACAGGTCGCAGGTTTGAATCCGGGGAAAGGTGGATGAGCTCCCTCTATCAGCTCCAGCTCCTCATGTGGGGACATGAGAGAAGGCTCCCACAAGGATGATGAAAACATCAAATCATCCAGGCGTCCCCTGGGCAACGTCCTTGCAGACGGCCAATTCTCTCACACCAGGAGTCACTCCTGACACGACAAAAAAAGAAAAGGTACTTACTTACTTAGGCAATCCCTCATTGACCAAGTAGGATAATCCTCCAGGGTGGGTCCGTAGGTGACTATGGAGCCCTATTCTTGATCTGCATCGTCTCCCACAGTGAGGGCATTGGTTTCCAGGTGGAAGGCGGTCCTGGTTGGGGTTGGCTTGACGCGCCTTCCTATTGGCACATTTCTCTCTTTTGCCCTCCATTCATGCCTCTTCAAATTCTGCAGCACTGCTGGTCACAGCTGATCTCCAGCTGGAGCACTCATGGCACAGGGCTTCCCAGTTCTCAGTGTCTATGCCACAGATTTTAAGGTTGGCTTTGAGCCCATCTTTCAATCTCAACATTCCATTTTCCATTCTTGAGTTCAGAGTAGAGCAACTGCTTTGGGAGACGGTGGTCGGGCATCCGGACAACGTTGCCGGTCCAGCGGAGTTGATGGCGGAGGACCATCGCTTCAGTGCTGGTGGTCTTAGCTTCTTCCAGCACGCTGACATTTGTCTACTTGTCTTCCCAAGAGATTTGCAGGATTTTCCAGAGGCAGCGCTGATGGAATCGTTCCAGGAGTTGCATGTGACATCCGTAGGCAGTTCACGTTTCACAGCATATGACAGGGTTGGGAGGACAATAGCTTTATAAACAAGCATCTTGGTATGCCTATGGATGTCCCGGTCCTCAAACACTCTCTGCTTCATTCGGAAAAATGCTGCACTCAGGCGGTGTTGTATTTCGGTGTCGATGTTTACTTTGGTGGAGAGGTGGCTGCCAAGGTAGCGGAAATGGCCAACATTTTCTAATGTTACAGCATTAAGCTGTATCTCTGGCATTGGAAAGGGGTTGGCTAGTGACTGCTGGAACAGCATTTTGGTTTTCTCGATGTTCAGTGATGGGCCGAGCTTCTCGTATGCTTCTGTGAAGGTGTTTAGAGTGGCTTGTAGATCAAAGGTTCCGCTTTGGCAGGAAAGTAACAGTGCTCCATTAAGTCATGCTGACCTAGAAGATGGAGAGGAGTGCCATCCCTCAGAGTTGGACACGAATAGACTTAATGTCAAGGGAAAATGCTTACACTCACACAATTACATAGTGGTTGGATTATATCACCCTTTGGATGAATACCAACATTTTGCAACTCATTGGCTATCTGCTAGTGTTTTGCCTTATGGCCCCATTGTATAACATGGGCTATTTTCACAATCAGCATGAATTAAATAGTACATTGAATGCATGGATGAATAGTTATGTTCCATCTGATACATGCAATGAGTACTCTTATGGAATTACATTAACACAACCATTGTAAGGTAGGACTGAAATACCTACTTTACTGAGTCTTTCCAGATAAGACACGAAGCTAGGATGAGCCTTGAAGCTGAACAGGAAGGCACCCAGACAGTAAACAATAACTTTGGTCAAGGGACCCAACTTGCAAACAATATTGGTCAAGACAGATAAAGTTGATCCTAAACACATTTTTTTTGTAGAATTTCAGAGTTATGCAAACAATGAGAATATGTGCAAGAGCAATATCTAATGCATATGTAGTAAATTTTAT